>NC_088245.1:85200949-85831689 GCF_036013445.1 Caloenas nicobarica | reverse complement strand
TGCCTCTGGTGTTAGTTTTATCTGCCATGTATTTGAAGAAGCTCTTCCTGTTGTCCTTGACCCCTCTTGCCAGGTTTAACTCTAAGGAGGCCTTAGCTTTCCTAGTTAAGGAAAAAAAGGTCAAGGAAGATAGGAAGGGATAAAGGGAACCCAGGCCAGAGAAGGAAAGGTCATATACTGCACTTTCTCTTGCCTTGAAAAAGCTGGGCTGAGAGGCTAGCAGTATCTTCTCACCAAGGCTTTAAGAAAAGATGGTTTATGATGAAGGAAAAATCTAATAAAGATAGCATTAAAACTATCCCACTTTAGTGTAATTCTGATAAGACTTGTTGGCAGTTAGTTTTGCTTTATATGTATTGAGGAACATTGACATTTGGTGAGCAGCTGAGATGTCCCTAAATTTCCTCTTGTGTCTAGATTTATTTGTCATGCTGTCTGATGCATACAGTTCACCACGTTTATGTTGATTGTAATCAACACTTAACTAAATGCTTAGCAAGTTCAGCATACAGCTGCATTCCAGGAGCTATCATTAAGCGTAAGATTTAAATGATAGTTGAGATGGCCTCCTTGACCTTGCTTTGATTAACTGTTCACTGGTTACAGCTGGATAGTTGCTTCAGTATTTCTCTTATCTTTGCTGTACTTCACAAGTAAGTGCATGTGTTTACTTTGAGTACAGAAAAGGTATCACTAGCAAGAAGCAGATACTTTCATGTGGTTTTCCACTGGAAGGATTTTGCAGAAATTATTGAGTTCTTTGCTGTTACCAGTCACAGAAGAGAGGCTTTTGGTTCTACTTTCTTTGGCAACAGGTGTGCAAGGAAGTATAAGGCTCAAAGAGATGCTTTATCTGCCTCTTGTACAAGCAGTAATATACTACTACTAGCAGAAAGCTTTGAAGTGGGACTGGGAAATGTTCTTTATGGCTGTGGGAATTTCCTTGATTTTTTTTTTTTTTCCCCCCTTCCTCAGAGGCAGACAGTTCTCCTCTTATATTGAAAGGAGAACAGGCATAGTATGGAGAATCAAGAAGCCTCTTTATTCACTTCCCTTAGCATCACCTTCTTGGATGACTACTGAACACAAAATTTTGCAATTTAGTGTAAGATGGCGTGGGAGCCAAATTGATGCCCTTGGAAATGTACCTGTTAGGAGTGAGAGGTAAAGAACATAAGAGTATTTCTTTACTCCTTTTTTCTTGCCATGCTTCCAAGGGGAAGGCAGCAGGGAGGATAAAGAGCTTTTGGGTGCTGTGCTGCAGTTGGTATGTTGGCTAGAGCTTTATGAAACCCAATGCGCAATTTCAACAGAGGAGGCACAACTGTTGGCAGGTTCTGGTGACCATGGCAAGCCTCACTGGGAGTTATTCTAAGAACACAACATACGATCACATTACTGAAGGACACTTTACATGGCTCTAAAAAATGAACCGTCTGATGGTTTACGACAGCTCTGCCTATTCCAGCCAAGTGAGGAGTACTAGTCTTTGCTGACCTTGAAGCCAGGGTTGTGAAACAAAGAAAGTGCTTTCCAGAGGCTGTGGACCTACAGCCTTCCAGCTGCATAATACCTGCTTACAACTAATTTCTGATAAGAAAAACAAAAGACAGGATTCACAGTAATTTAATACATTCTTGCTGCAGAGTTTACTGGGCTTGGTAATTTGGATAGTCCTATATTTAATAAATGCTGTGATGCTAATGTACAGTGATCTGTTGGGTTTTGGTTTGGGTTTTTTGCCACCAGTATCTTTATTAGCTTAATGTACTCTGCCATCTTTCTGTTTTAACCTGGTTCTCTGGGGTCACGCTTGTGGAAGAGGAAGGCTATATGAGAGGTGGTGGCAAGTGGGAAGTGAATTCTACAGCTGGAAGTCTTGAGGGTCCATATTTGGATGCTCTCTCTAGAGTATGTCTCTCTAGAGAATTTCTATACCAGCTTCTAATATATGCCATTTGTACAACAGCTTCCCCTCCCTCTAGTCATCTTTAGTGAAGTACCTGGCCTGAGAGAGCTTTGCAATTTTTGCTGATATTGTCAAAGACAACAATTAAACACACACTTTGGGAAACACCTCCCACTTTCCCAGGGTCGACTACAGTTTGTCTCTTCTCCCCACTTCCTAGTCTCAGCTTCCCTTGTTTTATTCTCTGTAACACTCAGTCCCTCATGTTTCCCTTGATGAGGTGCCGGGTGACACAGGAGGTTGGGGTCACTGTGTAAAGGTTCTGCCTGTCCTTGCTTGTTAGTTTTTTTCCTCTGGTGCTCCTTGCTTCTTGCCGTTCCTCTTTTCCTACATGGGTTCTCAGTGGGCTGCAGTCCTTTCAGAGTTGTCTCTGCTCTGGCATGGGTACTCCATGGGCTACAGTTGCCTCAAAGTGTACTCCTTGTGCAATGGAACACCTCTTTCTCAGAATACTTTTCCTGCCATGTCCCCAACAATGTCCCCCACCATGTGTCTCCTTTTCTCCTTCCTTTTCTCTAAATGTGTCTTTTTACATATCTTGCATTTCTTCTTCTGTGCATCCTCACATCTTCCTTTTGTGGTTCCTTTTCTGTGTCTCCTGCCCCTAGTGGCTATTGCCTTTTCCAAAATATCAGCAAAGGTATCTTGTGCTCCTCTCACTGATTGAGGTTTTGATGGTTTGTTGTTTTCATCAATTTTGCAGATGGCTGGAATTGACTGTGGCTGTCACAGTGCTGTTCATAGCATCCTCTTGGATTACACCTTTAGCCCTCTACTGCTGAAGCAGAATAGTGCTCTGTCAGACTGCTCCGTCTGTATAATTTCTTGACATTCGTGGAAACACAACAAAGCTCGCTTTGCTCCCTAACATTTATTATATCTGGTTGAGAATCCATTGAAATTAGTTCTGCAAGGATGGCACATATTTGAGCCAGTGTCTGGAGAGTTTCCATATGTTCAAATTGTCAGTGTAGTTCAATATGCAACCTTTAAAAGTTTGCCTGAAATTCTCCCCATCTACTTCTTCTCAAGGCTAGATTTTCCTTTCTTTTCCATGTAGTCATTTTCCTTGCCCCTAAAAGGGTCCTTCTGGTGTGTATAAATTTTCCTTATTGTTTCTTTATAGATAATGGAGTTTGAGCACCTTGTTTGGTTCTGCACATTTCCTACTTTTGACATGTCAAACTGTCCCTCTGAAATTTCATACATGCCAGCATCTGTGCAAGAAGAATCACTTCTGTTGTTTCTTACCTTTCAACTCGTATCCTTGCCTAAAAGCTTTGAAAAGCCATAAACATTATTCTTGGCACTAGAAAAAGGTAGTGTATGTACGCATTGCTAGTAAGTGGTTTTGTAAAAATGGTTACATTGTTCGGAAAAGCAGAAAGTTGGAAGGTAGCATAACAGCCTTCACTCCCAACAAACTCTTGTGGGCATGTCACCATGCTAATGCTGAAGCTGTGGGAACTGCTGGGGATTGTGGTTACATGCTGGGCATTGTGTTTCTGGCACAGAAATAGTTCCTCATTTGTGTATAGAGGAGCTGGAGCTGTTTTCTCAGCTACAGATCTGATTCTTCTCCTAGGGGAATAAGGAGAACTTCTGTTTCCCATTCCTATGTGTGCTTTGATTATGTTTTATGAACATGGCCTATATGCAGTCATGGACATTTACATTCTTCTGTTTCAGAAACAGATGGAATTAGGAGCTTTGCTAGCCCTTCTCTCTGGGTGAAGAACCTTTTCCTAATGTCCAACCTAAATCTCCCCTGGCATATTTTCCTTCCCTTGAATTCTGTCATTGGTTGCCAGAGAGAAGAGATTGGCACCTACCCTTCCTTCTCCCCTTGTGAGGAAGCTGTAGACCACAATGAGGTCCCTCCTCAGTCTTCTCCATGCTGAACAAACCAAGTGACTTTAACTGCTCCTCACACGGCTTCCCCTCCAAACCCTTCACCAACTTTGTACGCCTTTTCTGGACGCTCTCCAGTAGCTTTATATCCTTTTCATACTGTGGCACCCAGAGCTGCACACAGTGCTCCAGGTGAGGCCGCACCAGTGCAGAGCAGAGCGGGACAATCACCTCCCTCACCTGGCTGGCAATGTTGTGCTTGATGCACCCCAGGACACAGGTGGCCCTCTTGGCTGCCAGGGCACACTGTTGGCTCATGTTCAACATGCCATCAACCAGAACTCCCGTAGATCCCTCTCTGCAGAGCTGCTCTCCGGCATCTCGTTCCCCAGTCCATATGTACTATGGGTCGCCATGTCCCAGGTGCAAAATCCGGCACTTGCCCTTGTTAAACTTCATGTGGTTGATTGCCCAGTTCTCCAGTTTTTCCAGATCCCTCTGCAGGGCCTCTCTGTCCTCGAGAGTGACAAAAGCTCCTCCCATTTTTGTGTCATGGGTGAACTTACTAACTATTCCCTCAAGTCCCATGTCCAAGTCATTTATGAAGACATTGAAGAGTGCTGGCCCTAAGATGGATGCCTTTGGAACCCCGCTAGTGACTGGTTGCCAGCCCAACAGTTAATAAACTCCCAATCAATCTGGAACTTGTATGGGATTTGCTACTCCAGCTAGATGTGTTCTCGCAGCCATGGTTCTCTAACCTAAGGCTATGGGGGCCCTCAAGTCCATCTTCGGTGTTGAAGAACGAGGTGAAGAAAACATTAAACATCTTGGC
This sequence comes from Caloenas nicobarica, assembly GCF_036013445.1. Taxonomy (NCBI): domain Eukaryota; kingdom Metazoa; phylum Chordata; class Aves; order Columbiformes; family Columbidae; genus Caloenas; species Caloenas nicobarica. The sequence continues at coordinate 85,827,034 of NC_088245.1, read as the reverse complement.
TTTGTCTATGTCCCTGTTTATAAGGTGACCATGTTCATTGAGTAATAGGCCAATATTATTTCTGTTTTGCTTTTTGCCATTAACATATTTTAAAAAGCCTTTTTTATTGTACTTCATGGTACTGGCCAGCTTGAATTCTAACTGAGCTTTGGCCACACTAATTTTTTCCCTACAGTGGCGAGCAGCATCTCTGTAGTCTTCCCATGACACCTGACCTTGCTTCCACTAGCCTTCTCTACTTGTCTTCCTGATTTTTAAATACTAGACCTGAGTTTTCTGCAGTTTCCTGCTATCATTCCAAGCAATTTCAAATTTTGTACCAGTGACCCTGTAGCTTCATGTTTCATTAGCCATTTCATTCATGTTGCTGTTAATACCATTTCCCTCCTGTCACCATGACCATCTTTTCTTTGCATCTCTGCCCTGGCCTGACCTTTCACACTGAACATAAAGCTACTTGTCTTCATTTTCCTGGGCCCTGAAGGGCATAATCTTGCTATGTTATTTCTTAAAATCAAGGTGTAAAACCTAACTGTCTTCCTGTTTGTGGGAGCTCCCGATAACAAGGCTAAGCTCCCGTCTCTGTATCTCTTCTAAAAAGTGCTCCTTTTTTGGGGTTGCCTGCAAAAGCCTGAAAGCACTTTTAGTTCACAGTATTGTGTCACATTGATAAATTCTGTTTAACTGTTTCTGTGTATTTCCTCATTGTTGTTAATTTTCTTGTACTTAGATTCACAGAATGACAGACTCATTTAGGTTGGAAGGGATCTCTTCAGATTGTGTAGTCTAGCCCTATGGCTCAAGTAGTGTCAACTACAGCAGGTTGCCCAGGATTGTGTCCAGTCAGTTTTTGAGTATCCTCCAAGGATGGAGACTCTACAACCTCTCCGGGCAGCCTGTGCCAGTGTTTGACCACCCTGACAGTAAAAAAAGTTGGGGCTTTTGTTTGTTTGTTTGTTTTCAGATGGAATTTCCTGTGTTTTGTTTTGTGCCTGTTGTTTCTCATCCTATCACTAGGCACTATTGAAAGGAGGCGGGCTCCCTCTCCTTCCTTGTCTCCCATTAGGTATTTATATGCATTGATAGAAACGCCCCGAGTCTTCTCCAGGCTGAAGAGTCACAGCTCTCTCAGCTTCTCCTCATACAAAAGATTCTCCAGTCCCTTAATAATTTTTGTGAACCTTTTGCTGGACTCACTCCAGTACGTCCACATCTTTCTCATGCTGGGGAGCCCAGAACTGGACACAGTATTCCAGATGTTGCCTCAGCGGTGCTAAGTAGAGATGAAGGATCACCTCCCTTGACCTGTTGGCAGCGATCCTCCTAATGCACCCTGGGATGCTGTTGGCCTTTGCCCTGAGGGTGCGTTGCTGGGTCATTGTCACCTCATTGTCAACCAGGACCCCATCCATTCAGACAGTTTTCAGTCCAACTCCTTGTCTGCTTATCTAACCCATACTTTGTCAGGTTGCTTATGGGGATATTATGGGAAACAGAGTCAAAAGCCTTATTAGAGTCACAATATATACAGCTCTGTACTCATCCATCAAGCTGCTTTGGTTGCTTCACTGTAGAAACTATCAGGTTGGTTGATTTCCCATTTGTATTATAAATCCATGTGGACTATTTCCAATCACTTTCTTGTCCTTCATCTATCTGGAAATGGTTTCTAAGATTACATGCTTCATCAACTCCCAGGCACTGAGGTGAGGCTGACTGGCCTGTTATTTCCTGGATCTTCCTTCTTGCCTTTCTGAATGTTTTAGGGTGAGCGGTTTTCCTTTATTTTCTTTGTATTGGCAATTCTGAACCATGTTTACAGCTTCTATACACTACAGTAATGTAATTATTAAGCAAAGCATATGATTCTCCTTTTTATTGGTCATTTTTAAGCTATACAGGTGCAAACTGGGAAATAGAATTTGCAGCCCAAAGTATTGCTTCTAAAACTCAGACCTCTGCCATGTCAACTAACGAGTACCTTTCTAAGACAGAAAATAGTTAGACAGAGTATCATCCCACTGCTGATCTCTATAGACAGATAATTCCATTGTGCATCTTTGCACTGGTATCGTAGTTTTCTAAACTTATATTTGCATTATTTCTCTGTTCCAGGCCGAAATGAGCTGATTGCCCGCTATATTAAGCTGAGAACAGGGAAAACACGCACAAGGAAACAGGTGAGTGTAAAGTTTTCACTGTAAATATTAGCTTCTTTGGACCACTAGACATGATGAGGACTTAGGAGAACAAATCCCTTGCTGTTCAATTGCTATTAGTTTCTGGCTTTGGAAAAAGGTTGTTGTGCTGAGCTGGTTAATAGGAATGGTGGGAAGAGTCAGGCTCAGGCATTTTACAGAAGAATTGTAATGCTCATGTTTCACAACCACATTGTGACACACAAATTTTTCTGCTGTTAAGCAGTGTGTGATTTTATTTGTTTGTTCTACTAATGAATGTTTCAGTGAACATCAGTGGTCCTCTATATGAAGATTCTTTTTTCAGCCCAGACAGATGGACAGTAATGGTGATTTTGAAAATACTTGGCACATGGGATGAAAAAGGAATCTTTGTAATTTGGGAATGGCAGTCCAGGCTGTGCTGGACAAAGCACTGAGCAACTTAGCCTGCTTTGTGTAGGGAGTTGGTGGATGACATCCAGAAGTTCCTTCCAACCTAAATTATTCGATAATGTGTTTCAGCTCACATTAGATATGGGGCGGTTCTGAGAGTCATTATATAGCACCCAGAGATGTGGAACATGGGTTTCCCTTCTCACAAGAGGAGGCCAAGATGGGGAGCAGAGAGATCAGAACTCTCAGTCCTTAGATTTAAGGATGGGCTTTTTAGTTTTAGAGGAGATCTCTGGCTTGATAAAGCCATTTGAATTGGAAAAGACCTTAAATGGCCCATCTTTGCTGGTCCCCTGCTTCATTTCATGACACTTAAGTTATGTTCAGAAAAGCATCTCATTACTACCACACCCCACTGTCTCCCAACCATAAATAACTCCTTATTGCACAAGGTGCCTGAAGTGTGTTTACTTCTGCAAGAAACTACCAAGCACTGCTCTGGAATGAAGATGGATTTTGTCTTTCAATGCAGGTATCTAGTCACATCCAGGTCCTGGCAAGGCGGAAAGCTAGAGAGATCCAAGCCAAGCTCAAGGTATGATGGGTATCCTTTAACGTATCATGCAAGCCTCCTGAGTCATCCATTTCCTCATCCATTCTCTTTTTTAATAGCATTACAAAAAAAGGTGAGATTAGCCACAGAACTGTAGTAAGCTGGGGAGGAAAAAGTACTTTCCAGGAAATGTTGTGCAAACACTTGTATTATTGTAGCTATGATGTCTGGAGCAATTCTATTTAAAGAATAATTGAACAATAACTTTAAATTTTATATGTCTGATTTCTACTTCTGGTTTATGCTGCTGTCATCCAAGTCTGAAAAACCTTTAGACTTGGGAGTATGCAAAGAGTGTACTTGAGAAGGAGGGGTTTATGGTTACTAATGCTGAGCAGCAATCAGTCCCTGGTGTTGTCATGGCCTTGGGAAAGGGTAGCCTTACAGTTACTGCAGGGCTAGTTGCACTTCTACTAGTGGTAGTGATGTGGAATTTTCTGTGAAAAAGTGTTCTGAGTTAGCATAACCACTGAAGGAAGCAATAAAGCCAGCTGGCATCTTCTTGGGTAAAATGGTGCCAACGGAATAGACCTTTCCTCTTGATTAATTCAGAACTGATTTACATAAGTGTGGGCTAATCAGAAAGAAAATAGTCGACTACTTGCTTGAGCAAATATGTTTTCTCACACGTGCCTGGACACCGCTGTAAAAGGCAACATAAATATATTAGCAACAAGAGGAGGGCTAAGGAGAATCTCCATCCCCTGATGGATGCAGAGGGAAACATAGTGACAGAAGATGAGGGAAAGGCTGAGGTACTAAATACCTTATTTGCCTCAGTCTTTAAAAATCAGAACAGTTGTGCTCCAGGTACCCAGCCCCCTGAGCCAGAAGACAGGGATGGGGAGCAGAATGAATCCCCAAAAATCCAAGGGGAAATGGTTAGCGACCTGCTACACCACTTGGACACCCACAAGTCTATGGGGCCAGATGGGATACACCCAAGCTGCTGAGGGAGCTGGCAGAGGTGATCACTAAGCCACTTTCCATTATCTATCAGCAATCATGGCTAGCTGGGGAGGTCCCAGTTGACTGGAAGTTGGCTAACGTGACGCACATCTACAAGAAAGGCTGGAAGGAGGATCCGGGGAACTACAGACGTGTCAGTCTAACCTCGGTGACAGGGAAGGTTGATGAAGGTTGAGCAGATGATCTTGAGCAGCATCACACAGCACATACAAAAGAACCATATGATCAGGCCCAGTCAACATGAGTTTGTGAAAGGCAGGTCCTTTTATGACAAGGTGACCCACCTAGTAGATGAGGGAAAGGCTGTGGATGTTGTCTACTTAGACTTCAGTAAAACCTTTGACACCATATCCCACAGCATTCTCCTGGAGAAGCTGGCAGCTCAGGGTTTACTCTTCAATGGATAAAGAACTGGCTGGAGGGCCAGGTCCGAAGAGTTGTGGTGAATGGAGCCAAATCCAGTTGGCGGCTTGTCACGAGTGGTGTGCCCCAGGGCTCAGTATCAGGGCCAGTTCTGTTTAATCTCTTTATCAATGATCTGGATGAGGGGATTGAGTGCACCCTTAGTAAGTTTGCAGATGACACCAAGTCGGGTGAGAGTGTTGATCTGCTGGAGAGTAGGAAGGCCATACAGAGGGATCTGGACCAGCTGGATTGTTGGGCTGAGGCCAGTTGTATGAGGCTTAACAAGGCCAAGTGCCTGGTTGTGCACTTGGGTCACAACAACTCCAGGCAGCACTACAGGCTTGGGGAAGAGTGGCTGGGAAGCTGCCTGGCAGAAAGGGACTTGGGGGTGTTGATTGACAGCCGGCTGAATATGAGCCAGCAGTGTGCCCAGGTGGCCAAAAAGGCCAACAGCATCCTGGCTTGCATCAGGAATAGTGTGGCCAGCAGGACTAGAGAGGTGATTGTGCCCCTGTACTCAGTGCTGGTGAGGCCCCACCTTGAATACTGTGTTCAGTTTTGGGCCTCTCATCATAAGAAAGACTTTGAGGTACTAGAGAGAGTGCAGAGGAGGGTGACAAAGCTGGTGAGGGGCGTGGAGCGCAAGTCTGATGAGGAGCGGTTGAGGGAACTGAGGCTGTTTAGCCTGGAGAAAAGGAGGCTGAGGGGAGACCTTATTGCTGTTCTCAGCTACCTGAAAGGAGGCTGTAGCATGGAGCATGTTGGTCTCTTCTCCCAAGTAGCAAGTGATAGGACAATAGGAAGTGGCCTCAGGTTGTTCCAGGGGAGGTTCAGATTGGATAGTAGGAAAATATTCTTAATGGAAAAGGTTGTCAGGCATTGGAACAGGCTGCCCAGGGAAGTGGTGGAGTCACCATCTCTGGAGGTGTTTAAAAGGTGTATAGACGAGGTTCTTAGGGACCTGGTTTAGTGCTAGAGTTATGTTAGGTTATGGTTGGACTTGATGATCCTGAGGGTCTCTTCCAACTGAAATGATCCTATGATTCTGTTCTTTTCTATAGGAAGAGCTTTGAGATCATGCTAATGAACTGATACCTCTTGACATTTATTTCCACACAGATTTGAAGAAGGGAGCTGGCTTATGTGCTCAGACTGAATTGCCAGAAATGTCAAGAAGGTCAAGTTTGTGGGTGACAATTGCTTGAGAGGGTGTCCTCTGTTAAAATGTGAGCCATTCAGAAAGGGCTTGCAGAGCAGCATGCGAGGTCTGCTCCTTGTTATGTATCACTGAGACAGCCAAAGTAGGAAGGTATTATACATGCTGACTTTCCTGATTTGGTACAGCAATAAGTGATCTGGAGGGAAGTGTGTTTGCTTCTCTGATCTTCCATGCTTCAGGTGATGATGAGGATCTTGACAGCCCAGTCCAGACCTGACTGTTGAGTGGACAGTTGTTAGTATGTGCTTCCTCTTGGTTGTATGGGCAGCTCCTTGCTGGGAGCCAGGGATAGTGGACTGTCTGTGAGTGAACTGTTGGCACTCAGCCTTGACCAGTGCTGAAGTGCATGAATCTCTATTGCAAGCAGTGATTACCTTTAAGTCATAACTGCACCCCCCACATCCCATCCCCAGCTCCATTTTAGAAAATGGTGTCTCTATCATTAGCCCATTGTGTTTCCATCTGCTCTGATAAAGAGAAGGAGCCACACATTGCAACTATCTAATTCAGTGCTTCTAGATAGGGCTGCCTAAGCTTGAAACCTGTGGTGCTGTTAAGTGGTCAGTTCAGGTGGAGACCTGCTTGAGAGGCAAGTTATATCAAGTAGGAAACAACAACTGCCCGGAGTGTTAAAAGATTTACTACTGCTTATATCTGTAACCTTGATTCCTTTCCTTACATGTCACAGCTCTGGGATTTGGCATGATTGAAAAGCCAGTCAGCCGAGCCTGTTTCCACTTAGCACACAGGAGCTGGCCATTTTTGTTCTCTGGGAATGAAAGTGTCTCAGGGAGCTCTATGGAGCCATTGGTTGTTCTCCTTTTACACCACGCCAGGCCATGCTGTGAGCTCTGCCCAGCTGCCTGCGGTGAACTGTTCCCAGTACCAGACTGTTACTTTCTGCCTGCAGAGGCAAGTCTGCAGCACTGATTCAACTCATTTACTTCTTTGCTTTCACTAGTCATTTTCATAGAGCACAGACATGAAATCACAAAAGCTGCTGCCCTTCTAAGTTCCTGCTGATAGCTGTGTGTTCTTCTATCACTGTTCATTTTACATAGCGAGTATACGTTTTCGTATTTATATCGTAGAGATTACAGCAGCTACATGCTGACTTTTCAGAGAAATTACTACAATACAACTGTCTCCACACAAATTGCAGTGTCTTCTCTAGGTATGCACTGTGCCTATAACAGATAGAGGTGGGAAAGTAGGGTAAAACTTGGAGAAAAATCTGCTCCCAGAAATCAGTAGTTTTCCATGTCCTGGGTGGCTAATAGATGTCACCTGTAATACGCAAAAAGAGGGAATTTGTGGTGGTATTATTATTAATATTATGCATTTTGAGAACAATAAAATAAAGTACAAACCTTGCAAATGTTTGGTATGTTTTTGTTGCTTTATTTCGTTTTTTATTTAATACTGGAAAGATGATACAAATGAATGTAGAACTGTTAGCTGAAAGAGGAAAAAAAAAGTCTTTTACAAAAACATGCTTTTTCTAGTAGCCTGTCGGCATTTAAGCAAAAGAGAAAAACACAACGGGTTAGTAGATGAAACCTTTTCCCTTAATTGTTCTTTTTTATTTTTTTACTTTAATACTTCCACAAGTAAATTCTTCTTTCCCATAAATTCCTACATAAACTCAGGTAGACAAATATGATTTTTCCAGTGAGAAAGTAAGACAAGGGGAAAAATTCCTTTTCTGCGATGGCAACTCAGAAATGGTCCTTGTGTATGTAATGAAAAAACAGAAGAGTCCTTACCCTTAAAAAATATTGTAGGTAATTCTTAAACTATTCCCTAAAGTATAATTTAATCTGGATTCTAGAAAACTTTCCTATAGCTTTGGAGAATCTTAGGAACTTTCTCAGCAGTTAAAATGTTTCCCTTCCATTTACTTGAATGGTACTAACAGGAGTCACAGATACTGTAAAAAAGAATAGGCGTAAATTTTGCCCATTCCTACTGATCATTTGATTTAAATGTTATCATTTATTCCTGAACTTTTGTTAGTATTGTGGTTTAACCCAACAGACAGCTAAACACCACATGCAGATGCTTGCTTACTGCCCTGCAGTGGGATGGGGGAGAGGATAGAAAAAAGAAGTCATACTTGTGGGTTAAGATAAAGGCAGTTTAATAGGACAGAATGGTAATGTAACAATAATAACAATAAAAGAATATACAAAACAAATGATGCACAATGCAACTCCTCACCACCCATCAGTCCATCCCCAAGCAGCGACTGCAACTCCCCAGCCAAATTCCCCCAGTTTATACACCGAGCATGATGTCATATGGTATGGAGTATCCCTTTGGCCAGTTTGGGTGAGCTGTCCTGGCTGTGCCCCCTCCCAGCTTCCTGTGCACCTCCTCACTGCCAGAACATGGGAAGCTGAAAAGTCCTTGACTTAGTTTAAGCACTACTTGGGAACAACTAAAGCATCAGTGTGTAATCAACATTATTCTCCTACTAAATCCAAATCACAGCACTATACCAGCTACTAGGAAGAAAATTAACTCTATCACAGCCAAAACCAGGACAGTTATGCCTTCTCCAAGGCATAACTCTGTTAGACACATCAGAATCCCTGGGCTTTGAACTTTAGAAAACCTTAGAGAAAGTGGAGGGGTTAGAAAGAATGGAGACTCAAGGGTGAGAACTTAGTGCAATTCAATGAATGCAAGTGGGAAGTGAGAATTCCTGAAGAAGACAGGAAAAGCTTAGCTCTTTCAGCAGTTTTTCCAAGACATGAATTCATCTGTGGCATTGCCATTATAATTATAATGTCACAGATAAATGTGGAGTGTTTGAAGGATGAAGATTAATTGTAGGGGATGTAGGAGGAAAGGCAGAATGTGGGGAAGTGCTTCTGTCTGTTTATTCCATGGAAGAAGAAATGAAGAATGCCATTTGTTTTAAACATACATCAGACCCCGTAGTTGTTTCACTGTCATTGCATATAAAATGTATGCAGTTCCACAGCTCTGTTAAAATACAAAAAGGAATGTCCTTGCCTATGTGTTCTGGGAGGTTATTAAGATGTCCTGTTTCCCCAGGGATGTGAATAAATGATCAACTCTACTTGAGACTAATGCAGTCCAAAATCGAGGTAGTATTTTTGCAGTAATGATGACAAACTTCCTTTTGTAAGCTTTTCTTTAGAGGGCTTGTTTGATAAGCGGGAGTCTTTCCTATTGAATATTCTTACCAATGATTAAAACACAAGAGTCAGGATTGTACTTTCCATAACGAAGCCTTCAGACAGAAAGGATAAATGCTTAGCAGTCTCTAAACCAGTGATGTCAGCATTTCAGAAAGGACAATCACATCTGAAGCTATAGCAATGGGTGACACACATGCTATGAAGAGTTCTTAGGACAGTTATTGGTGAGTCTGCTGCCCAAGTTTTCAGAGATGCTTGTTTCCTATTAAGAAGCTGATGAGAATCCTGATTGTGCAGCATTAGACTAGGCAACTTGTTTATCCTTATAATAATTCTGTCTTTTCTGTTTCTACTCTTGCCCATAGGATCAGGCAGCTAAAGAGAAAGCCATGCAGAGTATGGCTACAATGTCATCTGCCCAGATTATCTCTGCAACTGCCTTCCATAGTAAAATGGCCTTGCCTGGTCTCCCACGACCAGCCTACCCTGCTGTTTCCGGGGTGAGTGAATCAGTGTCTTGGAGGAGTTGGGCTGAAGACACCTGAGTATTCGAAAGGGTGTTGGGACCTGCTGAGGAAAATCCTGAGGACATCAGAAAGAATGGGCCAAAAGGCATTGTCTTTTTAGAGCACATCTGTTACATGGCTTCAGCAGTTTGGGTCTGATTCTTTGCTCACACTGATGTAAAACAATAGAGTTTCACTGTATGCTCTTTTTAAAATGACACAAGTGAGAAAACAATCAGATCCTTTGGGTTTTCAGCTGCCTGAAATATTTTTAGGTGTCCAAATTGCTTTCGTAGTCCAGGATCTTGTTGGATTAAACCGTTTGGGCCATCCTGACCCTTTCTCAAGCTTATAATTCCCAAGCTCATCTTTAGCGCTTAGATCACAAATTGATGGCCGTTATATAAAATCCTTAATAGATAAGGCCTGTCAGTATCCCATAACCTCTGAGTTGGGCCTAGTGAGCTTTTACTGAGCATTGATTTCTGCCAAAATACTCCCATGGAGCTCTCCTGGGGAAAATGGACCCTCCAACAGAAAAAGCGTCATTAAAGCTTTGGAGACAGGGACACAAGGTGCATACATAGTATTTAACATTAAAAATCACTATGGGTCAGTTGCTTGTGTGTCACTAGTAGTAGTTTGTAGAAGGAAAACGAAGACCAGTCAGCACCTCCACAAAGATGGAACCGAGAAAGTGTAAAGAAAACATATAGCTCGGTCACATCTTTAAAAGTCTGTGAGCTTGCAGTTTCTTTACTCAGAAAGGAATAAACCTTGCTTTTCGTCTCTGTCCTAAGAATGGTGACTTTTGCCTGTATGTTGTTCTTTTGCAGTTTTGGCAAGGAGCTTTGCCAGGCCAAGCTGGATCTTCCCAAGAGTGAGTATTCCTTCATGTAGGCACGCATGGCAGATGCTTCTGATGATTTCTCTCTGCTGCTACAAGAAGTATAAAATGCTGAGATAATGTAGTTACTGCTCTCAGACAGATTCCTTGATGATGGATCCAAGACTTAAGGCCCTTGGTTGAAGACAAGCTGACAGTCATGAGAAAATCTTAAATAGATAAAACCCTATGTCTTCATATCGTACCTTCAACATAGATTACACTCCTGACTCTCCCATGACTCAAGCAGCCTAATATGGGTTCTTTTAGGGAGCTGCTGAATCTAGCAGCCTGATAAAGGCGAGGCTGCTGCACCTCCATGCTTGCAAGTTCAACCAGTAGTGAGGCTGAGCACCCAGTAGGTGCACACACAAATATGCATATACATTGCGCATATACATTGCACATATACACACATCTGGCCACACAGAACAGCACAGACAATGCTGAGCACTCACACAAATACAAACAGCAGCAACAACTTCATCCTGTACCCCCTCTGGATGATGAGGATGAAGATGTGTTAGTGGGAAATACACATGCACTGTGGATCCATCTAGTAGCTGCCTCTCTCACACACACAAACACACACACCCTGAATCTCTACAGTAGCTGGGCTTAGATACACAGGCCACCCTGTAACTGGATATTCACTTTTACCTCCCACAGAGTTAAACACACATAAAATCATCTTTCAGTTGACCTTCAGACTCCACAGTCTCTGAACTTCTTTGTCCCTCTGAAAGCATCCTTACCTCTGGAGACACACACAGCTGGCTCCCAAACCATCTACTTGCTGACTAGTCTGGTTTGATAATCCCAAGTGATCACACTCTCACTTGCTGCTGTCACTCCAGAAACAGACAAACACACACAAAACTGAGAGCTCCTCATGCAGGAAAACAATTAGAAATAGAGTTTAGTAAGAAGATAGGACGTACTGCACTGACAAGGAGCATGGCATAGACAACTCTACTGACTTTCTTACATGTGACTGGCACCTTTTATCACCATAATTTGCATAAACATCCCCCATAAGTCTTTTGCAATCCCCAAATGCTCTTCCCTTGCATTCCGTAACATGTCCTGTACCATCTAGGCACAACCCCATCAGTTTGTAAGGTTACTGGTTTGTAATCCTCCCCAGCTGGCTCACTGGCTTTCTTTTACACCTGGACGATGGGGTTGATGGCTCTCCTATGACAGTTTTGGCAGGGGTCGGGTCAGGGGCTCTGTTTCTCTGATGGCACTACTGAGGCTCCCCAGTGTGGAGATGAGCCATTGATGGGCTGACTGGTCACCCTGGGTGTAGGTGTGTCAGAATATTATTCAGGTTGTTCTGCCTGCCATTGTTCCTCTGTGCTCCTTTGTTTTTATCACATAACCTAACAGGAGCAATTTAAGTCCTCTTAAGGAGAAACAGCTGGAAGGGAGTATGTTCTCCATGCAAGCCATGTGTTCCCACTCTCTTGTGGTTCTATTGCTAATGTTTGTGGAGCAGATCAGGGAACAGATACTATTAAAATACACTGTGGGGAAAAATGGCTAGTAAAAGAAGGGAAGCCATCCCAGGAGAAATAAAAGTAGATTTTATGCCTTTAGCTGGAAAGTGAGTGAGGAAGCATCAATGTGAGAGTTTCTTTTAGGAGCTTGAAGTATCTGCCACCTCTGATGTCAAATAATGTCTCCATATTCTGATTTTTCTTACAGTCATGTTAACAAGGAACTGAGCTGTCTTGAAAGCTAGGTTCAGTTGTGGGTGTTGAATCTGGACCTTAAAGTCTGAGATGCCAGACATATATCTACTTGTATACATTTAAATCTGTCTGTGCTTGAAAGAAAAAGATAAATGAAAGGGCACCAGTGTATTAATAGGCTGATAAGGATCTCTGAAAAACAAGTCTGCAGAGAGAGCCTGCTGAACACATGCAGGTAAATCTCGTTCAGTCCAGTCCTGGTCCCTTACAGGTTTTTGTCTTTCTCCGTGATCTTCTCTTGCCCACACAGAAACATAATTTCCCAAAGACATGCCACTTCCTTCTTTAGGAGAAATACTTGCTCTAATCTGCACAAACAGTTGGTCAAGAGTTGTGTTGTTGGTTTTTTTGATTGTTTGCTTTTTGTTAACCATCTCTCTTTGTGTACTCCTATAGCGTGAAACCTTTTTCTCAACAACCTTATGCTGTACAGCCTCTGCTGCCATTACCAGGTAGGTAAGGAAATATAGTTCCCTTGCTTTGAAGTTATATTCCAACTTCAAAAATAGCCAACACTTTATAAAGTTTAAAAATTAATTTTTAAAAAATTATTTTTACCTGTTGAAGTATTTCAGTGAGCTCGAAATTAATTTTTTTATAGTTTCCCCTTATCACCACTTCCCATCTTTTTACTGAATGAGCTGAAGCTTTTAAATTTTGTTTTAGTTTAAAAAACATTTTTTCCTGTTTTAGATTGGTTGTTTTGGAGTTTCTTTTCCTCCTGGCTCATGGAAAATAAAAGTTTATGTATCTCTGCTGGTCTTCCACCATGCTGCATGTACTGTTTTCCATCATAACATGATTGCCTTTCCAATTTCTCATTAAGTGGAACAATAAATGTATTTTTCTTCTCAGTTTACCCATTTTAAGAGGCTAATGGTCATATTAATGGTGATGCTTCATTCTGATACCGAAGCAGTTTATTTCACTGCTCATTTAGGGCTCAATCTAGGTACTCTTAAAGTTGCTGAACATATTTTCTCTGGTGTCAAAAACAGGTAGGTTGCCTTTTACATCATTACCAACCCTGACAGTGCTGTCTTAGCAGATGGTAACTGACGAGCCATCAAGAACACAGGAAGAATGAGAATCTTGTAAATGATATTTTTGCATGATAATTGAAGTCATAAGAAAATGTAATTAGTCAGCTTTGACAAAGAGTGCTCTATTGGAAGGCTATTACCAACTTTTGTCCTAAATTTTGTTATATAAATCCTGTGTGCTTAGGGTTTGAGTCTCCTACTGGCCTCTCACCTTCTCAATCAGCACCAGCTTGGCAAGGACGAAGGGTTGCTAGCTCCAAACTTTGGATGTTAGAATTCTCTGCATTCTTGGAACAACAACAAGATCAAGACACAGTAAGATACACACCTGACTTTTACCCCTCATTAATTTTTGGTCTTTAAGTAGCTCCTGTACGTCATGGATGTGTTATACTACTGTATGTGTATGGAAATACTCGCTTCATTGCTTTACTGAGAATAGAATAACATCTTTGGAAAACACAACATATCCTTCTCTTAGAGGACAGAATTGCCTATAGTGATATAGCCAGCTCTGTGCCATGTACTTCTGGCCTCCCTTTTCAGAATCATGGATGTTCACATACCAAAGCTCAAGGCACTGAGGTCGTAAGACAGTGGTATGGCCCCTTCTGGGCTATTCTAGCTGTCCTCTTCAGCCTTGGAGGATAGACCCAGAATCAGATGATGGTAAGATCACATGAAGCCACCTATTTCTCTGGTGTGCTGGGAACTTAAATTTGGGGCCAACTGGGATATGTTTACATCAATGTGTTTCTATTGTGCCACCTATAAAATGGTAGTAGTAAGATTTTCCCATCTCACTAAACCTTGTGATCTTGAGACGTAAATTGATGATGGGCCAGTTACATTTTCTCTGTCTGAGACAGGAAAGTTCAGAAAAGGTGACAGTATCTGGCTGGTACCTTGCTGTGGGATTTCAAGCAGCTCTTCAGAGGACAGGAGCATTAATGTTTGACTGAATGACCTGTGACAGGTAACACTGTTTCTCAGGTTATTTCAGACTAGATAGCAACAGCATCAGGCAATAATTTAGGAAAAAAAACCAGTAATAATGTTCCAGAAGAAGAAAGAACCATGGATATATTGATAGGAAAGAAAGAACAGCATAAGCTGGTATTAGGAGAGATATTTCTGCCAATATTTCTGCTCTTTTAGCAAGTGCTGTCAAATCTTCAGTGACTTCCAGTAGTCTTCTGTGAAGAACCATGAATGTTCAGTACGTACCGAATGATTTCCTAATTCCATGTTTTTCATCTTCTTGCAGTATAACAAACACCTGTTTGTGCACATTGGGCAGTCAAACCCCAGCTACAATGACGCCTACCTCGAGGCAGTGGATATCCGGCAGATCTATGACAAGTTCCCTGAGAAAAAAGGGGGCCTGAAGGAGCTCTTTGAAAGGGGGCCAGCTAATGCCTTCTTCCTTATCAAATTCTGGGTAAGGGAAGGACCCTCTGTAGGGTACCCATTTGCAATGAAGCTCTCACTTTAAAAATGACAACCTTGCTAGCTGTTAGAATACTGCCTCCTTCCAACAAAATTTCCCTGTGCAGGCAGCGTAATACAGTCATGACTGTCACTAGAGATTTTTCCTTGAATGCACAAGGTTGTCATTCTGGCCTAGAGAAAGATGTATCTTTCACAATGTCATCTGTAGAGTTCTTGACTAGTGCCTGGAGATAGTATTTGCTAATGGTGACTTGGACCCTTTAAATCTTTATTTATGTATAAGAAAAGAATTCAGAGGAAATTATTCTCTGCATACTCTTATGTGTTCACTTCTGTCAGTGCTGAGTAACTTCTCAGTCAGAGGCAACATTTTTCCATCACTTCTCCTGTCTCACTAGCTGCATTTTGTGTTATCCAAGTACTAATAATTTACAGATGCGTGGTTACTGCAGGCACAAGGACAGACAAAAAGTTGAGAGACATATAATGAAATTGGATTATGCTGACAATATATTCCTGAAATGACTTCTGGTAAGTTGGCAGAAATCAGCCTGGCAAAAGCATACTCACTCAATTTGGATTTTTGTGAGTTAGCTGAAATTTGCAAAAACTATGCTGTTGTGCTTCAGGGTACAAACAAAATAGTTTTGGTGATTGATATTATCATAGGTATTACAAGAATAAAAATAATAGCAGCTTGGGGCAGTTGCATGCTAGATGGCTGAAGGAATGTGTAATGAGATTTGGAGCCTTTTATCTCGAGTTTATCACCTATAGGTGATTCAACCCCAGGTCAGGAGTGAGATGATGAGAAATGAGCTTTCACATCTCATACTCTTCATAAAAATTTGCACTAGAAACCTCTTAACTGGTGCTTTTGGGAAAAGGAAGAGTTAACTTAAGTGCCTTGAGATGCAACTTCCCAGCTGTCCCAAGCTTACCCTTTCCAGAACTAAATTGGAGAATGTTGGGTGGGAGTCTGCTGTTCAAGTATCTGGTGCTTAGAGTGTTAGTTATTGGTGATTCTTGGAGACACATAAGTTCACTACTCCCAGACTGCGTGCTACTGAGCTGGGTCCCTCATGGGATTAGCCTCTGTCAGAGTACCTGCTTGCGAAGGTCAAATAAAATGTAAAAGACCAGCCCTCTTCTGGGTGGAAGACAAATGCTTGGGAGAGACAGCAGCACCTTGCTGAGAAGGGTATCCTTTCACAAAACCTGGGTAGTGATTGCCCTAAGTGCTGTCTAGGAAAGGAAACAGAAGTCTGATGTGACAAGGAAAAAGAGTAAGAGGAGATAGCTTCTGAGAAATGGTCCTTGGAAAAGTGGGAGCTAAGGTAGGGATCCCAGGAAAGTCTTCATGTCAAGGTGAAGAGCACTGGCTCCTGTGTGGTATCACCCCGAAGTGCTTTGGAAGTTGCAGAAACCAGAAGGAAGAGCTTGGAGGGAAACATTACACAGAAAGAATAAAAACACTTTGAATTCCTTGACTTAAAAGGAGAGGGATCATGATGAAATTGTGATCTAGTGCAACTGCGACTTTATTTATCAAAACTATTAGTGTGCTTTTGTGCTTGTGGGGTTGGTTTTGGGGATTGTGTTTTGTTTTTTAATATCAGAAAGATAAAGTGGCCTATGCATCATGTCAGACCAACCTAAGTTAGGCTTTTGAAGAATTTACATGGTGACATGTCATTAAGTTGGACTCCTTCTGGGTGCACATGAGTTGTCTCGTTTTCAGAGGGTATCAACTCACTGAAATTTGGCTTGCATAAAGAGATGTGACATAGGATTTGAAACACCTTTACTCCAGTGTATACATGATGATCTGAGGCTCTGCATCTTATAATGCACTTATAATGACAGTGATATTTCTGGGCTTGGTTTAATATTTTGACTTTCTGATTCTTTTTTTTTTGGTACCTTTGTATTGTTGAATTCCATCTGGAGTTAACATGAGGTTTTATGGGTGGAAATACTACAGGCTGTCACTTAAAAATAAGCTAAGTTTACAAGTCTAGCCATTGATGAATGGAAGCTGCTAAGGCTTTTAAGAAGTAAATCATTCAGTCTTGTATTTGTTTCTTAGTGTAGACCGTAGTAGGCAGAGGATGAAAACACCATTCCTGATGCCATATTCTGAATGAACAAGGATTGGGGCATGTTTATGATTTGCACTGTGCTTCACAGGAGTACTTACATTAATGCCGTTGTAAGATTTCAACTAGGATCTCTAAGGCAATATAACTAAAGCAGTTTAAAAAAACTTTTGTGCCAGAAAATTTAGACTTTTTTTTGAGGAAAACTCCAAACCCTTTTGTTGCAAGACTTTGCATTCACCATGCCTGAAATACTGTAGTAATGCAGTCTTATACCTAAACAAAGCATATGAGCTGTGCCTGTAATGCTACTCGTGTGTTGAGATGCTACTCGTGTCATGGGACTACCTGAGTTTGGTGTATTACAATAGATGTGTGTACTGCAACCTTCCCACCAATAAGCATGTTTCACAGATAAGGCAATGTGATTTAAAAAATAACAGTTTAACAGAAGAAAGCTAGGTTTCAGCTGAGATTTTTATACCCTTCTGTATTTTTATTCTTCTGTAACAGTATATGCTAGGGTGCTTTTTCATTTTGCTGCCCGATTGCTCTGGACAGATATACAAATATGCTGTTGATGTCCAAAGATGTGTTGGATAAAGTAATTGCTACACTGTTGAGTTTATAGCATCATTTTAGGATAAAAGTATTATACAAAAGCAAATTACTGGTAATGTTAAAGTTGGTGAGTAGAGTTAAATACCTGAAGGAGTGTTTTGAGACATGAAAATATGATTGATTTTTCAAAGGTTCTGAATTGAAGTGGTGGTTGCAGGTGACAAAGACTTGAAAAAATCAGGGCATTGAATAAGCTGGGTTTGTATGTATGTAGTTTTAGGCTTGAAGAACCTGAGGCAGAAACCTGCACTAAGCATTGAATATACCAGATGATCTGTTGTGCACCAGAAGCCTAACTCTAAACACCAGGGTTGGGGCTTCTTGACATCACTGATAGCATTTAGGATCTAGTGTGACTGAGAAAGAGATATTAATGTTTGTTCAATGGTGCTTTAAATTATTTATACAATAGCTAAGAGTTAAAAGTTGATTAGTTTGAAACATAAGAAGTGTTTGCAATTCTTCCTTGATTTTGGCATTTTGAGTTTGGTATGATAAACTAACTCTTGGACTTCGATTGGCAGGTTGTGTGTGACATCTGTGTGACATTTCTCTGTGCTCCAAGTGCATTCTAGCACACGACAATGAATGTGACACATTAGCCTCCCAACACATGGGCAGTGGCAGCTTTGCTCTTTTCCAGTGTAATATTATCTCTACCACCTGTTACTTGGTTCTCTCCATGGACTCCTCCTATATGCATCGTTATTAATAGTATGGGGAAGAGGTGTTTTCAGGGCTTTGTACATTAGCAGAATGGTACAGTTGCATCTTAAATCTTTCAGAAGTTGTGAGACTCTGGGTGGAAGATAGAAGGAAAATGACAAACCAGGAATTCAGGACAGGCAGTACTGTCCAGAGCAGCCATCTGCAAAGGGATGGATCAGGGGAATTACTTGGAAGGCCATTCCTGCTGATGATAAATATATATAGTAGTTTCTTCTCCTCAGTGACAGGCAAGCTGGAACAAGCAAATCATTGATTGTTTTCTTTCCAGTAAATGAATTCTACTTTTGTAGGGGTGGCTGAAGGGGTGGGCTGGAGACTGCTGTCCTGTACTTGGCTTCTTTCCTGTACCAAGCAAATCCAGTCAAAACAGCAGCAGTGCAAATTCCCCTTGGCACCCTGTCCTGCTCACTGTATGCCTTCAATCCTGACCTGGCAGAAACTGCCTGGAGAGCAAGGAGATAGTAATTTGGTCTCCATGTCCATTCTGTCCTTGGCACTTCTTCAGAGGCAGCAAATAAGACATCAGCTAGCAAAAATGATCTTTGCACATTTTTTCTGAGAATGGATCTGACAGCCCATTAATTTCACCTACAGTCACATTCACCAGCACCACCTCCTTCCAGTTGCTACATTATGTAAGGGAACTCTGTCAATGGTACTTCTTTCACCAAAGTTATTCCCCACCGTGTTCAACAGTATATAGAGATTGTTTGCAGCAAAAAGCAGATTGAAAGATTGAATTGCTGAGGGAATCTGTCTTCTGGATGTCAAAATAACACAATCCTGGGGCTAGCTAAGTCGCAGCTACCTGTACTGTTGGAAAGGATTTCTGCTGTCTTTGACTAACTCAGAAACTCTCTCCTTTCCTCTTTCTTGGAGGCTGAAGCAGCAGTGGCACAAGTTTTGGACTGTTCTTAAAGAATTGTTCAGCATATGCCTTTGCATTGACTATGTGGGACCTGTGTGCAAGATATTGGCAAGCTATGATTTCTCACAGGTTTTAATGCCATTTGGGCTCTTGTCTAATCATTGCTTTTCAAAGCCTCATACGAGCTGAAGACTGATTCTCAAAGGTCACATTTCCTACTCCCACCAAATATCAGACAAAAATCTTGGGTTAGTGTATGGTTAGGACATGTGCACAATGCCTACTTTTCTGTGTTTCTTTCTCGGGGTTGAAGTTGTTCTTCTTTCTCAGAAGTTGAGTGATAAGCTCATCAGAGCTGTTTTCAACAGAGCTGCTAAGAGACTCAGTTACTAATATGATTTAAAAAAAAAAAAAGACAACAAAAAACCAAATCAAACCAAACCAAAGGAAGTAATACTAGCTTGCTGAGGTTTACTATACCCTTCCTTTATCAAATCCCTTCTCTTCCATCTAGAAAACTTGTCTTGTAGGTATTTAAAAATGCTGCTTACTTCTCTGGAAAGGAGTGAATCTCAGATGTTTCCCCCAAAACAGATAAATCAACTCTCTTGCATGCAATATGTAAATCTCTGGGACATGCAAGATGACAGATACTTCAGTTTCAGTGTGTTTGGAAGTCATCAGGCAAGCTATGGACAAGTACGTCATCTGTGCTGAGCTTGCATATTAAGTTGAATGCATCCCAGACACACCAGATTGATGTTATGCTAGAGTGTGCACAGGTTTTTGCATTTAGAACTTCTTGGACAGAAAGCCAGAACTCTGACTTTGTCCAATAAAGTAGTATGGTCCAGTTGGTGGCTCACGACTCAGATTTAGCTTGTAATATGCCTCACCTATTTGACTTTATACGTTTGCCCTTAAAGAGACAGAGAACAGCTGTTTCATTACTAGACACCACAAAGCCAGCTGAATGCTGTTGTTGCCCCTGCTGCAGTCTCACCCTGTTGCTAGCAGCAGCTAGTAGGAGTCTGGGAGGCAAGACAACTCAGTGCATTGGCTGTGGACTTTCCTAAATCCTTACTATGTCTCATTTGGCTGAGTAGGCTAGGGTAACGAACATATTCAAGAGTTAGCTCACTTGTTGTTGGACATACTAGTGCAATCATCAGTGAGGACCTGAGGCATCCAGGTTCTAGTCTCCAGGTCTGATTCACATTCATTTATGTATTCAATAAGTCCATGCATTCCCACACTATAAGGTGAAGATTAGCCTCCCTACTTGATGAAGTCCTGGGAAGATGAATTTCCTTTAAGTCATAGTCACTATTATTCTTTTGCATCTTTGAGGGATGGAATGTACTGGACAGAGTAAAGCAGAACTTTCTCTGCTCACCTTGGGTGCCCACTGCAGGACTGCATGTGCTTTGACATAAGGTTTTCTCCAGAGAAAAAAACTGAAAGTGAAGAAAGAGTCCTTTCCCCAAAGCAGTAATGTGGTTTCTAGTCCTGATGGCCTAGGTGTTCTGAGGAGCTCATAGGAATCTAGGCATGGAGGCCATAGCATTTTTAGATGTTAAGTTAAAAGCAGTAGCTCTTTTGGCCATTACAGACCCCATGATGTACAGTATGATTTTGTCCTGGTGCAATCCTGGGCATCCATTAGCATTTACCTCAGTGTCCAGTAGACATTTAGAAGTTAATTTGGCCATGGCAGATAACAGTGTTTTCCTCAATTTTCTGCCTTGTCTCCCTTCAGGAGATAATCATCTCCATAGCGGCGAAAGCTAATAGATCAGAGTTCCTCTTCTAAGGGTTTCTTTTGTCATTCTCAGTTTACATGAATAAAACAGGTTGCAAATAATTCAAGAGCAGATATGTGTGTACTAAATAATCTCTGTTATGGGGGTAGTAACTTCCATGAGAGAGTGGGAACCAGCAGCTGTAAGTAAGTAGATAAGCTGTAACTGTAAGGTCAGCAGTATCTGCCTGAGGTGCTGTAGCTCCATTCTCCTGCAAATGAACCAGACCCCTCAGCTAGCTGCTACTGTCATTCCCTGGAGTTGCTGAAATTTCATGTACGTATATGGTCTGAGATTTTCAGAGGTGACAGAAGGAGGTGGGTGCACTGCTCTTGTTGACTGACCTAAGACATGCCTGAGAGTCTTAGCCCATAATATGGGATGTGCTTTAGAATAAAAGGTTCAGTGTAAACATCAGGGAGTTCCAACATGACCCCGTTGCTTCACTGCAACAGGGCTTCCAGGAACCTGGTTGTACATAATGTTAGTGAACGGCAATGACTGCTTAATTCAAATAGTATTACCATAATTTTTCCTACTGCCAAATAGTTTAACGTTGATTAATTAGATATTAACTAGCTGTGAAATTCTATGGTATGGTCTTTTGATGGGAGACTTGCCAAATTGTGGAGGCACCTAGGGTGGCTTCTTAGGGCTAGTTGAAGCTTTTCTCATTCAGTGAAACTAACACCTTTCTGCTTTGCCTCCCGTGGATTGCACTTTTTTTTTTTTTTTTAAAGTTTGCCATTAAGGGTTTAGGGAAATGTAACCTTAACTTTACTAGTGGCAACCTGAAAATATTTGTCTGGTTCTGCAGTGAGGGCCTCTGCTATGTTTATGTAGCAGTGGTCTGACCAGTCTTCTGTAGCCTTGACCCTTTGTTCTTTTGGCTGAGTGGGACAATTTCTTTGGAAGAGCGGAATTGGGTCCATACATTGTTTTAATCACCCCTAAGGGAAATAGCTGAACAATATTGTGAAGGACTCCTAGTCTAGTTCCTCTTTGGAGAAGGGAAGGAATTAATCTCTATTCAGACAACTGGGCTATTAGTCAAATAAACAATACAGTTAGTTGCATTGACATGTAAATGAGTATTACAGCAACTCAAAAAAAACCTAAACCAGAATGGAGTAGCATTGCTACTCTCTAAAAACATGAATGTTTGTTGGGCAAACAAAGTAGCTGCATACCTTTGATAGCAAGGACTTCAGCATGACCATAATAATTCAGTTGGCAAGTTGAATTATGATTAAGTCTGTAATGCCTGTGCCTTGTTCCTGTTAGTACCTCTGCTACCAGGCTAAAGCTAGCCTGGATTTACCCACACATGCTACTCCAGTGGAAACAAACCATCGGAGCGTAACACTGCATTACAGTAACTTATGTGGTCATGACAATGTAAAAGTTTCCAATCTTCCTCCAGCTGTTGTTTCCAAGTCTTGTGCAGGAGTTATCACTACCTCAGTGGTGCAAATGTGAATGATGTAAAATGATTTTTAAAAAAGTTTTAAATCCGAATTGTTTTACTGATATATTTTAGCATGTGTGCCCAAATCTGTTTTCAGCTCAGTGAGGAGGCAGAATACTATGGGGGCAAAAAGCGATAAGTTGTTAAAGAGGAATCAGGAACCTATTCAGCTGGGTAAATTGTTTTGTGAAGCTATATTCTGAGGAGAAGCAAACATAAGAATAAAATAATTGCCAGCTTTGTATGACTATCTCCTGATAAATCAGAGGATGCTCTTGAATATATGGTATGCAGGAGATGACAAATTTAGGAAAACATGAAGGCATGAGTGAACAGCTGGTGTAAACCTGTATGAATGTATTACACATTTAGGGCCGAGAGAATTCACAAGGGTTGAAGATCTGTCACTACTTCAGAAGAAAGGATTCTCCTTAAAAGGGGGAATCACAGAGAAGAAGGAAAGCCATTCTGACAAATGGACTATCTCTCATCTATAATCTGTGGTGAAGATGGTACAACTGTTAAGGATTTTTGTAGAAACAGTGGGAAACAACACAGTCACTTCCAAGAGTGATTTGCGATCATGTATTTAAATACTGTGCTGTTATGCTCTCCATTAAGAGTAGAGTGAGCAGAATGAAGGCTGCATGTCCATCCCTAATGCTGCCAGTGTTGATGGGAACACTGAAGCACTCTGTCATCCTGCCTGGACTGTAATTTTGTCCCCCTAGAATTATATGAATGCTACAATTGCTAGTCTAGGAGATAGCCCAAGAGATGCATTGCCCACTGTACTTCATGAAAAACCTATCCTAAACCTCGGTTTCACTTGCTTCTGAGTTCGTACTTAAAAAAAAAAAAGTAATTGGATTTTATTGCTTTATTTGCTTGAATCTTCCGTGACATCATTTATCTAATGCAGGTGGTAGTTTTTTCTAGGTGGAAATATGTGTGCACAATGGCACAGTGGCAGCAATGCCCCAATGTTATGCAAAGTGGCAAATGGAACTGGATTTTCTGAAATAAATGGAGAGATGGTTATTTTATTTCCTTTACCACCTCCTCCTTCATACACCTTAACTGGCAAGTTAACAGCCATGGGAATAAGATTGAATGGAAATACTGCATGCCTGCTATTCCTGCCAGTGCTTTTGGCATCACTGTTGGCAAAATGGTGAATTCTTCTGTGACGATAACTCTGTGTGATGGGAACTGCTAGTGAGTGTTGTGGTACAGAGAGGGTGCAGCCTGACTGTCTAGGGACAAAACTTTAACTGGAAAGGAATTACAAAAAAGTTTGGCTTTTAGGAGGTTACTAGTTACTCAAACCTAGCCATTCACTTAGAAGAAGCAGTCCTGCCTTCTGCTTTCCCTATTGTTGCCTACCCTTCCAACACATGTTCTTTGAACATACAGAAGTTCTCCTGGATCAGGTCAGGGAACTGATCCCACTGACACTGAGCTGAGCAATTCCTCAGTGAGTCTTGTAATATAGCTACAGAAACATTTGTGTCAGTACAAGAGGAACAGGGAAGCACAAAGTGCTCTGAGACAGTGAGACTGCTCTCTCCTTGCCAGCGGGACCAGCCTGGTGTTATCAGACTACAACTTTGAGGTGCAGTTTCCCAAGAGGCTCAAGCCAACGTATGTGTTGCTGTCAAAACAGGCAGTCTTTGTGCCCTCAACTTTTGTGTGTGTTCTCACCTCTTCCAGCCTCTGCAGTTTTGTGGGGATCCAAGTGAGCTTTCTTGTCTGACTGAAAACTAACTCACCAAAACCACGACAAAACTTGTTTTGGCTGGGATCGGCTCTCTCATCTGGCTAACTATGAAGTCATACAGTTGCTAATGGTGGCATAAAGGCAGCAGCAAGCTTGTGTGGCTACAAATGGAGAGAAAGCTGGACTGGCACTTTCTAGATTGACTTAAATCTTTGTGAAATTGCTACTTAAGCTAACAGCATTATCTTATGGCAGAGACAGGTATTTTGTATGGCAAAGAACGGGGTTTCATTATTGCAGTGGTCCAGTTCCATGGCTGGCATTGCTTATCCTAAGCACTGCTCTAGATCTTGAATAAAAAACCTTCACTGACAGCTAAGAAACCCATGCTAGAATGGCACCTAATGCAGTCCTGTTCACACTGTATCCACTGTAGCAGGAATATACTTTCTTCAGTTTCCTGTTTCCCTCGATCAGCAGGAAGAATAGCCTGAAGTACCCTATGGGAACTGATCGTTGCTTTTCTGCTGATGTAAACTAGCACCTGGACTTGCAGGGTACAGGGAAGGTCTACCCTTCTTTTGAAAGGGAGAGCCGAGCTGGGCATTCTCCCTTTCTGTTTTCAGAGCTGGAAGGAACCGCCTCTGCTTTCCCTGAGTGTCGTTCTAATGACCCCTGGTGGAAGCTTCACGCAACGGGGATTTTTAGGAGTTAGGTCTCACCACGAGGTTTCAGTTTGCCAACCTTAGACACCCACATTTGAAAACTGTGGCTGCTCATGGAGATGGTTTTGTATTCAGGTGGAAGTGGGCTGGATCCATCAGCAACCTACATTCCTTATCTTGCATCCCATCTACTTACATTCTTCATATCATAGTATGAAGAGTACTGAGCATAGTATGTGTGTGTGTACGTGTACTCACATATTCCTTCTCTCTGCTCTGTCGCTTTCCTGTTACCTGCATATCCAGGGTGGAAAAGCTTTATTATGGTTGCTGTACCCTTATTTTTCCTCCTTAGTGAGGCAATCCAGTCTAGCATGTCTGTTGCATTGCTCTGTCTGTACAATGCCCTCCTGTATGCTCTCCCCATGCTTTGTGAGTACCTCCATGCTGTCCTGGCACTGTTCAGTTATAGTAAATATCAGCTAAGGCAAGGGACTGTGTCATATGTTTTTAATGTTAAGATAATATTCCCAAGATTTAGTCAATGTGTATGCAAATCCTCACCACCATTTTCTGAAGCGGGAACTGGATTTTAGTGCATATTCTTCAGATTACCCTTGCTTGTTTGGTGCACTGATCTGCTTAATGAGCTTTGGACACTTCAGTACCTTACAGTCTTGGCTACACCAGACTCCCTTAGGTAATGGTGAAAAAACACCACAGCCATTTGTTGATAACCATCTATTTGTCTTGCCTTATTTTTTTTGGCAGGCTGATTTGAACACCAATGTTGAAGATGAATCCAGATCGTTCTATGGTGTTTCCAGCCAATATGAGAGCCCAGAAAACATGGTCATTACCTGTTCCACCAAAGTGTGTTCCTTTGGAAAGCAGGTGGTGGAGAAAGTGGAGGTAGGCAGTAGGCACCTGGGTGCAGGGTTCTCTCTGGCTGCTGTTTTGTCACTTCAAGTATTTGTATCCTGCATGTATCTCAAGTCAAAATATATGCCATGCTTGTTGTCAGAAAGATGAATGCCATAGATTATTATTTCTGAAACATGCAGGTGTAAGACTGCTCCAGCCATGGCCTTGTCTCAGGACACCATTGAAGGTCTGGTAGTGTTTGCTACTTTTTCCTTAAATCTCAGTTTCTGAAGACATGTGAATTTCTAAGACTCTCAGGTCTGGTGATTCTCTGGGTTTTCTTAGGGGAGCAAAAAAAAGCTAGGAAACCTAGACCCTTGTCTTGTAGTCCAGAAAGCTGAAAACACATAGGCAACACCTCACTCTCATCAGTGTTTCTAAACAGAGAATTTATAGGCTATAGCCATTAATTAATAGACTGTAATAATTTGCAGACTATAGTCTCGTGATTTTTTGAGGCTTTTCTTAGTGTTTGTACCTTACAGCTTGAGCAACAGTGGAGCTGCATAATTATGCATATATCTGGCATTGAAGAAATTCTTCAGCTGCTAAGAAAGCTGCTCTGACCTGCTTCCTGCTGCTCTCTTTCTCAAGGAGCCTTTAGAGACAGGAGGAGCAGCAGCGTGTAGAACACCAGGTGTTCTCGTGTCAGCAGTCAGTTCCACATACATCCTTCCCCAAGACTCATCTTCAGCCATATAAGACATGCCCGAAGTCTGGTTATGTATTTGCATGATGGGATAGATAAACCAAAGAAAGGTGTCATGGTGCACAGGAAAGGAGACCAAGCTGTTGGGGTGAAAGGAGGTGATGGGTACTTAAAGGGTCTGCTGTGAAACGATAGAATCTAACCTCAGCTTCTGTTCAAAGGAATATGAAATATACAGGAACTAAGATGTGAATGTGAACAAAAAAATCCCTCTGTGTACCATTGTCCAACCCTCTCCTAAGGGGGAGCAGAGATACTATGTTCTCTCTCACAGGTACCAGAAGGCTTTAGTCCTTTCTAGCTGTGAAGCATCCTGAGCATATAGTCACCATTACTAGGAGCAATTGGTCCGCTCCTTTTAGTTACCTTTCACAATTCCTTGGCAGTTTGCTCCTCATAAACTGGAACCCACTGTTCTAAAGAAAAAAGAAATCAATCTGAAGAAGGTACAGGGCTCAAGGAGACTGACCTTGATGTGTAGAATGATTAATCACCTCGTTACTGTTAGTAAAATGACTTGAAAATGCCATTGTAATTTTTCTGATATGAGTCCCTTTATGCGATTAATGCTATTATACTAATGTGACAACATTAGCCCCATATGCCCCTTCTGTGTTTTATATTGCAGACAGAGTATGCACGCTATGAAAATGGACACTATTCCTATCGCATTCACCGTTCCCCTCTCTGCGAATACATGATAAACTTCATTCATAAACTCAAGCACCTTCCTGAGAAATATATGATGAACAGTGTGCTGGAGAACTTTACTATTTTACAGGTGGGCCTTTCAACTCTTTTCATTGGAACTTGGAAACATGTAAGCCCCATCTAGGAGTTCACTGTTGTGAGTCAAAGCAGCATCTAACTGAACTTAGTATCTCTCACGTGTATTACACCTCAAGACCATTTATGGAGCTCTGGAGATAGTAACTCAGGAGAAGAATTTGAGAGACCTGAGTAAGAGAGAAAAAAAAAAAAAGAAAGATAAAGGGAGAACTCCTGAGGCAGGGAGATAAAGGAAGGAGAAAGATGCACAAGTCAATGAGGAAATGCTCATTCCACTACTGGACAAATGTTGAGTTCCTTTTTTGTGCTCTGGACCTGTTTGCAAGGTAAAAACAGACACAATAGCACTGTTAAGTGGCTATATAATTTTGTCATGGGGAGAGTTCTTCACTGACTAGGTAGGAAATAAAGTTGTTTTCTCAGGAACCTGGAAAGAATATGGAGGCATGTAAAGGAAGGGGCATGTTGGGGGAAGCTCTGTGACAACTTCATGAATCACTGCAACCGCTAGGTAGGGCAGTACTACGAGGCTACAGCAACTAGATTTGCATTAGTATATATGTTATAGCATCTGAGCCTGGATCAGATGCAGCCTAAATTTGGGAGGGCAAAGATAGCTTAAAAGGTGGATTTTCCTAATGAACCAAGTTCTGTCCTCACCTCTACAAGATGTGTCACAGATCTGCCAGAGAACCTGAGGTTGGTTAAGTAGAAAATATGCTAGAGGCTGTATGAAAGAATGGAAATCAAGTGGTCTTCATTCCAGCCTCTGGAGATCTTGTGGGACTTCAGGCAACTTATTTCACTGCTCTGTGGCTCAGGTAGCTCAGCTATAAAACAAGGTTAATAATGCCCTCATGTCACACAAGGTTAATAATATACCTCACAGGACTTAAGGAGGCTTTACTCTTTCATGTTTGTACTAGATATTTAGCATCTGCAAGAAAGGAGGAGTAGCATCTGCAAGAAAAGAGGAGTATAAATGCTATGAGATTTTTTAAATGGACAAAAGCATGAAGGACAGAGAGACGAAAGGCCTGTGTGCTGTAATTCATACTGAGGAACACTGTAACTGCTTTCTGCATGTTTCATTCCTCATTCAGGCCAGCGCTTGCTATAAATTTTATGAACAAAGCCCTTGTGGGGCTTTATGTTTTAAGTAATCTCATGTGCTTCCCTTACCTCCTGTCACAGAGAGGCATGTCTTATGTGGGTGCTGGTGCACTGCAGAGAAGCTAACGTTCCTGAGGGACCATAGAAAATGAAATGGAATAAAAGGAGCTTCTGTAAGAATGCATGAATGTAGCAGCCATCCTTCTCCTGACATCAACAGTGCATGGAATGGGAGGCGTAATGGAGTCAAACCTATAAGTCTCCTGTAAAATGAGTTATACTCTATGATCCTCATGGTCTATGTCTACCACAGACAAGCAGGAGTAGATGGAGGGAAAGAAGTGTTCATGGCTGGGATATATCAACAGATACATGAGCAGGAGTGGATGTGCCACAGGAGGTAGCCTCTCTGTACCCAACAAACAGAGCAAAAAGAGATTTTCTGTGAAACATCTTATCTTTGCTGAAATCTGCAACACTGGGGGGGTGGGCAGTAGAGGACCTAGTGGACCTGCTTCCACTTATGAGGTCACTGCTTGGTCACAGCTTTCTTTCCTCCACAGTGGACTCTGCTCACCTTCCATGTCTCTTCATTGCATTGTAGTCCTGATGCTGTGAAAGTGCTTTGCTTGGATGTTTGGGCAGATAGACTGGGGTTGTAGTGGCTGAGCTCTGGAACATTCCCATGCTGCTCTGTTCTTTGCCTATTACTGAATTTTTGCTCTATGTTGAATGTGTTGGAATACGTAAGCAGAGAAACAGGAGTTGCTATCTCAGTTTCTTCTCCTTTTCTGTCTAGGTTGTGACAAACAGGGACACACAGGAGACCTTGCTTTGCATAGCATATGTTTTTGAAGTGTCAACTAGTGACCACGGTGCCCAGCATCACATCTACCGTCTGGTGAAGGACTAGAGACTCTCTGCCCTGAGTTGTCCATGGGATGCATGTCTAAGAAAAAAACTCATGCTTGAACAAGCCCTGCCCCCTCATACCAAACTGAAAAATAAACTGCAGATATTGTGTATTTTCAGAAAAGCACTTCTGAGCTGTTTTGTGATTGAGAGCGTCAAATAAGTTTGTATCTTCAGGTTTGTGCAAATGAGGAAAAGACTTGGAGTCAATGCAACAGGAAAATAACTGCTTAAGGGTTTCACCACAAACAGCATCCTGTGGAACGTATTTCCCACAGGGCACACACAGGGTGTGATCATACACATGTATGCACCCAAGCATACAGGTAGGGCAATGGCAGCAGATTCCACAAGTTTGACAACATGTGAACAGGTTTAAGATGTTCATGCTACATCTAGTCTGCATTTGTGGGCATTCATATACTTTCATTTGTAGGGTGACACATGCACAGACATTTATGTAGATGTCAGTTAGACATGTGAGCACATGCATGTGTATGGAGACTGCACATATAACCTACGTATCTGCCTGTCTAGCTGTCCACTTTAGCAGGTGTGTTGTCACAGACCCCTTCACCTTTCCTTCTGTTAAGATGCTGGATAGTGTTTCCCTCCCTTCCGTACATGATAGTGAGAGACCAACATTTCTTTTGCCTTTTAAATGAAGTTATGCTTAGAAAATTTGGTACGTTAAATCATGTTGTCTCGCCCAGCAGATACCCTCCGTGTATCAGGTTGGCTGACTTGACTGACTACAACAGTTCTTGCTGCTTTTGCTTTTGTTCTCTCCGTGCAGTTAGCGCTGCTCTGGGAGCTTGACTCTGCTCTTCCCTTGTGCACCAGCAAAATAATTGGTTACCAAGCTCAAATTGTTCCACCTGTTAGTTGCAGACAGTGAGGCACACAAGTATGGCAAAGAATGCCATTTGGCCAGCAAATTGCAGGAAAATTATGAGAGAGAATAGTGGAAAGAGGTTAGTTTTTCATGTTTCCTAGGCTTTCAAACACAGTCTCTCTGCTTTACCTGTAAGCTGAGGTTGTTTACTCAAGAATCAATGAGAGGCAATAATCTTGGTCCCTGAAAATGCTGCTGATGTGGGAGAAGATTCAGCCATTCATGTTACTCTGAGGGAGGAGTTGGTTTGCATGATGCTCCCTGGCAGCCACTGGCCAGGCACAGTCCCGTGGCACAGACTTGGATGTATCCTCTTCTTTACACAATGCATCACAACACTTTAGGAAACACCTCTCAGACTTATTTCAGACATTTCCATCCTTGCATTTTTTACATAGAGAAAAGTACTCATGAGTACGTGAGGAATCTGAGATACCATCAGGGTTTATTAGAATGCCAGAAGGTAAGAGCTTCAGCCACACACAGATGAAATCTGAACTTCTTTCAAAAACTCATGAGTTTATTGGTACTCCCTTCTACAGCTTTCAGTCTGCTGGTTAAAGAGCTCTGTGGATATCATTAAGATACTGTACAACTCTTTCCACAGCATATGTAGAGACCTGCAGACTTACATATCTCCTCCAGCTTCCTAACCATCTTCTTGTCATTTAAAATGTTTTGTTTCTGTATTTGAAGTTGTAAGTTGTACTCATTTATAAGGTACACCAAGAGTCTTCTCACAGATTGATGATTTTGTTTTCTGTACATTTAAATCTCAACTCCCTTCAAAGTTTACATTCTTCAAGTCCTAGAAAATGTTCTTCCCATGCTTTGTGGACTCAGATTAATCCTTTGAGTACTTGAAGGTCTAAGTCTCCATTGGGCTTTTTCACAAGTATTGTTGAATATGAATCCATCCTTTCACTGAAATTAATGAAAAATGCTCAGCCAGCCACCTTCCAGTGTACCATCAGCATACGTTCTCCTTGGTAGGTATGTTATATTTGGGATGGGGTAGGGGGGAGGAGGGAGGGAGTGAAGGAGGGAGGGAAGATTCCCTTGCTGGAACACATTATTTTTAGAACATAATCTGGTATTATACTGAGTTATCTCCTACAAACTGTTCATTATGCTCAGAGAAAGCCACAATGATGGCATCTTTGATGTCAGCTCTCAGCTCTTTCACTTTCCAGTTCTCAGGCTCCTCAGCTTTTCTCCACAAAATGCTTTGGGCAATCTGCTGCCTTAAGTGCTTGTTTCAACAATCTAATTTTCACTAGCTCTTTTCCTTGATTGTGTTCATGAGCTTCCTTGTGTGTTTCACTAGCTATGCTTTCTCTTACCTAGCTTTAAATAAGTTCTGGTAAACACTGAACTTAAATAGGTAATGGTAGCTTCAACCACCCTGTGCAATAATTCTGAGGAGGAATCTACTGATGCCTTGGAATCATCATGGTTTTATTTTGAAGCTGGTATTGAAACCAATTATTCTTTGCTATTAATAGCTCATAAGTGTAGAGAAACATGCAGTGTTTTCCTCAATGACGTAAATCTTTAGTATTCCTCTGCCACATTGCTGGCTGATAGTATGGAGTTTCTCTGAAGTGTTTTCCAAAGCCTGTGTAAAACTTATTCAAGCCTATAATGCTGCCTGTAGGTTTATAATTCTTAGTATATGACCTTACGGTTCCATACAATCTTTTCTGATTCTCTGTTGCAGCTGGGTGAGTTGATTCCTCACAAGGAATTAATATTCAAGAAATAGTAAGGAATGAACTATTGAAATTTAACTTCTAAATCAAATGAGTTAGACAAGTTTATTATGGTAAAATTTCAAAATGGGACACCCTAAACATTTTTTGTCTGAAGCATGAGTTCACATTGGTATGGCTGTCACTGGTTAGATGAAAAGCAAACAACTAAAAATACCTTTAACAAAGATAACAGATGATTGTGCTAACTGAGGGGAAGATATGTACTGAAAAAGATTAGTATAGACCCATTCTCTTTTAACATCACCAGTGGTATGGAGGAAGGAGAAAGAAGCAGGGTAAATTAATCTGCAGTTAGCACTAAATGAGATTTTTGCAGGCTGAGTATGTATACAGAACTTGAGTGACTTGAACACCATTGGAACACTAGGCTTGAGCTGGGAGAATAAATACTAAGAATGATTTGAAGTATAATTTAAAATGTCCTTAAAAGAACAAGAGAAAGATTGCAAATGAAAGGTAAAATATCAGAAAAATAACCAGTGCCTGAGAGGTACATCATCAGAACACGATTCAAAATTGGACAGCGTGTTGGAACTAATTGTCAAATGACAGATGCACAAATACAAAACTTCAGTGACAGAGATGAACATGAGAGTCAGATGAAAGTCTCAGTGCTACCTACTCAATGAAACAGAGACATACATTGGAGGATGAATATTTCATTATCTGTGGAAAAGGTGATTCCAGGCCCTAGAAAGGGTGTTTTATTCGGCTTAGCACATGAAGAAACTCTGAGAATTTCCAACAGAGATTTCAAACAGAAAACCAGAATATAGGCTACTTGCAAAGACCTACTGAATGTACTTCATATACAGGTACAAGGAGAGAAGGGAAGGGAAGGGAGAGAAGAGAAAAGGAAAAGAAAAGAAAAGAAGAAAAGAAAGAAAAAAAGAAAAGAAAAGAGAAAAGAAAAGGAGAAAAGAAGAAGAGAAAAGAGTTGGAAGGGATCTACAATGATCATGTAGTCCAGCTGCCTGACCACTTCAGGGCTGACCAAAAGTTAAAGCATGTTGTTAAAGCCATTTTCTAAATGCCTCTCAAACACTGACAGGTTTGGGGCATTGACCACCTCTCAGCAAACAAATGTTTCCT
This sequence comes from Caloenas nicobarica, assembly GCF_036013445.1. Taxonomy (NCBI): domain Eukaryota; kingdom Metazoa; phylum Chordata; class Aves; order Columbiformes; family Columbidae; genus Caloenas; species Caloenas nicobarica. The sequence continues at coordinate 85,794,260 of NC_088245.1, read as the reverse complement.
AATGTCCAGTGTCCAGTCTAAACCTCCCCTGATGCAGCTTTGAACTATTCCCATGCATCCTATCATTGGATCCCAGGGAGAAGAGGTCAGCACCTCCCTCTCCACGTCCCCTGCTCAGGAAGCTGCAGAAAGAAATGAGGCCGCCCCTCAGTCTCCTTTTCTCCAAACTAGACAAACTCAAATTCCTCAGCCGCTCCTCATAGGACATGCCTTCCAGCCCTGTCACCAGCTTTGTTGCCCTCCTCTGAATGCATCCAAGTACCATCACATCCTTCTTAAATTGTGAGGCTGAGAACTGCACACAGTGCTCAAGGTGAGGCCACACCAGCACTGAATACAGCAGGACAAACCTCTCTTGACCAGCTGGTTATGCTGAATTTAATGCACCCCAGGATGCTGTTTACCTTCTTAACTGCCAGAGCACATACTGCTGGCTCATTGAGTTGCCGTCGACCAGCACCCACACATCCCCTTCTGCAGGGCTGCCCTCCCGCCACTCTTCTCCCAATTTATGCTTGTGTCTCATGTTACTCCATCCCAGGTGCAGAATCTGGCATTTGTTCTTCTTAACTTTCATGCTGTTGATATTTGCCCAATGCTTCAATCTATCCAGATCCCCCTGCAAGGCCTCTTGTCTCTCCAGAGAGTTAACAGCACCTCCCAGTTTGGTATCAACAACAACAAACTTGCTAATGGTGCATTGAATACCTATATCCAGATCATTGATAAATACATTGAACAGGACTGGCCCCAAAATTGAGCCCCGAGGAACAGCACTGGTGACTGGTCACCAGCCAGATGTGGCCCCATTCACTACATCTTTGAGCTCTGCCCTTCAGTCAGTTCTTTACTGTCCTGGTTTCAGCCAGCACAGTCAATTTTCTTTGGAGTAACTGCAGGATTTTTTGCTTCAGCGTGAGAATGGTGCTGACAATGCCTATTATTTACAGTTATTATCTCAGTAATGTTTATGCCTAGCTGGGATAGAATTGATTCTCTTCTCTGCAACTGCTCTTTAGCTTCTGGTATGAGGAAAATGCTGGGAAAACTGATGTTGATACTTATTGCTAGGGAAACCAAGGATGTTCCTCAGTTTCCCATGTCTTGCAAGTAAGCAGGTATATGATGTGGGGAGCAGTGTATCCAGGACAGCTAACCAAAGCTGACCAACAGAACTGTTTCATACCATGAATGCCACACTCCATATATAAGCATGATGTTGCTGAGGATGGCACTTCTTACTGTCTGTGAGGGGTCCTGCTCCTGTGGCTTCCCTATGTCTGCTGTGATGTCTGCATTTCGCTGGACTCGCTGTGCTCACAGTGTCTGCCCTTTAGTTTTAATTGCTGGGAGCACACATTCCAGCAGCTAAGCAGTGCTCTGTATCACTCTTCTTTTATTATTGTTCTTTTAAATGTTTCCATTTCAACCCATGAGTCTTTCCTCCTCTTTCCTTCCTTCCCCCTGGGGAAGGAAAGGTGAGAGAGAGTGGCTGTTTACTGCTTGATGCTGGCCCAGGGCTAAATGGTGACATTCACCCAGCACACTGTAAACCTGCTCATCTCACAGTATCAAAAGCCTTACTAAAATACAAAAACCCCACATCACTCACCTTCCCTTCACCCACTATGTGAGTGACTTCACCATAGAAGGATATCAAATTAGTTAGACAGGACTTTCCCTTTATGAACCCATGTTGACTCTGCCTGATGTTATTTAAATGCCTTTCAATAGCACCCAGTATGATCTTCTCCCCAATTTTTCCAGGTTCTGAAGTCAGCCTAACAGACCTGTAGTTTCCTGAGTCTTCCCTCATGCCCTTCTTGTAGATTGTAATAACATTGGCTAGCTTCCAGTCAATGGGAATCTCCATGTAAGAACAAAGTGCACCAGGACTAGCCTTAGAACACATAGGCCTGCACCACTGGAGTCCCAATGTGCCTGGGCAATCAATTTGACGAGGAAGGGGGACTGATTGACTCACTTCCTCATTAAGCTATTGCTTTTCAGTTATCTGTTGTAACTGCCCCAGTGCAGGTTTCTATTTGTATGTAGGAGGTCCCTCACAGGGATGAGTCTTCACCAGACATTACTGTGGGGCAGCTGGCACAATACTGACTTTGCCACGCACACTGCACTTTGCTGCTCATGGTCTGTGCTAGGTCATAGCCTGTGCTTTGAAGCATGGGAAGGAAAGGATGTGGGTAAGGACAATAGTGAACATGAGGTCATGAAGTCAGAGCTGGAGAAGATGTTTTGCTTCTTGTTATGGGAAAAAAAAGCTCTATTTATTTCTTATATATAATGAAGTATTTCACCCCCAAGTCTTGCAGACCCTGCACTCTCAGGGGCTGCTTTTAAGGACTGTGCAGGGCTAGTGCTGTTAACCTTTTCTGTGCAGGAGCCAAAACTGGCTAGTAAAGGACAGAAGCACTTTTTTGCACTAATTAAACAATGTCTACAACTTTTTCCCATGCACAAAGTTCCTTCTGTGTCTTTCCAAGACAAACAAATGCCTACAAAAACTGACTTCTGAACAGCAACACAGAACACTGATACCAACAGCTTTTCATAAGATTTGCATGGCTGGTAACCAGAATCAGGCAAGCTTGGAGAAAGCCAAGCCAAGTACTTTAAACACCTAGAAAACATAGCATCTTGAAATGCCTGCTGTTCTGTGCTACACATGAAAAATCCATGCAAGCACAGTGCCGCTCTGGCCCATCAGGTGTCATCGCATACAGCAAGGTGACCAAACCACCCAGGATCAAATTAACATCTTCTCTGCAAATCAGCCATCCCCCACAGTTGGCCATACAAGTAAGAATGGCACCAACTGGCTACAGTCCATTACCGATGCATGCACCTGCCTATTTCAGCCCTATGTAATTTCCCTCTTGATCTCTGAACCATGTGTGGAACAGGCAACAGAACAAATAAAACCTCACAAATCAGAAAAAAGACTGACTCTTGGGAAAATTATTTTTGGCCAACAGAGACAACAAATATGTTTTGAAATAGAAGCCTGTACCGAGGAAAGGGTAGTGTTTAGTCCCCAGTGATGGAAAATTGCTTGTGATGCGGATTAGTGCTCTTCTGCAAACATGAGCTTGGTGCCTTGCATGCATCCACTGCAGGTTTACAACGGTACAGCAGATGCCATGGAGTAGTCCCTGAAGGAGATGAGCCCTAGAAGTCTGTTTAGTCCATCAGCTGATCATGAATAAAGCCATATTAGCACAGTTCTATGATGTTATCGAAGTAATGAATACAAGCCAACAGGCTGAAGAACAGATGAAATCTTAGGACAGTTGATTTAGAGATCCTTATGCAGGTCTTTTTTTTTTTTTTCACTTAGTAACAATGAAAGCCTCTTGTCTGGCACTGTGTCTTTCTACTCTTGCTCTTGGAGTTCACAGCTCCTTGGTGTAAATAACCAGGGTAAGCAAGAGACATCTACTTACCTTTCAAACTCAGCAGAAAAACCAACAGAAAATTCATGTGTCTGGGAGAGCTCACTTTTATGGAGGCTACTGTCCCGTCCCAACAGATGGGATGAGGGATGAATTAACTCTGAACGCAACATGCGCCCTGTCTCACCAGGTGAGATCAGGTGTGAGTTAACTCTGGGAATTTCTGCGCGGTAATGCCAAGTTAATGACAGACAATCACTCCAGAGGTCCAAATGAATTATGAATTTACTAAAAGCAGTTGGTGGAATACAAATTACAGTGGTTAGTGACTTGGCAAAAGTATGTTATAATATCACAAAACTTATCAATACATTGACAGCAAAAGCCCTTCTAAAAACAGCGGATTGACAACAATTAGTAACTATATCGCAAAACTTAACAAGACTTTCGCAGCAAAACTTACAATGATATTACCTTTATATGTTCAAGAAAAAGGAAAAGAGAGAGAAGGAAAACTAAGATATCAGAGAGAGAGACTAAGATATCACCGCTCCACGGGCTGATCAGTCCCATGACGACCTCTGGAGGAGGGGTGGATGCGTTGAAGATTTTGGTACACGCCACTACCTCATGTCATGCCTGAGGTTGTTTTATAACCCAGTTCATTTACATGCGAGATAGGAGAGTGCGGTTCGTCTCCTCCCTCTGTTTGCTTTTCATGCTAATTAGGAAGACTCTTCTGGAAATGAGTCTGGGGTCTTCAAACTAGGGGAAAGTTCACAGTATTAACCAGAAGTGAGCTGTTTTGCCCATCAAGGGCAGCTGTTTGTTCGCAGTTTCTTCTGGTAATTGGTTCTCCAACAGATGGTTCATCTCTATCATCCCAATTTGGCCATGAGGCCTTCACAGGAACACTGTTAATTGCCTCTATCTTACAAGGTGCCTGGCCCCACAGCCATCTATCTTTTCTGCCCAAAGTATCAATCACAAAACCTTGGGGAAAAAAAGACAAGGTGTCTGCCTCCACGGCCATCTATCTTTTCTGTCCAAAGTAGCAAACCCCAGATGTTTAAGGCATAACATAGCCCTTTGTTCTGCTAAGCATGGGGGGACCGCTTCAAGGTTGTCACAACTACCAGATGAAGAAGATTTAATAAAGCTGTGAGTCAAACAGAGTATTGGAAATTTTGTTCTGGACTAAAAGGCTTCTGTGCCCTTGCAGACCGGGTGAGATCCGTGCAAAAATATTTCAAACACTGAAAGGACTGTAGATCTCTGTCCCCAAGGCTTCCTTTCTTGTAATTTCAAGAGAAGAAACCCGACAGTACATCAGAACTAAGAGCCAGCTGTAATTTCGCTGAAAATAAAGGAAAGCAAACACCAAAAATCAGCATAAGTTAAAAAAGAGCTAGCCTACTTTCAAAAGGAAAGGCTAAATTGAACTCTAAACCAACAATAAATGAGGATATCAAAGTGGCTTACAAGTGTAATTTCTGTTGGGGCAGAAATACTAGAAATATTAACCTTAGCCTATAAGAACTTGCTGTAACATCAAAAGACAAAACAGCAAAAGCCGATTCCACTGATCATTTTACAGCCACAACACTGAGTCATTAGAAGACTAAGTGACAAAACAAGGACCTAAATATCCATACTTTCTTTAGAAGAAAGCAGCTCAAAAGTTTCCATTCAACTGCAGCTCCTTTCTTTTCTAACCCACATGCTTCGGTGTATCAGCCCTCAGTTGTGCAGCTACATCTGCTTGTGGAATCATGTCAGGCTCGATTACTGAAATGATTCCACTTAAACTTCTGAGATAAGACAAAACAGACCACAGGTCTGAGCAACACAGAAATAGGTAAGACAGGAGCCCTCCCTTCATCTTCACTTCAAAGCCAAAAGAAACACTTCAGGTAAGACAAGTTCTTTTGAATTCATTCATTTATCTATGATGAGGGAGATGTGAAATTCTTAAGCTGACATTGCCAACAAAGAAAACATTTAGGTAGGCCTAGAGGCAGATGTAGGGATTGAATTGAAATCTCTTTCAATATTTAGACCCAAGGATCATTATTTCCTTGAGTATTACATATGTGCTTTAGCCTTTGGTGCAATGGTTTCCCAGGGACTTTTTTTTTCCCCATTATCCAGCTCATTTTTCCTTGGTTCTTTGACATCTTGGACCAGGTGAAGGATCTGAAGAGCTTAAGTGGTGGCAGCAGAGAATAAGAACATATTCAGACAGGTAAGAACAACCCAGCCAGCAACCACATGCCACTCATTCACTCGTGTCTCCCCCTCCAACACCCAGTGCAATGGGGAGAAAAACTGGGAAAAAAAGGTAAAACTTGTGGGTTGCGATAAGAACAGTTTAACAACAAAACAATAACAACAATGAAAGAATATACAAAGTGATGGGTACACAATGCAGTCGCTCACCAGTGCAAAAAACTGATGCCCAGCCCATACACTGGTCCCATACAGCCAAGCCTGGAAGACTGAAGTCATGGACTGCACTTCATGCTCAAATATGATTGCACCGCACCACACCACTGGTCCCGGAGAACAAAGGGTGCCCTGGACAGCAGCAATTTCCCAGGCAGCAAGTTCTTCCCCCAGCCAGTTCCCTCTAGTTTTATACTGAGAACTACTTCATTTGGTATCAAATACTCCTGTGGCTAATTTGCATCAGTTGTCCTGCCTGTGTCCCCTCCCAGCTTCCTGAGAAAAATCAATATCCCAGCCAAACCCAGGACGTTTTCAGCTTCCTGTAAAAATTAACCCTATCCCAGCTGACCCCGCACACACCTTCAAACTTGCTGTAAAGCTGTAGCAGAGGCAGAGAGAACATGTGCTGAGCCTTCAAGAAGCTGCCAGAGTCATGCTGCTTCATCAATCCTACACATACAGTCTACATCAAAACCAAGTAGCGAGGCAGCAGACAACTGGCATGCTTGTAAGGGAATAGCAAGAGCAGAGCTACTTTACAACAGATGGTTAGCCTGAAGTGTATGTTGACCACAGGTCTGTCAGCAACCTCGCAGACTGGGGTATAGCATCTAAGGAGGTGAGCAGAGCAAAGATTGCAAAAGGTTCCACTAACAGTCCAGTCAATGCCAGACAAAGGCCATGTAATAAGTCAGGGCTGAAGTCAATCCAGGACTAGACACAGACAGACATACAACAGAGTTCAGAAAATGACTGGAGTGCCCAGATCTGAGCACAGATAAAGCTCCTGGGCTAACGAGCAGTGGGTACACAGATGGAAACACCAGGTAAAGCTAGTCAGGGCACCTGAGGCCTATTCAAGGCCCCAAGAGCAGCCTCCCCTCCCATCATGGTGTGTCCCACCCCCTGCAAATGTCTGCTTTTTTGGACAATCCTCCTCTTGGACACCAGATCCAGATCTCCTACACTGCTAAGCATGTTTTGCCTGTGTTTGCATAATTTAACATGGTAATTCAGCAATTAGTGAAGATTCCAGATCTGTGATCCATACCATTTTTGGCCTCTTAAATGACCCACAAAGTACTGGTGCTCATTCTGAGGAAAATAAGCAGTGCTTCATTAAAAAAAAAAAAAAAAGCACACCCCTCACCTCCTTCAAATAGGCAATATAGCAATAATCATGGGAAGAACCTAAATATATCAAAGCTACAGAGTCTAGACGGATGATCCCTTTCTGTCAAAAAGAGAAGCACTGACTTTCATTTTTCAACATCCCTAATTTCCCCACAGTACTTTACTGTTGCCATCCAATTATTTAATCTGAAATTGGTGGCTGGGATCCAAAGCTGTCTGTTACAGCAGGGGGGTTATACCTAGTGAATCACACTTCAAAGCCATGTGTCCATTTCTAGATGCCCCAAACGCAGCTACTCAAAGCTGTTTTCAGAAGCTGTATGTAGCCTTTAGGTTTGCTGGTTAGATGCTGTAAATTCAAGTATATCGCTTATAAGGTGCAACTATTTCTGTTCCTCATTGTATAGAGGACATCAGAGTGCCCCCATGTTAGATCTGGTCACTTGCACAAGACAGCTAGTTGAAGCTGAAACAAAAGTTTAAAGAGATTACCTTCTAAGCTTACTAGTGTACTGAGAAGACATCTGTAGCCTAGTGCAGTCTCCACGGTAGAAAGTGCATCTGCAGTATCGGCCACTCCAGTCCCCAGTTTCAGGGTGATCCTCAAGTTCAAACAAAGCTCCAATGTATTTTTTATCTTATTTCCCAGCATTTTTTACCCTCTTTCCAAGGTAGATTCCAAATGATGACTTGGTTTTGCCTATTAATCTTTCACTTTCACTTGAACTACAGAAATCCCATATACCTGGGTATAAAGCTGATTCTGCTTATGTCAACAAGTAAATAATATAACATCATGTTGTCTCTGTTAAAATAAACAAACAACAATAACACCACCATCAAAACTGCCAGACTTGTCCTCATTGTCTACTGGCTTCATGCCCTGCTCATCTTTGAGGAAATAGTTCTTTATCTCCAGAGTTTGAGCCTGGGTTATTTAAAGATTGACAACATTTCTGGAATGAAAATCCTTCAGTTCTCAGGTACAACAGGAGTTATTGCATTAGAGCTACAGACGGAACCTAGAACCAAAGAACCAAATTAAATGCTCTCAACAGAGAGAACTGCTGCATTGCAAGGCAGATTTCCTTCATTGCTTGCTTTAGGGTAAACACATAACAACATTTGTGTACTCTTGTACATAAAAAAATGAAGAACAGAATGCTGCTGCACATGCTTTTCTTCTAGGGGAGATGGGAACAAACATGCAGCAGCTGAGAGTTGTGGTGTTGGCAGCCCTACCACCAGGATGCTTAGAGTCTGTTAAATTAACCAGTTCATAAAAATCCACATAAGACAGAATGGAAGGCATGAAAAAATATATTTGATGTGAACATGCCCTTGAATTGAGAAGCATGAAAACAAGGAAGGAAATGAGAATACACAGGGGACCTAAGAACGTGAAACAGATCTTCCTTCTACAGAAATATTTATGGTAGAACCTTGAGTTGCTCTTCACACACTGTGAAATACAGTTCCGCCCAGCAGGCCCATGTCCGTGACTGCACTGGTCTATTTCTGTAGGTATCTCTGCCCCAATTCTAGGCCACATCCCCTCACACACTTTGCTTAGCAGTCCTCACCAGGACCTTCCCACGCTGTGTTAATAAGACCCAAGACACACCTCTGCTGGAGCTGGTGTTTGAAGTTGGCTCCATTAACTTTCTGTTGCCCTTCCACTGACACTCAGCAGAAGGCAGGTAGGGACTTTCTGTAGGATCTCAAAAGGATCTTCCTCGTGGCCTTCTCTCACACAACATTACAGACGACGTGCTGCGCAGCCTGTATTCTGCTGCTGCCAAAGCAAAGCGCTCAGACGAGCAGTCAGACAAGCTTACCCTCCGTGCTAGAAGCCACAGCAATATATTGGCAGTCGTGGGCTTAGGACCAACGAGCGGCTTAGCCATGGCTTTTCCATTTGCGGCAGCCGCTCTCTAGCTGCTAGTGGCTTATATTCATCCCAGCTACTGCCCCTGCCTACGTGAACCCAGAGGAGACTTGAGCCGCAGGCCCCTCAGGGCAGGGGAGGCAGCCGAGGCGGGGAGGCATTAAGTGCCCCCAGCCTCGGCGCAGGACCCCAGTCTCGCGAAGGTGCAGGCAAGGGATGCCCGTGGCGCCCCCCCCAGGAAGGTTCCGTCCGGAGGGCTGCGGTGGGTTGAGTGGGCGGCACAGGGAGCGGGGGAAACCCTGTCGAGCAGGCGCCAGGGCAGAGCTTTCGGAGGATCGGGCGCAGGATGGCGGCAGCCTCTTGCTCCGGAGTCGGCCGGGCCGGCTCCGGGCGGAAGGAGTTTCGCTGGAGGACCGGGCCGGCGGCGCAGCTTTGCCTCCTCCGCGGGGCTGGAGCCTCCCATGGGCAGCGCCCCCAGCTCCTCCCTGCTCGGTAGCGCCGGTCCGAGTCCCTCCTCCCGTTTCCGCTGGCAGGAGCTGGAGCCGTGTCCTACCGTGCCTCTGCGGCTCCCCCACCACTCGGCCCCACCCGGCCCAGCCCAGCCCAGGGTCGCGCGGGTGAGACTTGGCGGCGCGGGGGCAGTGGAAATTTGCGGCCGCTCCCCGGCCGTGAGAGATGGCAGGAGCGGGGCGACGAGGGGCAGCCGGTGCCGGGGGGTACCGGTCTTAGGGAGCGGGGGCCGCCGGCCTGGCGGTTGGAGGCGCTGGGGCGCGGCGGGGTCCCTATGGGTGTTGGCTGGGTGGGGGAGCGGGAGAATCGTAGAGGTAAGGAGTGTGTGGTGAAAACAGTACCCCCTTCTCCCCCGCCATGGTCTGTATAATTTTTGCGGAAACAGGAAAGTTAGTTCAGAGGGACGAGACGATCCCAGTGGCGTATGCGTGCGCGGGTCCTGCTCCCCGCCGAAGAGTCCGCGGTGCCCATTCCTGACGGGAGCGGATGGCGTCGGCTGGGGATTTCTCCCGCCACCGGTGAAACGCCCGCAACAGCGTTGCTTGCAGGCGGGGGGGCCTCCTTTCTTCTCCTCTCGCACAATGCCGGAGGCTGCAGCAGCATGTGAGGGCGCAGAGCCGAGCCGAGCCTTGGTTGGGCGGGAGCGCGAAGAAGCCCCCGCGGGGGGCAGAGCACGCGTGGGACTCCAGGAGGGAAGCCCGGCTGGCAGGAGGGAAGCCGCGGTCCGGGGGGCGATGGAGGAGCAAGATCATAGGTGGCCGATAGGCTGACAGTTCTCCTCGGCTGCCGCCCGTGGAGGTGGTGCCAGTAGTCCCTGCATTCCCCCTTCTTATGCAAAACTTGATTCCAGCTTTGCCTTTTCCTGTTCAAGCTTTTGGAAGCTTTTCTTGCCAGATCTTGGATCTTGCTTGTCACTGTGCTTCTGGTGGGAGGTGGGAGCTCTGTGAACTGTGCCTTACTCAAAAAGGCCTTCCGTTCCAGAGATTTCAGATGGGCAGAGAGGAGCACCTGTAGTATGGGGATGCAGTGGTGGGGGAAAACATAGGCTACAAGGGTAAATAAAGCTGCCTTTCTTTACTTAGTCCTTTTATCAACTTTTTTTTTCTTCTTCCCCCCTATTCTTTTAGTCTGCTTGGTTTTGTGATTTGAAGCATAGGGCTAAGAATGGGGGCACCTGGTTTTCCTACCTGGCTGAATTGACTTTGGGGTAAGTCATCTGGGATTTGACTGGGAAAGAGTTGGACATTCTTCAGAATAGCCATGAAAGTCAAATCATGTGGCTCGTTTGTGCTGTTACTTCTAGATGGGTCTAAACTTTACTTGTGGATGCCAAAATTTAACCTATTACTGTAGCAAAGTAATAACAGGTGGCAGAGGTAGTTTTAATGGCTTGTTTGTTAAGTTGATGGATTAAGTCTATTTAAAGTCTATCTGAAGATATCTGATGAAGTTGATAGATGAAGGCTGGTCTCTCTTCAAGAAGGTACTCTTAGAGGTACAGGAGCAGGCTGTCCCCATGTGCTGGAAGGTGAGCGGGCAGGGAAGAAGGCCGCCCTGGCTGAATAGAGAGCTGCGGCTGGAACTTAGGAATAAAAAGAGAATTTATAACCTTTGGAAGTAGGGGCAGGCTACTCAAGAGGAATACAAGAATTCTGTGAGGTTATACAGGGAGAAAATTAGAAGGGCCAAAGCCCAACTAGACCTGAGCCTGGCCACCGCTGTGAAAGGCAACAAGAAGTGTTTCTATAAATATATTAGCAACAAGAGGAGGGCTAAGGAGAATCTCCATCCCCTGATGGATGCAGAGGGAAACATAGTGACAGAAGATGAGGGAAAGCCTTCTTTGCCTCAGTCTTTAAAAATCAGAACAGTTGTGCTCCAGGTACCCAGACCCCTAAACCAGAAGACAGGGATGGGGAGCAGAATGAATCCCCAAAAATCCAAGGGGAAATGGTTAGCGACCTGCTACACCACTTGGACACCCACAAGTCTATGAGGCCAGATGGGATACACCCAAGGTGCTGAGGGAGCTGGCAGAGGTGATCACTAAGCCGCTTTCCATTATCTATCAGCAATCATGGCTAGCTGGGGAGGTCCCAGTTGACTGGAAGTTGGCTAACGTGACGTGCATCTACAAGAAAGGCTGGAAGGAGGATCCGGGGAACTACAGACGTGTCAGTCTAACCTCGGTGACAGAGAAGGTCATGGAGCAGATGATCTTGAGTAACATCACACGGCACATACAAGAGAACCACATGATCAGGCCCAGTCAACATGAGTTCGTGAAAGGCAGGTCCTATTTGACCAACCTGATCTCCTTCTACAACAAGGTGACCCACCTAGTAGATGAGGGAAAGGCTGTGGATGTTGTCTACTTAGACTTCAGTAAGGCCTTTGAGACCGTATCCCACAGCATTCCCCTGGATAAGCTGGCAGCTCAGGGCCTGGATGGGTGTACTCTTCAATGGATAAAGAACTGGCTGGAGGGCCGGGCCCAAAGAGTTGTGAATGGAGCCAAATCCAGTTGGCGGCTTGTCATGAGTGGTGTGCCCCAGGGCTCAGTATCAGGGCCAGTTCTGTTTAATCTCTTTATCAATGATCTGGATGAGGGGATTGAGTGCACCCTTAGTAAGTTTGCAGATGACACCAAGTTGGGTGGGAGTGTTGATCTGCTGGAGGGTAGGAAGGCTCTGCAGAGGGATCTGGACCAGCTGGATCGTTGGGCTGAGGCCAGTTGTATGAGGCTTAACAAGGCCAAGTGCTGAGTCCTACACTTGGGTCACAACAGCCCCAGGCAGCACTACAGGCTTGGGGAAGAGTGGCTGGGAAGCTGCCTGGCAGAAAGGGACTTGGGGGTGTTGATTGACAGCCGGCTGAATATGAGCCAGCAGTGTGCCCAGGTGGCCAAAAAGGCCAACAGCATCCTGGCTTGCATCAGGAATAGTGTGGCCAGCAGGACTAGAGGGGTGATTGTGCCCCTGTACTCAGTGCTGGTGAGGCCCCACCTTGAATACTGTGTTCAGTTTTGGGCCCCTCATCATAAGAAAGACTTTGAGGTACTAGAGAGAGTGCAGAGGAGGGTGACGAAGCTGGTGAGAGGCGTGGAACGTGAGTCTTATGAGGAGCGGTTGAGGGAACTGGGGCTATTTAGCCTGGAGAAAAGGAGGCTGAGGGGAGACCTTATTGCTTTTCTCAGCTACCTGAAAGGAAGTTGTAGCATGGAGCACGTTGGTCTCTTCTCCCAAGTAGCAAGTGATAGGACAAGAGGAAATGGCCTCAAGTTGTGCCAGGGGAGGTTTAGTTGGATATTAGAAAAAAATTCTTAATGGAAAAGGTTGTCAGGCATTGGAACAGGCTGCCCAGGGAAGTGGTGGAGTCACCATCTCTGGAGGTGTTTAAAAGGTGTATAGATGAGGTTCTTAGGGACCTGGTTTAGTGCTAGAGTTATGTTAGGTTATGGTTGGACTTGATGATCCTGAGGGTCTCCTCCAACCGAAATGATTCTATGATTCTAAGTTCTTTATAGACAGAGTGTATAATGGCAAAGAATAATAGCCACTGAAGAAATGCATTGATTAATTATATCAGCATAGAATATGGGGCCATAGTTAGCACTCAATAATTTAGAAAATATCAAAAGAAAAATTATCGTTGTGATGTAGGCATGTGGTTGATAACACCAAGGAAAAAAACAGTCCTCATAGTTCTGTGCCCTTGGCTTCCATTTTGAAGGTTTTTTTTCTGAGCTCCAAGAATGGAAACTGATGGAGCTAATGTAGCTTCTGCCCTTCATATTTTTAGATCTGTGCTGTTCACATTGCAGCTCCTACAGGCAAGGCCTTTTCTGTAACAGGGCTGTAGAGCTTATGTCAAATTTGGTTTGGGGCATTCACACTTTCTTTAAAATGAATTCTCATGAATAAAGCCACATGAGAAGATCTTGGGGTCAGAATATAACTAATGCAGCATCATTTGCATTATTCAGATAAAGCCCTAAGGTTACAATGATCCTGTTCATCTCTCTTGAGGAGGGTAGAGGGTTAACTGGGAATGTCAGTGTTATCTTAGTTATTGTGGTTATTTTAACAGAAAATACCCATCAGAGACACATATACCACAGTCTTTGCTTTCCTTGCTATTTTAAGTTATGTTCTACCAAAACATGCCAAACCTTAGCCTGTCCATGAGGGTATTTTAACACGACCATGTATTTTTAGTGTTTAACCCTTCCCTCTCCAAATACACAAACTAAATCATTGTAATAAAAAAGTGAAATATGAGAACAGCACAAAATGAAATAGCAAAACAACACTTGAGACTGCAGCGCGTTTGTGGCACATGTGAAACAAGCAGTTTTGCACTAGAGAATCCAAGACTTTGCCTCAGTATTACTCTGTGAGAGCTGGTATGGAGTTGGTTGGGCCTTGATCAGAAGAGACTGCTTATTTTAGAAGCAAGATGTTAACATTCCTGTTGCACTTGGATTTGACAATTGAAAACCAATCTCAGTTTTTCACTTTTATCATGTTTCAGTATTGCAAGTGACTGATGCCTGAAAAAATGTCACTGCATTTATTGATGCATAAAAAGACAGGAGAATGCTTCAAAGAAGCTGGGCATGAGCCAGCAACGTGCTGTGGAAGCAAAGGTGGCTGACAACATGCAGGGCTATGTTAATAAGACTGTAGCCAGTATACAAACAGAAGTGATTGTCTCCCTGTACTTGGCATTCGTTAGAGAGTCTAGAATACTGCATCCAGTTTTCTGCCCTGAGAGACAAGAAAGGCATGGATAAATTGGAGCTAGTCCCATGGAAGGCCACTAGGACTGTTGGAGGCTGGAGCATGTCATGGAACAGCTGGCCCCTGGTTAACAGATGGGGAGCTGGGAGCCCAGTGTGGTAACCCAGCTGGCAAAGCATGTGCCCCACCAGCCAGGGCCCCATCCCATGGTACAGATTAAGGCAGCCAGTGCTAAACAAGAGTCTAGATCACCAGGCAGGTTTGTGATGCTAAGGCAAGTGCAAGATCAAGTTGAGATGTGAATCAGCAGATCAGGATCAGGCCTAATGATGGTAATTAGGGTCAGACACAGTCCAGTTATCACTGAGGTCTATAGTGACGTGGCAGCTCTGAGGTCAAGTAAGGAAATCACACCATGGATCAACGGAGTCCATGACCTTACGCAGACATGACTGGAGACAAGCACACCTACAACATTGTTTGGACAGGGACTGAAGGCCAAAGGCAGAGCTTAAATGGAGCCCCTGGGATCATGGGCAGAGAGTGGGGGTGGAGGCACCAGGTGAGGCTGATCAGGGCCTTTAAAGACCTTTCACTGCACTTGGGGCCTTCATACGGTATGAAGATCATATGCTGAGGAAACCGGGCTTGTTCAGCTTGGAGGACCTTCTAGTACGTAAGAGGCGGTTATCAAGAAGATGGAGCTAGGTTCGTCGCATTGGTACGTGGTGGTTGGATAAGAGACAACAAATATAACTGTATGTGGCTCAAACCTCTTGTTTCCAATGAAAATCTTTTTTGCTCTGAGGATGGTCAACTCCTTCATCTCTCCTGGTCTCCTAAAACTGATTTCCAGGGACTCTTTCTGCTGCTCCTTGTAGCCTCTCAGATGAAACTGAATGTCAGAGCTATGTTTCCTGGGGGAAAAAAAACATTAAGTCTGTCTCATGGGTCACTGCCTCTGGTTCAGCGATATACTTTCTTTGGTGTGTTTATAATGAGGCAGGACGTTGTTCTCCAGTGAAAGATGCTGGATGCTTTCCTCAATTGCACAGGTGTTTCTGGGAAAGTCATGTGTTTCTGTGAGTTGTCTTTTGCCACAGTTAAGCGCTGTGCTTCAGCTGTCTTTCAACCCCTGCCTCACTTTTCCTTCTCAGCCTGATTTTGAAAGCATTTCCTCTTCAGGCTCTATTAAACTGTTTCTTTTGATATTCCAAGCACTTGCATTAATTGCTGTCAAAAATAAACCTTGAAGGCTAGAGTTTGTAGAATAAGGCATGATCCTTGGGCAGAGCCCTGCTGCTTTTGCTGTGACTGCAAGCACAGTTAAACAGGAGGCATCTGACCTCCGTGCTTCATGTGGAAGAAGGAACAGATAGGAAATGTGGGATCCCCAGTAGGGCATGAACTGCATTTTGATGGAAGTACGAGGCTGTTAAAATGCCTGTTGAGGAGGGTTGAAAAAATCCTATTGCTGAAAAGCTTTTAAAATCAGGAATATTAAACATATAGGCATGTTCTGGGAATAGTTCCAAGGAGATGAGGCAGACTAAATCATAAACGTGTTCTCCAATAAGCCTTTAAAAAGACAAAGGTAGTAATTAAGCTTAGCATTTCTTTGCAGTGATGTGAATATGATGTGGTATTATGATAACACTGAAGTAATAACATCGGTTTAAAAGATTTGAAATTTGCATTAATCTTTGTTTCAAAAGGCATAACAGGAAAACTTTTCATATTTAAGTTGTTTTGAAAGCACTTTTTACTTTTACTGTCAGAGTTCTCTTTTCTAATGCAAACTGTCACGTTGTTTTAATGCCTGATATTTCCGAAGGCGGAAGTGACTAATAACTAGGGTGTTTATTTCCATAGTCCCTGTTACAAATGCAAAAAAGGAAACAAACTGCATTAATTAGTGAAAAGCCAATTCTATTTCTGAGGCCAAGTCACTGCATGTCTTTAGAATCAGCTGAACTCTGTGAACTGAGCTTTAGTTTCTACACTGATATTGTTAAAGTAGAGCTGTCTTTGCTGCAGAGAGTTAACTGATTTATAATTTCTTGGACTGCTCTGTGTATACTCACAACAAGGATATGACAGAGTATATAAACCTTATGCAGGCATAGGACCACAAGAACCATATTATCTGTATGTGGAAGGAGGCAGGGCTAGGCTGGAGATGGCGCTCGGGTGGAATAAGTGAAAATGCAGGAGTCTTGAGGAGGTGGTAGGCTAAGGGAGAGGAAGTCTGCGGCCCTTTTCTGGGTGGAAGGTCTGCAAAGGAAGGGTGAGGTGGTGCACTGAACAGAGAGCTGAAATGCCACAGCCAGCAGGTCTGAAGGAGACTTAGCTCAAAGTCTTGTGACTTGTCCTGGGGAACAGGGATCGGCTCAAATCCTAGAGAGCAGAAGGCTCTGTGAGTTTTCCTGCATTTAGTGTCCTTCAAGTTCGGTCCTAACTAAAGTCATTCAACCTGAAGGATTGAGGGAATCAGGGCTTGACGTTGAAAGAATCCTGGGATTAGGACATTGGTGGGAAGGAGTCATAGGAAAGAAAGTGTTGTGAGAAACCTGGACAAGTAGTAATTTCTGATTTATAGTTTTATATGTATTCAGGGGTTGCAGAGTAATCTATAGCCTCTAGGTAATCATTACTAATTTCCAAATGAATATGGGTGTAGAAGGGCAAAGCCTGAGAGACAACATTGCATACACCAGTGTTACTAACCCAAGTTCCTAGTCTTTTGCAGTTTGGTCTCCCCAAGTGCCTTGTGGCAGTATGCTGACAAATGCTTTTTATGGTGATTGCAGCCATACTCAAAACTCATGCTGAGCACAAGCAAGGAGACTTTCTATTTGGATTTGCTCACTTCTAAAGGTTGAATAATTCAAGAATGCTTTTGAAAATATATTTTCCTTTCTCTGTGTCTATTGCTGTCTTTTACTCCTAATTCTATGTACACTTCAGTGTAAGGTGGTTCTGCCCAGGGTGTTCAACTAGCTTTATTTTGAGCAGTTCTTCGGTTTCTCAAATATGTCATTATCCCCAAACCAACTTTGCATTGCATTTAATGTTGACTGTAACCTTATGTGAATGAAGATTGTTGCTTTACTTTGAAGAAAGTGCAGCTGAAGTTGTGAAGGGTTGAAAGCAATGTTCTAAGAACATCTAGCATGTTGTTGGTACTTGAGGACAGTATGCAGAGTATTGTTTATATGTGTTTATATCCAGGTGGACAAAATACCATCAGGGAAATGGGATAATGGCTCTGGCAAGAGAAGAGACATACTAACAAGCAGACGAGAGCATGTCTCCTTGTAAAATAAAAAACTAAATGGCTGGCTTAAAAGCCTGTAAATGAAACCTTCCGAATATAAATAAAGTGGTTCTCTTTCCTACAGCAGAATGTTTGGATCTCTCCAGTGCTTCTGCTCTGTCTCACAAAGTTTTGCCAAGTAACAGTGGCTCTGAGTGTTAAAAAGGCTCTTGCTGATTTATTTCCCAGAAGTGGAGAAAGTGGCAGGACAGGCAAGACTTGAATTTTGTAGCACCTGGGACACTATTGATAGCAGTAGAGGCAGCTATGAATAGCATATAAATATGAAAGAGACGAAGAGACTTCATTGTGAACAGGAGCTTTTTGAAATTGTTCTCTATTCCAAATATAGAAGGCAAAGTGAAAAGGACTGTGAAGTAGAGAAGGGGTCTTCTAGGAAGAACCAAGAGGAGGAAATGAGAACAAAGAGTCTTAAGTTCCCAAACCAATGTAAATCTATCTGCGTGGCTTTCCATTTTCCAAGTTCCATGTTGTCCCACCCTTTCTTGGTGGGATGGTCACCAGAAATATCTCACAAGAGTTATACAAGAAACTCTCCCCTTTCCGTTCTTTTTTTTCTTCAAATAATTTCTCAAGACATCTTTTTTTAAAGTGGTCAGTTTTCCCTGAAAAAAAGTCACCTTCATTAGGTTCTTTCTCTTTTTCGCTCTTAGGCTTTCCTTTTCTTACTCTACCAGTTGAATTTTCCTACTCTACAGGGACCCCCAAGCAATCTCTATGTCCTGCTCTGTTTCGTGAGAGCAAGAAGTCCTGTTTGTGTCTCATCATAGATTGTTTTTTCCAGCTCGATGGTCTCCATCTTTAACTCTTCCTTCACATTCTGTTCTCCATCAATTCCTCTTTGAAGAGCTGAGGAAGTTAATTGTATGGCAAGTGAACCACACATTCTGTTTTGCTGTATGTAGTTAGTTTCTTCCTCACTGGTTTTAGATTGAAACCACAACAGGGGAAGCAAAACGTCCAAGAAATTTAGATCTGCAGCTATATTTTTCTGAACTGCTTTTCGAAGAGCTTGAAAGAGAAATGTTGCTTCATGCAGGAATCTCCATGTTTCTTCCTGCTTTAGTAAATGGTGTTTAATTCCTCTGTTTTTTAAACTTGAAAGTCACTTCTCAAAATCTTCTTAAGGCACTTATCTTTTTTGAGCTGCTGAGGCATCCCTCTCCTTTACTCTTAAGAGGCAGTGAAAGGTTATATTCTTTGCTCAATGTTCCTCTGAAGTCATGAGAATAAGATAGCTATCAGGCTGTTTCTGCTTGGATCACTAGACAGTCCTGTTACTGTTTCAAAGATCTGAAAATGGTTAGAGATATAGGTTTTAATTTTGTTAATAAAAGACACTCATCCCATGCTTCAGGTACAAAGTATCCCCACAGCAAACTCAAATCTGTTGGTGACAGCTGAAGTTGATATTTACCTGGTGCTGATGGCCTTAGTCCAAGGCATCCGTTTACAAAAGCAAGCAGACTTTGCTTTCCCTTGGGACATAATTTCAAGAACTGAAAGACAAGTATGCTTTATTTTAGAGGACCGAGTGTGGTGATGTACCTAATGGTTATCAGGAGATAAGTGCCTTCCAGTCATGGAGTTTTCTAGAAGAGAAAAGATCTACATTTTTTTCTAGGTTTTGCTAGCTTTCATGTTATAGGACTTCTGGTTTGGAAGGCAACCTTGTCTCCTGACCTCCTCCTGCTATGAACAGTAGATTGGATGGATTGCCTAGTCACTGAGTACAGTTCCACATTCATGTAGACAACACGGTGAAAGATGTAAGTTTCTGAAGGGTTCGCAGGCTGTCTGTCCTTTGCATCGTCATTTGTAACAAAAGCCTTGTACCAGCCTGATCCCTCTAGTGAACCTTGGAGCACATGAACTGAGCTCTTCAGTTGCATCTGCCTGTGAATTTTTGTCTCGCCACTTCTGGTCTGATTCTTGTTTCTTTGAGTTTGTTACCAACACTACCTCAGTCAACAGCAAGACCTCTTTCCTCTAACAGTTTCCTTGCAGGTATTTGGTTTTCCTCTGTTAATTTTACTGTATAGACTCGGCTTACGTCACGCCAAGCAGCGTGCCTGTGATGTGGCAGCGACCACTACCTGGCACTGGACTATATTACTTGAAGGACTCTTCTCAGACCATTTCTGCCTTTGCCACAGGTCATGCTGTGTTCGTAACAGGCTTACATCAGTGGTGAAGGAAGTTAATCTTTAAATGTAGTTGACAGGATACTGTGTGTGGCATCAGTTTGACTAACTAGCCAATAACTATGCAGTGGAACTATAGGAAACTTCGATTATTTAATGACTGAAATTTAAAAAATATTTCTAGGTTTTGCTAAGCCACATTTGACTTCAATACGATTAATTCACTTACTGAAATAAAGTTGTCTCTTGTGTCTCTAGGGAGCTGGGTTGGTTGGTTGGTTGCCTGCATGTGCTTGACATAGAGCCTGACATCGGAGATGAGCCTAGTGTTTGTGTAGTATTAGTTCACGTTATGCAATATGTATAGAACTGATGTGTATGATATGTTGCGGTGTCCATGTGCTCCAGCAGGTATAGTAAATAGACAGTGTAAACTGTGAAATCAACAAGACCTTCTCTTGGCAACAAATGCAATTGTTAATTTGAGGTACATTGATTCTTAAACTTCAATGTGAAAGGACTGAAGGTGAAGGCAACTCATTAGCTCCATGTTTACTGTTCTGAAAGGGGCAGTATTTAGTTTTGAAAACACCATTCTTGAAATCAGGTTTTCTTATCCACTGTTAAAAAATGCTTTATACTGAAAATCTGAAAACATTTAGAAATTAGTTATTTTCTCATAGATATACTTGAGTACTTTATGTGACTTCTAGAGTCTGGAAACAGTGTTTCAGAATTTTACATGATACAGTGAGGCAAGCTGAGGGAAAACATTCATTTAAAAACCAGCAATGACAATGGAATAATGGAAACATTTCTGTTGACCAAGTTTGGTGGATAGTCACATTTATTTTTAATAATCAGCCTGCACTTTTTGTATGCAGCTGTAATGATTGTTATGGGGTATTAAACATTGGAGGTCCTACTCTTCTATATCTCTCCTCCATGTGTCTGGAGAAAGTCCTAATCTCACTCTTGTCAGTTTGTTATTTTTGCAGGACAGGGTGGTGCTGTTACAGCCTTGAAAGTACCAGTATGAATTGGAGAAAGTGGGGTGCTTTATGTTGTTTGGTTTTGTGTGATTTTTCACTCCAGCAGTGGGCTGTTGTACTAGAAGCAAAGATGAGACCAGTCAGAAATTGGGACTGGTGCAAGAGAGTTCAGCAGGAAAGGTCTTGCTTAACTTCTGTTCTTGCTGTTCTTGCTCATCAGGTGTCTTGGTGATGACAGGGAACCTACATGCAAAGGGGAAGAGGCACTGTGTTTTTCTGACTAATATTTCTGTTTTAATTGACACACAAATTTTGCATTTTTCCTTAATCTCTGTTTTCCCTTTGGTTTCTATGAGTCTGTTTTAATATTTTGCCTATTGTCATTATTTACATTGATTTCATCTGTACTCGAATTTATTATGCCGTAGAGAACAGCGTTTAGACTTAACTTCCTTTGTTCAGCAGCAGGTGGGATTTGAAAATAACTTTCCTGGCTTTTTCCACCCCCAATGCTTCCTTTCTGTCTTCCTGAGGTAATTGTGTTTGTGATGGGAGATGAGTCCAAAAGGCAACAAAGTTCACTTTGGTCTTCATCCTTCTAGGTTTGGTCTCTGACTTTTCCATTGGCATAGATCCAATTACCTCTAGTAAGTAAGATCTCTGAAGGATACTTGGAGTCAGTCAATCTGATCTTTAATGCTGCTTGCATTGACATTAAGGGGAGACAAGCTGGGCCAACGCTGAGACCTTATGAAACCTTCTTGTCATCTGTTATTTTCTTGCCACAAATGCTGATAGTCCAGAGTAATGTGATTGTTATTGGGGTTGTCTCCAAGTGCTGCTATAGGTACCAAATGAAATGTAGCAGAGGAGGACATTCTCTTCATTATATGCAAATATTCTTCCTCTGTTTTCTTAACTGTCTCTGAGATTTGAAGGGAAAGGAAACAGGGAAGAACCGAATAGGGTTCCTACACTTACATTAGTCCCTACGTATTTTGTCCTTTTGTGCAAGCATAGTTTTATAAACAAGCTTTGAAAAATAGACTCATCTTGGAGAGACCCACTGTTACCCTCACATTTGGTGTCTTAGTGCAGCTGTAGGCCTGTTGCTTTGTGCTTTTATACTCCCTCTGTTCTTCACGGATTTAGCCTTGGATAAGAAGTGGGTGGAAAATGTGGCATTTCCTGCCTTTCATTGTGTTTCTGACATAGGAGAGGAAGCAACTTCTGGCCCTTCAAAGAAAGGAGAGGTGAGAGCTACCTTTCTGTGAAAGGCTGAAAGAAGTAGATTGGTAGGTCCTAGGAGAGAGATAATAGTCCACTCATGCACTTGACTTGCCAAGGACTGTTGCACACTTCTGTGCTGCTTGTGTAAAACTTGTAAAGACAACTGCATGCAGAGAACATCTACTGTTGTATATTTTGGGATGAGTGATGAGAGATTATCGTCTGTGAAGGAAAAAAAAATCTCCCTGCAATTGGGCAAGGCAAACAACATGTTAGGTGAGTCTAAGAAAAAGAAATGTTGACGTTTTCTCTTATTCTTGTGTAAATCATCATTACAGGTGGTGCCACACAATGACTTAGTCTTGGGGATATGGCAAAGATTCATTGACCTTGCGATACTGTTTATATAAGGGAGAACTGGGAAATATTCAAAGTGGGATTTTTCAGTGCCAAGGCAATAGTTCTGTTGTCTAACTGCTGCGGAAAATGTCACTTGTAGGACCTGTACGTTTCTGAGAGAAAAAATTAGTAATAAGATGTATTAAAAGGAGGTATACAACTAGCTTAAAACCTGTACATTTGCTATTGAGCATAAACAGGTTCTGGATATTTCTGTTGCAGGAAAAAGAATAAAGAGATAGTTAGGGGTGTTAAGCATTGATATAGGTAATATCTGTATTTATAGTAGATGAGACAAAATGTTACGGTATGCAACATAAATAACCTATGGAATTTCATGCTGTAGAATTTAAGACAGTTATAAAAAGATTAATCTTAGACATAAAACGTCTCTCCTGTAAGACTGCTCTGTGTTTACATCCTGCAATGATTTTTTAAATTACTTTTTGCATGTGTACCATGTTTGGAATCATACTGAATGGTGCTCTGTTGATTCCAGTGTCCTACAAAAACTTGGCTCTGCTTTCGGGTAATGGAGTACACCAGGGAAAAAATAGTTGGGGAAGCTTGAAATGGTTGTTACTTGTTCCAGAAGTTTTCTTTCTGTTTGTCCTCATGACACTTGAAATGATTGTTGTATTGTGAGCTCTTTCATCTTCTTTCCACCTCTTTAAAATTTGATACTGCAGAAATTAATGTAACATTATCTATAATGTTTAAACTGCCATATATATGAAAGTGAGACATCCCACAGCAGCCTTAACTCTGCCCCTAGAAGAGAAAGCCTATCAAGTGAGTGTCTTAAGTTACACCATTATGTAGCACCGGCCTCTAAGATGTACTCTTTGGCAAATATTTATATTTTGAACCAGGTCCAAGTCTATGGCAGTGTCAAAATATCATATGCTAATTATGCTAAATGATCATGTTATACTGGTAAATGGGCATAGGCTTGATTCCCAGAATGCTGATCTGTGAATCACATCATAAAGGTGTACAAAAGAATCCATATCCCTCAGAGACAGAAGAAAAATAGGATATTTCAAATATTTTTCTTGTCTGTATGTTAGTATGCAATTTTTCTCCCCTTTCCATTATGTTACTGAAATCAGTTTCGCAAAAGACTGAAAAATTAGTATCCCATCTCTAATGGATGTCTAGAAATTACCTCACTTTCTTTACCTTGCTGATAAGTGTTAGCTGTGGGATTTCAGATACCCGTTACTGTAATTCAAAGATTTTCTTTTCAAAGGTGTCCGTTTCTGCTAAGAAGATAGGACTTTGTCCTGATGAGAAGAATGGGAAACGTGCTTTTTACTTTCTTGAAACATGCATTTTAAAAAGCTTGCCAGCCTTGAATTCTAGTATCTGTTCTTAAAATAAAATGAGTGAATGCCTTGCTAGCATGTTGTTGAGTGAAATACTTGTACTCATCACTCAAAATTGAATGCAGTGTATTGCAAAAGCAGTTGTAGGAAACAACTCAGTAGAGAAGTCAGACCTAGATGATTAGTGGAGACAGTAATCAGTTATAGCTTAAAACTACCACTTATTGTGATTTTTTTTTTTGTGTGTGTGTGTCTATAAAGCACTGTAAGCCCTAATTGTTCTCGTTGTTGTGTAATGGAATCAAAAAGGGCTTGTGAAATGCTTTGTGATGGTATGTTTTTGGCAGGTGGCCATTTGGAATAAGATGAACATTTTAACATATAGGATGTATTGAACAATGGGTTTTAAATGTTTGAGATGCTGTTGTATGGGGACAAGTTGGCACTGTGCCTTACCAGTGTAGTAGACTATGGAATCTTCTAGAGTGACCATGGATACCTCATTGAGGCGGGTCTGTTTTTCATTTGTCAAGTTTATTTTGGACTATGTGCAGGGTTATTGCTCCCAAATTCTTTGTATTGCACCCAGCAGAGTGAGGCGCAGACAGGAGGGCCAGGGAAGTACTGTACAAGTACAGGCTCTAAAGTTTAATCCAAAACAAGTTCAGACAAGCAAGGTGAGAAAGAAAGGTATGAGAACAGATTTAGGGAACTTATTTGACTGTCTTACAGTTATAGAAATAACTTGATGACCTGGTTGTGTCAAAGGCATGTATTTATAAAATGTGTGTAACATGGTGATGTGTTCCACAGTTGGGCAGACACTTTGTTTGTCTGATTTTAGTGACTTTTTGGCGTCAGTTTCTGTTCTTTGTCATATGAAGAACTTGTCCAATTAAATGGATAATGTTAGATCAGGTCTTCAGGAATGTTATTAGAAGTCCTGCTGAGGTAGCATAAGGAAAAGTTGCTCTAGCTAGCAGCCTTGAGGTTGGCCTTTGGCCAGGTTAGAATGATTTTGTTTATAGAAGTCTCTCTTTTAAACTGGATTCTGAGGCCTTGAGGCAGAATTGTGAATGATCCTGTCCAGTAAGTTATGAAGTAATATGATATAGCTAAGCTTTAATGTGCCATAAACTTAAATCTCCATGTATGAGAGCACCCCACTGGCAAAAGATAAATCAGTTATGGGGAAAAGGGAATTATTTGTCCCATATAGATTGTTAGGAGTTAATCGCTGGCTCTTTTTAGGTTGCTTGAACCTGGAATAGTTGTCTCTATCATTCATTAATTAAAGAGGTTCTTTTTGGTGCTACAACTGTCACCAAGAAAACATGTTTTCTTATTACTTCTGCTGCCTTGGAATATCAGATTTGTGGCCCTTTCCCACAGGTAGGTTTTTATTTAAGTTGTTTAATACAGTGAAAAATTTTCACTTGAGTCTTCAGTGACATGTGTAACCTAATCTTATTAATGATAAGGTGAGGCTGTCTCTTACTTGTTTGTCATGTGAGAGAAGTCATGGAGGCATGTGATCACTGATGGAGTGCTATTTTCTGTTCTTCCTTACTTTGTTGTCCCTAGTGCTTGTAACCAAGCCCCTGCAGAGCTGTTGTCCCCAGCTACCTTCCATACAGTGGTTCTTGGGCATGGCTGCCTCTGAAAGTAGCTGAGGCCTGCTTCCCTCTGGTCTGAGCTGGTCCATGGTACATGTTTTGTTGCTTGCAGTATATTGTCTGCACCTCTGGAATTTCTTTCTTATGAGGAAAGACAGAGAGGTGGTTCTGGTCAGCCTGGAGAAGGCTGAGAGGGGATCTTATCAGTGCTTATAAATATCTCAAGGGTGGGTGTCAAGAGGATGAGACTAGACTTTTTTCAGTGGTGCCCAAAGACAGGATGAAGGGCAGCAGGCCCAGACTGAAACATAGGAGGTTCCATCTAAACATGAGGAGAAACTTCTTTACTTTGAGGGTGACAGAGCACTGGAACAGGCTGCCCAGAGAGGTTGTGGAGTCTCCTTCTCTGAAGACATTCAAAACCCACCTGGACACATTCCTGTACAATCTACTCTAGGTGAACCTGCTTTAGCAGATGGGTTGGACTAAATGATCTCCAGAGGTCCTTTCCAACCCCAACCATTCTGTAATTCTGTAATCTCTGTGATGAAATGGAAAGGCCTAGTTTTTAATAGTGATGTGTGTATATTCATATGCTAACCTATTTGGCAGCTGTGAACTAAATTCAATTTGTTAAAGCAGTAGTTTTCAGTCTATTATCAGACCTTAAGCATTTTCTACTGAAGGCTACAGTCAATTCAAACATACTTTGAATTATGATTTCAGCTGGTGTATTTGAATTCTTGACTCAGCTGTTTATGTCTACTCTGCACATCAAGTTTATGTCACTCAGCTCCAGAAAAGCCATGTATGTTTACGTGTATTTGTCTTAAGGAACCAAGAAAATGAATTATATTAGAGTACCAAAATGTTAATTATTGGTGGATTCTTTCTTTTTATTCTTCTTTCATTATCAGTGTGTTCTTTCTTTCTTTTTAGTCTTTTGCATAAAATTGTTGCCCTTATAATCCCTGAAAAATTTCTTTCAGCGTAGAAGTTAGGTCACATATTTGTAGCTCCATGTAGATGTAGGTGGGATTTCAGGAACTGTACTACTTTCCTTGCTGGTAGCTCTGATCTCTTCGCCATCATTTTCACTTGGCAGAAGCATTTATAGTATCACAGAGGTTAGAGATGGTGGTGAGGGGAAAACATTAAACTTTCCAGCCCTCTATTGAGCCACTATCAAATTACTTCCTATTAATGTGTTTCTTTGTACTTTGGTTCAGTTGCTGCAGATTTTCAGGTGGATGGGTGACCCTGAGGCAGCTAGGTTCCCCCCAAGCAGAAGCACAGAAGTCTTTTCCTGATATACGCTATACTTTTTATATAGTGTATCATTACAGGGTGTAGAAGTTGTTGCCAAGGCTTTTACCAAGCCCATTGCTTGGGCTGACAGTTCAGTGCTTTTGAAAAAAGTTGCGGATTGTCCTAGTTTCAGCTGGGATAGAGTTGATTTTCTTCCCTGTAGCTGGTATAATGCTGTGTTTTGAATTTAGAATGAGAAGAATGTTGATAATACATTAATGTTTTGGTTGTTGCTAAGCGATGTTTATATCAAGTCAAGGGCTTTTCAGGGAGGAGGCTGGAGATGCACCTGGGAGAGGGCACAACCAGGACAGCTGACCCAAACTGGCCGTAGGGATATTCCATATGATATGATGTCATGCTCAGTGTATAAACTAGGGAAAACTTGTCTGGGGGACCACTGCTCAGAAACTAGCTGGATATCAATTGATGGGTGGTGAGCAGTTGCATTGTGCGTCACTTGGTGTTTTTATAGATATATAAATATAGAAACAATTCCTCCCCCCCCCCCCCCCCCCCCCTTTTCTGTCCTATTAGACTGTCTTCATCTTAACTCACAAAATTTACCTTTTTTTCCTCCATCCCACTTCGGGCAGGGGGAGTGAGTGAGTAGCTGTGCATGGTATTTAGCTGCCTGCCAGGTGAAACCACAAGAGGGGTATATGTAGGTAACAAGAATAGGGATTAGTCCTAGTTCTTTCCCTTCTATTAAGTTAATTAATCACTCTTCCCCTTTGTGTTCCTACTATTGCAGTACTGGGAGGCTGTTAGCTTGTACTCAACCCTGTGCTGTTCTTGACTAAACTTTGCTACTCAGCTGTTTCATCTTTTCCATCCTGCCAGTTCCTTCACTACCTGCCTCTGTATTGCCCTCAGGCTGACATAGAGATTAATTGACCTAGTATCAGAATTTTTCCTGTTTTAAACTCCTCCCTCCATGAAGAAAGAAAATGGGGGAATTAGGAAACAAATGGTTTATCAGCTGGGGTTTCACAGAATCATAGAATAGTTTGGGTTGGAAGGGACCTTCAAAGGTCATCTAGTCCAAACCCCTGCAATGAGCAGGGACATCTTCAACCAGATCAGGTTGCTCAGAGTCCCATCCAGCCTGGCCTTTAATGTTTCCAGAGATAGGGCATCTACTACTTCTCTGGGCGACCTGTTCCAGTATTTTACCATCCTCGTTGTAAAAAAATTTCTCCCCATGTCTAGCCTGAATCTCCCCTCTTTTAGTTTAAAACCATTACCCCTTGTCCTGTCATAACATGCCCTGCTAAAAAGTCTGTCTCCATATTTCTTATAGGCCCCTTTTAAGTACTGAAAGCCTGTTAAAAGGTCTTCCTGGAGCATTATCTTCTCCAGGCTGAACAACCCCAAATCTCTCAGCCCGTCCTCACAGGAGAGGGGTTCCATCCCTCTGATCATCTTGATGGCCCTCCTTTGGACCCTCTCCAACAGGTCAATGTCTTTCCTGTACTGAGGGCTCCAGAACTGGATGCAGTACTGCAGGTAGGGTCTCACCAGGGTGGAGTAGAGGGGCAGAATCACCTCGTTTGACCTGCTGGCCTCACTCCTTCTGATGCAGCCCAAGATAGGATGGGCCTTCTGGGCTGCAAGTACACTTTGCTGGCTCATGTCCAGTCTTTCATTCCCAAGTCCTTCTCTGCAGGGCTGCTTTCAATCCCTTCGTCCCCCAGCTTGTATTGATACCTGGGTTTGCCCCAACACAGGTGCAGGACTTTGCACTTGGACTTGTTGAACCTCATGAGGTTCGCAGGTGCCCACTTCTTGAGCTTGCCCAGGTCCCTCTGGATGGCATCCCATCCCTCAAGTGTGTCAACTGCACCACCCAGCTTGGTGTCATCTGCAAACTTGCTGAGGGTGCACTCGATCCCACTGTCTGTGTCATTGATGTTAAACATTACTGGTCCCAATGCAGACCCCAGAGGGACACCACTTGTTACTGGTGTCCATCTAGACATAGTGCCATTGACCACTACTCTCTGGATGCAACCATCTAGCCAGTTGCTCATCCACTGAACATTCCACCCATCAAATGCAAAACTCTACAATTTAGAGAGAAGGATGTTGTCGGGGACTGTGTCAAAGGCTTTGCGGAAGTGTAGACAGATGACATCCATAGCCCTTCCTTTGTCCACTGTTGTAGTTGCCTCATTGTAGATGGTCATGAGGTTGGTCAGGCAGGACTTGCCCTTGGTGAAGCTGTGCTGGCTGTCTTGAATCACCTCCCTGTCCTCCATGTGCCTTAGGATAGCTTCTAGGAGGATGTGTTGGATGATCTTCCCAGGATGTTGTCCAGGACAGTGTCAAATGCTTTGCACAAGTCCAAATAGATGACATAAACTTCTCTTTCCTTACCCACCAATGCTCTAACCCTGTTGTAGACGGCCACCAAATTTGTCGGGCACATTTGGCCTGTAGTGAAGCCATGTTGGCTGTCACCGATCATGTTATTTTCCATATGCCTTAGCATAGTTTCCAAGAGGCCTTCCTTTTAGTCCCTTTTTAAAAATGAGGGTTATGTTTCTCCTTTTCCAGTCAGTCAGTCTGCTTCTCTCTTTTTTTTGGTGGGGGGCGGGTGGGGTGGGAGGGTGAGGTTGTTTGTTTGCTTTGTGTTTCATTTGGTTTTAGTTGGTTGATTTTGCTTCAAAGCTGCCCACACTGCATCTTTTATTTATTGGTATGATGCACTATGCAATGAAGACTTAAACTGGCAAAGAACTGGTATGAAGGAATGTACTTTTTTAGTGTTTCCTGCTTTTGTATTTTCATGCGAGTGCTTCCTTTGATAGCAACACAGAATAATACACAGATTAAACTCCGTGTGGTGTGGGTTTTTTAG
Organism: Caloenas nicobarica; assembly: GCF_036013445.1. Taxonomy (NCBI): domain Eukaryota; kingdom Metazoa; phylum Chordata; class Aves; order Columbiformes; family Columbidae; genus Caloenas; species Caloenas nicobarica. The sequence goes on along the minus strand of NC_088245.1, from coordinate 85,764,908 downwards.
GTTTTTGTTTTTTGTTTTTTGTTTTTTTTAAACAATTGTTACTTGTTCAGGAACAGTGGTTTACAGTTGGCCAGTACCAGTCATCAACAACTGTTGCATGAGAGTGCAGCTGAAAGAATCCAGCCAAGCTCACATAAATTCCTGTTTGTTAAAGCATCCACAGCTACCCAATTTGAAATGTATTAAATGAGGCTGATGAACCTTAGATGAATGAGAAGATAGTAGCAGTATGTGCAAAGAAATAAAGTAGTATGGGCATGGAAATTTTCTCTTTTAAGGGAGGATGTGTAAAGAGAGAGAAAAAGACTAATCTTCAACATTTTTGTAGGTTAAAATGCCAAAACTGTTTAGTGACTTTGTCCACTTTTTTTCTCTGCTCTCAGGTTACAGAAGCTGTAGATATATTTGTGTACCCTTGTTTCAAATTAGCACCTGTTAATTTGTCTTTTATACTTTCATTTGCATTATCATAATTCCATGGATGCCCACTCAAAACAAACATATGAAGTACTTAAAATTGAAAATATACAGTATTATCATACAAGTCGTCCTATCTTTTAATTTGCTAGTCTTCCAAGATTCTTAAAAGAAAGCTTTTGTGTTCTGTCACATGCAAGAGGGGGAGGTTCACTGAAACTGAGATGGGAAAAACAATGAAAGAAAATTGTGTACTTCTTTTCATACAGCATATCATTATTATAGATTGCAGCAGTCATCATTGAGGTTGATGGTGCAGCTGTGAATTTTGTGCATTTAGAACAGTTTGTGAGTAGAGTTAGATAATGAATACTTACATAAAACACTCAATAAATCCTACTTGGAGAAGGGTATTAAATGTTTGGTTTCAGCTCTTAAGTCTGTTCTGTACCTATGAAGTTCAACTAGGGATTTTCAAGTGGGAACATTTTTTCTCTTTACTGACTGCTATGAGATTCTTGTCTGTTCTTGTGAGAGTACAGTACTCAGTATTTCAAGACTGCACATGACCTAATATTTTCTTAAGTGAAGTACCGTCAGGCTCTCTGCATCATGGTTTCTCTGCTCTGATCTGACCACAGTGCCCACAAACTTCCTGTCAAGGGGCTTGTGAACTTCTGGTACTGTAAGAGCATGGCACATGAGTGAGTCATCATGTGATGGGAAGGTGGTTGCGTGAGATTGGATGCATGTTCATTATTCAGCAAAAGTGGAGGCATCTTCCTCCTGTTTCAGTAGCTTTGCCATACAACGGGAGCGCATTATGGGAGTGTCAGGAAAAAGAGAGAAATGAAACTGGCTGTAGACCCCTGGGGAATTAGTCTGCTCACAGCTGTGAGAGTCAACAAAGATGATGGGAAATGACCTTTGGGTTAGATGAGTTTTGTAAAAGTGGATGGATGTCAAACTAGATGCCGTACTAACTCAGAGATTCCCAAAGGATGGTATAACACATGTGCTGGTTGTGGTATCTGAGCATGCCTGTGCAGCAGAATTGTATTATCATGCTGAGAATGTGTATAAAGCAGCAGCACTGTTGTGAAAGTATGTAGCTGAGCAAAGTGATTTTGAAATTTCTGTATCTAATGAACTCTGTTCTCCTCTACTTTAGAGACTTTGACATTCCTATGACAAATTTATAAACATCAATTGTCATAATTTTTTAAATAAAACACATTTTTAAAACGTGTTTCTCTCTTGTCTTCCTAAATATTTAGCTGTGCTTCAGAGATCCAGGGTGCTTACTGTGATGTAATGCCTACTGCCGATACTGGTTTAAACAGTGTAGAATTTTTGGACAGATTTCATAAAACTGCTGAACAAAAGTAGCTGTGTAATGTGGGTGACTGTTCTTGTATGTAACTGAGAGTCATGGGAGCATCTCAAAGCCAAGCATTACATCAGACTCTGCATACCAGGCAGCGATTTAGTGTTGGGTTATTGCTACTCTCAGAGTTTGTGTCAGCAAGTCTGCTCATGACTGACATGAAGTTTTCATCTAAATTAATGATATTAAATGTGGGTTCCATCTTTAACTATCGTGGTCAGATACTTGACACTGTTCTGTAACTGGCAGCTTTCATGCTAGTGATGGTTCTTATGGAGTAGATATGGTGAAGGTATAGGGGATAATCACCTGTGTCTTAGAAACTTTCCAAAGACTTGCTTACAGCCAGATTAAAAGCCTTTTGTCTATACGACCTTATGCATCTTGGTACTCATATTGGTATGTTAGTTGTGAAGGAAGCACATGGAGGGACTGGGGACACTGATTTAAATTTTCTTGAAACAAATGCTGCTAACTAAGCCCATAAGCTGTGTGTGAGCAGCCCAAACGTTCCTCAATGCTACAAACATATGCCAGCACAATTTGTGAATGCAGAACAGGTATAAGCATTTGCTAGCTGTTAATGCCATTTCAAATGCCATTTTTTAAGCATTTATAAATGTACAAAAAGATGGACCCAGTTTCAAAGATACAGTGATTTCAAACTGGCTCCATCCTTTTGAAACACCTTATAGTTACTTAAGAGCGGTGAGCACCCAAAAATAAATAAATATTGATATTTGTGATGTTACTATCAGAAAGGGTATTGAATCTGTGATACCCCTGATTCTCTGGTGGTTAGGGTTATAAGGTGAGGTCACCTGCAGAATCGTTCAGGTTGGAAAGGACCTCCAGGGATCATCTAGCACAGCTGCTCCTCAAAGTAAGATCAATGCTGACTTCAGACTAGATTGCTCAGACTTTGTCAACGTGGGTCATAAAAATGTACTTGGATGTAGATTCCACAACCTCTTGGACACCTGTTCCAGGATTTCATAGCAGTGATTTTTTTTTTTTTTTAATGTCCTTTGGCAACTTCAATTTATTGTCTCCTGTTCTCCAGCTGTATACCTTGGTAAAGAACCTGGGTCTGTGTTCTTGGTAACCTCCTCTTAGGATCTGAAAGTCTGCTATTCTGTTCCCCCAAAGCTTTCACAGTCTAAACAAGCACAGTTTCCTCAGCCTTTCCTCACAGGTCCAGTGCTGTAGCTCCCTGAGCATCTTGGTGGCCTTTGGCCAGACTTGTTCAAGTTTATCAACCTCTTATGTGTATTGGAGGGCCCAAAATAGTGTTAAGGAGAATAATCACTTTTATTTTCTGCTGTACATGCTCCTGTGGCTACAGTCCAGTAAGCTTTTAACCTTCATTGTTGTCACAGTGTAATTCTGACTCCTGTTTAGCCTTAGATTTTGTTTACCAGAAGGCCCTTCCTGGTGGCTGGTTCCTCTGGCCTGTCTAGGTCCCTCAAAATGCTAGCCCTGCCCTCCTGCCCTGAACCATATTGACTGTGTCTTCTGGTTCACCATCATCTACAAACTTGATGATAGGGTACTGTATCACCTTCTGCAGGTCATTGATAAAGATCTTAAACAGGACAAGCCTCAAGATAGACCCCTGCAATACTCTACTTTTTACTGACCTCCAGTGTAGAGTATGACACTTCAACCACAATTGTTCGAGCCTAACCTTCTAACCAGTTTTTTACATATCTGGTTGTCCACCCATCTGGACTGTAACATCATAACTTGGATAATAAATGTATTGTGAGAGACTATTGGAAGACATCCAGTGTTCTCCCATAGTCTACAAATCCAGTTGTTTTATATATCAGGCAATCAAGTTGGTCAGGCATGAGTTATCACTGGTAAATGTGTTGACTGTTCCTGCTCACCAACAGCATCTTCATATATTTGGGAATGTGTTCCAAGAATACCTGCTTTGTGCACCAGTACACACTGTGGGCTGACCATCTGGAAAATAGCTCTGCAGAGAAGGTCCTGGTTGAGGTCCTGGTTGACCACAAACTGACCATAAGCCAGCAATGCACCCTCATGGCAGAAGCAGCCAACGGCATTCAGGACTGAGAAAGGTAATCCTTCCTCTCTGCTCAGCACTGGTAACCAAATCTGGTGTACTGTGCCCAGTTGTGGGCTCCTCAGCAAAGGAAGGGTATGGATGTATTTGAGCTAGTCCAGCAAAAGTCCACAAAATGATTAAGGAACTAGACCATCTTTCATATGAGGAGATGCTGTGAAAGGTGGGACAGTTCTGCCTGGAGAAGAGAAGGTTCAAGGGAGAAAAAAATTTTATCAGTGTGTATATAAATACCTGATGGAGGGAAAATAAAGAAGAGGGAGCCAGATTCTGTTGCCTACTGACAGGACAAGAGGCAATGGACACAAATTGAAACATGAAATCCCACCTCAACATAATAAATTTTTTTATTTTATTTTTTGTTTTTTTGGTTGTGTTGCAGGGGTTTTTTTTTGTTTGTGGGTTTGGGGTTTTTGGTGGTTTGTTTGGTTGGTTTTTGTTTGTTTGGTTTTTTGTTTGTTTTGGTTTTGTTTGGTTGGTTTTATTTTTGTTGTTGTTGGGTTTTTTTTGTTTTGGTTTTTTTTGCTGGGAGCATGGTTAAACACTGGAACATGTGACCCAGAGAGGCTGCACAGTCTCCATCTTGGGAGATACTCAAAACCAGTCTTGTGTTCCTTATTTACCCAAGCCAGTCTCCTATATGTATACTTATTTTCCTGAGTAGTAGAACAAATTGTTCTTATGCTTTGAGGAGGTTGCTGTCATAGACCTGCCAGCCTTTTCTTCCCTGGTTTAAGAGCTAGAAGGTTACTTGTTCCAAACCAGCCTACTCACTTTCCTGCCAATGCAGGCCTGGACTAGGTGTAATACAGGCTTTGGCAATGTGACAAGACCTGCTGGAAGGCTATAGTAAATACAATCGCTGATCTTGCAAAGACACTACTAGACATGCAATATCAGACACTGTGTTCAGAAAATCCTCGGCTATTGCTGACCGAAGTAGTACACCTATGGTATCATGTGGAGATATTACCTAAGTCCTGAAAGCAAAGCAGATGTGTTATTACAGGGCTACAACTGAGCTAATCACCGTTATCTCTCGGCAGGATTAATTAGATCAGGAGCAGCACTGTTCCAGTGCATTTACACTGTCACAGGCTCTGTAGTTTGTACAAACAACCCACCCGCTAATAATCAATCTGCCAATTTCTGTTGATCTGTGTGCATTGTATTCAGCTGTAGACTGGGCTCTCACTCCTTGAGTACTGTTTCACCAAAAATAAGCCCTAGCTATAGTTCATTTAAAAAGTCGATTTAAATAGTGTTGAGGCAGCTATATATGTAGAAGAGTAATAAGTTTTGGAGCAAAAATTAATATAAGACCCTGTCTGATTTTTGGGGAAACAGGGTAGTAACCCTGGTTTAGCTTGAGGTTGAGCTTGATGTATCAATCCAGACATGGTGGTGTGTTTTTTTTTCTAGTCACTAAATCCTTGATCTGCATTTCCTTTATTTAGCCCCTTAGCTTGTCTTAAGAGCTTATCTGTTAGAACGTTTCTATTTCTTCTATCAGTACCTAATATTCTTAGGAAAGCCTCACTTTTTGGCATATTTATTTTGTTATTGGTGCTCAGGATTTCATTTAATTTGCTGGTAAAGGACTTAATGCCCTTCAGAGAAGTTTCCTCTCTGAGCTTTCCTTGTTCTGCAATGCTAGTTAAACTCAAATTAAAATTCACATGTGGGACCTGAGGAGGAAAAGGAGAATTTTTCATCTGTGCTTATAATATATTAACAGCTTATTTTAAATAAAGTGAATTATAAAGGCCAGTTGTTCTCCTTTAGTTGTAATGTTTGCTTATCTTACAGCTTGGGCTATGGGAATAGACGATGGATATTTTTTTCTCTTTAAAATTCTAATAACTTCCTTTTTTAGCTTCAAGCAGAACTTTTCCTTGGGCATTGTTTTCAGTTTTCATAAAAATATTGGGCTGAAGTTGAGTAAAAAAACCCTCTTATAATTTAATGTAGCGAGCTGCTGTGGGGCAGAATCACACCTTACAAAGAAGTTTGAAAACCTTCATTTTAAAGACAGAATTGGCTCCTTTAAGAAAACCTCCTTTTAAATTTTTAGCTTACTATGGCAAACAAGACACTGTAATAGTTAATTTGTCAACTCTTGGCTAGCCTTTGTATTAACTTTAACACTAGAGGGCGCTTGAAACACTTCAGTGCTTTCAGAAAACCGACTTCAGGAAAACAACTTTCAGTTTTCATTACCGGGAGTTATGTTAACTGCCCTTTATAGGATGTTTATTTTTAGCAATTCAGCAGTTAATTTGCTTTATTTCTTTCAGTCGTTTTAAAATCTGAAAGTCTAGCTTTTAACTCTCTAGCTTTCTATGTGCTCTTATAGCTCTATCATGCAGTTAGACTGATTAGCGGTCAAGGAAGTACTGGTTGTACATCCTGTATGGTTTGATAGGTGTTTTTAATTACCTTGTTTCAGAAACAATGAGAGAGATGCCAGAGATGGGAATGTATCAAAGATCTCTACTGTTAATTTTTCTCAAGAAAGTAAAAGTTTATTTTCTAGCACTTCCTGTTAATTTTTTAGGTTTTTTCTAAATTTTTAAAATTTTTTTCTAATTTTAAAACTTTGTGCTTCAAAGGCATCTTTTTTCCCTAGCAGAGCTTCAAAATGGCAACTCCTGTCCTTCGAGAGCATATTCTACCGTCTGAAGAATCAGAAAACATAATCCAATATAAAGACTTTAGAAATGAAAGGTCAAAACAATTAAAATTTATTATATTTCAGAGCTCATGTGAAAATTGCCACAGGAGTTCTTCTTGGCTTAAACTAAAATTGGAAACATTTCATTTTTTATTAAGAAAGTGTGGTGAACTACACGGTGAAACACAGTATTCAAGGGTATATTGTGATTGATGTGATTTTGTTTGTTTTTTGCCTGTGAAATAAGAATCTATTCTGTTGCTTATTTATCTTTTTGTTGTTGTGGTTTGTGTGCGTGTGTGGTGGGTTTTTGTTTGTGTGTTTTTCTCTTCCTGTTTTGAATCCCTCATGCTTATTCCATGTGTTGAACAACAGCTGAGTGATCAAATGTTTATTTGCACTTGAACTTTAAATGTACAAAACGAACTTTAAATGATTGTAAAAGCAACAAAATAGGATCAGTACACCTGTAAGAAGGGAACTCTTTATTTCTTGAGATTAGTGTAAGGGATTTATCTGATTTTTTTTCCTTGAATTGGTGTCCAATATTTTGTTTCACTCTCTACAAATTATGTGATCTGAAAAGGACCCATGCCTCTCTTAGGGACATATTACACCCTAGCAATTTCATAGTGACAGTGATGACATTGCTTTCTCCTTCCAGATAAGCTTCTGGAATTGTCTAGTTATAAGAAAATCTTGTCTATTTTTATCAAAAGTATTTCTATAGCTTTCAGAGGTGGAGAGAATATCTAAAATACTGTAGCTATAGGCACGAGCAATAACAGAAAAAATGTATAATTATTTTGGAAAAAAAGAAAAAAAAAAAGGCTGGTTCTATACAGTGGACTGTGTGGTTTGTTTTCTGATTCTGATATGGATGCAAAACTGTGTATTGCAGTTTTCTCAGGTTTGAGGAGAGAAAGGCCTGGGCTGGAGTCACTGAAAATAGAATGGTTTTATCTCTTTTTGTTGTGATATCCTGAAAGTGCTGCAGTTTTTATGCCTTTTCTTGTTTTCTCCCATTATTTCCTTTTTATGTTGCAGAGTATGTTTATTATCTGACACCTCCTTGACTGTTTTGGATCTAACATAAGCATTCTCACCATACTGTGATTGATAGAACAGATTTTGAAAATCATTGATGCTTGCTTAATTTTTTCATATGGGGTTCTGCAAAGTGCAGGGCTGCTTGGCTGTTGGACAGTACCATAGCACTGCTTTCAGAAGAGCTGGGTTTCCATAGAAGTGATTCTGAAAAAATGCAGTAGTAGAGAAGCAGTGTTCTTTCTTTTATTAGTTCTGAGTCACAAGAAGGAACCAATTAAAACAAGCAAAACCGTAGCATTTTTATTTTGCTCCTAAGTGCTAGCCTTGCAAATTGAGAGATTATAGTAGGGTTTAATTATAACCAATAGAAGAGAAGTTGCCAAGGGCCAAATTTTCTTCCTGTGAGGCTTAATTGTTGGGTTGTGATTATGCCCTGAATTTTCACTATGCAGTCTCATTGTTTGTAGATGTGTAGAAATTAAACCAGCTGTAAATTATTTTGATGACTTAGACTTCTGCTCCCTTTCTCTCAACTTCATTGCCTTCATAGGACAAAAAGGAGTGATAAACCTTCATTGGCTATTTTTATCATTGTATTTAATAGATGAAACTGCGGCTGTATGTAGGGGATAGACCTGGTGGACAGACACTGCTATTCTGATGACATTTTAGAGTAGTCTGTGTTTGACTGTTTAATAGGCCATCCTTCTTTGGACATGGCTCTTGTAATAAAAATCACTTCATATGAGATGCTTTCTGTATTTTAATATTGAGGTTTCATATTTGAAGGTCCTAGCTAGTAGATAAATAAAATTTGCTTTGGTATTTTCTGCTTGCTACTTTCCTATTTAAAATATGAGTGACTGGAGACTAGCCTCTTTTATTAGATTTCTTCATTTTTTGCCTGGTTATGCAATGTCCTGGCAGCAGTTAGTTTGTGCTCTGAGGGGTAAAGTTCTTATCTAAGTTTGTATTTTGATAGACCATTACAGCTTCCTCTTGTGTGTGAGAATTTCAAGGAAACAGTCCTTTTCCAAAAGTATAAAGCTTTATTGTTTTTGACATAGAAAATTGTGTCACCATTCATTGCCATTTACCTCTCCTACAACATGAGGTTTAATTTTGATCTTGCTTGAGCTTTGCTTACCAGCACACCACTGTGCCATGTGGCATGATGCAGAGTAGATTGAGGCAATAAGGAGGAGTGAAACAAATCAAGCTGATGAGAATGTTGTGTGGTATGGCATGGGCCCTCTTCCACCTCTAATCTTCTCTCTGTTCAGTCTGAGAAAGATGTTGGATATCTTTCTGTGCTCCTCTGCAGTCTGTCTGGGTGGGGTGGGGTCAGCAGAGCAATAGCCATTTTTCAGTTGTGTCATTGAGGAGGTCCTGGGAGTGAAATATATGAACTTTCCTCCATAGTCCCATGATGTCTGGAAAATCACAAGTTGAGAAACACTCCCCCAGTGGAAGAGTTTTGCAGCAGAAACTAGGTACTGCTTGTTTGCCCCCTGTGCTTCTTTCAGTATAAAATGAATTCAACTGCTATCTGTTGCAGCATCACTGCACTGGTTTGGCTAGTGATCTGAATAGCTTAAATTCCCCTTATAAGTTAATTAAATCTGTGAGGAACTGATGTAATGGTCTCCTCCTCCCTAAGGATGTCAAGCTCCTGAGAACAAACATGGAAGCTTTAGCAATAATAAAAGCCTCCTCTGTCTTGCTCCAGTTTCTCTTAGTTTTCTGATAAAGAAGCATCTGGTACAGCCTTTAGCTGTCCTTTTACAGGCAATAAATCCTGATACATTGCCAAGTGACATAATATTACATTTCATTTTTATAGAGGATTTTTGGGGGAAGAGGGAGAAGTGCACAGTAGATTTATCTGTTGCACGATAAAGTCACTAAAAATGAGGCAAAACTACAAGCATTTTATTTTCGAACAGCTTTGACTTGTGATTAGTTACAGCTTCCTACAACCAACACTCTCATAGTGATTTATGTTCTGGGTCATATACAATGATTATAAACCACGTTAAAAACAAACAACCCAAACAAACCCCAAAACAACCAACCAAAACAAAACAAAAAGAAATGTTTGCAAGAAAACTTGTTTTTACAGTGCATGAACTTCTCACAGATGAACACTGTTACAGTTGTTTAGTGTATTGCCCATATGTAACAATGTGGGAAATCAGTGGTAGCAATGCTGGTGTCAAAAGTACTCAGATATTACCTGCTTCTTCATGAGATAGGATGCTGTCTATCAGCACGTCTGTACTATATGACTCTGTTCCTAAAGTATTCCTATAGCTACATCTGTATGAAGCTAAATCTGCTTGTAATGTATCTATTCAATTGCTTAAAATCTGACCTGCATGTCTTCTTACTTGTAGGAAATCGCTTAGACTTTAATAAATATCTGGGATATTTTTTTAACTGCAGGTTTAAAAAATGAAGCGAAACTGTGTGAAACATTTTGAATGGGAAGAAAACAAATTTTTTTAATAATGAAAATTGTTTTCAGTGGTTTCTAGAAAGATGGTATTAGAAGCTGTGAGCATAGAAGTATTTGAAGGTATTTCAAGAGGTAGGTTTTTGCATTTTTATAATACACTTAAATTACACGTTTTTAGAGGAACAGAACAGTATTGGCAGTGGCACCTCTCTGTTTAAACTGTATTTTTATGTTGAAGGGGGCCATTCTGTTCTTACAGATAAGCCAAGAGATATGTAGACAGTGTTATGATTATAGGGATGGGTAGCGTGTGATTTATGCGCTAATGCTTCCTGTAGTGATTTTATGAATTTCTGGTGATTGTATTGGTTCAAAATGGATTTGAGCATCCTTAACTGTAAGTAACTAATGCAAAATTGGACACTTTTAAGATTCAGCTGGACAGGGTTCTGGGCCATCTTGTCTAGACTGTGCTTTTGCCAAGAAAGTTTGGACCAGATGATCATTGTGGTCCCTTCCAACTTCTATGATTCTAAGTCTTTCCAAAACACTTTTCCAAGAAACTGAACTAGAAGTGATGATTGTCAGAGAGGAGCTACTAAGTGAAATCCTGTGCTGTCAGTTGCTTTAGTGGTCAGGTGAGATGGTCAAAATATCTGCATGGGTAAAGTGTTTTTGTTAAAGACTTTTTTTTTTAAGAGCAAGATTGTTTTTATTGAAAGTCTGTAAAAGCGTATTTTGTGGTATATGTCCTTTATCAGCCTTAACCTCTAGCCCATCCTTTTGCTAGAGTTGAAAGGTTGCAAGGAGTGAGAAAGAACGTCCATGTGTGTCCAGTGAATTTAGACTGTGCTGAACTCGTAGTGGACACGAACAAAACAAATCAAGAACCTGTCTTTAAGAACCCTTTTTGGTAGTTTCTTTTCATTTATCTCTAATGCCAAGTTGTTACACATCAGCAGTTGTTGGGAGGGTTCAGTCCATTGGAGAGGAAGAGGGGAAAGGAAATGGAGGCGGGGGGGAAGAGAAAACAAAAAAGAAAATGTCAATTAACTTTTACAAGTACAACAGATGCTATTTTATGAGAGTTTTCCTGCCACCATCCCCTTTCTGTAGAACTGACTACCTAGTTTAGAATTAAGATGTGGAACATTTAAACTTTGATGGGCATTTCAGCAAGTCTATGTAATCTGTTATTAGTCTAGATGTCTGAGGCCATCAAAAAGAAATCAAAATCGCTTCATTTGCACAATTTTAAGATTTCCAATTTATGTATTTATTTCAACCAAGAATTAGGCTGAATGAATTATTTACTCAGGAATTGGTAAACACTTAAGAGTTCAAACTGTTTTCAGGGTCATTAACAACTCAGACGTAGCTAGGACAACTCACAGAATTAGTAAAATTTTAAGGCCAGTACTGTTTTTTTTCTTCTCTTGTTTAAATTGTTTAGTCCCATTAATTTGACCATACAGTGCTCTGCAATTGTTGTCTTTTGGTAAACATCCATATATCAGAAGTATTCAAGCTGGCTCAAGCAACATTCTCATGGGCAGCTTGCCAGGAGCCCAAAGGCTTCACCTAAATTGCATATTGCTGGAAATAATCTCACTCTCAGCTGTTCTTGTATTTTTTATTCTCCTCTCTCTCTCCTCTCTCTCTCCTCTCTCTCTTCTCCTTCTCTTTTTTGTGGAGTCCTCCATCTGACATTTTATTGGGACAAGACAGGCAGGAGTAAGTGGTGGTATCTATAATTTGTATAGGTTGCAGCTTTGTAGCATATTTGGAGGGCAGTACAGATACTGAAGCTAGTAAAAAAATTTCAGCCAAGTTCCAACATTTTTGAAAGAAAGTGAGTACTGGCCGTCAGAGCATAATATAGCATCCGTGGCTTCAGCTATAATTCTTTAACAGTCTGATTTCAGGTCATTAGGAAATCCAGTGCAGCTTCTAGCCATGGTAATTCTAATTCTGGGACATATAGTTTCATCAGTCTGTCCTCCGACGACAGTATGAGGCTGCAGGTATTTGAGATATAGGTTGGAAGGGGTTGGACAGGAAATAGGTTTTGTCTAGACATGCTTTATATTACTTTTGTTTAGATACACTTCATATTAATTTTCAACTTATTTTCTAGAGAATAGGTATTCTCATATAAAACATATCTTTGCTTTAAAGATGGAAAAGTTTTTTAATACTCTGTACCATCTATTTTCTAAAGTATAAGTCAGCCCTCCATGATGGAATAGCTTAAAATTAAAGATTTTCTATTTCTGAGGTGAGATCAATAGGGCTTATTTTCTGTTGGGTTTTGATCTCACAAAGAGGGCTTTGAAACAATGATTTCTGGAATCTGGAGTAGAAATACACTTGCAACCTATGCCATTGCAGGACTGCATGAGCTGAGCCTTTAGGAGAAATCATGAGATTTCAGTGCAGTCATGAAGACTGACAATATAGAAAATCCTGACATCCCAAATAGTTAGTTTCTATTGAAAACAAAACTTCCTTTTTAACAAAAAGGCATGTTCTTGGCACAATGATGATTTTTGACTTTTGATGAAGAAGAACCTCATTATCTAATTTATAAGTGTGGTGGTTTTTTGTTGGTTTTTTTTTTTTTTTTTTTTAAATTTTTGGATGCCTGGTTGTCAAGAGTAAAGAGCATGTTATAGGAATAGCTGATTCAGCATAGGCATTTCTTCCTCTACTTTCTCCTGATCTGTACACGATTTCCCTGGAGCAGATGTAAACCAAACTCAAAGCATACCTTGCTTTGTCCCTGTTCTTTCCTCTCCCCTGCCTGCTGGGCATCTCGTTCTTTAATTGTGCAGAACTGTGTTGCCCTGATTTGCACAGATTTAAACCCTCTATTGCCCCAACGTTAGAAGGAGTCCAGAAGTCTTGTGCTTCAAATTAGATAGCTAGATCATTTAGCAATCTCTTACCTTGGTAGGCAAGCCTCTAAGAGCTTGAGAACAGTTATAGATAGGAGGTAAACTTCAAGGGGTAAAGGAAAACAGCTCAGTGGAAATCTTGACTTTCCGATTATTGTGGGTGGAAAGCAGATTAGGGACAATTCTGTTATTTGTGTTCCTTTATTAGAGATTTGAGGAGGCTGTATTCCCTATTTTAAAACCCTATATTTAGTGACTGCTGCTAATTTGCTCTTCAGGACTGGCAGTAATAGACACCTGCATGAGAAATGTTAAACCTGCAGCCATCATTTTGTAAGCTTCTCAAGTGATAAGACACCCACCTTTACTACATACATTTGATCAGTGTCTTGATGTTTCCTGTAGTCAGCCCATTAATCGATACTTTTATCTCCTATCTGTTGATCTATCAGGACCCTTTCTAATTACCATGCTTTCAGGAAGGACCACCTTGGAACTGGAGGTTGTTTCAGCTCACAATTAGCATAGCATAAGGTGCTAAAACAAGGTCTCTGTACTTTTCTTTAGAATTTATTCCAAAGATAAATGCAGGATTTCCTAGGAATTGGCCTTTACTTTGCATCATAATACAGTATGCAAAAAAAGGGATTTGTTGTCTATAGTTAGCGCTGTAGTAGGACAGGAAGGCTGCTAATGCTTGCAGGCTTTGGGTGTAACAAAAAAAAGAAGAAAGTGCTAAGCAAATTAAAAAAAAAAAAGCCACTTCTGAGTTACAGAATACAAGCTCAGTTGGATTAGAGAGCAAAGACAAGCAGCAGGACCAGTTTGTGGGAAGAAAAGGCGTCAAGACAAGTTAATTAAATCAGCCTTTTATAAAATTGTTTTACTTACTCTCTAAGCCCCGTATCCTGAAACTTTAATTGAAACTTGTTTTAAAAAATCGAATAAAGTCTTGATAATTGCTACAAAATCACCAGCAATATTTAATTGGGCTTTTTGCACAGTCGGTCCTTCTAAGATATTTAGAATGTTTACTTTCTGTAGTGCATTTAAGGAACAGCAATATCTTCAGTATGTTTTTGTAAAAAGTCACTATGTGTTTCTGAGTTTTGTTTCTAAGGAATCGTATAGAAGTTCCCCCATAATGGGAATGTTTGCCTCACCTTATATGTATTGTATCAAACCTAGATAATTGTTGAGAATAAGTATTAGCTGGGGAGGCAAGTTTTTCTTACTTGGTAATACTTTTTCCATTGTGAAGAACATTTATCAATTTGATTATATTGATAATTTAGGGCAGATTTTGTCAGAATGTAGTTATTGTCCCCAAAACAGGGTTCTGATACCCAGTGTGCAAAAGAAGCCAAATTGTAGCACACAGAGATGAGATATTGTTTATTACAGAGTTGTGCAAGCCCGGATGCTGGAACAAAGCCAGCATACCAGAAAGAAAGGTAGCAGCCATTATATACAAAATCTTATCACAACTCAGTCCTAGAGAACCAATTGGTTACACACTTGCATACTGGTTATATAATCATTTTAGCATATAATGAGCAACATTCAGCTAAAGGACACTTTCTCCAACAGTCTTGAGATATGTGTTAAACCAAATCTCAACTAATTGCGCAGGCTTCAGAATGTCTAAAGCTGCAAGGTCGGTCTCTCTGATTAGGTGTTTTGCAATCACTCTTGTTTTCGTTAGATGAGTGGACTGACCTAAAACTGATTTACATATCTTTAGGTTAGGAATTGCAGACAGGATTAATTCTTTTAAGTGGTAATGACAACACACTTATCATGTGGTTTGTATGATTAATTCCGGTTTCAAGTTGCTCTTCATTTTTTTTTTTTTAAATCATGCACATCCATTAGAGCATACCCTTCTGGTAGGTAATAGCAAACCAATACTTTCTGTAATAGATGATCCAGATGGGCAACTTTATTGTAGCTGTTTCTGGTATTGTGTGGAAAGATGCGCAGACCTTCAGAAAACTGGATTGACAAGGGAAGGTTAGAAAGTAGTAGGAGTGCTGGTTTTGGTTAAAATGGCATATACTAGTTTCTTTCATTTACTGTTGTGTGTAGCTGGACGGAAGGAAAGGAGGACCATAAAAGAGTTGCAAAGGAGGAGAGACAGTTTTCTTTTAAGTTAGTTGTGGGGGGTTTTTTAAGGTATCAGAATTTAAAAAACTTATTTATTGAATAGGTTTTGAATTTGGATAATGTGCTGCAATAATTTATGAACAAGAAATCTTCGCTAAATATGATAGTGTGGTAGTTGTCACATTCTACCTATACAGTATTAAAGGCAATTGCCTTTATATATTAATAAAACAAATAGTAACTAAAATTATCCCATGAAGAACCAGCTGGGTTTGAAGATGGACCAGTGAGCTGCCTCTGATACGTCTAAGCTCCATCAGATATCCGGGGAAAGCAGTATGTCTGGGGATGCGTTTAACCCTTTTAACAGAAGTATGAAAAGGCCTCACTTTTGCTGGAGAGGTGCATTTCTTACTCAGTGGATCTGCTGAGTGCCAGCTATCATATCCAGTGCTGTTGTGGTTTTGGTGTATGTGTGTGGTGTTGTTTTTATTTTTTATTTTTTTTTCCCAGTGGTTTTATTTAGAGTAGTTCTGCACTGACTAGGCACCAGCTTTCTTAGTAACAAATTGTAAATCATTAAATAGGCTTCTTCCCAATACTGTCGTGTCTGGGTCAGGGAAAAGAGGTGGCTGAGTGTTAGCAAGTTTTTCTGTGGATGGCCCAGATCATATTACCAATGTTACATGTCACTTGTAAAACTTTCTTTGGATTTTCTTCACAATTAGATTGCAGTCTTGCCATTCTTCATCACTTGGTTTCTTGAATGTTTAAAATTCACATTTTTAAAGTTCATAGGATAGATAAGTTAACTCTAAAACAGATAAGTAAGACTGAAAGTTATGTGGATGATAAAAGAAGCAGGGAGTGCTAATTATTCAACTGTATAAGGCAGCCTGAGAGAGAACTCAAAATCAGAACTTCTCAGAAGATATGAGATTGGAAAGAAAGGGATCTCTTTACGGTAGAAGAACCTGAGGTTTCTACAAGTAAACAGGAAAAACAGGAGGTTTGTGCAGGCAGGAAAATATGTAATTTGGTGAAATGTCTGTAAGTTACTTCAGTGTAACTGTGCCAACCAGGTGAATTATGCTTCAGAAACTGGTGTGCAAGAAGTGGGAGCTTTTAAATTCAGTATCATGGAAAACAAATTGGAATGCTAAGTGTTGCAAAAAAAAAAAAAAAGGCACAATGCTGTAAATGAACTGCAGATAGGCAGTAATAGCCGTGCAGGAGCTCAGTATTACAGATTATTTAATATACTGCCTTTTTGTTTGTAGAGATATATCAGTAAGCTTCCTGTTGGAGTTGCAGTTTGAATCAGTTCATTAAGTTGAAAGCTATGGATTGGCAAGTTGAATTTTGCTGATGTGATGACACAGTATAAATTTCCAACCTGTGTCAACATAAGGATGGAATTGAGGCAGACAGCGCGTCTATACTGGCAAAACCGAAGTGTAGGCGAAGGACCCCAAGCCTTCATTGGCCTATAGGTTGCAATACTTGCTTTAGTCGAGCTTTCTGGTCAGTGCTGGACTCTTGCCCATTCAGTCAGTAGTACTCATTAGAGCTCTAGCCTTGCTTTCAGCTTCTTGCCTTTCCTTGTTTCTGTAAGCATTGGTAAATGGTATTCTGGGCAAAGGCTGTGGCTTGAATATGGTTGGTACCTGGAAGGCTGAATCTGTTCTGCACAATACAGCTCTAAGTGGAGATCCTTGAGCTAGCAGTAGAGACTGTAGCTGTTGAGACTGTGTGACATGATGTGGCTTGGTGCAGTCATAGTTGCTTTGTGTGTCAGGTACAGTCTGCCTCTCAATCCTGTGTGGCAGTTACAGTCCAGCATCTCAATCTGGTGTTTAAATGCACACTGCTTCAGGAAATACCCTTGCACACACAGTGTGAGACTATCCACATTTTAAAAAAAAAATGTTGACATCAAGGCATCCAAGATATGTTTTGTAAATGAATTTTCTATTGAACTGAAACCAGAACTGAACTCAGGCTCAGTGGAGATTAAATAACTTGAGGGGTAACTGCAGAAAGGAGCTGCAGAAGTGGAGAAAGTCTGTAGTGTAAATAGTCCCTGACAATCAAAAAGGGATGCTGTTGAGATCTTGATTTAAACTGTAGTATTATATTTTTCTTCCTTATGTAAATCCGCCCTCTGCCCAAAGGGGTCACCAAGCTGGGAGGAGTGGCTGACACGCCAGAGGGCTGTGCTGCCATCCAGCGAGATCTGGACAGGCTGGAGAGTTGGGCGGGGAAAAATTTAATGAAGTATAACAAGGGGAAATGTAGAGTCTTGCATCTGGGCAGGAACAACCCCAGGTTCCAGTACAGGTTGGGGAATGACCTATTAGAGAGCAGTGTAGGGGAAAGGGACCTGGGGGTCCTGGGGGACAGCAGGATGACCATGAGCCAGCACTGTGCCCTTGTGGCCAAGAAGGCCAATGGCATCCTGGGGTGTATTAGAAGGGGAGTGGTTAGTAGGTCCAGAGAGGTTCTCCTTCCCCTCTATTCTGCCCTGGTGAGACCTCATCTGGAATATTGTGTCCAGTTCTGGGCCCCTCAGTTCAAGAAGGACAGGGAACTGCTGGAGAGAGTCCAGCGCAGGGCCACAAAGATGATTAAGGGAGTGGAGCATCTCCCTTATGAGGAAAGGCTGAGGGAGCTGGGTCTCTTTAGCTTGGAGAAGAGGAGACTGAGAGGTGACCTCGTCAATGTTTATAAATATATAAAGGGTGGGTGTCACGAGGATGGAGCCAGGCTCTTCTCGGTGACAACCAACAGTAAGACAAGGGGTAATGGGTTCAAGCTGGAACACAAGAGGTTCCACTTAAATGTGAGAAGAAACTTCTTCTCAGTGAGGGTGACGGAACACTGGAACAGGCTGCCCAGGGGGATTGTGGATTCTCCTTCTCTGGAGACATTCAAAACCCGCCTGGACGCCTTCCTGTGTAACCTCACCTAGGTGTTCCTGCTCTGGCAGGGGGATTGGACTAGATGATCTTTCGAGGTCCCTTCCAATCCCTAACATTCTGTGATTCTGTGTGATTCCCATAATCTCTATGTGGCTGGTTCTCCGACACACAGTGTACATGTACATCACTGTTTTCATTGGCTCAAAACTTCCAACTGTTTGTCTGCAACCAAGATGTTGCATCAGCTTCAGTACAGTTGGAACAGGGACCTGCCAAGATGTTCTTGAAAGAAAGAAGAAAAAAAAAAAAAGGCAATGCAAATGTGGTGGTCAAACAGCTGGGAGGGAAAAAGTGCTTAAACCTTTCATTTTTTCCCCCTATTTTCTACTGTGGTCTATTCACTCATCCCTGTAGACTAAGTGAGCTTTAATTCCTAGACAGCAGAAGGACAGAAGCTTTGCTGTTGTGTAGGACTGAAGATCCCAAAATACATTATAAGGAAGGGTGTTTATTACCATTCCTGTTCTAGATGTGGTATTCCAAAACATTAGTGGTACTAAATGACCTGACATAGCTACTTGAGAAGTCCCTGTTGCAACGGAGAGAAGAGGTTGAAAAATCTCCTGCAGCCAATATGCTGTGGTTTCTTACTGGAACTGTTAACCCACGTGCCTTTGTTTGAAGGTATAACTTCTAAATAAAAGCTTATTTGCTGTTCACCTGGCTACTGCTTGTCTTCCTAGTTTTTTAATAGTCTTGTTTTTAATAATTAAATATGTGCAAGACCTAGGCTATTGCCGCTTCTACCAAGAATTTTGCTAATGTGTAAGTGCTAAGCAGTACCTCCTTGATTTGAAAGGTGAGGCAGCAAGGAATTATTGTTTAGGGGTATTTCTTTTTAGTGACATGCTGCATTATGTTTATTTTTCTGCTGTGGAGCGTCATTCCATATTCCGTAACTCAGAGCCACTAGAAACAGAGTGATGCAGTGCAGGCTGGGATGTGTTTTATCTGTTGGCTACATCTCTGTAGGACTACAGACTAATGCTCCATCTCCATTTGAGGTAGGAGGGCAATGGGACCAAGATGAAGTGTTGCAACAGTCCTCATACTTAATCCAGTTCCCAGAAATGACAAAAGGTAACATGCCATCTGATATATTTTATGCATAGTGGTCCTAACCACCAAGGGCCTGGCCAGTTGCCACTGAAGACCTGAACAGGGCAGAGTTTAAGAATGTGCTTGTAGTGGTCATGAATGTCAAGTTTCTAATGCCTTTCTGAAATGAGATGTAGTAACAGATGTGCATTCCTATCCCACTGCAGAACAAAAGTGGATTTCATGTTCTGATTCATATTCATGTGCTAGAGTGAGTTTCTGATTGCCTTCCAGATGGTGGTCAACTGACTCTCATTTGGGTGTCTTGAAAGTGCCTGTTACATCAGAAAACTCCTGGAACTGACAGTAAAGGAAGAGGGAGAAGAATGGTCAGCGGTCTTTGAAGAGCATTTTACTAGGAGCCTGGGCCGATAAGGTGTGTGTTGGCTGTCTAAGGCAGCTGTGACCCAGTGCAAAAGGATATAATTGGGGGAGTGGGGGAATTCTGTTCCTGGTTCTTTAAACCACTTGGTGATGTTTGAATGGTAGTTTTATCAGCCTCTGCTTCAGTATTCCCATCTGATAGATGGGATACTGCTTGTAAGAAGTAGTGAACTTGACAAAATGAAATTCACTCTCATGCAGCCAGTTACTAGGGATTGTGTTTTTCTATTATAACTTTGTGTGGCCAGTATGCAGAAAAAGGGTGCCCACATGAAACAAAGGAGTAAAAGGTAGTAGCTTCAACATTTTCTGCTTTTGTTTCATGTAATGCATCATCACCATGATTTAACAGCTTTTGAAGGAGCTTTTGTCTCTACAAATAAGATTCTGACATTCTTTTGAGAATTACTTTGCTTTATTTCCCCCACCTCTAAAAGCTGTAATAACCTGCTGATTCAGAAAGGTCTCTGTCTCCCTTTGCCTTGTGTTCTTTCAGTGCTCTATTGTTTCCCTTCCTCAAATTCCCAGCTCAGTCTAATTGCTGTCAGGGCAACAGCTGCTGCCTCTGCACTGCTGAAATCTGTGTCTGCCATTTCAGTGTATTCCCTTCTTATATCCAGGCTTAGCTGAGACGTATCCTCCGCCTGTGCCTCTTGCTTTTGTCTTCTGTTACCTAATGACATAAAGCATTTTGGTGTACCGTTTGCATTAATAAGAAGAAAGCAGAAATTGCCCCACAGAAAACCAATAAACACTGAACAAAACTGTATTGTGTGAGACAGTGGCTCATTTGGAGCCTTACTTTGACAACCTTAGATTGGAAAGAAATGCCACTGTGCATTTTCATGTCTCACTGAACTCTTTCTTTAGTGAGTTAAGATCTGCTCCCTTTCCTGCCAGCTCATTGTTTGATCAAGAGCATGGAAGTGTCCAGGATGCAGAGCAACATAAAGGGATGTTGTCTCTGTTCATGTAGCATAAGTATATATATGTATATAAATAGGACAGGACAGCATAGTCTGAAAATTAATTAAATGTAATTAAAACATAAAAGGAGTGGTGATGAGAAATATGCATGCATTACTCTAATCATGGTCCTTTCAGAATAAAAAGCAAATGTGTCTGCTGCTACTCCAGTTGCAGCCTGTTTTTCTTAGTGTATAAGCATGCATGAGAAGAATCAATTCAATAGAAAGCAAATGTAAAATCACAAAATAATTACCACTAATGTGTTTAAAGATGGCCTCCTGGAAGCCTTCTTTCTTTGCTCTTTCTTGGTCCACTATAAAGCTCATATAAGTATAATGTGAAAATAAGGAATAGATGGGGAAAAAAAACCCAAACCAGTTTCTTTTGGTTTTGTACCATGTGAAGAATGCCTTTAAAGGGATTAGTTTCTTTTATATACTTAGTTTACTTAGGTTATTTGTCCTTCTACACTAGAAGTTCAAAATAGCAGTACAGTGGAAGCAAGATTGGTATGAGTACAAAATGAGGGAAGCAGAGATGGCAAATAAGGGGATCGGGGATACATTAAAGCTTCATCCATTCTCTCTGCCACTCATCCTTTTTTATTTTAAAGCTATTTTGCCTCTGTTTTACTTGCCATTAAAACTCACTCTTTCAAGCTTATTTTTCACTGCCCTGGAAACCAGAACCAGAATCTCTACTCTCTTCCCACCCCACCTACTTTTGCTAGAATTTAAAGACGTACCTGCAGTTTCAAAGCATACAGTACAACCATAAATCTTCCAACACAGTGTAACACTGGATGTATGTACTGGTGCACATAAGGAATTGTGGTCATTCACTGATACTGCTTAGTATTGCACATTGAATCTTATGGAAGTAACCATGGAGTTGATTCTTTCATCTTCTACCCATTCCTACCCTCCTGCCAGTAGATGATGGTTTCCTCTGTTCCTACTTAAATATGTTGTCGAATGGGCACACTGGAAACACATTGGAATTTGCAGGTGACATAAACATTTGAATTGTCTCCTTGTCAAGGTAAGAGCTGTTTCTTGGCTTTTGTTTTGACAAGGCAGAAAAGAGCAACTAGTTATTTGCCTGTGATTTCTTGATGACCCTGTCAGAACTGCAGGAAGCGTGTGAACCCATAATGGTCACTGCTTGCTGTGCGGTGCCTGTATTTGGACTTCTTTCTGCTGCTTTCTGTAGGGAAATCTAGGAAGCCTGGTCATTATTAGGGGACCGACAGATCTGGTAACCTTATAGAGATGCGGCTGCTGCAGCTCTGTGTCTCCAGGTGCAACTGCTAGTGAGGCTGGACATGTATTCCCAGGAAGGGGCACACACAAACAAGTATGTATGGTAAATGGTCAGTCACACAGATCAACACAGAAACACTTAGCACTTGCACAAATGCAAACAGAACCAGTGGTCTCATCCTGATCAGCTTTCTGTGGCTGACCTGAATTGCTTTGTTAGTGGAAAATACATACATGTATGCAGTGTGGATCCCCCCAGTACCTGGGTTTAGACACTGTCTACTCTGTAGCTGGCCCCCAAATCCCAATCTCCATGGTTGCTGGAATCTGAACACAGGAGTCCTCCAAGGCTGCAGCCCTACTTCTGTTGTTGGTATAGACCCCCTCACTCACAGGCACACACAGACAGTTGCCCACCCCTGTGCCCCCTGCACTGTGGATCCCCCAGTAGTTAGCCTTGGACATAGGCTTCGTCCACTAGCAGGTCTTCCAGTTGACTTCCAGACAGACCTGAGTCTCTCCAGAAGTTGGACAAGACCACTCTGATTTCTCCAGGTGCCAATTCCACCAGTTGCCTCTCTCTGAGGCACACACATACCTGTCCGCCAAGCCACTTAGCGGAACTACTTGCTTAGTCGGCAGGTAGTTGCTAGCTAGTGTGGCTTGATAGTTACTAGCAATTACACAGTCACTGCACTTGCTTGCACCACAGACAGGTGGGCTCTATGATCTGTAGCCGTGCTCCAGAAGACAACCTTATTTACACGACTGGCCCATTTTACCTTCTTGTCCCTCTATTTTCTCTGCTTCTTTCTCCCAAATAATCTGGATGTCTCCCTTCCTGTGCCTTTGCTTCATTCCCTGAACATCCTATAATCATTCTTGTACAATCCCAAAATGGTCTTCCTCTACATCCTGTAATGTGTCCCATACTCCTGGGAATCCCTCTTAGTCTGAGAGAGCATCTCCAGGCGATTCATCTGGTGGGCATCACACCTGGGCAATGGGGCTGATGATTCTTCTGGGACAGCCCTAGAGGGGGGCTGGGGCTCTGTTTTTTCCAGCTGAGTTTTGGGGACTCCTTGTGGCCTTGTGCACATGTGTGTTTAAGTGTACATAAAAGCCTTTGAGGGTTTGATCATTCTCCTGTGATGGTCCTGAAAAGAGTTGCATAAGCTGTTATTGGGGTTTCCACCACCTGACATTGCCTTTCTGGTTTCCTGTGTATGTGTTTGGTTGTCACATAACCAAACTGTCCCATCTACAGGAAGGTGAATCAGTAGTCACCAGCCTTTGGATACCAATCATTCCAACACAGAGCAGGGGAATTTTTTTTTTTTTCCTAATTTCTCTTTTCGCATGACTCTTATTTGAGAATTCTTAACTACTGGGTAGCTGCAAAACCTCTTTGTGTAGGATGTGACAGTGATTGATGCTTGGCTCTCTGGTCATCTTTGCATTTATTTTTCTGTTAAGGGTTTTTTGTAGTGCTTCTCATCAGTGTTTGTAAGTGCTTATATAAAGAAGATTCATGAATATGGTGAATGATGACCTGATAGGGTTGATGAGAACAATTCTAGGTTATTTATTTATGCGCTACTTTTTTTTTTCCTGAAACTGGTAAAATACAAGAGGGATGAAGAGGGTGTGGGAACTCCACACATACCTCTCATCTTAAGATGTTTTAATCCAGCTGTTAGTTTGGCTCCAGTCTTCCAGTACCCCAATCCCTATCCCATTTCTCTCTACCCTCCAGTGTGCTGCAGCTGTTAGAATTTCATCATCTCTAAATACCGCATTTCCCATTAGCCCCTTCTGTGCTAAGGGAATGTCATTTGTGTGCTTTGCATGTATATTATTGTTAGGTGATCTGCAGCAAAAGCAGTACTTACACCTTAGGATGCTGGAAGGCTGAATTCTTTGGTAAGAGGCACACGTAAGATGCAGAAATATTGAAGGGTGAGATTTGTAGACTTACTGGCAGAAAATAGTTGAGCCTTTTTGTTCTCATGCTCTGCTTTTCAAATGCCTTTGCACTCTAGTTAGCCTTATCAGTATTTGATTTAACACTGGATCCGAGCATATTTATGACAGAGTCTTTTAGCAGTTTTAGTGCCATGTCACTCATTGGCTGTCACAGTTGTATCATATATTAGGTGATTTTTCCTAAAAAACAATTCGCAGTTATGAAACCAGTGTCCATTTAAATATTTTTCATCTATCTATGTATATGTGTTTTGTGTGGGTGTTTTTTTTCTTTCCCCAGCTGATTTTTAGGTTTGTGCAAATGTGTGTGTTTTGAATCAAATGCTTTTGTGAAGTTCTTTGTGGCCACTGTCTTCATTTCTCGTAACTGTTTTGCATTTATCTTGGCTTCCCAAGGAAATGCTGGCAATGCCCTTGCTTTTTCCTTACAGTCTCTTGCAATTACTAAGTCTCTGCTGGACTCCTTTTGCAAGCCTGGCAGTGCATCTTAATTTGGACCCAAGGATCAACTTGGATTTCTGACGTATTTGTATCTTTCTGTCTTGTCCTTCATATCTACATAATTCTTATTAAATCATTTGTGGGTAGAAGAGACCTTGAGCAAACCATCAGGATTTTCACATGCACAGTAGAGACTGCAGGTCCCATAAAATGGCCTGAAATAAATGTTAATTTTAGTGCTCCTTTTGCCACATTCGTGGTCCACATGACTAGTTCCCTCTGGTTCTCTTTATCACAGGTCTTAGTTCCTCAGACATAGTGTTTAGATTTTTTTTTGTTTTAAGCATGTATAATAACCTGGGTGGAGAGAGCATCTGCAAGATAAATTGAAACTCCTAGGACAATGCCTGTAGATTTAACTTAGTAAACTGCTGGGGAGGAGAACCTTATTTGAGGGGACAGAACAGGTCTTTCAGTCATAGTTGGTAGGAGGCATGTTGGTATATACCTGCATGTGTAGCCTACATGTGTGTATCTATGTCCCAAAAGAAACTGTGTGACCTTGGATGTATAAAATGAAGTAATGGGATGTCTGTGATGGCCGATGCAGAGCTTCTACACTCTTTGTACACCTGATCATTGAAAGCATCTGTGTTCAGTGTTACACACAATTGTATTTTGTCTCATTTCTACACTGCATGCATATTGCGAATTCTGTTGTGCAAATGTGATCTTACTTTGTGCAATCTAAGACAGTTTAAAGCAAAATACTTCTGATTGGACCTGTCTTCTGTTCTTCCCTGTCAAAAAGTGGCAAGAGTATTTGCACAACACTTTGCCAATTCCAGATATTTTTCTCTTTTGACGTGTTTATTTTATTGAATCCTTTGCAAAGAAATAAAGGTTGCATCTCCTTTTGCAGTGTTAGTTCTCTGCATAATGCATGGAGTTAGGATGCTTTCCTGAGGGCAAGAGTTGCAAAGCTGAAGGTTTGCCAGAGTGCAGTATTGGACATCAGTATTGGTCTGGGGTTTGTCACAGAATCAGTGAGGATGGAAATGACCTCTGGACATCCTTTAGTCCAGTCCCCATCTCCAAGGATAGACATTCCACAAGCTTTCTGGGAAATCTGTGCCAGTGTTTGATCATGCTTAGAATAAAATAGTTTTTTCTTACATTTATTCAGAATCTCACAGCATCTCCTCATATGGAGGATGTTCCACTCCCTTAATCATATTTGTGGCCCTTCACTGGACTTGCTTCAGTATGTCCATATTTTTCTTGTGCTGGGGAGCCCAGCACATGATGTAGTACTCCAGATGCAGCCTTACCAGTGCTGAGTAGAGGAGAACGGTCACCTTCCTCGTCCTGCTGATGAAGTTGCTCTTAATACAGCCTTGAATGCTGTTGGCCTTCTTTGCCTCAAGGGCATGTCTCTTGGTCATGTTCAACCCGCTGTCCACTGAGACCCCCAGGTTTGTTTTTGCAAAACTGCTTTCCAGTCGGTCTGCCCCCAGTGTATATTGGTGCATAGGCTTATTCCTCTTCAGGTGCAAGACTTTGCCATTTCCCTTTGTCAATTTTCACGAGGTTCCTGTCAGCCTGTTCACCAGCCTGTCAAGATCCCCTGTGAATGTTGACCCAATCATCTGGTGTATCAACCGCTCTTCTTTATTTTGTATCATCTGCAAACTTGTCAAGAAGACATAGTAGTGGCAAATACAGCTTCATGAAATTCTCATTTACTTCAGTAGCTGAGAGTGAGCAGAGTGGCTGCAGGATCTTGCCAGGTGGCCCAGAGAGAGTGTTTGTTGGATTCAGCATGGCTTCATTGTGAAAGCTTAAGAATGTTCCTCCACTTTAGGGCTCTTGGAATTCCCCACTGGTGAGGACTGTATGTGTCCTTTCTGTGTTGTCAGGAAGGAGGTCCTACACTACAGGGTGTTTACTAATATAAAGGCTGCAATGAGCAATTTAAATGACAACTTTTGATACTTACCTTTGATCCTGTAAGTCAAAGAGATCCTAGATGGAAATGCTTATGAGGCTCTAGGAAGCCCTGAGGGCTGCAGGTGTTGTTGCCCAGTACATGAGTAATGCTCAGCACATTTTGAGTTAAGGGAAATCTGATTTTTTTAAAAAATAAATGTCGTTGTGACTATCTCAGAGGGACCTTTCTTTTTCTTACTTTTACTAGTCAGAGGGACCTGCTTTCTTCAGCAGTCTGTGACTTGTTGACCACATGACTTTTGTATGCTCCATTCAAGACAAGAATGCTCAGCCCTCTTCCACCTGGTGTTGAAGGCTATTGGTTGAAAATTGCATTGGATATGGCTAATGTTCACAATAATAAATTCTAAAAGTGCATTTTTAGCTTGTGTTTCTTGACCTAGAAGTTGTAGGGAGATCACTTTAAACAATGCATTTTAACTCTGCGAGCACTGGTCTGAAAACAGGTGTTGAAAATTCATTGACAGCTTCCTTTGGAGATGTGGACTTAACTGGTTTGTTCTGTTAACCATGCTGTTACGGACTTATCACTTACAAGTCTCATCAAGTCCTGTCTGCTTTCTTCTGACAAATAAATATTCCCTAATAATCCCCAAATCTGTTCCTTCATTTTCATTATTTATTTGCTTGTTTAATAAATAAAGAATATTCTTTTCTCTCCCAGAAGCCTAAACTGCCTTACACAGGTAGCAGTTTCTGTACAGCTTGGTGTATTTGTCAGTGTTCTTTGAAGAATCACTGGTACTCTGGAAAATCAGCACTACCTAGTGGTGTTACCTGAGGGGTGTGAAGGTATCTTGAGAGAAAACAGATACCTGGTTATATGTCTCTGCTATGCTAAAGCAGCAGGGAAGTAGTTAATTCTGGGCTTCCTGTGTTTTGCTGAACTTCTCATTTCTAAAGCTGACAATGAAATTCTTGTCTATTTGCAGGATATGAATTGGAACTTCTGTAGAACCTCACTGCATGTGCCTTCCTACTTGACAGTAAAACATTAATAACTAGTAACAAGTTCATTTAAACTGTAGCCTAAACATTCTGAATAATTGTTTCATAGACGATCTGAATTAAAAGATTGAATAATCTTCTGTTAAAATTCACTTGTTCTAATGTATTTTATATGAGTGTATTTTTAGAGTAGACTAGACTAAACTAGACTATTTCAGTTGGAAATTTATTTCAGTTTAACTTCTGCTCTGTCAACATCCTAATGGGGGAATTGCACGTGTGATCTGCAGCACCATTCCCAAGGACAGCAAAGGAAGGAAATGCAGATTTTGTCCATGTCACTCATTTATGAATAGGTCCCTGCAGAATAATAAAAGGCTTCAGTGTCATTGGCACATACACAGTATAAGATCCCTCTAGCTGGGTACCTTTTTAGGAGAGTTCCTTATTATATTACATGTTTCTAGCTGCTGGTTCAAATTTCTAAAGTAGGATTTTCCTGATTACAAGCTAAAGTTTGAATTTCTAGCCCCACTGAATCCCCCTTCAAACCTGCTGACTGTACCAGGCAAGACCAATATTCTAGTGGATTTGTTAATGTTCAAGCTACATTTTTACCATTCTTCTCTCACAGGAAAATATCTGTAAATAACCCATCTAAAATGTCTTACTCTGCTAGGTTTCTTGTCACCCTCAGGAACTTCAGTGCTGCCTTTATATTGAGTGTTAGTATACCTCTAAGAATAACCAACTGAGGGTATGATGATGGATCAGCGCCATTTGGGGAAAGGAGCATATGCTGAAATATGCCTTTCCTACCTTGTTTTAAAGGTATATAACGTCACTTTATCCTTGCATGCATTAAGGGAAACTTTTATTTCTAGGTTAATCTTAAAACAGGAATATTGCAGCACTAGTTTCTTTGTTTCCTGCAAGAGATGTTGGTTCTATCAAAGTTTAATGCTTGAATCTCACCCAAACCATTTTTTTTCACAATTCTAAAGTTTTCATCCACAAAAGTTGGTGTCAAAAATTCTGTTACACTTAGTATATCAAGAAAAAAAAAAGAGTCCAGTTTAACTAGGGGGAAAAAAAAGGCAAAATTGTTACTGGATATATAAGCTAGTCGTCGTCTTAAGACTGAATTTAAAACTTCTCCTTCAAGACAATTGGACAAATCTATTAGGTCTCACTTCTACTTTTTTGTCTTGCTCCTGAAGTTACTCCTCACGGTTTCTTTTGTTTCAAAGTAGATGAGATAATTAACTCTTTCAATAGAGCTATGTTTAGGCCAATGTTTTCAAACTTTTGCACTTAAAAATACAGACTTGAATGTATTTCCATTTTTCTGCATTAAAATATTTTTTAACAAGATTGTGGATAGTTGACAGTTTTACAAATTGACTCTAAATATGAATTTCAGAACTTTAAGCAAAGAAATTTCAAAACTTAGTCAATATTCTTAGTTTTGACCCACTACCAATCCTCATTATACTTGCAATGTGAGGTTTCTGTGTTTATCTGAAGAGTTCCTGTTTGACATTTTTACTGGTTAATTTATCTCAAAAACCCCAAATCATCTATTTCTTATCCAATTTCAAAAACTTGATAGAACATCTGAGAAGTTCACAGTCATCATGGATATTTTCTTGAATCTCTGTCCTTTTGTGACTTTCAGTCTGCTTAAGCCTTGCTATGTAAGTCAGCCAGCAAGCTGGTTGGGACCTTCTATAGCACTGTACTGGGGCAAGAACAAAATGGTTTATGACTTGGTTTGAGAGAGTTCTGTTGATGTGCCAGGTTTTAGCTGCAGTGTAGGAGCATGCTGGCTTGTCTCAGGAGTGTAGTTGGAGCATGAGTATAGAAAGTTGTGCATTATCTACTCTGAGCATATGAGGATTCTTCTGTTTCTCCATAGTTGAATGCCTGAGTTGGATGAGAGCCTTATTGCATGTTTCAGATGTTGAGAGTGGAACTTTCTTCATTGAAAGGGTGGGATACCTGTAGTTGATGGAAGTGCTGAGCATGGAAAGTCATGTTTTTTTTACATATAGCACCGTTGGAATTTCAGGTTTTTTAGATTTTCTAGTCTCAATATTCAACCTCGAGGGCTAGACAGCTGTATTTAAAGAGGAATGTGTTGTTACAAATGTATACTTTTTGGAAGTGAGACTATACCAGGTAGGCAGGTATATATAAGAAATATGACACAATACTAAGAACTACAAGTGCTCACTGTTTTAAGGTAAGATCTTTTTGCTCTGGTTGGCTGGGAGGTTGGACTTAATTGGATCTTATTTTTTTATTGTGGTAATTTATACTGAGTGTAATTGCATAGTATTGGCTGATAGGAATATGATAAATGTAACAAATATTTTTCTGGGTAGTCTATAATACAGGGCATTTTCAAGAGCTGGCATGTTTTGTACAGGCTGAATTATCGTTAAAATTTCTAGGAGCATATGATTTATGCCAAAGTTGCTGTAACATTGCATACGTGTAAGGCTTTTATTCTGAACTAACCGTGTTCATGCACTAAAATAATTATAGAGTGCTGACGATGCAGCATCATTTAAGAAAATGAATGACTGAATGTTGCTTAAGTATATTGTTTAAAATAAAACTATGCTACTGTATTTAAAAAAGAAAGGAAAAGAAAAACTCCACACAAGAAGACTAAATGCTGTCAAGCCATAGATCATAACACTGGAACTGGGAGTCACCCTGTGTGGAGAAATAGTATTGGTTTTACCTTGATTTTTTTTTTTTTAAAGCATCCTTACACGATGAAGCAGTCCATACAAATGTTGAAATTTGGTGAGATCTCTGTTGCTGTTAACTTTTCATATTGACTATCAAAGAGTATGAGTGGTAGTCTGATCTGAACTGACTGCTAAACCTGCTATAATTATTTATCATCATTGTCAGTCATTGGGGAGAGGAATCACTATTTTTTGTACAGTGGTGCTCAGAAGTACAAAATTACTACGTCTTGTGTATACACAAGGTACCATAGTGATAAATCTGTTGGCTATCACTTGGATGCGAGTACCTGCACCTTGATTTTGAACCCGAGACTGCTTGACTGTGTCCTTTCTGGAAACCAGCTTCTTGTATGGGTGTCTATGGGACCTCTGAAGGGGCATGTTTGTGCTGTAGGAATCCAGACTATCTTCTGGTTGACTGTAGGAGAGCTTGTTTGTCCACTTAGGCAAGCAGTTCGTAAGGCCTGCCAGAGGAGACAAGAATTTGGGGAATCATTGACAGGTTATTGCCACAGAAGTAGTCAGTTCTATTATCCTCACCGTTGCAAACAAGTTTGGTTTACTGGCAAAGTACATGGCTTTAGCTGACAGTCAGATGAATAATATTAGTAAACTACGAAAAAGGCTTAAGAAAAAAAAAGAAAAAACAAACGACAAAATACACTAACAAAAGTCCCCCACCAAGTTACATCTGCTGTGAAGAACAGCCTGAAGCTCTGCGGCACTTGTGTAAGGCTGGGTTTGGTGATGTCCCAAGCAGAAGCAATGGAGCCGGAGCGGGGAGGGGGAAGTGGAGGGAAGGATGGATGTATGCTCACTTGGTGTTTTAGACATTTTGTACTACTCTTCCTTGACTCCCTGCGCAACTCACTTACATAAGGACCCTGAGTGCAAATACAGTGTTAACGAGAGGAGTCTACAATGCATCACAACTAGTTGCCCCTTCAGCTGTTTCTTGGTCACCATCAACATTGAAACAGAAGTGGAAAAAAGTGCAATGGGGAAGGAGTAATAGTAAAATAGCCGATGATATTTACTAGCAGCTCTTTCCAGGTCAGCATGACACTGGCAAACCAAGTCCCAAGCATTTGAGAAATTTTTGATAAGAGCTCAAACACTTAATATTTGAGGTGACCTTTCTGGATTAAATTGTGATAGGTGTAACAATTTTTTATATTTTTTTTGCTTCACATCAGACCTCCAGTTTTATTTCTTGTATTTCTAATTCTGAGCATTCTAAGCTTCTTTTTAAAAATAAACCTAAATTATTTATCTCTAGCAGTTGCCAGAACAGAGGGGTATTGATATGCTAGTGCTGTGTTATCCCAGCCTTCCAGAAAACTACTTATAAGCAATAGTTACAGTGAAATATATTAATTTACTTGTCTTCAGGGGATTTAAGTGAGGTGTGTGAACTTAGAGGCTTTTGTGGAACTGTGCTGGATTCTTCTAAGATAGGTTTTATTCCAGCTTCAGTAAGTAAAAACACTGAAAAGCTTGACAATTGCAGTGGAGTGACTTGTAAAGAAGGAAAAAATGAGCTGCTTCAGGTTTTTTCCTCTCATCTGTGTTGCTTAAAGAAAGCTCAGAAGATTATTCCCATGTTTTCCTTACCCATAACAATAGAAACTCAGATCTGGCTAAACATCAAAAGACCTTTTCAGTAATTTGAGAATAGTGGCATCACATCTTTCAAATTATTTTAATTTGAAAATAAGTTATTACTTAAATTAGTTAGGCCCCCCCCTTCCTCCCCCTTTTTTAGTGTAATTCCAACACTTTCTGAATTCTGTGAGAATTTAAGAATGGAAGAACCACAAGTCCGTAGCTGAATTGTCCATTTTCAGAAAACAGTGAAAATGAAACTTTATTGTTCTGCTATATTAAAGAGGTCCAAAAGTCCAAAACATGTTAAGCAAAATCCTTTCTTTTTTTCTTGCAATGCAGATTTAGATTGCCAATTTTATGATAGTATAAATAAAATGGAAATGATTTGGTTTAGTGATTTGATTTAATCGTGTTTTGCATTGTTATTTTAGTTGTTATGCTCTGGGGAAAAACAGATTTGGTTTTAACTTTGGTGTTTGTTTTGGCTGGGAGAGGGGGAAGTAGGAAAATGGGTTTTACTTCTCATCATATAATGAATGGTCCATTTAGAATTTAGAATTGTAGTTTCCATGTGCTTTGTCTTATGTTAAAACCTCAAAAATTACTTATTTACTGGTGCAATATTTAATTTAGGATTATATAAAATTGTAAATGGCTTGAAATCCAGAAATGAGTTTAAACTATAAAAATTTGTTATGGTTACATAAGGCTGCATTAATTGTGCTGGAGACTTAAAGAAGAAATATTTTTAAAAACATGCTCTGTGTTTAAAGTTAGTATTAGGGCAAAGTATCTATAGTATGTTGAACTGTATTTTTTAGTCACCGTGTTAAAGTATGAACATGGAACTTATCCCTGTGTATCAAGTGAGTTTTTAGATAAGAAGAAACCAAGGCTTTTTTTCACTTTTTTGCTTGTTTGGTTTTGTTTGTTAGCTTGCAACTTCATGTGAGGTGGTGATGAAACAGAACTAGTTGATTAGGCTGGAATGAGAACAACTGCTACTCAGAAAATATTGCTGCTGTCAAAGGTGTTCTCTCACAGTTCTACACTACACTTTATTTAACTGCAAACCTGAAATACTTGAATATGTTTATTATTGAAAATATGTTAATAGCTTGGTAATGTTTTCATCTTAAAAGTTAACATAAATTGGAATTTTTAGTAATTTAATTTTAGATTAAAGTACGCCTTACACTTGCAGGTGTGTCAGATTTACTTGAAGCATTGAGAGACAATGCAGTTGTTGGTCCCAGCCAGCGTGGGTTCATGAGGGGAAAGTCCTGCTTAACCAACTTAATTTCTTTTCATAACAACGTCACCCATCTAGTTGACCAAGAGAAGTCAGTAGATGTGGCAGGTTTGGGTTTTAGCAAAGCTTTTGATACTGCCTCTCAGAGTATCTTTCTGGATAAACTGTCCAGCACACAGCTAAACAAGTCCATAGTACCTTGGGTGAGCAATTGGCTGATGGATGGGGCTCAAAGGGTTATATTAATAGTAAATGGCGTTACATTATGCTGGTGGCCAGTCACCAGTGGGGGTCCTCAGGGCTCATTTTGAGGGCCAGTACTCTTCATTGTTTTTATAAATTATCTGGATGCAGGAGTTGAATGTACATTAAGTAAGTTTGCCGACGATACTTAACATCCACACTTGGGATGGGGTAATCCTAGTGCTGATCTCCTCCCTCTGGTGACCAGCAACAGGACACAAGGAAATGGAATAAAGCTGCACCAGGGGAAGTTCAGATTGGACATGAGAAAAAGGTTCTTCACTGAAAGGGTGGTCAGTCACTGGAACAGGCTTCCAGGGAGGTGGTCACAGCACCAAGCCTGACAGAGTTCAAGGAGCGTCTGGATGACACTTTCAGTCGTATAGTTTAGTTTTATGTTAGTCCTGCAAGGAGGACAGAGTTGGACTCGATGATCCTTATGGGTCCCTCCCAACTTGTGATATTCTGTGATTCATTCTTTTACCTACTGTGTTTACTATGGGGAAAATTACATGGCTCACATTTAAAATGCAGCAACCACCCTCCAAGCTGTTCACAGTATTTTAAATAATCAATTTTATTTCAGTTACTCTGCACTCCTTAGCTTTTCCAGTTTTTGTTTTTATAAAATATCTGTCTAAAGTAAATTATGATATTGATGTAGCTTTTTGCAGTTTATAGATGAACAAAGATCTGGGATACTGTTAATTCTGGCAGGGTCTGGTGTAAAAGTGCTGACATATATATTTTAGCTGCTGTGCGAGACTGTTGGAGAGGCTAGTTTCCCATCATGGTTTCAATTTCAGAATGAAAAAGACACATGTAGCAAGCAGTCTCTGCATTGCCATGTTACAGCAGAATCCCATGAAGTGAGGAATCTATCTGTAATTTAAAACTTCAAGAGGGATCCAGTTGAAGCAGCAAAGGTCCCACTTCTGGCATTCGTGCAGCAGCTGCCTGGGCATTGTGCCATTCATCAGAGGCAATACAAATTCCCTCTCAATCCTGCTGTGATTCCCTTTCTCCCTCCTGCTTCAAATGCTTTCACAGAGCTGAGAAGTGTGAACTTTCATCAGAGGAGGTCAAAGTGGTGTTGCTCATTCTGAACATGCCAGGATTGTTTTCCCAAGTTCAAGTCCCACTGAATGTTTGTTCTGGTTTTTCTCCTCACAGTTCCTCCTTGTAGCCCTAGAGTTGGCTTTCACTTTGGTGTAATTACAAGAAAAAAGCTAAGAGCCTTTTCCAGGCAAAGAAAATTAATGTCCTTTTATTCCAAGCTGTACTGTATTACCAATAATCCAGTTATATGCAGTCCTTTGCAAATGAAGACTATAAAAGACAAGCAGCTTTGATCAAACTTAGTTACAGTTGCTGTGATATCCCATCCTTGGCATCAATGTGGAGTTTTTTCAGCAACAGTTGGTATAGTTACTCAATGTGGAACTTAATTTTCATTGTTACCTGTTATAAATGATGGTTGATGAGATTTTTATTACCTCATTTTGTGAGAAGCTGTAGCTAAAAACATAAATATCATTTATCTGTCTTCTGGAAAAAATTGAAATAAAACCAAAAACTTTGTCATCATGAAATAAACCTTAGGGACTTCTGCAGCTGTGAGAGGGAATACATGATGGGTGGTCTCTCCATCAGGGAAGCGCTCTCTCTCTAATAAAAGCATTGCTGATGTGAGATGACTGGTGAGCAATTAGATGAAGTCCTAAGGGATAACACAAGTTCCCGTTTCAATATATGTTGTGGCAAGATCATTGTGTTTGAATCTCGCTTCAGCTGTTTCCCTTGTGATCTTGGTGGCCATGTACTGAAGTAAGAAGCTGCTGTGGTAAAATAAATGTGGAATTAATGCTGATTATGAATAATCATGAATCTTGACGGTTGAAAGAGCCTCTCTGGGTCACTCCTACCCAAGATGAGATTCTACACATAGAAACTTGAAAGTGGCCGAAAAATAACTACGTGTTTCAGAACAGACCGTAGGGAAAGGCTAGGCTACAAATAGCCTTTGTGCAAACTCAACAGTATTTTTTTTTCGTATAACAAGCTGTTAAAAGCAAATATAGTAAAACTAGTAATAGGAATAGGCTAGACTGGTTTTGCATACTAAGGAGGAAAGTGGAGAAGAACATTACTGAGGCTGCAAAAGTTAAGCACTGAAAAGAAGTAAAAAGCAAAGGGGAGTACATGGTGGCTGTTCTATTAATAACGACACTGGGGAAAAACATCCCTGGCACAAATTGACTGAAGAAGGTACAGAGTGGCCAGTCTTAGAGGCTTTTAAAAACAGGTATTGCTCAAGCTGCTCAGATGGAGACTGCAGCTTGGGACAGTGAGTGGATTTTTCTGCAATTTTTGTCAGGTAAGGCAGACTTGAAAGGTTTCCCACGGAGCTATGAGAGGTAGTGTTTTTCTTCCTCTGCTGGTCTCTTGGGCAGCAATTACAGGACATCTCCGCTGTTTCTCAGGTGTGAGTGTGGCACACAGCATGTGGCGGAGCTGGAACTGGGACACAGCTTCCTGCTGAGCAGATGGCTGTATCTGTTGATACTGCTTTTGGAGAGAAGGGTATATTAAATGAATTGTTGAGCCCTACTTGGCTGTGAGTGTAATTCTGTGGAAGTTAGGGGAACAACGGGATTAAGGTACATGACTTCTGCTTAGTTGCCTTACATGGATTCAATGTGATGCCACTTTTCAGTTCACTGAGATGCCACTTCATTTTCTTCAAAGGGAGTACGCTGCACTATGCAGCCAAGGAGCACCTGGTTTGTTTTTTACTCATTGTTCAGTTGTAATTAGTGTGTGCTGTTTAAACTCTGCTCTGAAGACAGCCTGCAATAACCTTATTGTGACAATATTGGAGTGCTTCATAAAATTTTAGGACTTAATTCTTCAGAACACTTGTTTGAGGGAAAGTAGAGGGTTCCCTTTTCTCCATTGTAATGCATAGGAGTTAAACACAACAAGGTTCTGAAGGTTTTTATTTTCTGGCTGCCAAGTTTTAGATCCTGTATTTATTCAGGGCACTTGGTGTTAAATAAAAACCTGTCTTCATAGCGCTGGTCCCACTGTAATTTTAAGGGCTTGGCCATTCTGCCTGCTAAGCAACCTTGGTCTCAAGTAACATAACCAAGAAACAAGAAACGTGATTAGAAGGAACACAACTATGTCAGGAATTTTGCTATGCATTGCAAAAAACCTGTGGTAAATGCAAGTATCATGTTGGATTTCAAGGACAAGCGTTGACTGCCTTGACTGTCAAAGCATTTTTCCTGTTTGTCCACTCCTGGCCTTCTCCGTCACAGGACCTGTATCCTCATGTGTTACATGATTAATTCGTACATGATACTGCTTTCTCCCTAGAGCAAGATGGTCGTGCTCATGGATTGTGTAAGTCGCTTTATTTTCATAGAGAAAATAAACCCATGATTGCATGAATGGACCCACAGTGGGCTGATAACGATGGTTGCCAGTGTTTAGTGGGTAAATTTGCAATCATAATGTCCTTTTAAAGTGGATCTTGGCATATTAATTCCCAGGCTTTAAAAAAAGCAAACATTAAGCCCCCTCAACCCTTCCATATGTGTTCTGGTGCTGTCATGGATTGTAGGCCAGCAGTTCTACATTCACAGCACTTATGTCTGCCCCTTTTGCTGATGGTGTCTATTCCATCAGCATTTGCCGAGCAGTTGTCCTGTGTTGGTCGCTTTGCCTTTGGGCTTTGCAGCTATTAGCTGTGCAGTGGGACATCTAAAAAGGCAGCAGGGTCTTGCCCTGTGCTTCACTAAGGACAGAGGTCTTTCTTGGAGGAAGTTCCCCTTTCCTCAAAGATAAGTTTGTCTCTACCATCAAGTTTCAGTGATGACTTGTGTATCTGTGGTTTTATTTTAGTTGCCGCCTTCTCGTCTGGCTCTTTTATGTCTCTGTGCTCCACTGATTTTTCATATTTGTGTTCTTGCTTGTTGCCACTGGTATTTCTGAGGGGTTTCTGTTTAAGCAGCTGGGTTTTCCACGCCATTCTCCTCTTGTACGATATTTGACAAAGGACCATCTTACATGGAAAGCAAACGTGCAGGAACATGCCCTTGGTATTCAGCTCCCTTTGAAGACAAGACACATTTTATAAATAAATTTATAAATGAAAGTATTGCTATTTTCATCACTGCAAATACAACCTGCTGTTGGGATTGATTCTGGTAGTTATGAAATGGTTGGCTTTTCTTCACTTGTCGTGTTTTCTCATTAGATCTGGCCATAAATACTTTTTTTTTTTTTCCTGGAGAGCTTTTTGCCCAAAATGTCACTGTGCATGAGGATAAAGTGATGGTTTTTTGAATGTCCCTTCCTTGTTCATGAGGTTGATTCATTTAACTCAGTAATTCCGTGACACTTGCTCCTTCCATAAAGGAAGCAACCTGTAATTGTGAATTATTTCCTTAAATATGTATCATTTTTCATGGTGGTGTTCACCTGGTTCTAGCACACATACGAGCAAGAGTATATAGGGAAAGCAAAAATTATTCATTAATGATCTGACTAACACCCTGTTGTGAGCAGAGTTGAGCTCTATATGCTTCAAATGTGAAAGATCATTTCAGCTGATGAGAACAACAGGTCCTGAACTGTCTGTGGGTGGTATGATTCCATTTTCTATATGTAAATGGAAAGCTGCTCATCTGTTGTCAGTAGGATGGGAGAGCTGGGATGAAGGTATATCAGTATTCCTAAAATGTACACATAGTCTAAGTGTTCATAACTCGTTCAAGATGTGACCTTCAAAACAGTTATGCAATACTTGAGTTTGGCACTGAGTGTGCAAGGTTTGTTTTGCTTCATTTTAGCTTTCAGGGAGGGCTACACGTAGGAATACATTTTGCAAAATGTGTTAGTCCTCACGTGCTCACTTCAAAATTGAGACATTATGTCCTCCATGTGAAAGAGCTGTAGAAGTGCTGAGTGTCTTTGGATACTGAAAGGGAGGTGGCTGGGCTTTGAGTTCTCTGAAGAATCTAAGGCTAAAACATAATCTTTAATGCTAATGCCCCTTCCATCTTGAGGAATTAATAATTTTTTGCACTATAGTCGGTTGGGTTTTTTTCTTTTCAGTTTTCTCTGACTTTTTTCCCAATATTTTATATACTGAGTCTTCCAGTCTAAGGCTGTGAGGTGCTTTCCAGCCTCCCTTTTAAAACTTCAGAATCTGTCTTACTGTTTTGTTTCCTCTTTTAGACTTGTTCATCCCCCCACCCCCACCCCGTGCCCTGATTTCCCACTCATATCTCAGGATGCAGTGGTCCTGATGCTTTGATATGACGAGCTTATGCTTTCTATTTGAGCTGAGCTCCCAGTCATGGGATAGTTATAGGCTGCATTCCTGTGCTGGAAATAGATGCTTTCTGCATAACCTGCTTCCTTATACTGTTTAGTATCTAAAGCCTCTGGCAAAGCAGTGTCTCTACTACCATAGATGGAGCAGTGCGGAGATCATCAAAAGCTGAGAAAGGTGACAAGGAGAATGTAGAAGCTTGCTAGGTTTCTAAGAGGTGGAAGTTCAGAGCATCTGTTACTTTTGAGAGACCTTCAATATACTGTTATTTTTATTTAAGCTAAAGGAGAGAACCTGTCTTTTTCTTATTAGATATAGACATATGTAAATACTCAAATACCTTACGAGGCATAGAATGGTTTAATACACAAACATTGATAGTCTCTTCACTCTCCTCTGTGCCCTTAATAGGAAATGATTCAGTATGTGCTGTTTTTGATTTTGCCAAAAGATGTCTCCTCAAGAACCAAGCAGCAAAAGTGAAAGATTGCTCAGAATGTCCTTTGATCATCAGCTGGCTGTTCAACTGTTGCTTTCTTCTTCATCAGAAAGAACCAGTTACTCTTCATTTCTATAATATTAGGCAAGGACCTTGCAAACACAAATTTCTGTAGTTCCGAATTAATTTTTACCTGTGGTTTTGTCAACTGTGGTTTTTGCTTGTGGTTCAGAACAGCTGCAGCTGACTTTGGGAAAGTGACTTTTCTCGTATGGGTATCTGGTTTCCTTCTTTAAAATGTGCTTCTTAGGATTCTAGTTCTTTGCTGCAGAGACAGCTTCAAGTGACAGTGTCCATTTGTTGGAGGAGGCACTTCTTGAATCATGGCAAGCCTAAATTCAGCTTCTTGCTCCTGCTGGAAGTTTCCTGTGTGAGCTTTGGCAGTTTACTTGGCATCTCTTTGCTATCAATGGAATGGGATAATAGGCATGTCCTGCTGCACAAGAATATCCAGAGGGTACAGCTTCAAGAATGGACACATTTGGGCCATAGTTGCACAGCTTTTGAAGCTGACCTTAAACTGGGATTGCTGTGATCCAACTCTGCCCTCCTTTTCGCCTGAGCATGCTTTCCTCTGTATGCTCGTACACTGTGGAGCTGCCCAGGCCAGACTGATGGTGCTTTTTTCATAGACATAGTTGGTGGTCAGCTCAGCTTCTTGAAATGTCTCACTGAATAGATACTAATGCCAGCATCTGGGAAGAGTGGGAAGCTGCAGTGGAAGTGAAGAGACCAGAGACACCCAGGAGTTTGGATTTGCAATGGCTTTAAGTTGCCAAAACCCTACACCTAGAAAAAGACTGCACTGTTAGTGATGAAATAATGATGTTGAATAAACAACTATGTACAGGCTAGTACAAAGACACGTCGTTCTCCACAGACTTGGAGTCTGGGTCCTCCTTGCTTGAGAACTGGTACAGAATAGTATCTTAAAGTAAAATTCTTAGAGTTTTCTCCAGCCTACCACGACTATGTTGAGAAATTTTCATCCTTCGCCCACAATCTATATTCCATTCAGGCCCCATGTTTCTTGTTCTTGAATGTACCTTCCTGTGCTAAGCCTCCTCCTGTTACTCTGCTATGCATTTCATAGCATTTATATCTGAACTCCAAAGTTGTTCTTCTTCCTTTGCCTTAGTCCTTTTCTCTTGCAGAACAAACCCAACTCTCTTCCATGTTGTCCTTAATATGTAGGAGGTTGCTTACACTCTTTCTTTTCCAAGGTGCTACAAGTGCAACCCCCACCCCCAAACCAAGAAACCAAAAGGTGGGGAGGAACTGAAGAGAACTTATTTGATTTGACTTGGTCTCCCACATGCAGGACATGAGACTTTTTAGCAAGTCCTTCTAATGGCATGGGGAAGTGTGTTGGTAATACAGCATTGCACCGAAGAGTAAATAGTTCTGAAAGACATCTCATAAGAAAGAAATCACTGTGAAAAGTAACTCTGGGGCTGTACATTTATTTCTTTTGTGTCCCTGCTGGCAGCAGACATCAAAATACTTTAATTCCTATCTACTGTTGTTCACATATGCTGTAATACATTGCTTTTTTGATAAATTGCAAAATTAATGATTTTAGGGAATGAAGAGGGAAGTGGTTATATGTTTAGTTTCTAACATTAAGATTAATTGGAACTGGTTTGGGTAGGAAGAGTATGAGGTATTTCGAAAGTTTTAAAGTAAACAAAAACTGATTATTAGCAGCAGTGCAATGGTTATATGGTTTGGGAGTTAGACTAGTGTTGTGTAACATTTCTGTTAATGATATGGCAGAAGGAGAGAGCAAATAATAAGTTTTGAACATAAACTGGGAATTGGGAGCCTCAGAGCAGAAAAATAAGGGGGCAGTGGCTGTAGATACATAAAGAGAGAATAAGAGATTTAACTTGAAGAACTGTTAAATCAGAAGCATTCATGCTAACTGGAACATATATCCTAAACAGAAGTGGGGAGAGAGGGGTTCAAAAGAGACATGCCAATTTGTGGTGCTGAAAATGGTAGCTAGGGTCCTAGAACTTGGTCATGTTCCTGCTACGGTGCAGGGCCATCTTATATCCCCTGCCCATGCCATTGGGCTCAAAAACCAGAGTACACAGTTTGCAGAAACTGCTTCGAATAAACTTGGTCCAGTCTTCATCAGCCAGTACACTCTTGTCACCGTTTATTGCAGGGCAACAATGAACTGTGGCAGATACTGTCTATTAACTCCCCCCTCCCCACTAAGGAAAGGGAAAAGGGAGAGAGACTTACAAGTTGCTAAGTTTAAAGAAACTTCACTAATAATACTGATAATGAGAGAAAATAACGCAAAATATACAAACCCAATATTGAATTTCCCGGAGCAGTGCAGCGGCTGTGGCGAGTGGCTGCTGCGGGGGCGGGCGTCAGCCAGTGGCTGCAGGGCAGGCACCGGGAAGTCCTGGACTGGGGTCAGCAGTGCAGGAACTGGATTCGGGGACTCAGGGACAGGAACCAGGATCAAGATTACAGGCAGGGTCCTCTTCAGACACTGGCCGTAGACCAAGAGAGTGACACCCTCCTGATCCTTCAGCTTTAAACTGTGTATGTCCTGTATGGAATACCTCATTGGTCACCTGTCCACCCCTCCTTGCAAGTACGACCCTTTTATGACCCCTCGCTTGTGGAACGTAGGAGATCTATCATGGATCTTGCTGCTATAGCAATAAAATGTAAACCTGGGTCTTTTCTCCATACCTTTCCTACTGGTAAAACTGGTAACAACAGATATTATCAGCTCTGGAAAAGACACTGTCCAAAACACATGTAGCCAACTTCAGAAAAATGCAGTTACTTAGGGAACTTAGCTGAAAGGAAAAATCACTAAAAGAGAATTGGTCTTGTTTTAAGCAAAACCAGGACAATCCACTAAGACCATTATAGAGGTACTGGGATGATCACCTGTTGGTAAAATTTGTTGTCTGGAAGTGCCTGTCTTGATCGAATGAGATTGGCTTGAAAATGATTGATAGGAAATGATTGCACCTAGAACTATTCAGATGATTAACTGAATGAACTTTTCCACACAGTTATGGGAATATGGGGCTTAATGTTACAGCTTATATGAAAGAGTGCGAGAAAAAGGATACACAGCTGAAAGTGTGTTTTGGTGGAAGGTCTTCTGAACTCTGCTTCTTAAGTAGTGTTCTCAGCATGTGTCTTTCGTATGATGCCTTGTGCATACCTTTTTCAGAAAGCACTGTGCAACCTATACAATCTTCTGACTCGACCACGCTAGCAAGGGCTCATTATTTTCAATATTAATTGTGTGCACCTGCTAAAAGCAGGTCTGTACAATGCCAAAGCTTATCTTTATTTTTTATATTGCAGCCTTGTCTTAGAAACTGCAGTAAGGGACTAGACTCAAGAGCTGTAAAACACAAAGCAGAAAATGATCCTTGGCTCAGAGTTTATTATAACTGTTGTGGTACCACTCAAATTCTTCACGATAGTTCACAACCTCCCTTGGGGCTTTTGAGGAGTTAAGCTTCAATTAGAACATAAGTCCATGTAGGAGATGAGGACTGGATCCCAGTCACAAGTCTGTGCTAGACTCTTGAAGACTTGTTGGCTGGTTGAAATAGAGAAATGAGCATACACGACTCGATATTATTTATTTTTGCATATAAACTTAATAGCTTGAACTATCACTAGTACTTTGTCTTGAGTTTCATCTTAGTATTTATCTTGTGTTCTGGGTGACACAGTGCTGTTAGGGTGGAGTGATTGCTTTGGTGTTTTTACCTGGTTTTGTGTGTATTTTAAATAGTCCAAAAAATACTCTGAATGTTGTTGGGAGTGGTGTATTTGAGCATTGCATGAGAACTGCAAGAACTGTGTGTGGAATGACTAACATATTTGAGTATTTTGGGATGCTTTTTTCAATGATTACATGAGGGCAGCCTTTAAAGTGAGGTCTCAGCTGACACCTTCGATCAAACTCCCTCTAATGTCTTTAGTGAAACACTGTCTCAGCTTCAGAGGACTGGTTCTCATATGAGGCATATAATTTCTTTTAGCTCCTGCTTGCTGTTATGATTCCAGGGACACCTGTGCCTGGTCATAAAAATCAGGTTCGGTTGTTTGCAAAAAAAGTAAAAAAGTAGTTACTTAATCCTGACAGGCATAGAAATAAAACTGATGTCCAGAACAAAGATTCTGCCATCCAGTCAAGTCATGGCCCCTTTATGGGGTGAGTCCATAAATTTCTTTGCAGAATGCCCCGCACTGGGAGAGAGAACCTGGGCCATTTTGCACATACTTAAGGTTAATGAGCACAGCTGTCTAACTGCCATGACCTGACTTTCAGGAAACGGGAGAGGTGCCTGAGGACTGGAGGAAAGCAAATGTCACTCCGGTCTTCAAAAAGGGCAAGAAGGAGGACCCGGGCAACTATAGACCGGTCAGCCTCACCTCCATCCCTGGGAAAGTGATGGAACACCTTATCCTTGGTGCCATCTTAAGACATATCAAGGATAAGAGGGTCATCAGGGACAGTCAACATGGCTTCACCAAGGGGAAGTCGTGTTTGACCAACCTCATAGCCTTTTATGAAGACGTAACAAGGTGGATTGATGATGGCAGAGCAGTGGATGTGGTCTACCTTGACTTCAGCAAAGCATTTGACACCGTCTCCCATAGCATCCTCACGGCAAAACTGAGGAAGTGTGGACTGGATGATCGGGTAGTGAGGTGGACTGCAAACTGGCTGAAGGAGAGAAGCCAGAGAGTCGTGATCAATGGGGCAGAGTCTGGTTGGAGGCCTGTATCTAGTGGAGTGCCTCAAGGGTTAGTACCGAGGCCAGTATTATTTAATATATTCATCAATGACTTGGATGAGGGAATTGAGTGCACTGTCAGCAAGTTTGCTGATGACACCAAGCTGGGAGGAGTGGCTGACATGCCAGAGGGCTGTGCTGCCATCCAGTGAGACCTGGACAGGCTGGAGAGTTGGGCGGGGAAAAATTTCATGAAATATAACAAGGGAAAATGTAGAGTCTTACATCTGGGCAGGAACAACCTCAGGTTCCAGTATAGGTTGGGGAATGACCTATTAGAGAGCAGTGTAGGGGAAAGGGACCTGGGGGTCCTGGGGGACAGCAGGATGACCATGAGCCAGCAC
Source organism: Caloenas nicobarica (assembly GCF_036013445.1). Classification (NCBI taxonomy): domain Eukaryota; kingdom Metazoa; phylum Chordata; class Aves; order Columbiformes; family Columbidae; genus Caloenas; species Caloenas nicobarica. Next base: position 85,720,891 of record NC_088245.1, on the reverse strand, counting down.
TGTGCCCTTGTGGCCAGGAAGGCCAATGGCATCCTGGGGTATATTAGAAGTGGGGTGGTTAGTAGGTCGAGAGAGGTTCTCCTTCCCCTCTACTCTGCCCTGGTGAGACCGCATCTGGAATATTGTGTCCAGTTCTGGGCCCCTCAGTTCAAGAAGAACATGGAACTGCTGGAGAGAGTCCAGCGTAGGGCCACAAAGATGATTAAGGGAGTGGAGCATCTCCCTTATGAGGAAAGGCTGAGGGAGCTGGGTCTCTTTAGCTTGGAGAAAAGGAGACTGAGGGGTGACCTCGTTAATGTTTGTAAACATATAAAGGGCGGGTGTCACGAGGATGGAGCCAGGCTCTTCTCGCTGACAACCAACAGTAAGACAAGGGATAATGGGTTCAAGCTGGAACACAAGAGGTTCCACTTAAATTTGAGAAGAAACTTCTTCTCAGTGAGGGTCATGGAACACTGGAACAGGCTGCCCAGGGGGGTTGTGGAGTCTCCTTCTCTGGAGACATTCAAAACCCGCCTGGACGCCTTCCTGTGTAACCTCATCTGGGTAGATGATCTTTTGAGGTCCCTTCCAATCCCTAACATTCTGTGATTCTGTGACTTGTGAATATTCACTTCCTGCTACTGTTGTGGTGTGTACTTGAGGCTACTCTGCACACTATTAGAGGTGAAGATATGACCACCCAGCTCCTGTTCTGTCTTTTACCATTTAAAATTCTGCCAAAAGCAGAATGAATGAGTCCTGATTTTCTTTGGACTTTTATGGTTGACCTTGTTACAGACTTCTCTCTTCCTTCCACACCTTTTACCCCTCCCAGACTCCAACATCTCTCCTGTGTCCCCCTGATAGAGCTGGGCAGGGTAAGAGCACAGTGTGAGTGCCAGCCCAGAGTCACGTATGTGCCCATTCCTTATGCACGCTCGGTGTCAGCCTCGCAGTCTGTTCAAAGAATCATAGAATAGTTTGGGTTGGAAGGGACATCTTCAACTAGGTCAGGTTGCTCAGAGCCCCATCCAGCCTGGTCTTGAATGTCGCCAGGGATGGGGCATCTACCACCTCTCTGGGCAACCTGTGCCAGTGTTTCACCACTCTTGTAAAAAATTTCTTCCTCATGTCTAGTCAAAGTCTTCCCTCCTTTAGTTTTAAACCAGTACTCCTTGTCCTATCATAGCTGGTCCTGCTGAAATGTCTGTCTCCATCTTTCTTATAAGCCCCTTTTGAGTACCGAAAGGCCGCAATGTCATCTAGTGAAGAGTGGCTAGAATCTGTTGCTCTTGCTGTGTTGCAACTTTGTTTATAGTAGAGGTAGATCTTTGTTTGTTTAAGAAGTGTGGAGGTGAAGAAGCTGACTTAGGCTTATTGAAGAGATGACTTAAGCTTATTGCTGGCTTTATTTCTTTTGGAGCTTAAAAAGAAAGTTCAGCTAATTGTCTGCATGTTCATCCCCTTGACCCTTCCAACAGCTTTAGAGTGTGCACTTATCTGTACTGTCATCCTGAAATGAGATCTGATCCTGTTAGGAACAGACAAATTGCTTATTATTTTTTAAATTCGTAGGAACTATGCCATGGGTTTTTATTTTGGACTGTAGCAAGTTATTTTTCCTCTGAGTTAGAGCAGGCAGTGTTAGTTTAACATAGACTATAGTAACTTGCTATGGGAAGAAACTTTCTTGTCAACCTGCATGGCTACCCAGATTAGCCTTGAAAAGATAAATCATGTCAGGGTATGAAAATTTGTTTGATTCTGTAAGAATCAAAAGAATGTAGCACTTTGAAAGTGTGTGCATAAGATTCTTTAACTTGATCATCAAAATTAATTGTGTTCTATAGTCACATGAGTACTGGAAGTTGAGAAGCTAAAAAGATTTGTATTCTTTCAGCAGTTTCCTCAAAATAGCTCTTTTGTATTATTAGCACCCAAGGAATAAGCCCTTGTTTGTTTTCTTCATATTTTATGCTCCTTGTAATATAGTACAGCAAAACACTGCAGAGGCGTTTCCACATGCTAATGCTTACCATTAGTAGTGCTTGTAACGAAGAGGTTAGAGACCATGTTACTAATAATCCTTCAATATCCCAAGGAAAATAATATGCCATCTATGTCCACTGCAGAACAAAACATCTAGGTGGGCTCAGCCCAATGACAAAACTGTCCATAACTGTTAAAAGCTCTAACAATAAAGCAGTCATTTGGGGATGTGGCCGGATGTAGCACCATTTTGCTTGGTAAACTTTTTCCTTTGAAAGACTAGTCCTTTGCTCAGTATTTTGATGAAAAGCTTTAGTAATCAGATCAATATATATTATTAATATACTCAATCTGATATCTCTTTTAGCACTTAAAGGAACAACAGCTGCTAAAGATAATACAGGACAGTGTGTAGGAATCTGTTTTGGATTCTTGACTTTTAAGTATTAAAGTAAATTAATACTTAAATTAAAAGTAATAAAATAAAAGTACCTGGATCTTAAATATGAAAGATGTTTAAAATGTGTGAAGATAGTTCTGTGGATAAATATTTTGAAAGCTCTGGTGCCTGGGAACAATTCATTAGGGAACAATTCATCGGGAAGAGCTCATTACTCCCCCCTCCCTGCCTACAGCTTAAGTATTGATGTAGTTTTTAGACTCAGAGATCATCGATATTTGAGAGAGACTATTTAAACATAGTAAATGTATTAGGTAGGGACAAAACTGAGACATCTGTATAAATGGAGCTAAAAGTGCTGCGGAATAACAACAGGCACTCTTTGGAAGGCACTGAACTAGAATAAGGCTTCTTTGAAATGATCAAGGCATTTTTAAGTCTTTTTTGCAGCATTATACATAAACTTGGCATCAAATTACAGGACAGGTGCAAAGCATCATTCTGTTTGGAAAATATTTTGTGTAGAAAGAGAAACTGCACCTTTCAATTCATCAGCTGTTACCTTTGTGTATTCAGAGATTCATAACTCTTGATTCTATTGATTAAGCTTTTATTGCTTTTTTGCTTTCTTTAAACCTAGAGACTTCCAGTGGTGGAGCTGTCGTCTTTATTTTTAGTCTCAAGCCAAATTACTTACCATAGTTACAATTTCTGAACCTTTGTTTTCAGTGTACAGGTTAGAAAGCATTCAAGTTGATTTAAAAGGAAAAAACACAGGGAAATGAGCTGACTTCATATAGCAATCCTTGGAATACAAGAAACATGGGATTTCAGGGTGCAGTTTATACAGTCAGGTTTTGACTGGAATCATGTTTAAAGCTGTGTATTTGAGTATAGTATTTCTTCGAAAAGAGGCAAACATGCGCAATCTTTTTATGATTGTATCTACCAAATTATCTTGCTTCATCTTGCAGTAGAAGGGAGTAACCCCATTACTAAGAAATATTTAATATAACAGTTTCCATGCTATTGGAATAGAAACGCTAAGTTCTATATAAGAGTGTCCTGTTTTAAAAGCAACGGCACAGAAGGAGATGGGGGAGAAGACTGAGAAGTGGTCAGTTTAGAAAAGTTGAGTTTCAGATATGGGATAGGATGATGAGTTCATAAAACTTTTCTGAAAAGTGTCTGGGTGACCTGAGAGAATTTTATGTTTTTTCTGGCCAGATACTTGGCAGGACAGGCCTAGTGCAACATAAGAAATGAGCATATGAGAAAAATAACACAGAAAGAGAACCCATAAAATCCAGGGAGCAAGTATCTTTCATGTTAGGGGCATTGACATCCAAACCTGTATAGATCTGTTTTATAGACACTGAGATTATAGGGTTAAAACAACAACAAAAGCAAACAAAATATTACCACATGGATTACGTAATTGCAGATTTACGATTAACATGTTCTTCTGAAGGGAAGAAGTCTGGAAAGCCTTTTCAGTAAATTAGTTTAGATTTGAAGGTAGTCTGGACTTGGACATTTAGGAGAGAATATAGTATCATTGCTATGGGCCTCAAATTTGAGTCCTACAAGGCATGTCTGAACCAAAACTAGCACTGTCTACCCTTATGTGGTATTGCATTTTGGAAGCCTTTAGTTTAGTTCATGTTGTTTAAAAACCTGTCTCAATACATGCTATTTACTAAGCATTTATGGCCACGTATTTGAAAGATTCCTCTGAAGCAGTCTTCAGACTATTGCATGAAGCATCAAGTTGGTTGCTTCTGAAACAAAACACCAGGGTCCCAATTAATTTGTAAATTGAAAATATCTGCCTATGATGAATTAACAAAGTGCTCCTTCTAAAGGCCAATGGATATTTCATACTGTAACTACCGCATACTTGTTACGCGCTTAAGTAGATCAGAGCAGATTGAATGCCACAAGTAGTTTTCCCCTCCAAAAACCATTTCTTTGTCTTTCAGATGTCACTATGAGGAATTGTTGTAAGGTTCTTAGTTTCTGGCTGCTGATCAAGGGTTTTGCTGGTTTTGTCATCTCTGAGAGACACTGATGGTATGAATAAACTTTTTAAAAACTTAAGTGAATGTGGGCTTGGCTTTTGGGAAGGAGTCAAATGTGCTTGCATCCACTCACACCCCATATTAGGCTCTGAATGCCTGGTATTGCAGCTAGCACACAGCATTCTCACCAAGTGTAAATGAGTCCTCCTTAATGCAGGTAAGGTCATAAAACTATGTTTTGCCATTAGACTTCTGCCTTTATAAAAGCTCGTTAATGTACTGTAAAAAGTTAAGTAGCTTCTACTGTGAATCGGGTAGTTGAACTGTGGCACATTTTTTTGTGGCATGACAGGCAGGGTCACATCAAACTGTACTCTGATTTTTTCCTTTCTTTTCCTTCATTTTCATTTTAAATCTCTCACCCTTGTAATAAGAGCTGATGTTGATCACAAAGCTGATGAATAACATCACCGTTACATAAACCTGCTGGATTATAGTAAGAGATTTACCTTGGTTTCATTCTTACACTTTTTCTTGTATGTCATGCATAATAGATGAGAACCATTTAGCCTCATTCTTGTGAGATGAGTAAGGTGACTGAAGTATCTGCCTCCTCTTGGATTTTAAATCTGACTTTGTCGCTGTTGGCAAAGCAAAAAGCATTAATTGCATGACTCTTACATTACAGGCACATCCTATTTTTAATGTTGAAGTTGACCATATCCCACAGTGTTACCACACACATGCAGGAAGCTTTCGTGTGAGGGTAGGTAAGCTCTCCTGCAAGGGCAGATGCAGATGCTCAGGTAGAGTTGTTTTTTTCTAAATCTAAAGAGCTTCAAGACAGGAAGGGATCTGTGGACTTTGCTCTGGCTAGATGTCGAAGTTTGTTGGAAGCCATAGAAAAGAGTCCAGCCAAAACCAGCAGGATGAAATGTGACTGTTATGCAGTGGTTTGATCAGAACTTGAGAACTGCTGTTATTGGCACTTCAGGCATGAATCTTGAATTATTCAAAAACTAATTCTAACGAATTTGGTGATATCTCCCTTGACAAACAAAAGGAGGTACGTACAGGGAATTGTTAGGCAATGCAGCTTGTTACCACAGTTGGTAAACCTCAGGGAGGGCTGGGAGTAGGCTAGGGCCTACTTCAGAAGCTAGATCCCACCCTTGTTTTGAGGCATTTCTGCCCTGGGTCAGGTTGGGGGCCCAGGAGAGGGGAACCTTGTACTGTGGCTACAACTCAGCCTGCTCTGCTGACACCTTGCAGCTGTGAGGCTACTGTCTCTGGGCAGGTACTTGATTAATTTGGCAGTTTGGCTTCTTTATGAAAGCTGTGTCTCTTTGACCTGGAAGTCAGGTTTTGCTTGGAAATGCTGCTGGTAAACAGCACTTTGGTAACTCACACATCTCTGAGGTCATGGCTCACCAGTAAGGCCATCAATCTGTCACTTTCAGCGATGTGTTAAATTGGAGGCTGGGGCTGGTCATGAGTTAATGGGGAAGGCAGCCTAAAATAATGGTGTATGTTTGCTGCTCATTGTAGACATCTGGGTCTCTGCCAGCCCCAATGCAGTGGTTTTAAATGTCCCCATTCATGGCATCACAGCTGTTTATGTTTAAGTGCCAGAAAATGAATAGCAATGAAGGAATTCACTCTATTGTGAAATGTGCTTAGAAACATTCCTTCATGGCATAATTGAGCATGTTCCAGAGATGTGTGCTGCCTTTTAAAAATAAATGTTCACATCATTCTTGTGGTTCTTCAGGTAGAGCCTTATATATGAGGGATTTTTTTCTTTAATTTGTTTGTTTAAAAGTGTAATAATTCTGCTAATACACAGAAACCAGCTGTCATTTAATTCAGAACAGCAAACTGAAGATGAAAGACAGCCTCTTTAGAACAGAGGTTACAGAATATCCACTGATTTTGTTCAAGGAGCTTGCACACATTAGACAGGGTTAGAAGAGTTCTTATACTCATGAAGTTCTCCTACACTGTCCAAGAGGAAGAAGGGATGCCATCTCTCATGATAAGCTATTTGGTAGCTTTCTTTAATCTGTAGCCAACTGGGAAGAGGTGAAATCTAAACTGTTATTTAAAGTGGGAGCGGAAGAGAAGCACTCAGACCGTGTACCTTACCTCTGCCAAAAATAGGAGGTAAATAAGAAGAACTCTTCTCACTTCCTCGCCCCTGCTTTCTTTTTTTTGGTCTTTAATTTATAAAGCATGGTTTTGAAAATCTGATTTGTGGTGTTTCATCCCATAGGTCTATTGGGGATATGATGTTGCTGCCTTCCTGCCTGTAGTTGATAGCTTTCTACTCCCTTGGTCTTTTCTCTGTGTGCACTAAAAAGCACTTCTCTGGGTGTACTTTTTTGTGTACTGGGAGGGGACAGCAGTTGATATTGTACATTTATTTACGTTATTGATGGCCAAGGCTTGGTTTGGCATATGTTAGCTTCTTTACAAGGAGTCCTTGACTTGAAGATGGGCTTATTCATGATTTTACGAGTAACTGGTATTAAACTAATGCTGTCATAGTGAGAGAAGCCCCTTTCTTCCTACAAGCATGATACAGAATTTAAACTGCAAGGATTTTTCTGTTAGGCTCTGAAATAATGGGCTTTCCAGAGACCAAAGTTTGAGTCTGAAATAGAAAAACAGAACAGGAATGATGAAGAAAGGTCTGTTGAATCTGAATGACTTCACTTTCATGCAAGTAAGGTGTTGATAGAAACAGAACTTATTAAATTATTTTTGAATTTGAATATTAACTCGCGTCCTTTACAAAGAATAAGTTCTTTTCAGCAGTAGATCAGAAAAGATTATGATATAAACATAGCTCAATTAGAAAGAAGCCCTGAGATTATTAGGAAGTTGGAGAGTTTTAAGTAACAGGAGATACTGAAAAGAGAAGTGCTTAGATTAATGAAGGACAAATGACATGGGATGTAGGAGATTACAAAATAATGGATTATAGGATGCTTATGAATGCCAGAACAGAGGATGGAGCTGGAAGGCTTAATATTGACAGTTAAGAAGAAAAAGATGCTGTATTTTTTTTAACACAGTGTGCCTATGGAACTCACTGCCATACAATTTTGAGACTGAGTTCTCAGCAGAATTTAAGAAGGATTAGCTGTTGATGGAGATGGAACAATGTATCCACTGCTGTAGAAGATGCTGTAAATGCCCTGAAATTAAAAGGGATATGGATTCTTATGCTAGAAGGCATAAACAGACTTCCAAAGCATCTGGTACTCTGCTGCCTGGCAGGATAGGCTGATTTGCTTGGGCACATGCTGTTCTCTTGCCCCTCATATTTTCTATTTTCTCCCACCTGCTAGTGGGACTATTGGTAAGGTAGTTTTGGGAATTAAAAAAAAATCAAATATAGTTATTATATTCAGAGTCAGCTATCAGTGTCTTGTTTTCTGCCTGGATTGTAGACTGTCTGTTGTGTGGGTTGACTTGATCTCCATATGTACGCTGCCAAACCCAAGAAGACTCTGCCTCCCAGGACTTCTCAGAAACAAACAATGAATTGACTTTCTAGATTTGAGTTCTTAAAGGTGAAAATATCAATGGTGCATTGCATTCTGACATAATCTTTAGAGGGTTTCTTTCAGATTTAGCATAGTTTGTGATGTTGTTTGTAAGATGAAAACAAAACCCCAAAAGACCCTTAGGCCACTACAAATGTTTTGATTTTAAAGTTTAAGTGTAGGTAGCAGGATTTCTGATTTTTATAAAGTTATGTTTTTCTGTTGCTTTGGAAACTCAAGCATTCTGTCTGCTCAATCTGAGCGCCCCTGAGGGACAGCTGGTATGACGGTGTGACATAATCACAGTTTCTTAGCTTCTGGACCCCATGTTGCACTTTGACCCTCATCTCCCATGTCTCCTGTGAATTAGCATGTCAAGTCATCATCTGCATCTGATCACAGTGTGTTATGGTCCCTGACATGGTTTACAAATAATTCCTTAGTACGATTTTGTGGCAGAATCTCATTCTGTCTCTGATGTGAAATCCTAAATGAGAAATTTCTGACACATATTCACTGTTGGCAGTAAATGATTTTTAATAGAAATCGCAGGGACCAAATACGACATACAATGTCTAGCGCAGTGGAAAGTCTTGTAATGGGGTCTGGTTTTCTTGACCATCCATTCAGTGATGGCCCCGTGTCAGAAGGATAAACTCATTTTATTGATATATGTAAGTATAAAATAGAAAGTATTACTTTAGGCCATTCAAAGAGATTTTACCTATTTGCCTTGGGGAGGCAAGGAGCACAACTGTGTTGCTGATGAGGCAACCGTGAGCTGTTGTGCTAGTGCCCTGGTGTCAGACCAGTAACAATATCATGAAAGATAATTTCTCTGGGTGAAGTCAGGACTGATTGATGAAAGTGGGTGTTGGACTGAGGTGGCTAAATACTCAATTATTATGTCTGTGAGAACAGATCCTTTCCCTACAGGTCTCAAACTCTGTGTCTTCTCATGGGTCCTCCTTCACATGGTCCCTCCGTCCTGGAGTGCTATCCCACTCCTGTCTCTGACAGACCTCCTTTTCTTCAGCCATGCCAATGCTAGGTAGACTCCTAGAATGTGGAACCTAGCCTTTAACAACCTGTCTGAGTGTGTTTTCCTTCCAACTCATGCTGTATGCACATTTATCTGGCCTATGGAGGTGGCTTTCTTCTGCAGGTGGAACTGAGGATCAGATGATGCCTGTTGGATGCTCTGGGCACCGCTACAGGGTGAACAGAGAACGGCATGTGCTCTCTCACAAAACATTAGAAGAGAATCATTTACTGGTCAGATTGCAGGCACCAGCTGTGAGTAAATATGTTTCTTAATGCATTTAGTCTCCTCTTGCATCATCCATCAAGCACCCAAAGAAGTGATGGTTTTCTGAAGGCATTAGAAATGGCTGCTGTTCAAACTAGTAGGGAAACTAGGTATGGATTTCAGTTCTCTCTAAACACTTGATAGTGATTCTTTTTAGCATTTATAACAAACAAGCTATTCATATATGCTCTAAATAATGTGCTAAGCTGTGATCAGTGATGGGAGACTACAAAACTGAAGTTATAGTAGTTCTTGTCTGTTTGTAATGGAAGACTTTTCCTGTAAGCTCTTTGTTGTGGAATCAGGAGCATGGTAGTCCTGAGAACACCATGTTTTTGTCTCTCATGTGATACTAATTTCAGTTAGATATTTTTTGTATACTCTTACCATGTTTGTGTGTGTGTGTTTTTTTTCAATCTGAGCTTTCATCTGTTACAACTATATGCCAGAGTCATACGCTATTCTTTCCAACTCTTGTTCCATATCTCCTTCTCATGGCTTTCCAGGATTAAGAGCAGTGACTAGAAAGATGCAGTCACTGAGCTTATACTCAGCAATCTCGATTCTTTGTCTATTTAGTGTACCCTGAGGAAGGCTTGTATGACCGAATTATTGGTCAATATCATTCAAAGGAAAAGAAAGAATTTAAGAACCATATCCCTTGAATGCTTGATAGTGTATGCATTTGTGTCTCTCTCTGCAGGGCTCAGTATTGTCCTGAAGTCATGTGGCAGGGTTATGAAAACTCATGTTTTCTAAAAATAATTAGTTTGAGAATGGTGCAATGGTTAGTGTACTAGCTGAGGCTATGTGAAGCACAGATTCAGTGTTCTTCTCTGCCAGCAATTTCTTATTCATTCTCAGCAAACGTCTCAGTCCTTGAGTTCCCCATATTTGAGGGCAGTGACAGTAGCACTATCCTACATAATAGAAATTTCGAGGTAAAATATATCATAAGTTGTAAAATGGCTTGTATATCATGATGACTGGAGTTTTTATTTTCCCTTTTGAAAAACTAAAGTTTCATATTTTCAAGTCAGGAATCATGGGGGACCATAACAAAAGCTTATTATATTTTCGTTCAGCCTTCAGTCTTTGTTCCTGTTCTTACCTATTGTAGTCCCTCTCACTGCATCAGCAAGATCATTTAAGGGAAATGGTTTGTAAAATGGATTTGAAACTTTTACAAGAGGAAAATAAGCACAATTTTCATATATTGCTGAAACACGTTTTATATCTGTATTATATCTTTATACATACATGGTTACAAATATTTGTATAAACTTGGTCAGATTTTGCTGTGTTTTGCAGCATGGTTCCACAAGCCAGTTGTGCAAAAGCAGCTGAAAAGGGCAAAAATAAACAGAGGACTTCAGGAGCACTGTAGCTTGGTGTAATTTGCACTGAAGTTCTGGTGAGATAAAACTAAGGACTGAGGAAAAAAAATATTTAATATTTTGTGACTTCAAATAAAAACTGAAGTTGTTGAGATCTGTGTTTCGAGGACTAGGGTGGACTGTTCCCAGGACGGAACCAAGTAAAGCAGTTCCAGAAGAACCAGCCTGGGTTGTCTGGGCCTTATTATCAATATCCTTCCTTTCCATTTTTCTGCTACTCCCATTGTGACATCCTTTTTCATACCTGGTATCTGAAACTGGTCTAAATTCTTACATGTAATACTTCACTGAGCCGTTTAGATGCAACGGACTGATGTTCATTGCCTTGTCTGAGGCATTTGTGTATGGGACTGAAATGATTTTCTTGTTGTGGAGACATCTCTCAGCAATAAAATTCTGTGATTTAGTAATCAATGATTAATGAAGTACAGAGTGAGCTTTTGAATATTTTCATGCCCTGTTTACTTAACAGATGTAAGAGCTGTAGAGAAACAAAATGTGTTCGTTCCTGTGCTAGGGTTACACTGTCAAGTAGGACCACCATACTGTTGAATGGCAGCAACACCTACCACTGAAGTCTCAATTGGAGGGAGATATAAGTGCAATGGCTAGTCAAAACACAGCTGGATGAACTGGTTACAGCTATTTCACTGCTTATTTTTTTTTAGCAAATAAGCAGTTCTGTGTGATTTATTAACTGAACTCCATAAATACTAAGTTAGGCTTCCAGCTGGAGGAAGTGCCATCGAATCCCTAAAACTGCTTTGTGGCTGCAAATTCAAGTGGTGTGGAAGGTTACTGAGGCTTGTAAAGTCTCCCTGGTGGCAACAGCATCACCATAAGAGAGTCATGTGTTTCCTTTGTATACAATGGGAGGGAAGGCTGATCTGGAACCATGTTTGCACTAGTGCTCGTTGCTCAGGCTTGGATTTTGAAGATGACTATTGGCTGTACATCTGTCTTTGGTTGTTCATTCTGAAGTCTGAACTGTGATGTACATCTGTCATGGAGAACTCTTAATGGAAGATGCATTGCAGGTAATGGTAAAGAAAACTAATCTTTTGTAGTATTTGAGGGCAAAAATAGAGACCTGGAAATCTTCAATAAGGTCTAATAATGAAAACTTGAAAAAAAAAATCTTGGAGGGAGAGTGGTGTTTGTTTTGTGCTGTGTTGTTTGTTGTTGTTGTTTGTTTTTGTTCTCTGCCACCAGCAGAAATGTTTCCACTATTTGCAAACTCTGACTGAATTCTGAATTTGTGGAGATTTCTTCCTTATTACAAAATCTTTCAGTCCTTGAGGGGGTGGATTATTATTATTGTCATGTAACTTCATGTGGGAAGCTAAAGCAAATATTTAGATTGCATTATTTTTCACAAGTGCACAGCATGATTTCTTTTTCTGAAGTAGTCTACATCAGCGTAAATTTTATAGTCAACCAATGGGTAAAACAGGAAAAAATACTTGTGCATTCTCATAATTTTTTGGCTGAGAGCTCAATTTTGTATGACAAATAAAAACCACTGAAAGTATCTAGCTGCAGCATAGGATTGCAATGGCACAACTTTACACTGCCAATAAGTGGATTTTCAAACGTAAGAGTTTTTTCGGACTTATCCTTCAGGCTCCGGTGTCCAAGGCAGGTGTCTGGCTGTGGCCTACAAGTCTCTTCCGTGTATTTTTTCTAAGAAAGTTGGTTCTTGGTGACTGCTCACATTGAAGTTTGTGCACCATAGATGTGTACAGAAATGCCCCACTGTGCTTTAGTCGCTGTTAATTTATCTTGTTTTCACTTGGGTGTTTTGTGTGTAGCCTTTTCTGCTATCATACACACTGCTGAGTGGTCACCTTGCAGTTGCCTTTCTGATGGATGCATTTCATGCAGATAGTTCTGAAATGACTTTTGACAAGCAAGTGAATAAACATTCTTGATATAAGCTTGGGCCTGCCTGTTGTTACAATGTTATTCTAGAACAGGAGAGGCGAGAGAAAGATATTACACCTACAAATACTGAGTGTTTCATGGCATGAAGTACTTTATGGTGGAGAGATCTTTTCTCAGAAAAAGCCTGTCAAGAAAGGTACAGCACAGCTTTAGGGTGTTTGATTCTGATGGTATTGCATAAAAATTACAGGATTTTAAAGGGCTTTTGGGCCCTTTAAATATTGAATAAATGTTATATTAATTTTCTCAAAGATACCTGATAAAATAATTACGGTGCATTATAATGTGCATCTGAAAGGTTCAGTTGAAAATTGTGCATAATGTTTGCTTTTTTTGGTAGCTGTACTTCTTCAATAGTGGTCTCCTAGTATGATTTCTTTCATTACTGAAAGAAAAGAATAACCTGCATTTGAAATCTGCTGTATCACTTTGCACCACCAGTGCACTACTTTTATGTTTATGACCAAATGATGGATTTGGAAGCACCAGGAATGACCTGAAGTATTTCTCTTCCTCCCATCCAGCCACTTACATACGCAGACACACGCACATGATTGTGCCCTCTCTGCTTCAGAGTTGTAGCAGGGATCTTAACCTACTATCTGAAAAAAAAAAAAATGTTTAATGATCATGTAAGAGGCAGCAGCTCTACTTTTCTGCTTATGGTTAATTATATCACATGTGATGGCGTCACATTATGTGCATGTGTAACTGAGACGTGCCTATTCAGTTTATGCTGGGTGCTAGTTTGTTCCAGTTCCTTGTCCCGTGGCATTTGTTTAAGCCAGAAAAAAAAGTAAGTCACTGTTAATTTAATGAGCAGGGAGAGGTTAGCACCTGTCTATCTAATCTATACTTTTCCAGTATTTTATTGCATTAAAGGAGTATCACTACCTCACAGTTCTAGCCTATAAACAGCTAAACAGTACTTGACATTTAAAGAGATTTTCTGTTGTGCACTTGTATAGTCAAGAGTAATTCTAATCCTATTAAAGATATTATGTCATGGAGGCGTGCCCTGGGGTAGAAGGCTTCTGCTAACTGGCCCGATGGAAAGCAGAGGGGAGGGGTGAGCATGAGGGTGGATTTATCACTCAATAGGTCAGGGATTTCTGGGGGAAATACCCAGTGGTTGCAGTTGCTGATGATTTCACAGCAACAGCAGCGAAACACAGAGCACGCTCAGAGAGCTGGTTACTGAATGAGATACTGCAAATGGGTGGGAAGAAAAAACACAGCGTGTGAGAGACACAGAGAGGGAAGCTGAGAGCAGGGAAAGTGCTCTGGCTCAAGGAGAGTCTCCCAGGTGCACTGCAGAAGCTTTTTGGAAATGGATGCAAGGACCATCTGCTGCCTACAGATTAGAGGGCTGTAGACTAGGAGAAGAAAAAGAGCTTATGGCTCTTTTGAATAAAAATCGAAGTTCTGCATGACTGATTCATCAAGATAAATCATGAATATACTCTTGCATGGGATATTAATGTATAAATCCATGCTACAGATAGACAGAATACAGCCTACATTGCTATGCAAAATAAAACCAGCAACAATGCAGGGAATAAATTCTGCAGTGATTATCTGATTCATGTATGAAGCAAAAGAGAAGCAAAAACACAGACAGCTCTGTGGCATTTGCAAGGCACTGCATTTAATGCTGAGAGATGCTATACATTAAATCTGACAACTGTGAAAAGAGAGATCATGGAGAAGTCAAGTAGTGAGGATTCTTCAATTCACCGGAGTCCATCTTTGGATAGCAAAGACTCAGATTTTGCCAAACCTTCTACCTCAGGGAGGCAATTTGGTCGAGGCTTTACTGCTGGAGCTTTCTATGGTACAACTGGATCACGCAAACAGAGCCACACTGGGGTCGGAACCGAGACCGGCGTTGGGACTGGGACTGGCATAAAAAGCGACAAATACAATGCACCCAAAGGCAGCAAATATGTGGTCTTTTACCTGGATCTATCCTTTGTTTTCCTTTTAGAATTTAAGAAGTGCAACATGGCAAGAGGCTGCCTGTGTTGTTTGAAATACATGATGTTCCTTTTCAATTTAATATTTTGGGTGAGTACTACCTTTTCAGTTGCCTTCATTTGTTAGTCTCTCCTGTACTGCTGCATTATGTGTGTAGTGCATCTTTGAAGCAGTACTGTAAGTTCCCCCCTCCTTCTCTCTCATACCTGCTCAGAATATTTTCAGTGTTTAACTTGTGTCTATTGGGAAAATGTACATGCTTTCTATATCTATATTACCACCTGGTTACTGTAGTCTGGCTACTGATTGCTCGAACTTGCTGTTCTAATATGTGTTCTGAACTGGGTTATTTGAGACAGGGCAGAATTATTGCCCTTTAAGGAAAAGCAAAATTATTGTAGCATTAAAGTCCTGCAGTGGCAGGATTTTTGAATTCTGCTGTAATACCTCATGGTACATTGAGCTGCAGGTTAAATTAAATTTGAAGTACATTTTCATTGTCATCATAAATATAATTTTATTTTTGTAAACTTCATTTGACAAACTACTGTTTTATTTGAAGGAAGTTCTGTTCCATTTCTCCAGTTAAAACCAATAAATCATGTAGGTTCTAACCTCTAAGGTATCAACATAAATGTGAAATGACTGGAATGGTGAATTAATCTGGATTCAGTTTCAGCTGCAGTCGTCGACATTGGTGTGTGAAGTTGGAGACTTGAACTTGCTTCTGAAGGATCAAAATTGATTTTCCTTCATCAGCCAAGAGGCATGAGGAATTGTAACAATGCCTCAGCAAGCAAGTTAAAAGCCTAATGGCTACTCTAAGCAAAGTATTGTCATGTACAAGGGAGGGAGGAAAAGTTAAGTCACCTGGCAGCTGGGCATCCTAGAGTGATCAGTACTGTTGAGGAAATCACAGGCTAATTGAAATACTGAGTTTGCATGAATATAGCCCAATATGAAATGATTTGCTTAGTTTGAAATCAAAGATCACTGTTTTCCTGATGGATGCAAAGCTTGGGCATGTGAACAAAATCAGTCATGGTTGTGATCCAGAAATATACAGTGTACCTCATAAATAAATGAAAACACCATCCCTGGATTTATTTTGGAAAAAGGAGCATTAACAGTCTTGTTCGGATAGCTTCCTCTGGTGTAGAGATATCATTGTTCAAATTACAAGTCTCACTAGCAGCTTCTGTGTTTATCTTGACCCATTTACTGAAGTAACCTTTAATCTTAAGAGTTAACAGGAGATTTGGTATGATGTTGAACCACTGACACAACAGTAAGGTTTTATTGGTAATAGACTGAAATTCTACAATCACTGAACTTGTGGGAGTCTTACTTAAATAGAAAGGTACAACTGATCACTGAAGAACATCTGATCAAAGTTCACTTGTGATTTTTTAAATTTGTTTTCTTTTCTGTATGCAAACCCTACCAGAAGGTTGCTTTAACTGTTTCTGGAATAAATAATTTTGAACACACCAGATTTATATCAAACTGGCTATTTGACTTAATGCTGCTTGAAACCTCAGAAGTATTTTTTTTTCATATGCTATATGTTGTGATTAGTTTTGGAACAGATTTTTTTCTGATATCATTACTCATGTCCTCTGTGATTAGTCATTAGGTATCTCCTACCCCTCACTCACCTCCTTAGATTCAATATCTTTATTTGCTTTTAACTCCTTCCCAAGCAGGAATTTTCTTGATTCTGCATCAGGCCTTCAGAACCCGTTTTTCTATTCCTTGAACTCACAAAAAAAATTTCAGATCTCATCTGTGTGTTCTTCTCTGTCTGCTCAGCTCCCACTGGATATTTATACAAACACATTCCTTCTTAGGTTAAAACTGGCCTACTGTCTGAAGCAGTTCTATGGTACCCTGTGCTTCTTTAACTCTTACTTATACCTTTTAATCCTCTTTACACCCTCCCCATCATGTCTTTTGTTGTGAGGTTTATACAACTTTTCTTTCTGTTTTTCAACTTCATCATCACATCTCAGTCTAATATTAGAAAAATGTTTTTTGTATGAACCAGGCTATACAGAATGAAAATTATACTCTGGAATGGTGATTCTGTAGTTTACCGCCTCTGGCTGCACACTAAGAAATCGGCATTGGTTCTGCAGTGGCTGTCTGACAGGGTCTGGATGTTTGGATCTGTATGTGCTCCTTGCTGACACTTGCAAGATCTCTCACTTCTGGCTGAACTCTCCTACTAGCCCAGCCCTGGACTCCCCATGCAGCTCTGCCAGTGCCCTCCACTTCTACCCTGTCCTGAAGCACTCCATGCTATTTTGGTCCTGTCTTTCTTCTTAACTCATTTTTTCCATTCCCAGGTTTGCCTGTTCTCATTGCTTTCTTCTGAGTTTCTGTTAAGAAACCCAAGTCCAAAAACATGAATTTGTGGCCTGCTCTTGAGCAGTGACTACTCATCATTTGTAATGGCAGGTGCTTTATTTTTAAAAAGAGAAGACTCATTTTTAAGCATTAAATTTTCTGAACCTGTAATTCAAACCAGAATGAGACTCCTGATCTTCAGAGGTGAGGAGACCACTTCCACACTGTTATCTTCTGACAAAGGCAAGCAGCTTTTTTTTTTTTTTTTTAATACAGGAATTTAGGCAACTGGAAACAGAGGTAGAAAAACTGTGTTCCAGGGAATCTTTAAAGAGGTGCCAGTCTAGCAGCTGTACAGCTGCAATAGGCTATTCATCTGACCTGCTTGCTTGCCACAAAGCTACATTGTCCTGAGCCTGCGGTAGCAGGAGGCCTCTCTCATGGGAAGTGTTGTTCTGCTGTAGTAAAATGGTGTTTGGAACATTAGTAGCATGTGTTAGTTAACATGGAAGGATTGCATATGAGTTCTGCAAAGCAAGTTGATCGAAGTGGGGCCCTGCAGTAAGTTGAAACAGAAGGTGTTTCTCTACCGTATCACTAAGAGCTTCAGGTATTTTTCTGTGGCCCTCTGATTCTTAGCAGCTGTTCTTCACCATCTGGCATTGCTTTCTTTTAGAGATTAGGGAAGTCTGAGCTGAGGGTTAAGGAAGCTTATAGTACTTAATTGTGTGGCTAGGATGATGATTTACACTGAGTTCATCCTAAGCGCATAATATTATATGTTTTGCAAAGGGACTGGGCAACTACAAGTGTTAGTTGATTTAGTTTGCCATCAAGAATATTTATTTGCAAACATATGGATGTTGCAAAGTACCCAAAGTACCAAAGTACTCTGCAGAAGAAATAAAATACTGATTTTTTTTTTTTTTTTTTTTTTTTTTTTTTTGCTTCTACAGACAGCAGCTTCGTTGCCAAGGAAGGTAATCACCAAATATAAACATTAGGGTATATGTTTTTCTAGGGTAGATTTCACTTCATTGTTTTAGTAGAGAAAAGAATTACAATAATTGTTTTCACAAAATGTATCAGAAAATCTTACTGGCTATAAAATGTGAATTCTATAACACATAATTTTTAAAAAGAAATTTCACTTATGAAATTATAATTTCATAGGGTTCTAAAAGGAGAATTTTGAAGTGACAAGTTATCAAAATTTCACTAGAGAACTTTGCAAGCAGATGGTGGTCATGGTTAAATTTTGGGCGGTTCTATTCATTTAACTAAGGTTAATGAGTCCACATGCAGTGAAGCATTCATAATACACTTCTTGTTAGATTTTAGCATTGCTTAATTTTAATATAAAATGCATTTTATTGGGCGGAACGGATGGCAAGATTGTTAAATCTCTGATCTTCTGTGTTGCAGGAAGAGCTGAGGAAAACCTAAGTATAGTCAAGAAGATCCTTAATGTGGTTTGTTTGTTAAAATGTTTATATTTAATCTACTACCAAAAAATCTGATAGTATATATATAAAAAATACGAATCTATTTATTAATGGTGTAATTATAAGTAGAAGTTATAATTTATCTAAGTTAAATGGAGTCAGATTTACAAATTCAGATACTTAATATTCAGTTTCAAAGTAAATTTTATAATAGGTTGCGAGCATTTTCCTTTTGCTAAAACACAAGACTAGAAGAGAAAAAGATGGGCTGGAATCTGGCTGGTAGCAAGCAACTTCCTGGTAGCAGGAAAAAGTCAAATACAGCAAATTTTTCATGGATATGCTGTTATTAAAATAATGAGTAAAAACTATTGCTCCTGAAGAGTATTTTTCTACATTAATTATTTGTCTAATTTTATCTTGTAGTGGAAGTAATTAATATTTTTTTTCCTGTAGATTAAAAATAATGTTGCATGTTTATCAGTGAGTATAAAGGCAGTAGTACAGCAGCCATGCAGATCACTTTTACTAAAGTCTCAGATCAGACTGAAAGAAAGGAAGCATGTCCATTCTCTGAGTCTGGCCGCTATCAGAGCTATTCGTGCTGTAAAGCAGCTAATAATTTTAGAATGGTTTATATAAGGTAATCCATACTTATTTATACTAAACTGGAATATACGCTGTAGTGCACTGTTTAGTTTGAAGTACAAAGCTTTCATGCTTAACTGAACCTGTTGCTCAGACAGTTAAATCTTGTGAAGAGACTTTGTTCTTACACATAATTGAAAGTTAATCTCTGAGGTTTAAGAAAGGTGGACAGTTTGTCCCTGTAATGAGAAAAAAATTGCTAGCTACAGACAGTTTAGAACAGGAAATACATTCAAATTCTCTCTTTTTCGTCATCCTCCCCTGGGCTGCATTATCTGATACTCCCCCCCTTTTCTAACAGAGGGAATAATGACAGGGAGGGACAGTGAGTGACCCGGGGATGCTTGTCTCTTGACATAATAGCAATGTTTACTTCTGTTGTATTTTGACTGTAATAACATAAATCAGCAGTGTGGTGACAATTGTGGTACAATCCCATGGAAGTAAGGCTACCCAAAAATTAAAAAAAAACCCCAAACAAACAACAAAAAAAACCCCACCAAAAACCAAGCAAAAAACCCCCCACCAACCACACAAAAAAACCCCACAACAAACACTAAACTCCCAATGAACAACCCCTCAAACAACAACAACAAAAAAAAGCACAACACAGTGAAATCTGGATAAAGCTAATGTTTTCAGTCACATTAACAGGAAGAGTACAGTTTTTAATAGGAATTTGGTAAGCTGTGAAATATCACACGTTTTAGTTTTAGTTTCCTCTCCAAATGGTATAGCACTGTTGGTGTGCCTATGCAAACGTGCATCTCAGTGAGGGAGAACAATTAGATAAACATTTTCACATGTCAAGGTTTTGACTGGGAGGAGAAGGAAAGATAATTTTAGTTCAAATGGTGTGGTATCTTAATGAATATGGTGTAAATAAAGTCCATTTAAAATCTTATACTATGACATTACAGAATAATATTCAAACATTATTTGAGGTCTGAGACTGGTTTTAATTTAAAATAGCAAGGTTTGCTTCAGAGCTGAGTTAGACTGGCTAATCCTGGTGACGAAGGCTCCATAACTGGTTTTATGGTCTAAGCTGTTTCTGCTTGATAGGGAGGACATCCGATATGGCATTTTTCAGTGTTCCTCTCACTAACTGCTCTTGGCTAACACCGTTTTCTATTCAGATTGTTTTATTTTCTTGATGTTTTGGGAGCTTTATTTGTGTGGGTTTTTTAATGATGTGTTGTTATCTTTCCGTATGGAAGTGTTTTTACTCTAGCTATAGGTAGGTGTGAGAGCCTTTTACATCTGTTATTCTGGATAAATTACGAGCTTATCCATTACTCAAAAGGCAGATTTGTTGTACATATCTATTATAATGTAGCCTGTTGGACATACTTTGATAATTTGTATATGAGGAGGTTTATAGTCATTGCAAGTGAGAAGCGGAATAAGAAATGCAAATTGGAAATCAAATTACTGCCCTCCAGGCCTCCCTGCCCCACTGTACTCCCAGAGCTAAATCTCTAAATACATGACTCAGGCTATGTTCCTCATATCTGCTGTCTGCGTGACCTTAAGCAAATTTCTTCAACCTTCTGAGTCTCAATTCCCCTACTTTTTAAAAACAATGATATCAACTTCTATAAAGTGATGGTTATAATCATGGGGTACAATTATTGTTAACTTTGAATAAGCTTAATAACTGTAATGTTTCTTACTTTTCTGTGGACTCCTAGACCCATAAAGAGCATCTCAGTAAACTGTTTGATTTGGCCTGTGTTAGCATGCTCTCTTTTTGTCTGTTTCTGCTACCTTTCAGGTAAGTAAATCTGCAACAGGTTGATCCAAAGGGGCATAATCTTCCTCATGCGAGTAGGGGATGAGCTTATAACTCCATTATCTGGCTGTCCAAGGAGGCATCTGATTTGCTTATTTAAATGCTGCTGACACAGAGCAAGACCTGGGTGGAGAAGATGGGAGGATGAAGTCCAATTTGTGGAAACAAAGTTCAGTTAATTGGATTTGCTGTACCTGAGGTTAGGATGTTCCTAATTGGCAGCCAAGTCATCACAGATAATATGCTATAGGATACTTAGTAGCTCCTCTGTCTTTATACCATATTATTTGTAAAGTTTCCCAATCTTTCAGCAACTCATGGAAACTTTGAATCAAAGGAGGAATTCTGCTGGATATCTTTGGGCTTTGCTTTAAATATCTTGCAGAAATAAACCAACCACACCTTCCAAACGAAGTTAAGGAACCTAATGTGGCTGAAGGTGTGTTATTGAACAGTGAATGCTGAACTTGTGGTGGTCATATAAAACTTAATCATTTTAGTATCACTTAACAGAAATGACTGAGGTGCTGAATTCAAAGCAGTTTCACAGCTTTCTGAAACGAATTATTAGTTTTGAAAATAAATTGAGCTAGTGTCTGTATGTTTTCCCATGTCACACTGGCAAGTCACGAGGCATCAGGGATTGAATTTGTATCTTCTTTTATTTCTTTTGTGGATTTCCGCATACTTCTGTTTCATGCGCATTCTGGTACCGTTTCTACTGCTGTAGGTACAAATTGTATGTCTGCAGTAGAAAATGACCACATCGTTGTTGATTCTTAAAAGTCTACGACACATGTTGAGAGTTGCTGCAAGGAATTAAAACCAACAGAAACTGATATGCTAATCATTTGTTGCTTGCAGAATTATTAATTTCTAACACTGTAAGGAGTTGTGACCAAGTTGGGGGTTTTTTTACTAAAATAAGTGGGTATTAACGGTTTT
Organism: Caloenas nicobarica; assembly: GCF_036013445.1. Classification (NCBI taxonomy): domain Eukaryota; kingdom Metazoa; phylum Chordata; class Aves; order Columbiformes; family Columbidae; genus Caloenas; species Caloenas nicobarica. The sequence goes on along the minus strand of NC_088245.1, from coordinate 85,699,139 downwards.
TAATTTGTTTATGGTGAAGAAGACTGAAGCAAGGCAATCCTGAGCTATGGATGAAGATAAGATTATGAACAGATGACTATAAGCTGTAGGGGTTCATCAGCTTAATGAATTACTAGTCATTAGCAGATATGCATTAGTTGCTTGTGTGGATGTTCCTACCATGCTGCACGTGTGATGCAAAGCATGTTAACTTAAGCCAAGCAGTTTTGTAATGGTTAACACTGGAAGCAGTTAACTTGGAGTAATTCTGTCATATATGTATAACCATCTCTGTGTACCACAGTGTACAATCACTCAGTCTGAAATAATGCAAAAATGAAACAGAGGGAAAAGAATTGGCACCGTACTATTCAATCAAATTTTCTCGCTTAATTTGCTCAGAGAACTGAAAGTTACTGGAAAGGCTACTTCTGAATCAGAGGTTTGTTCTTTTAAGCTTCTTGGTTGATGTATTAAGCACACTTTTCTTTAAATGATGCTGCTGAGTACTTACATTTTGTTAGTAGCTGTGTCACTGCCGAGTAGCATGGGTTCTTCACAAGACTAATTACTTCCTTTGTATTGTCTTGGAGAGTTTCCAACCAGTTGTGATCTTAAGCAGGTAAGAGAGCTGGGTGTCAATGGATTGTAATTCAGAAATGTAAACATCTCATTTTGTCACATTTTATAGTATTTCTAAAGTAATTCGCTTGTTAAGAATCTTATTGTCCTGTACTTCTGTGCCCCCCCACCCCCTTTTTGCACTTCATCTAGCTACTGCTGTGTCCCAAAGAGTGCCTTTTCTTCTGCAGTGTCCTCTGGATGCAAAGACACAGTTGAATTAGAATAAAACCAGAACTTTATGTTCTCAGTTGCTCTTTCCTTAGACTTTTGATTGCCCTGCCATCTCCATTTTCACTGCTTTAAGGAACTGATATTACATCTGTTGCCATAATCCCAGAGTGCCTTAGGACCACTTAAATATATTTCTCCTCTTGACACATTTTGTGTATAAGCTGTGTTTTTATCCTCCTAATACAGATAGAAAGGTGGACCACCAAAAACAATGTCTGCAGTGTGGAGCACAGGGTAGAGAACTGAGAGCTGTTGGAGACCAGAACTAGCAAGTCCACACACATGTAGTGCAATTCAGCACGGGTAGGCTTGTGTTGAGTTCTCCTCAACTGTATGTGACTGGCATTGTCCGTGAACTCAGAAATCCTGCCAATAACCTGTCTCAAACTTGGGTGTCTTTGCGGTGGTCTTCCCTGCGCTTTCATTTCCAGATTAGTTCGGGCAGAGACAGCTTTAATCTGTCTGTATCCATGATGTAGATGTGTCGTACTAAAAGACTTGTACAAAGTTAAACTGAAATTGAATCTGGATCCGTATAGTCCTTGGTAAGTGTCTTAAGCAACAGGACATCTGTTATGTGCTATGCCTGGTGAGAGACTTGATGCAGGAAACCACCTCTGAACTCCGCATGCTTGTGCAGCATGGTCCACAGGCACAAAACTCCGTTCACATTTAGGACCCATAGACCATCCTTTTTTTTGGCTGTGTACTCCAGAGGTCTAGTACCTAGATGGGTGGAAATTTTCTCATGACAAATAACATAAAGCCTAAACCTCCCCACCACCTGCAAAGTGTCACTGAGAAAACTGAAGATCTCTTCTGGAGATTGTCATCCAGTAGATGACAGAAAAGGAGAAGGCTCTGTAGTGTCCATTGTAATATGTTTTTAATGACTCCAAACTAGCTGTTAAAATAATTCCATAAATGTTAAATAAACAAACTATCATTATATTCAAGACTTAAACACAAGGTAGAGATAAGACAAAAAAGTTTCCTGTTGCATATCTGACAATTCTTCCTGCTTTCCATAGCCCCTCAAGCCATATGTTTGTCTTCTACTGTCAGAGCAACATTTGCCCAAATGGCTTTTTCAGCAGGTGGAATGTAAAAAGAACTCTCTCGTGGGATCTTTTTTCCCACTGTCAGCATCTGTGAGGATGTTGGGTTTATGTCTTTCAGTGCAACATCGGTTTTGCGTCTTATGGAATGTACTTTAAAATGCAGATAGCTAGTGTTATCTTTGATCCTGTTTTGTTATTTTTGTGTTTCTTCAGGCTTTTTTAATGTGTTATCTAGTCTGCTCATAGAAGTGACCTCTGGAGGTGCTATGAATTATGACCTTGGTGTGACAGAGTTATTTGTTACTTTGTCAGGTTAGAATCCCGTTTTCTTGGGATTTTTTACTCTTTCTGCCTTCAGGTAGAAATGGAAGTCAGCACTATTTTTGAAGTTTATCCTTGTTTTGTTTCTTAGCCTGTTCTTCCATTTACGAATTAATTGGAAAAAATCATTCTTGTGCTTTGTGATTTATTAGATATTGGTGGTAAGGTTTCTGTCATTCTGCTGTGAGCATTTAAATGGATAATCCAAATAAACTGTGGTGGGGTTACACATTAAGACAGGTAAGACAACTATGTTTGACTTCTAGTGTTCTCATTTATCTTGCATTCATGAGGCTCAAATGTAAAACTGGATCAGACCAAAGATTAGCATATCCTGTATTTGAAAGTAGATGGTACAGAATGTTTAATATACGCTAAAGGAATTAAACAAATTCATGGAATTCTTTTGAGTCACTTATCCTGTGGCTTTTCTAATTTCTCTGGGAGTAAGTTCACTTGTTTAATTATGTATTCTGTGCAAGAGCACTTCCTTTTAAGCCTGCTGCTTGATAATGTCAATAGATGCTGACAGATATTCTGAAAAAACAGCAAACTGTACTCCTTTCTGCTTGTTGTTACTTTATTTATTTCTGGAATGGGAAGAAAAATCAGATAAATTCTAATTTAAAATTAGGTTACTGCAAAAGTAGTATTTAGCAGTGCTTAGCATAGCATATATTTAGATAATAGAATGATAGAAAAATTCCAGATTGATAGGAACTTGTAGAGAACAACCCTGTGTTGAAAGCAAGGCCTTAGTTTATGTTACCTGAGGCCCTTTCAAGCTCAGCCTTGAACATTTACAGCAAGAGAGAGTCCATGATTTCTCCTGGTAATCTATTCCAATGTTTAATTGTTCTCAATTCATTCAATTTGTTCTCAGTTTTTCTTACAGCCACACCAAAATTTTCCCTGAAGCAACCTGTGCCCATTGTTTGTCTTGGTGGCTCTCTGCTGGGTAGTCTCCAATTTCTTGAGCTGGGATGACCAAACCTGAAGACAATAGTCCAAGTGTGGTCTAGAAAGTGCTGAGTAGCGTGGAATAATCACATCCGTTGATCTGCTGGATGTCGTCTTGCCAATACAGCCTGGGGCAGGATTTAGATTCTTATGGTAATATTTATGCTGACCTGGTGTACCGTGGTGTAGCTTTTAATGTTGAGAGCAGCAGCACGCACAGCACTCCATAGAGATTTCAGTGAGATGAAGCAGCTTTATTGTGAGGACAGAAATGTTTCTTTCCTCACTTTTGAGAATTTACACTCGTAATACATTGCTGCAATTAAACACTTTCATCCTTTTATTGGTTTTCCCTCCAAGAGTGGATCGAACTCCTTTCCCTTGTAGCCTCTCCTGAAGTACACTTCAGCTAAAACACTTCTGCTGCTTTGAGCCATTCAGTAGTTTTTGTAGCCCATCCTGCAGCTGTGTCACTGTAAGTTAGACTTTTAAACTCCATCCAGCTTGAAATATAGAATTGGCACAAGTGCTGACAAGAACAAAAACATTGATCTTATCGCTCCCCCATCCAAGCAGCCACAGTGTATGATTGTGTTCTCTAGTACAGAATATTGATTTTTGTGCATTGCTATATGTGTTATACTGCTTCACAGTATTTATTGGAACTGCTGACTGCTTTTTTTCCTTCCATGATACTTTTCTTTCTGGTCTGCTAAGAGCTCCCGCAGTCTGGCTAGTGCTTGTTTTCTCTGTTATGCTTAGTTTAATTAACAGGATGAATATCTCAGAATAATGAGATCTTAGGAGTTCATGATTTTTACTAGGGCTGGAAGTGGGGTGGGTTAATGGTTGTGGTGTTTTATATTCTCACAAATGGCATTTTTTAAAATGATACTTTATATTTTAGACTTACGTTGAGGGTTGGTTGAGGAACAGCTAAACCTTGAAAACAATGTGTGTCTATGAAAAATAGTCTGTAGAAATAGAGGTATTGGGTTTTTTAAACATTTTATTGAAGTGCAGACTGCATGACAACTCTGTGTTTCCCAACAGTTTATCTGTTCTGACATGTGTCCTAGTTTTAGTCCTTTTTCAAGTTCCTGAATGTGCTTTCTTCAGAGGACTATATTAGAGCCCAACAGTATTTCTTTCAGGATACTTTGTCTTGCTCATCCTCACAGAAATAACTGGGTTCAAGCATGTTTCCACAACTCACATAGTTCTGGAATGTCCAAGAATACAGGTTTCTCACTTAAAAGCTTCTGCAGCTGTGTTTGAGCAGTAATAAACGGTTGACACAAGCCTCTGGGCACAACTTCAAATGGGTGAACTGTTCCCTATTTCAGCAGTCTCGTGGATTTTTTTTCCCCACTGGTTGGATGCTATGTTATGAGCCTGACCCAATCTTTAGTGACAGCTTGTTGGGCTGATTAACGTAGACTCCAGAGAATAGCTCTTTGCTGTCTGATTGATTCATTTTGCCAACAGAATTCACATTCCTGTAGTGTGAATAATAAACAAGTGATTTAATGAGTGTTCTTCATCCTGTTCCAAGTGGCATATCCTGAATGGAGCAGCACATGCTTTTGGAAAGCTTAAATACTTACTGTATGTTACATGCTGAAGATCCATTGAATTATATACTTCTCTTATAAATCCAATTTAGAAAATCAAGAGTGATTTTACTTCTAATTTTTCTGGAAAAAGATGGAGAAAGCTTTGTTTTTGCTTGAGGCTGTCCTTATTTTCTATATCCCTGATGCTGCTATTTTTTTGGTGATGGCCCACCTTGTTTTGTGGTTTTTTGTGTAACTGTTCCATGGGTATTTGCTGTCCCAGTTCCTGCATCTTGAGAGACTCTCAGGAGCACAGAAGAACAGATAGCAGTACAGGACAGCAGGATGATAGGGGAGTGGAACCAGAGCAATGGAAAAGAGAAAGAATTTCTTGTTTGGATCTGGATGTTTTCTGTTTCCTCATTATTCAAGAATTCTTACAATCCCAGTTAGGAGATCCTGATTCTAGATCTACAGAGAATTCGCTGACAAACATATTCAAGAAGGATATGCATAAAATTAATATAAATGAAGGAAAACAACATTATTGTAATTCTATATGGTCTAGATGGATAAAAGCGTCCTTAATTTCTTCTCCTCTGTCCCTCCGGTTTCTTCCTCATCCTTTCTTTTGCCAGAACCCACAGCACACAAATTGTTGCTGCCCTAACTTTAGTGATGCACCTACCTATCTGTTCTCCATGCCCAGCCTTGCTGGTACTAATGTTGTACCTGCCTTTTCATCGTTCAAAATTTGAGTAACTAAGTGGGGGAAGCAAAAATCCTAATGAGAAAGAAAAGTAGGTTTCTGAGGAATAACAGCTGCTGCCTTCTTTGCTTCCTTTCTCAGCCTCCATCAGAGAGAGCTGGGAGGGTTCATTTGCACTTGTATGAAGCACTGCTTTTATAAATCCAGTAGCATTGTGCCTGCTAGCACACAGTTCACTGACATGACTTGAAATTTTTGAGTGGATAATCATTAGATTTTTTTTTTCCTGTTTTCTGCTGAAAGAAGCTCAATACCTTTTAAAGAGCCTTCTTTCTGTCTTTAACTTATTAGCAAAAGGTTCTAGAAGCTATAATTACAATACTGCTTTAATGACAGTCTGGGAAAGTTTTTTGTTTCATTGCAGCTTGGAGGAGGGAGGGAGGCTTCTTCGTTTATTATTTCTGCCCTGTAGTGTCTCCTATCTGTTCCTCCAAGACTACAAGCTGATGTGGCATTAATTTCAGCAGTGGCTCTTTTTGCTGCAGTATCAGTGCAGATTTACGTTTGGTCATTGATGCAATGTATTTTCTGGGTAGTCATCTCAAGGCTATCTATGTTATAGGATGTGTTGTGGGCAGGTTTAGCAAAGAAAACTTTCAAACCCAATACCATGAAGAGGAAAACCAGACCTATTGAACTGTGGCTGCTTAGGATTATATAGACTATGTAGATTTAAGATCTGTTTTAGGGCTGGAATGAGCACAGCAGTGCTAAAACGAAAGGCAGTGTACAGAATCAGGAACGCATGCTTAAAAAATAAAAACCTTGAGAGCACAGAGCTTGCCACAGAGACATGAGAATGTCATCACTGTGCTGGATGGACCCCAAATTATTTTTCATCTGAAAGATTAGGTAGTATTTGTGGTGCTTGTTTTGCTTAAGTTAGGTGTCCCATTATTTCAATCTAAAAATTATTAAGAAACACAGAGAGTACACATTACACATGACCAAGTTTGAGATTGTTCTAATGATGTGGCACAGCTCAGCTCAGTCAAAGGACCGAGCAGAGGCAACTTTTTGCCTAGCACTCCAGGAAGAAGGTGCAAGAAGATGATACAAATATTTTTGGTTCTCCAGAGTGAAACAGTGGCAACTGGAGAAAGACAGAGTTCCCTTGATCATGAATATGCCTGAATGAAATTGGTTTTGAGTACTTGACAATAGTTGAGCCCATTAAAATATGCCTTTTTTTGTATTGTTTTCAGTAAAGTTGTTAGTTCGTAAGACTTCTGCAAGTACTTGGAAGATCAAGCCTTGTACTCTCTTCCTATCTGTGGTCCATTTCTAGAAATTGATACCTAAGCCATCAGTTGCAAAAACACCCAGTGAAATGGGCAACCAAAAAAACCAAACCACCAAACAACAACTTCAAAGGAAGTCCTGAGCTTGAACAGCCATAATCAAAAGTAGGACTTCTGAAAGCTTTCATCACTGACTGGGCTTTGCGGCTGCTGAAGTCACCTCTCTGAAAGAAGAATGGGTTGCTGGCCAGTTTTCAAATTCCTGGATGCCTGGTACCCTGTTCAGTGACTGGCCAGATGCTAGTGCCTGGGGATTTGTTAAACCTGCTCTCAACAGGCTGTGACAGAGTTCTTTGTGTCTTGAAAACTCCTTTGGCTTTCCAACTCCATGGACGGGAGTCACCCTGCCTGAATTATTCATATCTATCTATACTAAGAGATGTCTGCTATGGAGATCTTTGCTATGGATGCTGTATCTGAGAGATTCCCCAAAAGCTCCCATCATAGTTGACAAGAGAGGCAATGGCTAAACTTGTTCTAATGTAGATGCTTCAGATCAGACATGTAAACATGATTACTAGAGCTTCTAAATTGTTGCTTTGTAGATAGCTAAAGCAAAGTGAGATGGATCTTAGCTTGGATATTCAGTTTAGCAGGGCTTCGTCTGAGTAATTAATGACAAGGATGTTTCCATTTGCAGACTCGCAGGGCACATTGATTTGTTACAGCCTTTTTTACTTTTTTTGTTGTTGCAGTTGTAGGTTTTCTTTTCCGTAAATAGAGTTGTATGCCTTTTAGCGGGAGACTTAATTTAAAACGTCTTTGGCATTAAGCAAAAACCCTGACCTTGATTTAGTTGCTGTTAAGTCACATGACACCAGGTTATCTCTGTTTAAGGTATTAATTAGGAAGAGGCTTCTAAAAGTTTTTTTCAGAGCCTAGTCATTCAAATATAGCAATAGGGATAGAAAACACATTTCAACTGACAAATAGCATGAGCTTTTATTAAACAGTCCTTATTCAAAGGCACTGAATTGGAAAGATCTGCTTAAATGAATCCATTCTTCTATCTTAAGAATAGTGTGATTTTTGTAAAACAGATTCCTGCTCGTTCTGGACTGATATGCCCATGTGATCCCATGGCAAAAGCATAAAGAGCTCCATTTGTTTATGACTTCATGGGGACTTTCCACAGTGAGTGCAAGCCAACAGCACAGGAACACTACCAGAGCTACCACTGAACTGTAGCCTTGAGGCAATTTCTTTACAGAGGTTTCCTTTAATAGATTTGCTCACAAAAGGGTGCCTGGTGATGATGCCTTTCAAATAGGTTTGGGATATACTGGCAGAGGGAAGCATGAGTGTCTTATATTGTGTTTATCTGTGCTGTAGATGAAAGACCTTGCAGGTTTTTGTTGCCTAAGTAAAAATGGAGGGTCAAAAGTAAGAAGAGCCCGAGGACCTGGGAGATACCGGGTTTACTTTGTGGTTATCTGCAAGTTGCTTTCTACCACTGCCTTTCGTGAGCATAAGTCAAATAAATAAATAAAGTCAACACTCGGGAGAAGCCTACCGCTTTTCCTGTGCTAACCCTCCTGAAAGAAAAACTTGACAAAAACTCCAAGATGAAGATCGGGACAAGGAGTGTTAAGACACTTTTCTTCTTCAAATTCCAAAGCCCTTGATTAAGGATTACAAAGTAGTCACCAGAGATACAGAGAGTTTGACTGTCTTAACCAGAGTCATGCAGGAGAACGTGGTAGACCTGAAAGTAGCACTGTGCTTTGCTTCCCTTCTAGTCAGATCCCCTATCTGCTATAGATCACCTCTCTGTTCCCCACTCCCCCTTTTTTTGTGCTGTAGTTGTGATAACCTCTGAAGCAGATGACATGACATTTTATTAGCTGTGTTGCTTGTGGTCTGAGAGCTGTATAAAAGTGACACTTAATGCAGCCTTTCATATCTTGTAGGTGTCCAGCTCTTCCAACCTTACGGAAGGATATGTACCTCATACTTAGGAGAGCTCTGGGGAAGGGGGTTTCTATAGGTAACTCGGGAATGTGAGGTGACAATTTCTTACAGGTCTCTTTGTTTTGTTACTGCATGAGGCTAACCTGAGTATGTAGTCAGATAGGGCTGACCCATAAGTGTCATCTGTACTCGAAGCATTCAAGCCATACGTGGCTTAAATGCTCTAAGTTCCCCACCTGCAAAGTATGTAGTCATGTCTATTGACCCTGGTGACTGAGGTAACTTGGAGAACCTTTCACTTCTTGTCCTTCTACTGCTTCTCTAGCCCAGGACCAGATCTGCATGTTTCACACAAATATTGGCTTTGAGTTAATGAGACCTGGCACAGTAGAACTGCATGAACTTCTTCAAGAAGAGAACTTGCCTGCAAAATCATTCCTGTTATAGAATCATAGAATCATTTTGGTTGGAAGAGATCGTGAAGACTGAGTCCAACCATAACCTAAATCTAGCGTTAAACCATGTCCCTAAGAGCCTCATCTATGTGTCTTTTGAACACCTCCAGGGATGGCGACTCCACTACTTCCCTGGGCAGCCTGTTCCACTGCTTTACAACTCTTTCGGTGAAGAAATGTTTCCTAATATCCAATCTGAACCTTCCCTGGTGCAACTTGAGGACATTTCCTCTTGTCCTATCACTTGCTGCTCAGGAGAACAGACCGACACCCTCCATGCTACAACCTCCTTTCAGGTAGTTGTAGACAGCGATAAGGTCTCCCCTCAGCCTCCTTTTCTCCAGGCTAAACAGCCCCAGTTCCCTCAGCCACTCCTCATCAGACTTGTGCTCCAGGCCCCTCACCAGCCTTGTTGCTCTCCTCTGAACTCTCTCCAGCACCTCAATGTCTGTCCTGTAGTGAGGGGCCCAAAACTGAGCAGGTGAAGCACAGTGGGGCTCTGCCTATGTTGCCATGTGCAGAAGGTACCATCTCAGGATACCACTCCGCAACTGGGGTTCTGCTTGATGAGATTCTGAATGAAAAGACAATTAAAAGTGCTCCCAGCAGCTGAAAGTTTGTGACCCAAACAAGGAGATACCTCTCCATGTAAATTTAGAGATGGTGCGGCTGGAATATGAAGTTAGAGAGTGATTTATGAAAGACCTGAGAGTTGAGCCTGTATCTCCAGAGGTTTGATTAAACGTCTTGACTGCAATACTGTTCTTCCTCCCATTAGGACTGCTAGTTGATTATGGTCTTTCTAGGGTGTTAGGGATTTTTCAAGTCAGTAATTCTGCAGACACTTCCAATAGTCCACAATGTCTCCATTCTGAAGTGGCCCTGAATCCAGAATGGTCTATAGACTCTGTGGAAGGTAAATGACTCTTGAAAAAGGTGATTTATCTCTGTGTTGTCCCTCTGGCTTTTCCAGCTGGAGAGGAGGAGAGTAATTGTGGGAAGGGGGAAGAAGTAAATCTGTGCCTTTATAAAGCTGGAGTCCTGCTAATGTCTCTCTAGTTTGCAATTTTTGTGTTCCAAAAATAATTGTAAAGCTTTGATTGTAGAGAATTGATTGTAAATGTGGAGAGAGCTCTTGAAATGAGAAAAGTAATTGAAAGGTGAAGGGAATATGAATTGCACTCTGTGAATCCTTCCAGATGACAGATGAACTTCACATGCTGATTACTAGGGTCTGTCTTCACCCCTAGGCTAGGGTTCCCAGCCCAGCTTCATGAATGGTCTCTCTGAGTGTCTCCTGGAGATCTTCAATCCAGCTCCTCCACACAACCATGGATTAGAAATTGACTGCATTTTTTGTTTTCCTGGCTGCTGTTTACTGTGAAATGAAGCACAGAGTCATCAGAAAAAGAGAGCCAGAGCTGTCATATTCTTGGAGGATGGCTAATGAGAACAGAGGTTTTAATTACAGTGGATCTTCACACATGTAAACTTATCATCTGTTAGAGAAGAGTCCTTGTGAAGGAGACAGAGAGGATATTGTATGTACCTTTCAGTGAGGATATGACAGTAATAGATGCTAGCCAGGAGAATTTTGGAAGTTTCATCCTGTCACTCTTAGTAGCTGAGTTGTCCTTATGAACAGAAGTTTCCATTTGCTTGCTTTCCAATAATGGGCGTTGTCCAAGGTGAACCAAAGTCTTCATGGTGAAGCCTGGCATTTTCTTTAGCACATGCAATCTTGCCACTTCAAAAAAACCATTTAGTTTGAGGTTCTTAGGGCAGGGTGGAGGACTTGCTGCTTTTGCACTCCATGGGAGTGTATGCCATTGATGTCAGTGGAAAGAAGTCTTCAGAAGTCATGAATGGTACTTTTCAAAGAAAGTGCACTGAGTTTTGTGCAATTAAATTCACAGATAATATAACATGATGCTGCCATGCACACATGTGGCCTTCTAAAGGGATGAAGATTGCAGAAGTGAAGAGTGAATGCCGAACAGGCATTCTGGCTAGAAAGCAATCAAAAAAAGGTATATAGCCATCATTCTAATAAAGTATTTGTTAGCATTATTGTTAGTTTATTTATTAAATAAAATGAAATAATTCGATTATTTTAATGGTGGCTGCAAATAGCTACATAGTTGTGTGTGTATATGTGTGAAGATTCTGTGTACAGTGATGTAATAGTTGTAAGATGTTGCTCTAAGAGAAGCTAGCCCTTTTTTACTTGCATTTATAGTAATGCAAGAGTGACGGAAGGTAAAAATTTATTTTCATCTGTTGCACTTCCTTGCTGAAGCATTCCTCTGAGAATGCCCAGGATCATGCTGCATAGAAGCTCTTATCCACTTTATTACCTGTGGTTAACGAGCCCATGCATCTAGCCTGTTCCCTGAAAAGTCTGTGACCATTCCATATCTTACCCTCCTCCCCCTTTTCAAGCCATGCATAAGGGTAAGTCATGCTAAGCTGATCTCTATCCTGGTTATTTTGTCTAATTTTTGCTGTTCAATGCAGTTTTCTGTTGAAATTGTTTCTTGGTAGCCAAGACATTTTTAATTAATTATGTAAACCCTTTTTGATCAGATTAGTAATATGGTAGGAATATATCATATGCTTATTTTCCAGATGTCTTTGGCTATACTCACTTGCTAACTTTAATTCGCACTGTTGGATCAAGACCTTTCTTGGCCAGATTTAGGGCCAATACCTGTTGTTGCTGAAGAAAATTGAAGAAAACTTCTATGCACCTAAGAAATTAAACAGTGGTGTACCATGGGGGAAAAAACCCTTTCCTTCATGACCCCTGATCCTGTTACTTAGTGAAGCAAAAGTTTTGGTTGCCCGGATCTTAGGATGCAGAGTTGCACATTAATATATTTCACACTCTTCTTCTGTGTTTATGCACATTATCCTAATTGATCTCAAGGAAAAGCAAGGCCTTTTAATTTCCAGTTTGCATATTCTGTTCAGTCCTCTTATTGCCAAAAGTAATATTAAATACTCTAGAGAGAAGGTCATTTATCAGGAAGAGGGGTTTTGGGACTAGGGAAGAATTAGGTTATCTTTACCTTATGATATCACATTTTCAAAATTAGGTCACTGTTTCCTTTGTCTCTGAGTAACTGGTTGAGAAATCTACAGAAAAATTGAGATAGGAAAGAGTGTGGTTTTGATACATCAGGGAAGAACACTTGGTTTTCTGGGCTGATACTGATCCAATGCAATGTTAAGGGATGCACTGATGCTGCAAGTAACTCAGGCAGATCAGTAAAAGCACTTTTCTCAAATATATGTAAAAATGATGCCTCACATAGCAAAACAGCCTTCCTGGCCAGTTTTCAGAAGTGTTGTGCTATCCTAGCGTCCTAGCCAAGACCAGCCTGGATAATTATGCACTGCCTTCTTAAATTCCATATTGTGTCCAAGTGCACAAACTATTCTTCAATTCATGTCCCAAAAGTGGTATTGCAGTTAGGTATTTTCCCTGCTGTACTTTGTGCTTATTGCGTGGATCTTACACAGTGATATTGCTGTTGGTTTTGCCACCATTATTATTGTCCTCTTATTATCATGTTGAGGTTTGTAGGAAGAGGTGATATCTTTATTTGACCAAATAGCATAACCAGAGAAAAAAGGTTCGGAACAATGTCTTAGAGACTAGTAGAGACCTGGGCCTGGTTGTGCAAGGTGTTGCGTAAATGCAGAGTTATAGGCAGGGTCTGTTTTGGAAGCTTACACACTCAGAAAATGAGGCAGGTAGAAGGATAAAAGTATGCAAGCACAGTGAATGACGGGTGACAGGTAGACCTTTTGCCTGTGAAACGAGTTCATTCTGAAGGTGTTGACTTAATTCACATAATATAAGAAGGGAGAAGAAATGTAGAAGGACTTTATGAGCCATGAAGATAGGGAAACTGGGTAGAACAAGGCTGAGATTAGAAGGTTGTGAAAGCTGATGTTCAAGCAAGTGGCCGATTGGAACAATCGAAGAAACTCTCTACGTGAAACTCTGTGTGATCATCCATGCCCATTTTGCCTATTAAGGCACAAGCTGGGTCTCATTCTCTTTGCCTGGCCTCTTGGTCTAGGTTCCTGGTACCCAGTTCTGCATGATTTGGGCTAAGCATGGAAGACCATAGCATGTCTGTGGACACAAAAGGGGAAATAGTACTTTGTTTCAGAGCTTACATTTAAGATAGCTTGGGGGAATACAGATAGACACACCTTGGCCTCTTTATTCATTTTCCGCTGAACGTTGCATGAGCACATGGGGTAGAATGGTGCTGGGATGGAGCATCTCATGTAACTGCCAATTGCTAGAGTCAGTGCAGCTGCTCTGCCACAAATGAAAATGGTATAGAGCTTTTTAAGCAGCTTAAGTGGGCCAGCTTTCTGTGCTTTGTTCTCTGTCTCTGAAAGCAAGAAGAGGGCTCTTGGCTTCAGATTAGTGTTGCTACTTTGTGAGGTACATCCTCTGATTGGAAAAGTCCTGAGAAGAGAATCCTGCACTGTTCTCCAAACCACCTGCTTAGGAAATGGCTCTCTTCCAGCTACTGTGGAGATGTCACTATTTCTTTTTGATGTTGGGGAACACTTGCCATAAACAGACCTACTGTTTATATTAGTGTCTTATAGTTACTTTTTGTGATGTTAGTTTATGTGAAAATTAGCCCTGAAAAGTGGATTTCTTTCATTCAGTCATTCCTTCCAGAGCTTGCTGATTGTTTGTCTTTTAGTGACCAAATATAAAAAGCAAAGTGGTTTGGCAAGTCATTTTGTGCAAACCACAACTGGCCGGCACATGGCCCAACAGTGAAGTAGGTATAAGATCTCTCACTGGCTTCTCATGGCCCCCATACCTATGTGAGCACAAGTGACATTTGAAATAGCCTAGCCCGAGGAACAGAATAAATCTTTTCTCATTGCGGTTCTTGTGCTGAATTAGGACAGCAGCACTTTTTTTTTTTTTTTTTTAGTGCTCTTTTTATTGTCAAAAACCAAACCTCTGACAAAATGCACAGGTTTACATTTGTTTGTTGACTGCTGAGTAGAAGTAAGTTTTATGTTTTGAGCTGTTTGTTTCATCAGCATTAAACTGATTTTTTTTTTTTCTGTTCTGCCGTCTTGATCCAAAATAAATTCCTTGTCTTTGTGTAGTAGCCCATTTTTATTATGAAGTGTGTGTACTAGCACTGTATGGGTAGATACAAGACATCTAATAGTGATACCTTAATTAAAGGATACTTAACTAAAGCTCCATTTGAAACCATTAAGATGAATGGAATTACTGTACCAGGAAATAAGATAGCAATGTAGCAGTTAGATTTTGAAAGATCTCAATATTGCCAAATACTGTGACTTTGAATCTCCAGTTATTCAAGAGTTATCATAAGGCCTTGATCCCAGAGTCATGTGATTATTATATTATACTAGCTGGAAAGAAATGAAACCAGAAACGTAGACAAAGCATTGTCGCTAGCAGTTTTGGAGAAAAGCTTGAAAACATGAGTCAAAAGGTACAGGGGGAAAAATAAAGACTGGAAAAGAACCCAGAATGTATTTCCTTATAAAAAAATCAGTGTGTTTGCTTTTTTGTCTGGTGTGTTTGTTTTTAAAAGCTTTGAAACATGAATTTTAGAGGGATCTGACTGTTAGTTAGTTTTTACTATAAGTAAAAGGGGAAGTGTGCATTTGGAAAGCAAGTAGTCAGGCTCTTGAAATAACAGGAATGGCATGAAGTTGGAAGTGAGAGGCTTGTCTTATAGTAACGTACAACTAGAAGACTCAAGACTAAGTCCTTCCATTGACTGATTATGCTCAGCTCTTTGTATTTTCAGTGGGAGTTGAGTGATGACTTAGCACTTTGCTGTCTTATGTTCACATAGATCCATTTACTGAGAGAACTGAAAGAGGTGTTCAGAGCGAGGGAGCTAATACAAAAAAGTGAATTAAGAGCTCTAGAGGACAGTAAAATTGTTCCTGCTTGTCATGGTGAGGAGTGAGTTTTAGCTGCGGAGGAGAGTGTGAAGCAATATACTCCAAAGTGGGTTTTAACAAGTATCTGCAGCACTCTCTTGAAATACTTCCTAATTCTTATGAGTTGTTTTGTGATTTGAAATTGCAGTGCTGGTTTCATGTGAAGGTTTTGGGGGCAATGGTTCTGCCTCCTTGTGCATTAGAAGAGTGCTTTTGCCTGTCATGGGTGCTACTGCATGTGAACAAACAGTCATGCCAATAAAGCAGAACTTGTTTTCCCCTTCTCCTAAGACAAGGGAATTTCTTACAGAAACCTAGCGTAGGCTATTTTGATTTATAAACAAGCCATCACATGTGCTGTGTTACTTTTGAAATCTGTCTCACAAAAAAAGCAAATGCTTAGTCAGCACCTTCCCTGCTGACTGGATGTGTAGATGATGTGTATAGATAATAGAGATGTATAGAGAATACCAGAGGTGTATAGAATAGATAATGTACAGAGATAGACATATAGAGGATAGAGATATATAGAATAGAGAATATCAGATGTTGTGCTCATCTGTCATAGACATTAGCAGCATCTTGAAATGTAAGTCTCTAAATAGATTAAAGTTTAAATATATTTCTGAATATTTTCATGGGGTTTTATGTTCAGCTATATCATAAGCTGTTTTAATTGCTGTCTCAGATTGTATGCAGCTTAGAATATACCTGAATTAACAGGGAGATAAAATTTGTTGTAAGCCACAGTTGCTTGCTGTATACTTTACTAAATAAGATGTCTGTTACTGCTCTCTCTGGAAGACTTTCTATTATTAGGAAGGAACTCAGTTGCTCAGTATCTAAAGCATATACTTGAGGCTAGCTACTTGTAGCACTGAAATACTTCAAGATCAGCCACTGCGTTGGATTTAATCATGTGGTCAGAAGCAGGCTGCTGGGTCATCCAGTCCCCAGCTGCAGAAGGGATCAAGCTATTAGGTTGGTGCAAAAGTAATTGTGATTTTGCACCGTGAATTTTAAATTATTATAACGAGACTCAAACACATCTTTATTAATCAAAATAGGAACCATTACAATCAATACATTTTTGCCAATGAGAAATAAGTTTATTTATTCCCGTAGCGTAAAAACCTGTGCTTTGGGATTTGGTGAACTCTTGAAAGCATTTTTTGCGTCCTACTGGTTGTGAAAGTGTTTTCCCTGCAAAAAGTTGTCAAGATGCTTGAAGAAGTGGTAGTCGATTGGTGAGAGGTCAGGTGAATATGGCGCATGAGGCAAAACTTTGGAGCTCAATTCGTTCAACTTTTGAAGCATTGGTTGTGCAACATGCAGTCAGGCATGGTCATGGGAAAGAACTGGGCCCTTTCTGTTGACCAATGCTGGCTGCAGATGTTGCAGTTTTCAGTGCATTTCATTGATTTGCTGAGCATAATTCTCAGATGTAATGGTTTTGCTGGGCTTCAGAAATCTGTATTGGATCAGACTGGCAGCAGACCACCAAACAGTGACCATGACCTTTTTTTGGTGCAAGTTTGGCTGTGGAAAGTGCTTTGGAGGTTCTTCTTGGTCCAGCCACTGAGCTGGTCATTGCTGGTTGTCGTAGAAAATCCATTTTTCATCGCACATGACAATCTGCTCAAGAAATGGTTCATTGTTGTTGTGTAGAATAAGAGAAGATGGCACTTCAAAATGACGATTTTTTTTTTATTTTCAGTCAGCTCATGAGGCATCCACTTATCAAGCTTTTTCACCTTTCCACTTTGCTTCAATTGCTGAACCGCGGTAGAATGGTCGTGGTTGAGTTCTTCACCAACTTCTCATGTAAGAGGATCAGCTTCAATGATTGCTCTTAACTCGTCATTGTCAACTTCTGATGGCTGGCCACTATGCTGCTCATCTTCAAGGCTCTCGTCTCCTTTGTGAAACTTCTTGAACCACCACTGCACTGTACTTTTGTTAGCAGTTCCTGGGCCAAACACGTTCTTGATGTTGCAAGTTGTCTCTGCTGCTTTATGACCCATTTTGAACTCAGATAAGAAAACAGCTCAAATTTGGTTTTGTCTAACATCATTTCCATAGTCTAAAATAAATATAAAATAAACAGCAAGTAATAAGTCAGTAGCAAAAAAAAAAAAACCTGTAAAGCAAGAAAAGCACATTAAAATGATGTATAACATAACCACATTTATTTTAAAACGTATTCAAATATTAAATGGCAAATTTCAACCTGCAATTCCATTTGCACCAACCTAATATATCCTGGAATTCAGATGTCTGATGGTCGTTCAGCCAACGTTTCACGGGGCTGAAGTGTTTCCAGGTATTTAAACAACTTTAAGGGAGCAAGAGCTTTTAAACAATTTCAGAAAAAGTTGAAATGAGGACTGACTTGAGTCAGCCTTTCATCTCTCTCGAGGCCTGTGTGCTGGAGTTTGGAAAACATTTGAGTAAGATGATGTTGCCAGGGGAAGAGGCTGAGCTATTTTTTTCTACCTCCTTGAAATGGCAGTTCCCTTCTGTTCTTCTGTGTTGAAGCCCTCAGTATCATTGAAAAGTTAACTGTCTGCTAACCTTAGCATAAGCAGGTTTCTGGCTGCAGAACAGAGGAGTTTGGTTTGTGTCAAGCAAGTCTCCTACACCTGTACATCCCACCCTGACAGTGTTCTGTGTAGAACCGGTTGAGTTAATCTCTGTGTTTCTTCATCCCCTGATGTTGCTGATTAGATGTTAGAAAAGCTGCCAGTTGCTATAGGCATCATGGGGACTGGGATGGGCTGACAGGTCCTTTCCTGTCAGCTGGTAATTTTTTCAGTCTGTTTCAAACTGTTGACCTGGATAAGGTAGAAGACAGAATATCCCTTGACCAGCCTGTCATCCATGGAGCCATCTGGCTCCTTCCCATCCCTGCACATTTGCATTTATAGTTTAAATGTTAGAGGACTGGATAATGCCTTGGTTTCATGGCTGCATGTGCTAAATCAGGGGTGTCAAACTCATTTTTCACTGGGGACTACATCAGCCTCATGGTTGCCTCCAAAGGGCTGAATGTAATTTTAGGACTGTATAAATGTAACTACTCGTACATTTGGCCCCCAGTGAAAATGAGTTTGAGACCCCTGCACTAAATGGATTAAAAAACCCCATTTATTAAGTGACTGTTTTAAGAAGGTAATTTAAACTTAAACGAAACTTGTCTCCCTCAGTTATGACTGAATTTCTGGTATTATGTTGATACATTTTTCTTTTAAAGGAAGATTAGTAACAATATATGGGCAAGGTAGTAGAACTGTAGGAACTCAGGTATTCTGGACTGAAATATTGCACAGCACGTTTACAGTGTCCTGTAATAGCTGCATGGCTGAAGTGAAGGGTTTGTGAGTTGGGTTTGTTTTTTTTTTTTTTTTTTCAATGCCTCAGTTGCTGGTGAGTTTTCAACTTTCTAGCAAGCATTTTTGAAGTAGTCTAGTTAGTTTCCTGACGGGAGCTAGTAATTTAGATAAATCAAAGAAAATGAGGCTAGCATTACAAAAAGGCTTCATGCTTGCTAACTCTGTGTGTGTGTGTGTGTGTACATGTGCACATATGCGTGTATCTGTTTACAGAACAAAAAAGACAGGGAAGACTTGCTCTGACATTATGTGAGCTTCCCAGCCAACACCTGCTTTGGCCTTCCTGTAACTCTGCCAGGTTTATTACTTCAGTAAGGTTTGGTAGAACCCAGTAAGTCCCCTGTTGTTACAGTCACTACAAAGGAAGGCCCTTAAAGAAATAAATTTGATAAGTGCAGTGGTTGATGCCCAGGCAAAAAGTGAAATTAAGGACAAGTAGCAAGTTCATTGGTGTGTGTTAGGTTTTTAGTTCTTTAAGTCTTGGTTTGTGACAGTCAGTCTAACTGGAGGCAGTTGGCTGCTATTTTTGTGAGAGCTTTTAAAAGAGAACGAGGCATCTATCTTTACAATTTTAAGTGTTGAATTGATCCCATGCAGTGCATTTGGCAAAGAAGAAAGCAGATAGTGTTTGGAAGAGAAAGGTGTCAGTGAACGCTTAGGTGAACCATACGTGTTCAAAACACGATAAAGGAGCTTTTATAGCTGAAGTAGAGAGGTGAATAGAATCCGTCAGTACTGAGTGGTAAAAGCAACTCTATTGCTTTTGTGTTCAGAGTTGTTTCATTTGCTCATGTTGAAACATCAATTACTTCTACATTTAGAGTTAGGATCTAATTAATTGGAAAATTAAGTGCCTTGCAGTCATTGCCTGGTCAGAGCGCAGCAACTGCAGCTTCTTATTCTGGTACTAAAATGACAGTCAGAGGAAATGCACTTTTCTCTCTCTCTCCCCCTCTCTCTCTCTCCCTCTGCATTTCAGGAAGACAACTTTCTCTGTCTGACTGCTAGGACTATTGAACAAGATATTCCCTCCCTCTCCAGGATGTTAAGGGTACAAGCAATGAGAATGTGCTGTTACATCTCACTTTCTCTGAAAAGTGCTTGTGGAAATCTGTGAGTAGAGAAGAGTAATAAACAATGGTAATTGCAAATCCACAGAGATAGTGAAATGCCTCTGGAGTAGGTGCCGGGCGATAGGAGATAGCTTCTGGATTTTACCTGGCAAGGCTTAAAGTTGACAGAGTCTCTATGAGTATTTGTACTCCCGATAGGAAAGAGGAAAGGGAGTTGTGCAAGTGGAATTTCACTTGTAATCTCCTGCCAGGTATCAATTAAAGTATAAGAAATGTGCACAAGAGTTGTCATGAAAGCACTGAACTAGACAGTAGCTTAGACAAAAGGATCTGTGTTCTTCAGTTGGTGTCACACTATGGCCTGACATTCTCTGATGCGTGACAGACAAAAACTGATAGCTGTCACAAAGCATTTAATTTTAGGTTTGGCCTGATTCCAAAATCAATTTGCCCAGCTGTGTATCTACACACCTTGACTTAGCAAAAATGTTAAAAATTGAAGTTACTTCATAGCTCTATGAGTTAATTTTTCGGTGTGGTTGTACAGACGTGTGTGCATGTGCGTGTATTATGACTTTAATATTAGATTGAAATCATGGTGCACAGCATCTCAAATTATTTTGTTATAAAGATAAAGGAATCTTCTCTGTAGATGAATAGGAAGTTAAGAATGAATGTCAAATGCATAAACTTATGCTGACATCCTGACTTAGCTCTTTTACTACTTTTGTTTTAAACTTCTAGAATTTATTTCTCTCTTTGTCTCACTCAGTTGGAGGAAAACCATCTTGCTTGTTACTCCTACTGTTGATTGATACCAGGAACTGTAAAAAATGTCATTAATATTGTGTGTTAACGCTTGAGAGAAAAATAAAAGGGTTCTGTCCTGATGTGAGGAAAAAGTTTCCATTATTTCTATTGTACCCAGCATGTAATTGCTAGTTTTCTTGCAGCACTGTGCTTGGTACTGATGTCCTCTTCAGGGGTGAAAAGCTACTTGGAATTTCAAGTGACAATATCTTCATATATGCATTAATAACATTTTACTATCACTTTACACTTCAATAGAGCCTTATATCGTGGGATTTCGGCATGCTTACTGTAAGAATATTTGGCATTTGGAATGAGTGGCTTCCTCTGGGAATTACGAACTCTTTACAAGTAAGAAAGATGGGACACATAATTGAAATGGTGTGGCCAGGGTAACACAGCAAATTGCTGGCCATTGAATATCAATACCAGAGCTGGGTGCAAATATTAACATTTAGTGGCAGACTTAAGAACTAAAGCCAGAAGCAAAAAATGGAAGTACTGACTTGAAGCTAACCTGCTGTCAAGTCTTCTGTTATCCTGCTAAAGTTACCATACATATAATATATTTTACACTTAAGAAAACTGGAGGGCTTTATTAAAGAAACACAATGAGCCTGTTGTGAAAGGGAAAGATGAAGGATATAAAAAAGTTCACGTGAGTATGCAGTGTGTGCAGGCAGCCACCTTTGTGAAGGAAGAAACTGTAGTACTCTATCTACATCAAAAGTATGGCAGCATTCTGTTTTGCAGCCTTTTAAGACTTGCTGGGGAGTATTAGTAAAATGGTAGTAGTGATCCACTGGTGCATGTGTGGAGCACTGTAAGAGATTAAAGGATGATGCACATTCTTTAATTAAAGGATGCATGTAGAAGAAAGCAAGCACTTTTATCTTTTGGGTGAGTTCACGTATGAGAAAGGAGGTAAAAAAGGGTTGCAAAGACAAGGTCTCTCTCTGGTGGATCACTCCTGTTGTGCCCAAATTTAGTAAATTCCTGAACATTTAAAAAGCCTGAAAAAAAAGCCTACTGCTTGTGAATGTTTCTCCACAGCTTGTGATGGGAAGAAGGGAATAGGCCCAGCATGCTCAGTTCTCCTAAGGAATGCAGTAAGTGATTCATCTGTTACAGGGGCAGAGGCCGAAGGTGACATTGAATTGATGAATACTGGTGAAAATGTTAGCCTTATCCTGTGTAGAAAAGTGTCAGAGGAAGATAAAAGAAATTCCTTTATGGCTGGCATCTGTTCTAGATGCTCAACAAAGGGGAAGTTGATGATTGGACTGAATGATTCAGGGACCTTTGGGATGCTTAAACAATCCAGAGACCTTTTGTGGGAAAATACGTACTGAAAAAAAGGCACTCAATAAATTTCTAAAATTTTAATGAAAAACGATTTCATGTCACACCAGATGGTGGAATCTGGCAGTCTTATATCACACCATGCTGGGCTGAGCTGATCTTGCAATCTATGCTGGAATTGGGCATAGTGAAGACTAGACTGGATGATCCTAAAGGGAGGCTGTTTGCTGTAGGATTCGATGTTGGGAATCAGCAGATGGTCCTCTGTGTTCCCGTTCAGATATAGTTAAACATGCTGTACTGCAGTAAGACACAAGCTTCTGATGAGAAGTTTGCTGGGATGATGTGTTGGTTTTGCTTACAGCTGCCATATTTTCAAGCTAAAGTTTTGTTGTCATCTCTGCGAGATGTTTTTGACCTGTCTAGTTTTTCATTCAGGGGAGTTATGTATGTTGCTGGCCTTTAAGCCTTCTCTGGCACAGGAAAGACCCAGAGAATGGTACCAGGTTCTAATCTCAGTGCTACCATTTGTTACATGTGCTGTCTCCACAATAGATGTTGGAATTGTGATGCTTATTTATGACTTATTAGGAAGGGTTGGCTGGTCTACTTGATGGCTGGTTACATTACTGTCAAGCATGTGAAAGGTTCACACATTGACTGTACTGTGGTGTAGCTCCTGCATAAGCTGGTTTCTGTTTGATGTGAAATGGGTATCCTGATGGTTTTCTGCCATTCTGAATTGCCACTTTTTGTAAGATGGTCTATCTGATGGGGAAAGTGGGAGACATTCAGCTATTGGTTGAATCTCTGTCTTCCTTGGGATAGCCTGAGCTACATCATACCCAACCCATGCTGCTTCAAACTTAGTAAAAGCTACTTTAAGGGAAGCGGTGTGCCTGAGTGGTACTGCTTGCAGTTAGCCTTTGTGTGTGATGCTGAAAGCTCACAGCTTTTTAAAATCACGTGTTGATTTTTTTGTCCTCCAACTTGTACTAGACATTTGTTTGGTGCTGTTTCTGTAGTCCTTCTGATGACAGATCTGGCATGGACACAGTGAGCCCACTTCAGGCACATTCTCTGATTTGCTCATAGGCAACACACGACATGTGCATGGTGCAGAGACGCTTGTTGAACACCCATCCAGAGACCTGGACTCTGCATCTCTAAGTCATGAAACACTCTGGTAGACTGAAACAAACTAAATGTCTTTTGTACAAAAGATGACAAATAACAAAAAGCTATCACAAGCTGTAGGAAAGTACTAGACTTCTAGGTCTGTACAGTAGTATGGACGTTGCTAGTCAGAAATGACCAGGTGATCCTTGTGAGCGGACAGTATCACAGAGTAAGCAAATTACCCTCATGGATCCTAGAGTTCTTGCTTCAGGGAAACTCCTTTCTGTGCTTCTCTTTACTCTGCTTTCATAGTCAAGTTGCACCAGTACACTTTTTGGTATTTTTTTCAGTGCTAGGAGCACTACAAAACCATGAAGTTTGTGTTTTATATCCCTAAAAAACCAGAATGCACATCAAAACCAAGCTATAAATACTCTTACTTATCAGTGCCATTCCTAGTGTTATCAGGTTGTTTGTGGTGGGGGATTTCCAATATGAACATTGGTTTTTTTCCTAGTGGTCTAGGATGAAAATCGAGGAAGATTGGCTTTATGGTACTGTGAAGGTCAGAGGCTTATAAGCAAACAATAGTTTGTAGGCAAACATATTTCTTTTATTATACCAATTGATACCCCCTCCCCCCAAAACCAGATAATTTCAAGCATACTTCTTTGTTAGGTTTGAATCCCACTCATCCCCATGTTTCTTCAAATCATTTCCACACTGCTATGAAGCAGCCAGGTCTGATATCCACTCATCTTGGGTTTAAAGTTAATGAAAATTGATCATTCAGAACAAGGACTCTCAAAAAATCCTGAATGGTAGACTGATGTAGTCTTTGCTCCTAAATGCTATGAACTCAGTATGAGCTGCTGCAGAATTATTTCTGCATGATGAAAATAGCCACTGTTACTCAGTTACTGACACAGTTACCACTAGCAGCAGTAGTGATTTGTGGGACAATTATGATATAAGCATTTTGTTAAGAAAATTGGGGATAAATGCATACTAAGGTATTTGTAGTGGTATGATACAGAAAATATTAGTGTTCTTAACA
The DNA here is from genome assembly GCF_036013445.1 of Caloenas nicobarica. Lineage (NCBI taxonomy): Eukaryota > Metazoa > Chordata > Aves > Columbiformes > Columbidae > Caloenas > Caloenas nicobarica. The sequence continues at coordinate 85,675,239 of NC_088245.1, read as the reverse complement.
TTTTAAGATTATTTCAGTTAGAGGTAATTTTCTCTCAAATTTGAGAGGCAAAAGGTTATGTTACTACTTCTTTTTGACTTTCTCTTCAGCCAAGACCGCATGGGAAGAAAGACAGCATAGGAGGAGTCGCAGCCAATCTGTGATTTTGGGAGACTTCTGGTCTGATTATGGTTGTTTCATAGACTTCCAGTGTGACCTTCAGCAGTGCACTCAGTTCTTGTGTATATCTGTTCTTCACCCCTCGACTAGAGATAATAATGCTTATTTCGCAAGAGTATTTCCCAGAGAAATTCATTGCTGCCTCTGAAATGCCTTTAGTAATACAGTGAGGGAGCCATATAAATATCTAGATAGATAAATAAATGCAAATTATGCTACCTACAGATGAGGTTACCTGGGTGCTCACAACAGGTGTCTCATTGTAACATCTTTTTAAAGTCTCAGCATGCACAGGTGTTGGTAGTAAGTCAGGTACAATGTGTTGTGTGCATTTCTAATATGTTAAGGATCGAGTTTTTGATTTCTGTGACGTTAGGGATTTATACCATGGGATGTGAAAGTAAGTGGTTTTGATAACAGTCACAATTTTCATATAAAGGTTATTACTGTAGACTCAAACTGCATATTTAGCCCTGGGAACAGGGAGAAGAAGTGAAAGGAGGAGATGAGACTTTCTCTGTCTTATTGTCTCCTGGAAAATAAATAGAGTTGCAAATGGATAATCCAGTTCTCTTGATTACCAGCTGCTTTGAATATCTGTAGGGTCAAAATGGCCCACACTTGCCCGAGGTTACTAGACCACTCTTAAAATTTTTAAATTAGTAAAATAGAGCCTGTCCAAAAATTGCCCTGAAAGCCTCTGAATGTAAGTGAAGCCTTTGCATAACTTAATTGCTCTGTAAAGCAGAACTGGTGAACTGAATTCTGTTCCAGTAGCTGTAAAAGTTTGTTAGAAGACCCAGTGCTTATCTTCAGAGTATTTTGGTTGCTTATTGCCAACTACTTAGGAATAACAGAGGAACAAATAATGTTGAAAGAAATTCAAAAGAATCTTGGATAATGTTAAAGCTGTGGCATACCTCAGACCCTGCAACTGCTATTTCTAAAAAAAATAGATGTATTTGGTGGCTTACTTGACCACCACACAAGCACCTGCAAAGGTGCTGAAATGTACTGAGTGTTTACCACCTAAATTATTTTCATTGTCCTGTGCCAAGCAAGAAACAAATCGGACTGTTCTAAAGTTACTATTATGTTTAGCTTCCATGGCTTGAAACAGCTTTCTGTTTATTCTGTGGCTTAGTACCCAAGTGCATAACTGATGCACACAAACTAGAGTTCCTTTGATGGAGAAAGCTCTCTGAATTATAAGCAAAAGATGCAGTGGTAAATAGTCCTGTGAACTGTTTTGAAATGTCATGCTGCATATATTTGTCATCTCGAATTTTGTTCTTGTGACACCTTGCTTACTGCCTGGAAGGAAAAGTCTTGTGTCACATTAGATGTGTTTGGTTTCCTTTGGAAGTAACAGTACAACAATTCTGCGCAAAATCTAGTTTTTACTGGCAGTTTTCTGGATACTCCTGCTCTTTTTGTGCTGCGTATGAAGTGAGATGGACTCCTTGATGAGTCTCAGGAAAATGAGTCTCTAGTTGTTTCACAGTCCAGTTTGTAATATCGATATACAGACTTCTCCTTGTTTAACACATGAAATTCTGTTTCTGTTCTATATGAATAAAAACACTGCAGTTTAATATTAAAACTTCAAAGGAATTGCACCAGGTTTTAAAATAAGAGCCCTTGTTTACATTGAAGATTATTGTAACAACATCAAAACATTTGAGGCATTTTGGAGAAGAACAACGACTTGTGAGGAAAGCTTGTGTTCCATGTATAATGAAAGCTCACTGCAAAGAGCTGTTAGTTACATAGCTGAGACTTCCAAATGCAACCTTAATTATGCAAGCTCTTATCAGTTATATATAGAAGGCAGCCCATGGATAGAGCAGTCTAGTATGTCTTGCGATGGCTATGATCGTATTAAATTGCATACTTTGGTGGCATTCTGCTAGCCAAATGGGACTCTAAAATTGAAAGAATAGGATTATTTTAAAATGCTAAATGTCCTAAACCCATTGCAACTTTGTCTCTCTAGGTATGGGGCTGGGTAAGTTGGTATTGAAGGTTATAGAAAGCAGGCTTTGCATTCCAGATCAGCAATAGCAATATTGCTCTTATGCTATAAATTATGACATTCTCTAGATATGTTTATGTTGTATATGCTTGTTAATTATGTTGCAGTGATGTCTGCTTGGTGACCTAAACAGCTGAGGATACCTGTTTGCTAGGAAAATTTTGGAAAGCCTCCTATTTAAAGAAAATGCTTTTCATTATCTGTTTATATATTCTTTTGTCGGTGCTGACAGCATCTCTGTGCTTAAAAGCCCATCCTTTACTCTTCATTTCTTCTGTCTTGCCACACATCTTTTTTTGTTCAACTAGCCTGAGACCTTAAACACTACAGATGATGAGAAAGAAAGTAATGAGTTAGTTTAACATCTGATTTAATGAGGAATGGAGGATCAGCTAACTGACTGCACCAGACTTGCAACAGGCCGATTAGGTTAGTTAACGTTAGCGTAGTTAATCAGGATAATTTTATTGTGTGGAATTGCATGTGGTAAAATTGAAAAAACAGATTGTGTGCCTTCTTCAGAGAGTGGACTTCCCAGAAATCTTCATAGTGCTATATATTCCCTCTTCCTCATTACTTACTTAAACAGCTAGTTTTACGTCTATGTTTTTACTTTTGTCTCTTTTTGAAAAAGGGTAATTACTTAACAAGTGATATGTTGAAAGAGTTCATTGTGACCTTCCAGTTTAACCACTGAGTTTTAATAAAGCTTACTGCCTAAGGTCCTATGAGATGAGCAGGATTGTCCTGGGTAACTTTGGCAGCCTGCTCCCCTGCAGCCTCTCTGCACAAATGCACGTTCACTGTGCCACTCCTGTGGCAGCTACACACCTGTCCTGGTTTCATCTGGGATAGAGTTAATTTTCTTCACAGTAGCAACTATGAGGCTATGTTTTGGATTTGTGCTGGAAACAGTGTTAATAACGCAGGGATGTTTTATTTATTGCTGAGCAGTGCTCACACCAGTCAACGCCTTTTCTACTTCTCACACCACCCCATCAGCGAGCAGGCTGGAACTGCACAAAAAGTTGGGACAGATGACCCCAACTGACCAAAGGGATATTCCACACCATATGACACCATGCTCAGTATATAAAGCTGAGGGAAGAAGAAGGGAGGGAAGGATGTTCAGAGTGATGGCGTCTTCCAAAGTAACAGTTCCGCATGAGGCAGCCCTGCTTCCTGGAGATGGCTGAACACCTGCCTGCCCATGGAAAGTAGTGAACAAATTCCTTGTTTTGCTTTGCTTATGTGTGGGGATTTTATTTTACGTATTAAGCTGTATTTATCTCAACCCATGAGTTTTCTCACTTTTACTCTGCTGATTCTCACCTCCATCCCACCAGGGGCGGGGGTTGAGCGAGCAGTTGCACAGGGCTTAGTTGCTGGCTGGGGTTAAACCACGACAGTGCCCCATTCAGATGGGTTCAGTGCAGAACCCTGCTTGAAATGGCCTGCTGGCTCCCTCCTTACCGGGGATGATACCATTGCTGTATTTGATAAAATTATTAATGGTTAGTTTATATGGTATCTGTTATGCATTAAGATTTTCACTGAGCTCCCAACTATTTGCAGCTTAATTTCACTTTCTTACAAAATTTCTCTCAAGTTCAAGTGCTTTTTGCCTGAGCTTTTGTCAACTGAGGTTGAGTGAGTACTTTAAGGTGCTTAGGGGAGAGGTTTTAAAATACCTAGTGAGACTTGGCTTCCTACTCCTGCCCATACCAATTCTAGCTGCTTTCAGTGGAAGTCAGGTGCCTTGCTCATTTTTGTGCCTTTGAAAATAAATTTTAAAATAAATTGCATTACATACACTCTTTACTGGCTAGGACAGAGAAGTGAGAAGTGAATCACAAGACATCTGTTTCAGGGGCTGCTGTTGACTTGCTGTGACATTTTAGCTGGACTGTACGCTCTGTTCTGATTTACTTTGTGGGAAGATGCAGTGGTACCCATGTCATGGAGGTACTGAGACTTAATTGTTTAAACATGCTGTTGCTGCAAAAGTGTCAAAGCTGCAGTACTAAAATGATTTCTGTTTGAATTCCTGGTGCGGCAATTTGAAATTAAAAGCTTTAGCAATGTTAAATGGTTAACAGGTGAGAAGGTGAAGCAAGGAAACTATATCCAGAGTCATTGTTGGCTTCTCCCCAAGCTGTGATCATCCCTTTGTATTTTTGTTGTCAGTCTATGTTAGTCATTTAGCTTCACAACATGCAAGCTTATTAAAAAGGAAATATTTTTTGTGATGGGGAAGAGAAAGGATCTTGGGCAAAAGCAGGTGAAGTTTACAGGTGTGTTTATTTCTGGAGTTCAGAAATATTGACTGTATTTTGGTTTATGAATAAATTATTTACTTTCTAAAATTGATTATTGGCATCAATCTATTCCTTTCTCTTCAGAGTCTCTTTCATCTCTAACATTTTGCTGATTTGTGTGTCAGACCGGTAAATGCTATGTCTGAATAATCAGTTTCAGATTCAGCTCAGATCCACAAAATGAAGTCATCTAAATTGCTGTTTTCTGCAGCAATATTATTCCTAAAATACATTGATTATAATGATAAACAAATATTCCTTTGATACCTTACTGATGCCTTTTAGAGTGCCATAACAATTAGTGCTAGTTTTTACTTGGTATGTGCATTTTCAAGGCCCATGTAATTGTTACACATGGTCATTAGGTAAAGAGATATCTATACCTCAGTGTATGTGACACTCAAAAATACTAATCAGAATCAGGTCTGATAAACAGAAATACTGAAACTGATTTTATGTGCATTTGTCCTCTTAAATTTCATGCTATTGATATTTGTCCAATGCTCCAATCTATCGGGATCCCTCTACAAGGCCCCTTTTCCCTTCAAGAGAGTCAACAGCACTTCCCAGTTTAGTATCATCAGCAAACTTGCTGGTGGTGCATTCAACTCCTGCATCGAGATAATTGATAAATATATTGAACAGCACTGGCCCTAGAATTGAGCCCTGAGGAGCCCTGCTGCTGACCAGTTGCCAGCCAGATGTAGCCGCATTCACTACAAACCTTTGAGCCCCGCCCTTCAGCCGCTTCTTCACTCAGTGTGCTATGAACCTGCTCATCCCACAGTTGGTCAGCTTTTCCAGAAGGATTCTGTGAGGGACAGTATCAAAAGCCTTATTAAAATGCAGAAAAACTATATCCACCACCTCCCTTCACCCAGAAGGCAGGTAACCTTATCATAGAAGAATATCAAATTAATTAGACAGGACTTTCTCTTTGTGAGCCCATGTTGACTGTGCCTGGTGGTTGCATTGTTCTTTGAATGCCTTTCAATAGCACCCAGTATGATGATCTTCACAATTTTTCCAGGTACTGAGGTCAGCCTAACATATCTGTAGTTTCTTGGGTCTTCCCTCATGCACTGCTTGTAAATTAGAATAACACTGGTTACCTTCCAGTGTGCAGGGACCTCCCCAGACTCCCAAGACCTTTGGTAGATGGTTGAGAAGGGTCCTGCCATAACACCTGCTCCTTCAGTACACTGGGATGAATCCCATCAGGATGCATGGACTTGTGAACATTCACTTGATCCCTTACAATTTCAGTGTTCACAAACGGCAAGCACTGTTCCTACAGTCCTGGTCCTCTGACTCAGAGGACTAGGCAGCCCAAAGTCTATCAGTATTATTAAAGACTGAAGCAAAAAGGCACTGAATGCCTCTGCTTTTTCTTCATCCCTATTTGTCAGGTCACTATCTTCAACAAGTATCAGTCCAATGCTTTCCTTAGACCTTCTTTTGCTATTACCGTACTTTAAAAAAAAATCTTTTAAAACCTCTTTTTCCTTACCTGTAGAGTTGGCTGGCTGATGAGTTGACAGTGTGACGTGTCTTTCATATGTCTTCCCATTTATTTCAGCTGCAGGTTAGAGAAAACCCACAATTACTCCCACAGACATAATTTTGAATTGAATCTAAACAAAATCTTAATGATTTATGGAAGCTTTCAAATGAGTAGTACTTTTTAAATGTTGTCATCATCATTTATTCTACCAGCAGAATGGAAGGGGCCCAGCCCCTTGTACTATGTGTATTTTAGACTCTTTACTTTTCCCTGTAAATATCCCTAGTTGCTGTCATGTAAGAAGTGTCAAGCATTTTCTAGATGCAATGCAGTTTGTCCTGCTGTGGCCCAACATATGGAGATAGGCTAGTACCCTAGAAATCATTTTTGGACAAAGGATTCTGGGGTCTAACAATTGTCAAAGCAGTCTGTGTTGCAAGAGAGACAAATAAAGTAAACTACTGTTTCTTTTTAATACAGGAAGTAGGCATTCACTTAACAGTTGGTATCGCAGTAATATCCAGAGTTAACAGCTGCTGGAAACCCACCTGTCTGTAGACATAGTGAGAATTTTTTGTGATCTTCTTGTGAAGTTCACTCATACAAGAAAACACATGAGTTCTGAGAGTGGGGCTTGTTCCTGAAATCGTTATTTGTAGATGTGGTCCCACTGAAACCAAAGGCTTTATTATCATGAATAAGGATGTGCAGGATAAAGCTCCTTCTTTGAGGCTCAGACATGTCAAACACTTTCTTTGATAAGAGGAATCTTCTTCTGAAATTTACTAATGAACATTCTTCAAAGATAAAGGAATTTGGAGTCTACTTGTTAAATGCATGTTTTCTAACTACTCTTTTTTTGCTGGGGGTATTTTTGCATAGTAAGGGATTTACTCATATTCAAATATATATGATTGGCCATTGCCAGAGGCAATTGAATTTCACGTCTACATAGTGACCTGATAACTTAGGACAAATCCTGTTTATAACAGAAGCAGAGGAGCGTGAGAAATGCATGCACTCTTATTCCAGTGCACAAAACCCAGCTATATTGCCTTTTCAGTGGTTATCTGTCTATTTAATTATTCAGTGATTAGAAACAGTGAAGAAAAGCTGAGTGTCAGAGAAGGCACTTAATGAATTTCATTTCAGCTGTCTTCTTACCTTGTGATTGCAGTGCTTGCATAAGATGTGGTGATATGAGATATGACATTGATTTTTTTTTTTTTTTTTAAATAACCTGGATGTGGTCATATGAGATGCATGACAAATTGATTTTTTTAATAACCTGGTGAGCGTGCTTCTGTTGTGTGGTGTAATGAGTTATTATCTTTAATGACTAAAGGAATATTAGTACCCAAGTTGAACCCATGTTAAATTTTTGAGATGATAGACTGACTTACCTTCAGAAGGTAAGTGTTGAATTAGTTTCGTTTTGGTTTGTTCTGATTTATATTTTCCTCCACGTTTTTTTTTGATTCTCAGATATGAAAGTAGTAGAGGTAGTATTAGTTTTTACTGCTTGCCTTGAAAGTGGATTCCATCCAGCTGGTTGTAGTTCATGCAGCCAGCTGCTGCATTTGTGCTGAAAGTTGTAACTGTTGCCATCTGTGACAGCTATGAATTTTGCAAAAATCTTTTTAATTGTGTTTATGAACTGTAAATGTGTTCTTTGCAGGTTGGAATTCCAAATTAATATTTAGGTATAAAAGTTACAGGTTCCATATGAACCTCTTATTCCTTTTTAATAACTCTCACTAGGTTGTCATCTTGGGCTTTTTTTTCGGCTTTTTTTTTTTTTTTTTTTGCAGCTTTTGGTGCCATAGAATGGTGAAATAAAAGACTGACGAGAGCAAAGTATATCAAATGTATTTATATAACATCATAAAAGAAATATTTTTATTTTTTATATTTGTGGCAGATATTTTTTAAGCAACTCATGACAGTATACAATAGCTTTCTAGGTGTTTTTCCCCTTTCCTTCTACCAGTGTAGGAAGTTTTCATTTAAGGTCATCTGCCTGTGAAACACTTTTCGTAGAGATAAGGTTTCAGACCATGTCTTTGTGCATATAGTGTGTGGGGGGAGCTTTGCTACTTAATGTATCAAGTCTTATATTGCAGTTACCTACTTTATGATACCTTTAAAATGGTGTGGTTTATTAATTTGTGGAGTGGAATGAAACATTTTTAGTTCTTCCCCTGGTAATTACAGGAATTATCACACTGATTTTCCTTGCAGTGGTTATTTCTTTACTTCATTGCTGCTATATGTTTCAACTTCAGTATCTCAAAGTGTTTCCGTGAAAGATAACCTGAAAAATTACCTAGTTCCTTCCAGAATGAGCATAGGTTTCTGATTAGAGGAATGACAATGTCTGGATTGGAACCAAGAGTATTGTGCTGAGAACTGTTTACTGCTCCTGTTTCTATGTACTAGCTAATTACCTTCCTAAAAGGCAGTTTCATTCTCTCTCATGCAAACCAGTCACATAATGTGTGTTGAGGGGACAGAGGAATGAGGCAACATGCTTGTAGTATGCTATTCGAGAAGGGAAACGGAAAGAGTTGGCTGCCACAGAGAAAGAAAAAAACAGAATAATAGGGTAGAAGCAGAAGATATGGGTGGTTTAGAAGAAAAGAGGAGGGAAAATATGAGGAAGAAAAGAAGGGGGTTGGGAAGAGGCTGAGAATGTGGAAGGAGAAGGGAAGTAGTCAACATCTTCCCTTTCCTGTTGTTTTCTTGAGATTGCTTCTCCAGGAAATAATGCAGATATCAGACCTTTCGCTTGCATTTAGTTGCTATGCCTTTAGGTTACATTTTCTAACTAGAAACATCAAACACACATCATTTCTCCCTCCCACCCCTATAAAGCTTAATAAGAAAACAAACCCCACCATGCACTATAGCTTTATCCAGCATCCTCATTTGTTTCATGGTTTAAATACACTGACTGTTTTCATTTCAGCCTCCAGTTGTCTTTTGATTTGAAAAGCTGGGAAGGGAGGAGTGATTGCTGGGTTGTGACTGAGGTTAGTTTTGCAAGTCTGATGTCTCACAGCTCTGCTCCAAGCCTCCAGACTCCTCCATCATTTTGTCAGCTTGTTCTCCCTTTCAGGTGCTGAGCTATGGCGTTTCTAAAAGGCACGTGTTTTTCAGTGATCTGTTTCCCTGTACCTGTATCTATGTGCTGTTTTTCACAGTTTAGTATGCTTACTGCCACAAAGTGGCCAGACTCAGTTATTCTTTTCTCATGTCAAACCCATTGCAGCCTGAGAGAACAGCTTTGTCTCTTCCCGGTCTTTAGCTGCTCTCTCCTTCCTTCTTTCTTCAACTTCGAACTCTCTGCACACGCTGTTTACTTCTACTGTCCTATCAGCCAGTATTCACCAGTAGGGTTTGATATGAATTATGTGGTATTTTGGTATAATTGTGGGGAACTGTTATTTATACTTGCTGTGCCAATGCTGTTGACGTATGTATAGAGGAAGACAGCATTTCTGCCTTAGTCCAAGTCAGACACACAGACAGAAAGACAATATACCTAATATTTACTTCTCTTACAAACTGTCACATAAATTTGTTGCCTTTAATATTGTTAGTACCAGCTTCTTATTCAAGATGAATGGAAAAAGGACCAGGTAGAAAATCAAATATAGAACTCCCTATTTTTTTTAAGAAAGCAAAGTTGTTTGCATAAAAGAAAGGGTTTTGTATACAGAGAGTATATGTTCATATGTCTAGTGTGATTTTAAGTGCAGAATTATCAATACAAGCGTGTGTATAAATTCTGTTTTATGCACAAACTGTATTCAGTATTGCAGGCAAACTCTGAACATATGAACACTTCAGGAGGGGAGAGCAATAGTTGTCTCTACATTTCCTTCTTGGCTAGACTCTACTTTAATTTCAGTTCTCCATTTCTTGCTGATGACCCGCATGTGTAGACTAATGCTTGACATTTACCTAAACATCTGAGAAGGATATTAAGAATTCACAGGAATTTAACTGGGAAAGCTCTCTCTATGAAAGCATGTCCCTTTTACTCAATTCATGGAAGAAAAAGTGTCTGCAAGGGACTTGCGTGCTTTCTTAGTGTCATTGCTGCTTATTGTGAATAATTTGTATGTAATTTAAACCCTATAGTTAAGCACTTCTGAAGCATTTATGCTGAAAGGTAGCTGTTTGATGGTGTGAAAAGAAAGAAATTGGACTGGATTTTTACAAAGTGGATGATAACCATGTGGCCTATACAGCTGTTAAAAAGGTTTAACCCCAGTCATTGTTACATATACTTACACTGCCTGGGGGTGAACAATCAGAGCCCCTGCAAAACAAGGAGCATGGTCTTTTGTTTTTGGGCAGCATTATAATGCTGGAAAGACAGGAAACTTCAGGTGAAAGGGTGCTTCAGCAAAGTGTTTTCCACCGTGCCCGTGCCCGTTAAATTGGTCAACCATGGAGGTGGCCTTGTTCCAACAGTGGAGACAGAGTAGAAGCTGAAATGTCAGAGTCAGCTGGTAGCTTTTCAGATGTGACAGTGCAGCTACTAATCTAGTAAAACATCAGGGCTAACCTCAAGACCATCAGAAATAGGCTTTGGGAAATGAAAGACAATCCTGTGACAAAGTTGAAAGGAATGGTTTGTACAGGCTGTTTATTGAAAGGTTGAAAGCTGCTTTTTTCTCTTGCCCCCCTCCCTTTTTTGAATTAACAGTCCCTACCATGCTGAGATAAGAGTGAAACACCTGTTGGGTAAGGAGATAGGAGACAATCTGGTACAGAGTCCACTGCTATTGTGCCTTTCTCCCTCTTTCTTCTCCTTAGTGACCAGAGCAGGTGGTAGGATTAGTGAAGAGTTTGGTAGCTTGCTTGAGAAGACATGTTGGGTGAGCACTTGAATTTTGGCTAAAAGGTAACTGTGTGCTGTGAAGCACAGGATATACAAGGAAGTTATAGTATGACCAAAAGACCACACACACCCAATCCTTCTCCTAATACTTTTGGGGTTTTGGCATCCTGGATTCTTAGCTTAGGGTTTGGTTGGTTGGGGTTTTTTTTTTTTGTCTATCACCTATGAAAAAAACCACTATCATTCTAAGAAAACGCAGATGTCTCAAAATGTGCCCAGGATTCAAGCTCCATTATTAACTGATGATCCTCAGTTCCTCCCCTGATTTTGTAGATTGACAGAATTCCTTCACCCTCAGGTCACTAAGGTCAATCATGGCTCTGCAGTTTTCCAGCACTCATTGTCTACCACTTCTTTGACAGAAATTGCTGTTATTTCCATTTTCTTCACCTCCATAGGACTCTGCTGATTTGGCTGAAATTGAATTAATTTTCTTCATGCAGTTAGAATCTCTTGTTTTTCATAGCTAGCATGGTCACTGTTTGGACTTAGTTTGAGAATAATAAGATACCACCCTGGGATAGCATTAATTTTTTTTCTTCAAGTAACTTTCAAGTGGTTTTGAGTTAGAATGATGAGAATGTAAGAACTTAACTGTAATCTTAGTTGTTGTCTGGGAGACCAAGGTCTTTCTGGGCTCTCTGTCATCAGGTGCGAGGCAGCTAGGAAAGGGGGCGTGGATAGGACAGACCTTGACTGACATCCAGGCTGATCATTCGAAGTATTCCATACCATTAGCATCATGTTTCATGTATAACTGGAGTAAGCTTTTCCAGCTTGTGAGATCCATTCTGGTTCAGTTCAATTCTGTTAGTTTGGCCTTTTGCTGTTCTGTTGGTTTGCGGTTGGCCTTTGGGTGTTTCTGCCCTTTTGACTTTTTTTACCTCAGTCTCCCTGGGGTCAGCTGTTTGGGACCAGGGTGCTCTCTTCCTGGGACTGGCTACATGGACAGAGTTTGTGAGGAATTGCATTGAGTATCACTTATTTTATATTTTCATTTTTAATATATTAATAGTAGTAGTATATTAGTATTATTTTGTTACTTTGTTGAACTGTTTTTATCTCAATCCACGAGTTTCTCCCTTCCTTTTCAATTCCTTAACCCTACTTGGCGTTAGGGTTAGGGTTAGGGTGGGGCGAGGTGAGGGAGGGGCAAGGAAGGGAGGAGCAGAGTGAGCAAGCGGCTGTCACAGTTTTGAATGCTAGCTAGGGTTAAAACTGTGACAAGGACAAAATACATTTTAAATTTAACCTCTCTGCAGGAGCCTGATCAAACTGGATTCCTAATTCTCTTTCTCTTGACTGACGGGTAAATGAGATTTTCCTTTCTCTTTTTTAGTTAGCCTCCCATGTTCTGAGTTGATCTCTCAGCTGTGCATGTATCATCTCTCCTTTCTAGATTTGGTATATTATTGTAAGCCCACATTCACTGGCATTACTTATCACAAAGCATAGAGTTACCTTAATTTAAAGAGAGGCTTCCTTGAGGAAAAAGAAATTAAAAATATTCATTTCTTAATGGAGGGATTTTACTACATTTCATTAAGGCAAAACATGAAGACTAGAAAGTAAATAATACATAAATAGTTAGGAAAGGTCAGGGGAAAAGCTACATAAAGAGACATGTACAATAAATAAATGTAAGTTTAGTTGCACTGCTGAATTGATTTTTAATGTTTAGGAATTTTTCAACTGAAGTATTGGCTGAGATTTCCATGCATGGATGCCTAGTGAGGCACCTCAGCTCCAGGATTTGGGAAGCCAAGCTACCAGCCTGCAGCTTCAGTTTGTTAGCTAGTGAACAGTACATCAGAACAAGAAGCCCTCTACTTTTTGGTGGCTAAAGTGGGAATGAAAAACAATTTACAATGCATTTGCCTTAAACTTGAAAAAAAAAACTGTCCCACTTGATACATTGATTTATGTTTAAATAAATAAATAAGTAAATAGACTCTCCGTGTATATGTCATCAACCAAGACTGCTGTGCCACACTGCTGTTTTCCATTTTGGGAAGATTATCATCTTGGCGTTCAAATTCAGTATTCAGTTTACTGCCCAGTCTGACCAATGAGGTCCGTCCATATGGAACAGCTGCCAAGCCAGTTAACTCCTGTTCTGCTTTTGTGCATTGGAAAGCAATAATCATTGTGAATCAGTTCCAATTTGTTGTAGTTCACTTTATTTCATTTCTGTCCTCTCCTTCAATCTGTCAGTTTTATTACTAGATTGAATGTTAAGCCTAAGCTTCTTGGCAATATCCCAATTTTAAAGCTACGTTTTTGTGAGATTGGTGTAATTTTTAAATAAATAATGGGGAAAACCAAAACCTCTCCACTTTGAAAAGAAAAGGATTCTGCTCTTAGATTAAGTGTACACTGCTTCCGTCAGAGAGCTTTGTCTTATTCTTTCCATAGCATAATTTTTCTGTTGTGTGGTTTATTTGTTTGGTTGGTTTGGTTTGTGTGGGAGGTGGTTTTATTTTGTTTTCATTTGTTTTTGTTTGTTTTTTCACTATGGCTCTTGCCAGTTTAGAATTGAGAAATAAATTTGTTTTAATTTTTTTAAAAAGTTTGTAGCTCAGACAGATAGAATTCTTAATCAGTAGCATACGGTATGTTAGCACAGAGTAATATTTTTGACTATGGCATTTTGAACTATGTATTGCTAGAACATTATTTCCCACTTTGATTTGTTTAGCCTCTCCATAGTTACCATGAACATAATTTATGCATATCTAATTTTAATTATTAATGAAGCTGAGACCAGCCTTTCCTTATTGGAGTAAAGGATCAAGGAAGAGAGAAAGAGTGCTTGTTCAGCATACGCTTCCCTGGCACAGGACAGGTTTCATTTTGCTGGCATTTCACCTCTGAGTGCAGTGCAAGGGGGAGAGACTCAGCTTCCAGGGTTCATTGCTGTCGTTTATGTCACTCGTTCAATATAGAACAGAATTCTGCCAAGCGGCACAGTAATTCCTATGTGAAAATAGATGCTGTGCTCTGCTTTCAGGCTGGCAGCTGCCTGCTTTGATAGATGGGCTTCAGCAGGGAGGCAGTCACATGACCTTGACATAAAACTGTCCAGTTCCTTGGAAAAGTTCTCTCTATTTTCAGTGACTGTCAGCAAATGAAGCCAAGCAGCTTTACGTCGTGAAAAGAGCAGGAAACAATCTGTGATACCATTTTGGTATGGATACATTTCTGGTTTGTTTTTTAAGCTGCCGGCCTTTAAAAACTGATAGTGATCACTTGTCTGTGCTCAAAACAAATGTATTGTCTTCGACTGTTTTGGAGTGGTGAATTGCAGAGGTTATTGGTATTGCAGTTTTAACTGCTTATGGTTGACCGAAAATGTGTCATACTGAGATGATTTGTTGGTCTTTGTGCTGTGCCATCTAATGCTTGAGCTGTACTGGGAACAGGATGGCTAAAAGACTCTCACTTCCTAAACCAAGGAAGGATCTTGTTTATTTTCAAATATACTTTTGGCATTTAAGGAAAAGGCCTCTGTGTTATTCTCTTCAAAGAGGTGCAACAAGCATGAAGAGACTGAGAAGACTGCTAAGGTTTGTCTTAGGAATGAGTTGAATAATGAAGTGACATGAGTTGAATAACACCATTACAGAATGCAAAATAATGAAACTTGATAGAGAAGGGAATCTGTAGTTTCTCTTCATCTTGTTGCACAGCATGTGCAACCTAGAAATGGTTGATGGCTGATGCAGGTAAGGCTCCACTAACTCAGGCTAAAGTCAGACTGCTTCTTCATAAAATGCTACATGAGAATTTCCATTTTCCTTTTGTTTTAATCAGCTGTACTTCAATATTTATTTATGGAGTGTTAGCATGCTGAAATGAGACAGTTGTCTTGTGTATGGTGCCCCAGTTTGCTGCCCCAGGCAAGAATGAGTCTCTTCCCAGGAAGGTATATCTGTGGTCTACTTGAATTTGATTGTTTTGTTGTTCTTTTTCTTAATCTGCACATGTCAGTAACTTCCAAAGTCTTACATATTTTCACATAGTTCTGAGCAATAACACTTCTATTGAAACTTTGATATATTTTCTTTCTTAGCAAGAAAGCAAGCATGTAGGACAGGTAGGTCCATTCCCACTAGAACTTTACAGGTGATCATCTAAGTCAAGTCTTCCTGAGTTATTTTCTTTGCCAGCACTAAGCCTGGCAAAACAAGCACAGGAAAGGAAGTATTATATACTGCACCTGTAAAACCAGCTAAAATACATACCCACCAACAAAATGCTATTAGAGTTGTCACTGGAGAGCCCAGTGTCATTAGTAAAAACTGAGCCCTTGTGTAGAGCAGAATAGGTTTCGGCATTATCTAAAGTAGCTTTTTATTCTACTGCAAGGCCTAAAAGGAACAAATTTAGATCAGATATGTGGGTTTGTGCTTTCAGTTACACTTTCTAAGTAAAACAGTTGGTGCCCTCCTCTGTCAGTTCTGTAGCTTAAAGTTCATTCTTTCTACTTTCTTGTTGCAAAGCTAGATGCTGTAAGAATACATGGTCATTTTCTGTTGTATTTAACTAGGGTACAGTCACCTGACAATGTATTTAACACATCTGAGCTAATACTTGGCAATGCTTCATACTTGAAAAGTGATTGAAATTCTCTGAGTGCCGCAAAGCACCCATATTACAGCAAGCCCATGTTATGTAGATCAGCAATTCTATATTCCTTTGGCTGTGTCTCTATATTTGAAATGTGTGAGTTTAGCTGCTTCTGCTTTTGTCCAGCTGTTAACAGTAAGGTAATGTGTTACTTTTCCCTTTGGGTAGGTGTCAGGAATGTGCTGAGTAGATGCTAGACCAAGACCTTGGACCACATTATTCCATTTCCAATTCAGTCTGTCTTGCAAAAAATCCTCCAAGAGACAAGGTCCTTCAGCTCAGTAGTTTCTAAAATGTGAAGAAAATAGGTAAATAACTACATTTTTGAAGCTGGGTTCATAAGAGTGATTTTCTAGATTTTTTTTTTTTCTTTATGGCTCCCCAAAAATGTTTTCCCAAAAGTGGTGAGCAGCAGTCCATCCTTGAAAAACAGCAGTTGAGCTAATGTGGTGAGAACTGTAATTGACACCTAGGTGTGTCTTCAGAAATGGGCAGTGGGATTGCTTGGATCGCAGAATCACAGAATGGTTAGGGTTGGAAGGGACCTCTGGAGATAGAATCATAGAATCATTTTAGTTGGAAGAGACCCTCGGGATCATAGAGTCCGACCATAACCTAACCTAACTCTAGCACTAAACCTTGTCCCTAAGAACCTCATCTAAATGCCTTTTAAACACCGCCAGGAATGGTGACTCCACCACTTCCCTGGGTAGCCTTTTCCAATGCCTGACAACCCTTTCCATGAAGAATTTCTTCCTAATATCCAATCTAAACCTCTCCTGGCACAACTTGAGGCCATTTCCTCTTATCCTATCACTTGCTACTTTGGAGAAGAGACCAACATTCTCCGTGCTGCAGCCTCCTTTCAAGTAGTTGTAGACAACAATAAAGACTCCCCTCAGCCTCCTTTTCTCAAGCCCCAGCTCCCTCACCCACTCCTCATCAGACTTGTGCTCCAGGCCCCTCACCAGCTTCGTCACCCTCCTCTGCACTCTCTCTAGTACCTCAATGTCTTTCTTATGATGAGAGGCCCAAAACTGAACACAGGATTCAAGGTGGGGCCTCACCAGTGCCAAGTACAGTGGCACAATCACCTCTCTACTCCTGCTGGCCACACTATTCCTGATACAAGCCAGGATGAGCTGAGCCATTGGTTCTACTGGGACAGCAGACCGAAAGACCTCATTAGCACTACCCTCAGATGCTGGCATGTCACCCTTGGGTCTGCCTCTGCCACACCCGATTTCCTTTCCCTCCCCTTTCAAATCTAGTTTAAAGCCCTCTCAATGAGCCCTGCTGAGTCCTGCCCAAGGATCCTTTTCCCCTTTTGAGACAGGTGCATCCCATTTGTCACTAGCAGGCCAGGTGCCATGTAAGCTGACCCATGATCGAAAAACGCAAAATTCTGCCAGTAACGCCAGTCCCACAGCCAGATATTGATCTGGTGGGTCTTCCTGCATCTTTCCTCGTTGTACCCTGCAACTGTGGGGATAGAGGAGAACACTACTTGTGCTCCTGATCCCTTGACCATGCATCCCAAGGCCCTGAAGTCTCTCTTGATTGTCTTGAGTCTTCCCCTTTTTGGTTTCTTCACTGCCTACCTGAAAAATTATTAGTGGGTAGTAGTCTGAGGGCCTAACCAGGGCAGGAAGTTTCCTTTTTACATCTTTAACCCTGGCCCCAGGGAGGCAGCAGACTTCCCTAAGAAGTGGGTCTGGCCTGCATATAGAGCCTTCTGTTCCCTTTAGAAGGGAATCTCTTATGACCACAACCTGCCTTTTTTTCTTTGTGGGAGCTGTTTTGATGGAGAGTGCAGGGTGACTTATCCTCTGTGGCACCTCCAACTTAGTGGAACCACCTCCCTCAATGTTGTTGTTTGGTTCCAATTGCAAGGCCTCATACCTGTTTTGCAAGGGAACCTGGGAGGGTGAGGTGATCACAGTAGGAACCCTCCTCCTTCTGCGCCTTGCAGGAACTTGCTGCCATTTTCTCTCATTCCTCAAGTTGCTGTATTCACATCCTGAGCCTCATGCCTGTTGGACAGAGGCACCTGGGAAGGTGGGGTGGGTAGGGGAGTGTTTCTCCTGCCACCCCAAGTGTGGACTTTCTTCCATTCATCCCTTTCCCTTGACTTGCCTTCTTCAGTCAGGCAAGGGGAGGATAAAGGAATCCCTTGATCTTCATTTGTTGCTGGTGGTCTTACCTGCCCCCGGGTGGCCAGAGCCTGATCCCACCAGTTGATTTCCTTTTCCATCTAGTCCAATCCACCTGCTAAAGCAGGTACACCTAAAGTAGATTACACAGGAATTTTCCAGGTGGGTTTTGAATGTCTCTAGAGAAGGAGACTCCACAACCTCTCTGGGCAGCCTGTTCAGTGCTCTGTCACCCTCAAAGTAAAGAAGTTTTTCCTCATATTCAGAAAATGAATTCTGAACCCTGCTGCCAGTGGTAAGCTAGGGTCCTTGCCTGTCTTATTGCCTCCTCCTTCTACTCTGTGTTGTGTATCTTTGCATTATGAAGAACTTAGTATGAAGAGAATCAGGAAAGCTGGCATCCTTCTCTTCTTTCTGGGACCCCAATGAAGTCAGCAGAAGCTATGCTATTGATTTTACTGCAGCCAGAATTTTATCCTTTCTATTTAAGAAAAAAGTTAATGCTCAGACTTTTTTACCACTTAATTTTCCCAGTATAGTCACAACGAAATGTTCTACCTGTACTTTGTTGCTATTCAAGGAACAGCGGGTCAGTATCTTTTTCTTTATGAGGAAATTTAGATATGTGTGGAATGTTTTCAAGTCTTTGTCATCTGTGTAGCTTATTTTCCAGGCCTAAACATTTCAGATATATATGACAGATTTTCACACACATGCATATATGGCAATGACAATGAGATCAGACTAGTTCAGAAATAAGTTTAGAA
Organism: Caloenas nicobarica; assembly: GCF_036013445.1. Lineage (NCBI taxonomy): Eukaryota > Metazoa > Chordata > Aves > Columbiformes > Columbidae > Caloenas > Caloenas nicobarica. The sequence goes on along the minus strand of NC_088245.1, from coordinate 85,656,762 downwards.
CAGTGGATTTGAATGTACTACCCTCCTAAAATGGACTTCTGCCAGCTTCCCCCTGCACAAAACACATTTGATCTCTGGATTAGGTGAGCCAAGACTTTAAATTAATCTGAAAGTTTAACCTAAATAGTGTTTGAAAAGTGGTTTACAATCTGTATTTATTAAGGACACTAGTTTCTTCCTAACAAAAGTATTCATTAAGGCTTTTTGCCATTCTCAAAATCAGTGAAATGGCTGCATTAATGTTAAGTGGAAGCCACTGCCAACTTTATTAAAGAAATATTTAAGCTTCGTTCAAACATTTCACCTTCTTACAAGGACTGTTAGAGAATGAACTAAGAAACCATCGTGTCCTAGAATTGTCTCTGGAATTTATGGAGGAAATAGTCTTTTAAAGTTCTTGCTGCAGCAGAGGAATCACCAAAAAAAGGATTCATTTAGCCAGAAATTCTGAGCTGCCTCCATATAAATGTACTTGGACAGATCTAATTCTTGTCTGGTACAAAGCAAATGATGCATAACAAAGAATCCCAGCACATTTAATTTATGCTTGCCAGCCCTGCTTCATTTCTGACCTCCATGTTCCTTCAAAGTTTTATGTAGTGTCAGCTGCTCAATTTGAATTCTTAATGGTCATTTTTAGTTTCTACCTTTTTTGCAGAGGCTGCAGAAAAAATGGGAGAGCTGTCTTGATGGTTCAGTTTAAACTTGGCTGTATATTTGCTGGCAAGTGGTTTAGTATGTGCACAAAAAAAGTCTGCATGGGCTAAGAATGAATGGAGAAATCTTTAAAATGGCTTTGCAAAACAGCGTAGAAAATGGTTCAGAGTGGCAAGGCAGAAGAAACACTGCACAAAAATGTTGCTCTTTGTTTAGCAACTTGTCCATTTTAAAGGTTTTCCAAGAGAAGGCTGGCTACACTGGTCAATAAAGAAGAACCAAAAGACCTCTGAGTTGGTGTTGGTCTGAGTCCACTAAGTCCACTTGTAACACAGCACCGCCCTCCTGTCTCATGTCAGTCTAGCTTTTCAGCTGCATATTCTGAATCTAGGACATAGGTGCCCCATGCAACTCATTCCAGAAGCTTGCCTAGACTGTGCTATCATTGTACAACTAGTGTACTGAAAAGTATCTTTCTTCTTGTGTGAGGTGAGGGAAGGGGAATGAGGAATAAACCAGAAGTGACTGTACTTGGCTGAATGGTCTGCCACATGTGTGTCTATCCACATCTGTACTTTGGTTTTGTACAACTTTGGGGCAATAGATTAAATATTTGAGGAAGTTAACATGCCTATAGAGTGATAATGAAGATGCTTTGCTAGTTCAAAGATTTTCTAGTTTTACGGGTCAAAGAAGGCAATACATCTAGCTCAGACTGTGAACTGACTAGTCTGAAGTCATATGACATGTCAGGAGACAAATTACAAGTTTAGTAGTCTAAGAATGCCATGTGCCTGGGATAATTACTATATAGCCTCTACCATGACATTTGAGTTGCATTTCTTTGCAGCAATTATGTTGTTCCTTTTGCGTTGCTTAAAAGTGGTCAGAGCAAGAATGATGATGTGACTAAGAAAGACCTCAGGTTTAAGTTGATGGCAAGCTGAATATGAGTCAGCAGTGTGCTGACAGCCAAAAGGCCAAACGTGTCCTAGGGTGCATCAAATGCAGCATATCTATCTGGTCAAGGGACGCTGATTGTCCCACTCTACACTGCACTGGTGTTGCCCCAGCTCAAGTACTATGTGTAGTTTTGCGTGCCTCAATATAAGAAGGATGTCAGACTGTTAGAGTATGTCCAGAGGAGAGTGACCAAAACAGCCTCAATAGCAAGACTTATGAAGAGTGGCTGAGGTCACTTGCCTTGTTCAGCTTGGAGAAGAGAAGGCTGAGGGGGACCTCATCACAGACTACAACTTCCTCAAGAAGGGCAGTGGAGGGAAGGTGATGATCTTCTCTCTCTGGTGACCAGTGATAGGACACAAGGAAATAGAATGGTTGCATTGGGGAAGTTCACATTGGACATTAGGAAAAGGTTCTTCTCTGAGAGGGTGGTCAGTTGCTGGAACAGGCTCTTAGTCATATGGTTTAGGTTTAGGTAGTCCTGCAAGGAGCAGGGAGTTGGACTCAATGATCCTTATGAGTCTCTTTCCAACTCGAGATATTCTGTGCTTCTGAAAGCATGCAAAGAGAGATAAAAACTTTGCTCAAGACAGCATGAGACTCTCTAAAGTTCTGGAGCAATGGACTCTGCACAATAGGACACATTCCAAGGCACTGCCTGGAGGAAGCACCCTGATATACTGGAGTCTTCAGAACAGGCAGAGCCCCTGAAAATAGATACAATCCAGGCCTTGGACAACAGTGCCTGGGTGCAACACGTTGTTGCATGTCAGGGCTGCAGTCATGGTTGAGTCACTAAGTCACCACAAGAAGAGCTGTGAGGGATATTGACAGATTGCCTTATGGCAGAGAAACAGGAGATTGACAGGACCTTTGCAGATCTCCTACAGAGGAAAGAGCCTAAGCCCTTCAATGCAAGAAAGAAGAGGCAACTCTGAGGCTGCATTTGAATGACCGGTGGATGTATACTCCCATATGAGCTGAAGGGATGTATCATAGCCAGGTGAATCTGAACCATACCTGAACCAGCACCGAGAGTAAGTTGTGTGTGACACTTGTTGGAGACTTCCTTCTACGGGGTACGGTGGCAGCCATCTGCTGACCTGACTTGCAACCTCATGTGATCTGTTGCTTGCAAGGAGGTTGGACTGGGGCTGTTGCAGAGAGCACTAAGGAATGTCTGGACTCTGGCCTGTTATCCCTGGCCTTCTCATCTGTGCATGCACCAATGATGCTGTCAAGAGCTTTGGCTTTTACAGTCATGGGCCCCCTCTTTGAGGAACAGAAAGTGTGGGGTAGAAACAGGGTGCCACACAGGGGTGGGGCAAGAGAATGTTTTCCAACAGGCTTTCCAGCCTATCTAGGAGGGTTTGAGCCCAGGTTTGTCAGGGTATGGTGACCAAAGCCTGAAGGGAAGAGGAAGCACAGGGAGCAGGAAGGAAGCATCTGATGAAACGGGTGCGCACACTTTTGCTGAGAGCTGCAAGGGGGACAAACCAGGAGCTGGGGTTGGCCACAGCACAGGTAATAGCCTCAGTGGCCAGGGCACATTCCCACAGCACTCCCGCTGAACAGGGAGGGCAGAGCAGGTGTGGTGACAACAGGGTCCACTGACTTTCCCAAACAAGGCAAAGTAGTGAATGGGGTCATGGTCCAGAGGGTCCAGTCAGGAGAAGAAGGAGATGAGGTCAGTGTGTCGGGCCGAGAGTGCATCCCTCTTCTAGGAGTTGAATTGGCTAAGGTAAAGTGCCTGAGTCCAAGTGTTTGCTGATAAGAACTGTTGGGAAGAGAGCTAGGAGCAAGGGCTTGTCCTTCATTTCCTTTGGGAACTGTTTTAAGCAGAGGCCTTGCCACTGGCTCCTGCCTGTGTAGCAGCTCTATGACTGATCTTGTACCTGCACAATCTGGATCTTGACCCAGACCCAGTGAATACACTGGCAGTAGAAGGGAGACTAAGAAAAAGTGGACCCTCTGCCAAATGGGGTGGGGAACCTGGTGACAAAGGACACACATGGTGCCTTCCTTGCCTTGGCATTTACTCATGTAAGGTTTGCTCTTAGGCCTTAGGTCCTGAACTTAGTGACAAAATTGGGCAACGATGTGGAGCATTACCACAGTAGAACGAGACTATGGTGGGGACCAAAAGGCAAGCTGGACATACACAAGTCCGTGGGTCCACTGGAAATGTGCCCAAATGTGCTGAGCGAGCTGACCAAAGCCACTGCACAGCTGCTCTCATCTTTGAGAGGTCATAGTGAGCAGGTTCCTGATAATTTGAAGAGGCATATGGCACCCACCCTCGCCATCTCCCCCAAAAGGCAAGAAAGAGCCCCCAGAGAACTACAGGCTAGTCAGCCTAATCTCTGCCCCTGGGTAGATCACAGTGCAAATCCACACAAAATCTACTTCCAGTTGTATGAAGGGCAAGAAACTGAGTGGGAAAAGACAGCATAGATTTACCGAGGACAAGTTATGCCCAGCCAACCTGACAGCTCTCCACAGTGAGACAACTGTTCACTTGAATGAGCAGAAAGCAGCGAGTGCTGTTCACCTGGACTTCAGCAAGCTCTTTGCCACAGTTTGCCATAGTAACCATGTAGCCAAACGGTCGAGATATGGTTTGGATAAGTGGAAGATAAGGTGGGTGAATAACTGGCTGGGACTAGTGAGCTTAAAGGGTTGTGATCAGCTGTTCAAACTAAGTGGCAGCAAGTTTACTCTTTGCATTTCTTGGGGATTGACACTGGGGCCAATACTGTTCAGTATCTGGTTTTTTTAAAGACCACATGTTAAGAGACATGGTTATTCCTTTTTTTTTTTTGGTACTGAACCTGGACTACTACCCAGTTTTGGGTTCCCCAGTGGAAGAAGGATGTGGGCATACAGGATACATCGGGATCATTTGGGAGACTGGGATGCATGTCATAGAAGGAGAATTTGAGATAACAGGATTATTTAGAATAAGAGAGTTTAAGAGGGTGGAGTAAGTGGTCTCATTGCTGTCTTCAGCTACTTCGTGTGAAGACATAGAGGAGATGGCAGCAGTCTCTTCTTGGAGGTGTGTGGTGATAGGACAAGAGGCAACAAATGCAGAGCTGAACAAGGGAAATTACAAGTCGTTAGTAAGAAAACAATTTTCAGTTTGAGGGAATGGCTGCCTAGAGTTGTTTGGACTTCCCATCCTTGGATGTATTTGTAACTTGGCAAGGCCATGAGTTACTTGTTTTATGCTGACTTTGCTTTGAGCAGGAGATGGATCCACATGTCACCAAAATTTATTTATGATGTACAACTTTGGGTCCAGAGGAGTGTGAGTTCTATGCCTACCACAGTAGTTTCCAATGTTGAGTGCAGACTTGTCTGCAAGATGAGTAAGTTAAAAATTGGGGCTCCTTGGTCACACATTGTATGACACTATCAGGCCAGAATATTCAAGAAGAGAGACTCTCAGAAGAAAAAATATTTCAGAAAGAAAATCTGAGGTTTTTATTTGCAGGTTGTGCTAACAGATTTTTTTTTCCAGTAAGAAACACAGTCTTGTCAGATTCATTTTCGATATGAGCAAGGAAAATAACTGCAGTGCAGAGCATGCTGTGTTTATTTGTGACTCTTAAATTTTCAAAAAGAGGATGCTAACTGGGTTGTTAACGTGCTGTCTTCAGATATATTCAAGGCCTTGTTTAGTAACCTTTTTATTCTTTGAGATTTGAAAGCAGAGGCTATATTATACTCTAATGATTAATACCAAATTTATGTTAATGCTTCCCCCGCTGCTCCTCCTTCCACCCTGTGAGGGTTGTATAGGTCTGGTACAGCCTTCCTTTTTAGAACTATTTTGTGTTGTATAAAAATGCTATGGCATTGGCAGGATTAAATATTGTCTGCCTTTTCTTTTTCCCCATACAGCTGGAATCAAAGTTCCTCTAGGTTTGGTTTCTAAAATATTCCCAGAGAAAAACAAAACTGGGGACTGCTTTAGCTAAGACTGAATAGCTGCTTCTTTGCAACTGGGGGGGGGTGGTTTAACTGCAATACAGTGTTTTCATTCATTTCAGTCATTCTGGGATTGCTCTGTTCCACCTTTCTAAACTGAAACACTGGATTAGTAACTCCAGAAGTGAAACCACATGTTTGACAATGACTGAAGCAATAATGCTCTTTAGAACTATCCTGTTGCTTTTCTTCGGCGTTTTTCCAAAGCCATTTACAACAGCAGGTGAATGTAATTTCCAAATAGCAAATCAAAACCACAACAATAACACAGCAGAACTACTGTCAGATACTAGTCTGGTTCTTCTCGGCCCCATACAAATATGAATCTGGATGATAAAGTTTATCATCGTGATAGTAAAGTACATAATTTGTATGGCTAGGGCAATGTAACTTTTCTGAGCAAATCCTTTGACCATGGGAAGTCAAAACCATGCTGAACTACACAGTGGAGTTAAGGGACATAAGGGACATAATTAGCCATCAGTGTGATTTCTTATTTCAGCACAATTTTATCCATTCAACCTCTTAAAGAGTGTTGCCCATTTCACAGAGGCGGCTTCTCAGAATGTGACAGTTTAACAGCTTCCATTCATGCCTTTGACATCTGTAGGGAAATTTCAGTTTCAGAAATGAGAGTCTGTTGGACAGACCCCGTAAAGTAAGTGTTTCTTTAGCCCTCCTGTCCAATCCCTTGTCCTGGATCATCACTTTGGGGTATTGCAGAATTTCTACCTTTTACATTAAAAAGTAAGAAGTCACTAAAGTCACTCTGCATTCTTTCCACCCTTTTTCTGATGCTTTCTGCTATGTGGATGGTCTTTTTTTGAGAGAGAGATGCATGCAAACCTTATCTTTGTGGTATGGCACTGGAACCTTGATCAAAACATGAGATGCTCGTTTTCTTGCTGGTTTGGTCAATGCCAATGTTTTGCAAAGAACTGGCATCCCTTAGGTCCTGCCTTTGTATCTGTGCTTCTTACTGTTCCCTCTTGTCCTCTGGAAATAGAAGGCAGAACCTTCTTTGTGATGTATAAGTAGTTTCTCTTTGTGAAGGTATAAGAGCAATAACATCTGGCTTAGAGGCAGAAAATTTGTGTACCGTGCCCTCCTATTGTGCAAAATACTGCTCTAATTTTTTGTTTACTATTGTTTCCTAATACAGCTTTAATTTTTAACGTTATAATGATGGAGCTAAAGCTACCATATAGTTCGGGAATGACCCACATGGAATAGAGTGTTTGTGAACTCATATACTCTCTCATATATTTGTATATAATTATGAGCAAATAAAGAAATCCGTTTATAAAGCAGTACAAATTTTCAGAGCAAGAGGAAGACGAGTGAACTCCGTGGTAGCAGCCAGCACTTTGTTAGATATTCAAAACACGTTCAATCTGTAGCTTTGGAAAGTGAGAACAATATTGAATATTTCTGAATATTTTCCATGTTTAAGTACAGAAATTATGAAGGCAATGATGCTTTGTAGCATTCTTCACACTCATACATTATCATTCATCTAAATATGCTTGTTTATGGTCTACTCAAAAACAAACTGAACTGATGCAGCGCCTTTTTGATGACTTCAGGGACCTGTGAAGATTGGTCTATCCAATTCTATTAATTTGCCTGTTCCAGTAGGCTGTGATCAGAATTAGTCAAGTTTATGGAGCTGTGGAACTGCTCACAAAGTTTGACGTGTAACTGAATGTACTGGGAACTTGTCACACTAGGAGGTCTGTTGGAGGACAGCAAAAATCCCACCCTGCTTATATGTTATGCAAAGGATCTCAAGGCAAATGACTGTCTAGAAGCTTTTGCTGCCTGAGGAGAAATCAAGTCTCTGCTGGTTTCCACCTGTTTTTAGACTACCTAGGCGGGAATTAGCACGAAGTGAAGGGAGACTATCAGATTCAACCCAAAGTATGAAAGGCAGCCCCCAGGAGTTTCTCTGTGAAGCAGTTAATGTTAAACACCAGGAACTGGGTTCCAGAAATCAGCAGAACTGCTGAAAGCTTGTATTAGTGAAGCAGGGAAGTCAAAGGGATAGGTTAACGTGTCTGGTGTATTAGAGTGACTGTTGGGATTTGGGACAGAGAATATTTTAGTATTTTGTTGGAATTTGGTATTGCAGACACTTATACAACTATCTAGTATGTCTTGAAGTCAGAAGGATTGTCACGTTTGCACAACGTTGAGTCTCAAGGCAGTAAGGATTAGGGACATGATGGCTTCTGTCAGCTTTTCCATTTCTCGAAACAAGTGCTGGCTTTTCATTGAGTTAATATTGCACACTGCAAATCTGAGCTCAGTTAATATATGTCTGCAGGCATGTATATTCTTTTGAGATGCTTTTGCTGATTCCAATTTTTAAAAACTCTTTAAATGGAAAATGTCCCAAATGAAGACATTTCAGCTTGCAGGCGAGTTTTATGCAAATTAGTCAGAAGGCACAAATGACTGTCCTGCATTGTTGGTGATCTTGGCAAGCCAGGAATAATCTTGAGAATGGCTTATGTCTGAGGAGACAGGTGGAACATACCACCTTCTGGTTACAGCACCGTCTTTGGCCTATATATCGTAGCTCTTGCAGTCAGATTGGTAGTTTGGCTGGATCAAACTGATGTTTTTAGTAGGCATAGAACAGGACAGCTACAATACTTACCATATAATCAGTTTACCAGATATGCATGAACTGCTTGATGAAAGAATATTGCAAAGGCTCAGTTACGGTGCTTGTTTGGCAAGGAAGATATAATTAATAATGTCATTGCATAAAAGTCAGCTGTTCAATAGTCATGCTAGCTGCCAAATGTTACACGATGCAGATTCAGAAATATTTCATCCATCTGACAATGCTTTCAAATAATTCTGGCAAGGTTTGTATTTCTATTTTAAACTGAGTAAAGGGAAATTGCTCTCATACCCTCAGTGCTAAGGATGGTGCAAGCCTTACCCTACCTACTTTTAGAGAAACAGGCAAGGGAAAGAAAAATATTAGAGGTCATCACAGAGGCTTAATTTAGTGTCTAAAATGTACTGGACATAAGCCAGAGTGATTCTCATGGTCTTTTTTTAGGGGAAAGAAGTGGTGCATCTCAGGATCAAATACTGTGTGCCTCCAGGAAACATTCCACAAAAATTTGGGAAGTAAAACTATCATATCACACTGATAAATCATTGGAATTTTCATTTTACACCTTCCATTAATGCTGTGAAACAAATTAGTGTTATTTTCAATTATGTACTGCTACTTTTCTGAGCTAGCTGTTGAAGGTTTATTTATGCAACCTTGAATATTTTCTGAATTGGAAAAAAACCACGGTCTTTCATCTATGTGCCCCTCTTTCTTCTCACACATGCTGAGCCTGTGCAATCTACAGTATTCTCTTGGTTAATAATGGTATAATAGAACCATCCATTGGAGTTTTCCATTTTCTTCCACTTCTGTTCCTGACCATACCTGTAATCATAGCTTTTATACTGCTTCCTATGGCCGCAACCGATTATTTAATATCAGACATTTAAGTTACACAAGTGAGATACCTTAACTAGTAAAATGATACATCTAATAATGATACAAATGCAAGAATTCTACAAAAGCAAATATTTATTTCATTATTTTGGTTCTCACTCTGAAGTACAAGCTTTGTAGTCTCTTATGAAATCTCACCCAAGTAGTCCCGGCTACTAGATTTTTCAGGTTCAGAGGCTGTGTGATCAAAATTAGTCATGTTTTTGCATATAAAAGACTGTTTCATGCTCTTATTTATTTGCATATGGGGAGCAACTCTTTCTGCTTAATACAGGCTCTGGAATAGATATATTAAAAAACAAAATTAAAAAATGGAATTAGCAAGAATGTTTGCAGTTTGGGGAAGAAGGAAGAACTTACACTTGATTGGTGAATGAACTGAATGCTAACTTGTGGAAATGCTAGTGTTCCCAGATCATTTGCTTTGCCTATGTTTTAAGGGACAGACAGTAACTTGTGAGGTAGGACTACAAAATCATCACAGTTATATCTGGGGGAAAAGAAAAAAGGGGGTGAACTGTCGTGTAGTGTCCAGAGAAACAGCACAGAATTATGTCTTTACTCTTATTCCCAGGTTGTTGCTTTTTGTTACAGCTGAGTGAAGTTGTGTGTGATATTCATTTCATGCTGCTATTTTGAACATGGTATGAAGGGATATTGTTCCATTCCTACTGCAGTGCGAATCATTGTAGCATCTGATCGGTTATCTTTGTGCCCTTCCAACACAACTACTACTGGAGATGGGCTTTTTTCAAATAAAGAAGAAAGTGAAAATAATTTTTATTCTTTGAAAAGGAGAAGAACTTGAAAGAATATGGACAACATAAAGAATTACTAAAATTTCCTCATGCTTTGGCAAGAGAGTCCTCTCCAGTTTTTACTAGTTGTTAACAGTCTACATTCTAAGCTGAAGTAGGGGGGAATAAAGCGGGGGGCGGACACCTTTTAATTTAACTCCTTTTACCTCCTTTTGAAAAACTAAACCTGTTTGAAATCTTGACAACCCATTTTATTATTATAATATCTGAAAATGCAAGTTAAATAAAAATAGTGAAGGAGTGGATACTTGCTGTATATTTCTGCAAAGAAGGGAAGCAAAAAACCTGGTACAGGTCTTAGCAGCTGGAAGCAAAGCTGACTGAAAGCCTAAACCAGTTTTTGACTGCAGTAGCTTTAGTTTCAGATTATTCATTTAGTTATTCTCAACATCTAGTTCATTCAGTACTGAAAAATAGTAGCTGAAAAAGAAGATAAACTTGCTTTATATTTTTGAACACATAAAGAAAATGAGGTGTTAGCATGTAAGAGCTACAGTTTCTATGTCTTTAAAGAGTTCAGTCACCAGAAATGTTCAGATCATTAACTACAGGTTATGTTTCCACTGCTAAATAAAGCATTTAATTATAACTATGGTTTGTCAGTTCACCATACAGCACACTAGACATAGTACCGCGTAGCTAATAGTGTTGAAATGTTGTGTTGTGGCTTTTGACTGAATTCAAATTTCTACTAAAACTCAATTACCATTAATAATAAAAAAGTCATAAAGAAAATAAAAGCATATCATTCACTGCTTTCTAACATAGTAACATCAACAATAAAAGATGACTAAGTGTATAAACATAGATTCTCTTCTGACCTGACAAAAAATGCATTAAATATCTATGGAAGGAAGCTGAACGGAGGATACAAGAGCAATGCAGAGTTAAAATCCATGACTTATTCAAAGTTTCTTGCTTTTGATTTAAATTATTATTAAAGTTGGTTGTTTAAATAGCTGTGACTTAAATCAATCTGCTTTGAGCCTGGCCCATTAGAAAAGCATTCTTGAGAACAGAGGTCACTTCAAAGGATTCCTCGTAGAAATAGCAGTGTTCTTTTCCCACATCTGGGGATAGCGGTGATATCTCTCTCCAGCTGTTACTGCTGCAAGACGTGCTGTTCATAAGTCTTGTATTCAGAGTAAGCAAAGCTAGACTTTGCAGATATATGAGTCGTCTTAACATATATTGTTCTATGCTCTTGTTTTTATTTGATATTCATTTGATCCTTATTCAAACTCTTGAGCACTCTCGTCCCCATTCACCTCTCTCCTAAAGCAGGTGAATAGACAAGAGTTGTGCCTCTTGCAGGTGGCTGAACTGCAAAGGCAAGGTGCAATTTAAGCCGTGCAAGAATACCAGCTGCTAATCTGTGGGAGGTGGCGATGCTAGTTGCTGTTGCAGAGTTCACTTGCTTTTCCTCAGATCAGGCCTGCTGCAAATGCAAACTAAATTTAAATAACAGGGAGTTTGAGCTAGAAGTTCTGACTCTACACGGGAACAGACGACTATTCACAACTCAGCACCAACTTCATTTTTTTTTTTATTGCCTTCCATTATACAGCTGAGAGGTGTGTTCAGTTGTATTCTAATTTATATAGAAAAGAATCAACTAGAAGTCTATGAGGGCAAGGCACAGAACTTAAGCCTCAGTCAGACGTGCATTGTGAATGGCAAAGCAATCACTGCTTAGGTTTCTGTATTTTTGTAATGTGTTTGAGGTCAGAGGACAATTGGAGAAACGTCAGCAAATATAAAATCAAATATAAAATAATAATATATATAATATCAAATATAAAATCAAACTGGGAATTTGATAAATCTTTTCTGACTTTGTGGTCTTCCCGGCTGGTTTTCACACTTGGCAACAATAATTGAAGGCCGCTCTAACTTCTTCTTGATGTATGTGGCAAAAGAGATGGAAGCCTATATGAAGGTAGGTGAGCAAGGCCTGTGGTTTGGGGTATTCCAGCTGAAGCAAAAGCTGTTTTAACTTGTGGAATGGGAACAATTTTTTGAAAGCTTTTTGGATAGAGACTGGGAAGTTCAAAATCCCGTAGCTGTCTCTCTGTTGGAAGATTATTTTAGTCAGTGTTCATGTAATCCATGTCTGTATTAAAATCTATATCACATCTTGCAGTTTAGGATTAGCTATATTTTCCAGTCAGATATTTTCTGTGAGGCAAGTCAGAATGATTTTATCATGACAAGCAGTCTAATGCAGGCAGATTACACTCCATATATGTAAAGTCAGCAACTGGAGCTTTATTATGAATTCTACAGAACTAGTAAATGAAACCCAAGATTCATATGCAGTATCAAGATATCCTGACTGTATAAGAAGGTAACCAATCCCTCTGATATAGGTAGAACTGCTTTTCTTGGTTTGTTTAAACACTGCCATTCTTACAGATTTGGAGATCTTATGTGTTGCTTAAGCTTTCGAATGTGGCTTCTGGCAGCTCTTCTTTTCTGTCTTCTGCCTTCTTATGTTTGCCAGATTATGAACTCTTCATGGGCTCCATAAGCCATTGGAATGATTGTATGTGAGTGACAGACGTGTCTTTGTGAGCCCTTGCAGGAAGAATGAGTTGCTTAGGGCCCATTTGGTGGCCCTTACTGTTTAGCTCAAAATATACCAGCTCATGCTTTTAGCTACAGAGAGCCCCAGTTTAGCTTCAGGTGAGTTCCTTCTGCTTCAGTCAAAATATAATCATGATGTGGAGTTGGTTTTCATGGGCTATAGGAACCTCATGAAGTTCCAACAAGGGGAAGTGCAAAGTTCTGCACATGGAGAGGAACAACTCTGTATACCCATGCATGCTGAGGGCTGCCTGGCTGGAAAATTGCTTGGCAGAAAAGGACCTGAGAATCTGGTGAATTGGAGCCAGCAATGTGCCCTTACCGCAAAGAAGACTAATGGTATGCTCAGCTGAGTTAGGAGGCGTGTTGCCAGCAGGTAGAGGAGAGGTGACCCTTCCCCTTCATTCGGCACTGATGAGGCCACACCTGGAGTTCTGGGCTTCCCAGTGTAAGAGGGATGTGGACATAGTGGAGAGAGTCAACAAAGGACCACTGAGATGATTAAGCATGTCTCATATGAGGAAAGGCTGTGAGAGCCAGAACTGTTTAGCTTGGAGAAGGCTCAGGCATATAATCAATTATATAAATACCTGCAGGGAGGATGTGAAGAAGCCACGCTGTTTTCATTGGTGCCCTGTGACAACACAAGATGCAATGGGCAAAACCAGAACATCAGGAAACATTTTTTTACTGTGAGGGTGGCCAAGCACTGGAACAAGTTGCCTAGAGAGGCTGTGGAGTTTCTGTCCTTGGAGATATTAAAAAACTCCTGGGCAACTGACATTATGTGGCCCTGCTTGAGCAGCGGAGTTGGACCAGATGACCTCCAGAGCTCCCTTCCAACCTCAACTGGTCTGTGATTCATCTTTGTGCCTTGTTGAGTATGTTGTGTGTGCAAAATCATAGATAATTCCCAGGTCTATATGTAGTAAATGAGCTGTCTTAGCACAACCCAAGGTCTGTCCAGATGGGCTGTAATGCATAAAAGCTGATGACTTGGCAAACCCACATGGGAAGGGACATTCCAGGTATAGTAGGCTTGGAAGAAAGACTAGAAAGGAAGCCCAGAGACAAAATTGTGAGAAGTTGAAGATCAATAAACTTCTGACTCTGGAAATTGCCATTTCTGGACAGCTAAATTTGTGCTCTGCAAATTGATCACTAAAAGCATTGAAGGTTATATACCTTAAGACATCAAGTGTTCAAAAACCAATGTTGACAGCTCCATCATCTGTTGCCCAGTAGAGCTGTATAAACAAATACGTTTCCACATAGTGGGTGTTATAAACTGTCACCTTCCAGAGAACCCACTAGTCCTGTTACATGCACACTGAGGTATCCTGTGACAGCCAACAAAGACAAGTAAGCGTATTTCCTTCACAACAGTAAACTTTTCTATTTTTTGTAAAAGACTAGTGGTTTTGGAGACTGTATAGCTGTGCATTCCCACTAACTTCATAAGAGAGAAACATCATTCTGGGCAAAAATATACATCAGAGGAAAAATGTTGGTGGGTCGAGGCTTAGAATGAGTTTAGCCTGAAATCAGTTGGGGTTTTCTCAAGAAAAATGAAAAAACTTCATTTTGATGAAGAGTGTTCCTTCCTTTGTGTTAAACTCACAAATCCAAATATGGATTTAGGAGCCTATAGTTATGTTTTACTTTATTTTAGAGACTTTTCATGGCTCCACAGGCCTCAGCCTTGCACACAGCTTGCATGTATCTGTCCTTCTGTAAAGCCAGTGAAACCATCATTGTTATCAAGGAACTACCTTGCTAGAATGAGTCTAACTAGTGTTAAACATTAGTTTAAGCCATGGAAACAATGAGCCAAAATACAGAAACACGAAATGGCACTGAGAAGACAAGCATCAAGAAATGCCAGAGTGTAAAAGAGTGCCACTCAGAAATTCTTCTCAGTGAGGAGTGGTCCTTTGAGATGATTCCGAGTGTAAGGTTCATGAAGGTCAGTAGCATAACCGAAGACAGAGATATGGCTTACCTCTTGAGGGATTCCATGCTCGAAGTTTGTAGACATTACAGAAGTGCCATACAAGTAGAAAAATATGACCAAAAATGCACACAAAAAAGTTTAAGGTGTGCGGTGTTAGATGGAGGGGTTTTCCTTATTTCATACTCTGTGTATTCTATTTTTGTTTCTGAGCTTTTCCCTGATTTATTCTGGTGCTTTAGTTGTTTGGTTTTCCTCATGAGGATACTGTAATTAAAGAAAGAAAATACCTCTGAAGGGTAGAGAAGTGTTACTATCTAATCTTCCAGATGGGGAATCTTGTATTTTAGAACTAACAGGAAGCTAACATAGATCCCTAACACAGATCTCTGGACAGAAAGGGAAAGTGAAATTCAGTTAACTGACAAGTCACCTCCCTACTTTCTGATGCTTGTAACTCCTCAGTGTAGCATATGGCTGCTCTCCTACTCCTTTATATTTATCTGGTCCCTTTATAATGTCAGTCCTTATTAGCAGTCTCTTTGAAGACAATCAGGTTCAGCCTTGTAGTATTTCCAGCAAGCTGCAGGTGGAAGGTTTCACTTGCCTCAGCTTTTTTAAGTCTTTGAAAGTAACAAGATTCAGATGATCCAGGCAATGGATGGATAACACATAGAATCTTTATAATTGAAGACGTCTTGCCAGAGTATTTAAGAATATGTAGGAGGTGTTCCCAGGCCACTGGGAGATGTTATTTGCCAGGTAGTTGCTTCAAAATAGTACATACTAACAGAAAGAGGGTGGGATAGCTTTGAATACTACAAAAAAAAATCTGCACTGAATTAGTCAGTTTTAATATAATTCTTTTCTCTGGTAGGTCTAATATAGTTACTGATTATCTTTTCCCTAATGAATGCTGAGCAAAACCATTCATCCTTTTATTATCATCACTATTTTCCATCACAAAATTGTACTTCAATATCAAGAAGAGCAGATAGTGCTGAGGGCGAACAACTTGTTTTCCTGCCTTTGTTCCTGCTGTCTGTTGGTTTTAGTATTGGCATGCTAGTTCTACTGAAAGCTTTAACAATACAAGGTCATTGGGAACTTGAAGGCATGCTACTGTCTGACATAAAATAAGTAAAACTGGAAGTCAGTTTTACACCTTAGTCAGGTATCAGTGGTGCCAGAAGATGTCATGAATTAGAGAGAGGAGTGAATCCTCTCGAATTTTGTGCTGTTTTACCATACAAATTGACCAAGAGAAAAATGTTCATGATGGTCCAGCTTAGTCAGCACAAGACTTACCTCACACATATACAGTGATTGGTTTACAAGTAACTCTTGTAGATAGTTTCTTCACACTGATTCTTTGCATCTTTTCTAAGAAGTGCCTCCAACAGCTGAAAGAGACAGATACAAGTGGATTTGCAGAATGCAGTTTACGCCTGTTAGCATTTTTTGAGCTGATGGAGAGTGCTAAGTGTGTGAGATGCTATGTTCTTGGTTGTGCCCTGTAGTACATCTTCAAGAGAGTATCTTAAGTCATGGTAACTTCTTTGAGGCTAGAAAGGTCTTCACTCCTTTTAGACAAATTTGGATGAGGGTTGCTGACTGCTGCACCCTCCCCCTCCGAGTCCTTGAAACATCTGATTTTTTGTTTTGTTACTACTGCTTTTATTTGGTATTAAGAGATAGACCAGAATTAAGCAGCTGTGATTAAAATAAACAAAGCGGATAAAGAGGCTCCAGGAGTATTGGCTCAGGAAAAAAAGAGACAGATTAATAACATGTGACCAGCAGAGGTGTCCAGACTTCATTAAGTTATGCCAGTGAATGCTAAACATTGTAAATGTATGTTTGATGGCAGACTGACCAGAATCTGACTGTGCTTCTTGTGGGGCAGAAAGTGTCCATGAATAAATAGGTGGGGACATATGTCTTAGAAGATGGTGCTGCAAATACACGCCCCTGCATTTGTGCAAATACGTAACATATGAATTTAGCATATAGTCTTAAATAGTCATGCAGTTATGTTTTCAAAAGGCTTTAAAAGGCTGCTCTAAAATTAGAGCACTGGGGGAAGTCAACAGATCATGATTCAATTCGTTTTTCTCTCCACCATCAATGGAATAAAATATGATTTCCTGTCTTGTCTGATAGATTTCTCTTGGCGCTTCCACATACTGGAGTTTGGACTGTAATTTAGATATACTGTTTGTTCTTGCTCTTGTTACTCTGCAAACTGTCTTGGTAAAATTGTCTCTTCCTTCTAAAGCCTTGAGTGTTGGTTTTGAGTCTGTGAATCAAATGTTTTGGGAAAAAGGTTTTAATAATGAGACAAAAATATTTTATTAGCCAAATCATGGTTGCTAACATATAGAAATTTTGTAATTTGTTATGCTTGCATATGATTGCAGTAAAATAGTCTTATAATTATTCCAAAAACTGGAAGAACAAAATTCAGTTCTCTTTCTGTTCTGCAGGTATAATGGGATTGAGCAGCAACATGTATTTGCTTTTGCTATCAAACTAAGCTCTGAATGTTTCCATGGCGTAGGTAAATTCAGAAGATCTTTCTGTCCGGCTGGTTTTTAGATTGGATTCTCATTTCAAGTGAAATTAACTTTATGGAAATAATTAGGAAAAATTTTTAAAAGCGGGGGAGGGGAGGCATTTTAAAAGCAGATCTCCATTTTTGAATTAATATTATTACATAGGGAAAAACCCTAAACTTACGTCTTCTAACAAGTAGTTTCAAAAAGTGGTGCATTAAAAGACAGCACTGCAATTTGCTGCCTGTTTTCAGTTTGAAGTTTGCATAGATAGGTTTATTTGCAAGAATTAAAGACAGACTGAATTTCATCCCCAGACTTTGCGTTTCAGAAAAATATCTTTACAGTTATGTGTGTTTAGGAAATAAGGCTTAATTCTCAGAACTACTTTGTTAGGCTGATGGATTTTAATTCATTATGAATTACTTAGTGAATTGTTCTGCTCCTATCCTCTTGCTTACTAATGAGAAGATAATTTAAAATGAAGATTATGTATAATGCTTAGTTACAGTTGTTGACAAGTCTGTTATCAAGGACAGCATAAATGTACATTCTAATATATGAATAAGGTTAATGTTTCTGTAGGAACCACAAGTCCTTTATGGGCTTTATGAATTATATACCTTTTTTTTTTTTTTTTTTTTTTTTTTTTTTAACTGAGGACCTAATACTGTGTCCAAGGTCTGCCCCTATTATCCTCTCTGCCATCTGAGTTTTGACTGTCACTTAACTATGTTGTATACATCTCAATTCTTCAGACATCATCTCTGAATCCCCTTCAAATGTTCAGTCGTCTTTACCTACTGCACTTTGGGTTTTGTGTGTTATATACAAAAAGATGATGATACTGACATTGGCACAACTAAATTGGGCCTCTCATTCACAGCTGCTGGCAGGGACAGTTTTGTTGGTTTTGCCTTTGTTACCTTTGTGCATGCCACTCAAAATAGCTGTGAAGTTTTGGAACAAGAATTACTGCAGTCCAAAGTAATGTCTCATTTGCTTTGACACTTTGCTTTTTATATCTTTTCACATATCATCCTGCAGAAAGTCTGTGTTTGGGAATATAATTTTGCAGATGGATGTTTCCTTTAAGTTTATGATTTTTTTCCAGTCTCTCCAAGTCCCTTTCTATTGCTACTTTTTTCCACACTTATGTTTTAACTACTGACAATTTATCACATAGGGATTTCATGAACAAGATGTTTGCCACCTAATAATTAATGACAATCACTAGCAAATCAGGGCTGTGCTCGTGTTGAACACAACCTGTCAATAATGGAGGGGGCTTATTTTTTACCTGTTCAGGCAGACATGGGATACTGGGCGGGGGGGGAAAAAAAAAGAGAGTGTATGTGTGCATAGTAGAGAATACAGCTGGACTATAGTTATTAAGATCTGAGAGCGTGTCTCCTTAATATAATCATGGAACAGGTGTGGTAGGAAGGGACCTGTTTAGATCATCTAGTCTCCTCACCCCCACTCAAGCAGGGTCAGCTAGAACAGGTTACAATGGACGGTGTCTAGTCAGGTTTTGAAATCTCCACAGCACTACTACAGGGTTTGATCACTCTCATAGGTTTTTGGTTTTGTTTTAAAAATGTGGCTTTTTCTTGCATAGTATTTTGTGTTTGAATTTGTACCCATTGCCTCTTGTCACTCGGCACTGCTGAGAAGAGTCAGGCTCCCTCTTCTTCATTGCCTTTTATCAGGTACTTATATAGATCAATGAAATCCCCCTGAGCCTTTTCTCCCTGAGGATAAATCATCCTGCCTCTCTCAGCCTCTTCTCAAATGAAAGATGCTCCATTCTCTTACTTGTATTTGTCTATGTCTTGTACTGGAGAGCCCAGAACTGGACAGAGCACTCCAGTTGTGGCCTCACCAGTGCCGAGTAGGGGGAAAGGATCACATCCCTCAAACCTGCTGAAAACACTTTTCCTAATGCTATTAACCTTCTTTGCTATGACATTGTATTGCTGGCTTGTGGTCAGCTTGTTGTCCACCAGGACTTCAGGCTCTCCACTGCAGAGCTGCTTTCCAGCCTGTCAGCCTCCAGCATGTCCTGGTGCATAAGTTTATTCCTCCCCAGATGCAGAATTTCACGTTTCACTTTGTTGAACTTCATGAGATTCCTCTCTGCCCAATTCTTCACCCAGTTCAGGTTGCTATGAATGGTAGCTCTGCCATCTGGTGTATTAGCCACTCTAGTTTATATGCAAACTTGCTGAAGGTACACTCTGTCCCATTGTCCCAGTCATTAATGAAGAGGTTAAGCAGAACTGTTCCCAGTATCAGCCTCTGGGGTACATCACTAATGACTAATCTCCAGCTGGACTTTGTGCCACTGGTCACAACCGTCTGAGCTTGGCTGTTCAGCCAGTTTTCAATTCACCTCACTGTCTGCTTATCTAACCCATACTTTGCCAGCTTGTCAACGACGATATTATGTGAGAGAGTGTCAAAAGCCTTGCTAAAGTCAAACAACATCAGCAGCTCTCCACTCACCCACCAAGCTAGTCACCTCATTGTAGAAGGCTATAAGGTTCCTTGGGCATGATTTCCCCTTTGTAAATCCATGGGGACTACTTCCAATGAGCATCTTGTCCTTCCTGACCTTCATTTCAAACTATTCATCAACTACCTGGTTGAAGGGACAGAGTGTGCCCTCAACAAAACTGTGGGGAGTGGCTGATAGGCCACCAGAAGGCTGTGCTGCCATTCAGTGAGACCGGGACAGGCTAGAGAGCTGGGCGAAGAGGAAGCTATTGAGGTTCAAAAAAGGCAAGTATAGGGTCCTGCACATAGGGAGGAATAACCCCATGCACTAGCACAGGTTGGGGGCTGATGCAGAATCAGAGAATCACAGAATCATTTTGGTTGGAAGAGACCCTCAAGATCATTGAGTTCAACCATTAACCTAACTCTGGCACTAAGTCATGTCCCTAAGAACCCCATTTATATGTCATTTAGACACCCCCAGGGATGGTGATTCCACCACTTCCCTGGGTAGCCTGTTGCAATGCAAGAGAACCACTTCCGTGAAGAAATTTTTCTTAATATCGAACCTAAACTTCCTGGGCACAACTTGAGGCCGTTTCGTATTGTCCTATCACTTGCTACTTGGTAGAAGAGACCAACACCCTCCATGCTACAACCTCCTTTCAGGTAGTTGTGGGCAGCGATAAGGTCTCCCCTCAGCCTCTTTTTCTCCAAGCTAAACAACCCCAGTTCCCTCAGCCGCTCCTTATCAGACTTGTGCTCCAGGCCCCTCACCAGCTTCATCACCCTCCTCTGCACTCTCTCTAGTACCTCAATGTCTTTCTTATGATGAGGGGCACCAAAGTGAACACAGTATTCAAGGTGGGGCCTCACTAGCGCTGAGTACAGGGGCACAATCACCCCTCTAGTCCTGCTGGCCACACTATTCCTGATACAAGCCAGGATGCTATTGGCCCTTTTGGCCACCTGGGCACACTGCTGGCTCATGTCCAGCCAGCTTTCGACCAACACCCCTAGATCCTTTCCCACCAGGCAGCTTTCCAGCCACTCTTCCCCAAGCCTGTAGCTCTGCCTGGGGTTGTTGTGACCCAAGTGCAGGACCCAGCACTTGGTCTTGTTAAACCTCATACAGTTGACCTCAGCCTATTGATCCAGCTGGTTCAGATCCTTCTGTATGGCCTTCCTACCCTCCAGCAGATCAACACTCCCACCCAACTTGGTGTCATCTGCAAACTTACTGAGGGTGCACTCAATCCCTTCATCCAGATCATTGACAAAGAGACTAAACAGAACTGGCCCCAACACTGAGCCCTGGAGAACACCACTCATGACTGACCCCTCCCCCCAAGAAAAGCAATACTTTGTGCAACTTCTGATAAAGTCAATTTCTGAAACTGCCCTGAATACCTTGAAGGGAAACATTCCATTAATACCCCGCCAAATACCTGTGCAGAAAAAACCCACAAATTCATTACAAATCAGAGTAGTAAAAGTTTGCCCTTCAAAAGAAAGAAGGTGCTGGCAAAGCAAACCACTGGCTTTATCAATTATCTTCTAAGTTTTGTTGTTCTGCTTTTGGTAACGCAGTGATGGAATATATGGGAAAAATATATCTGGTGCCTGCAAATCAACTGGAACAGCTAAAGGTGCCACCATTGGCCCATGAAAAACACGAAGACTGATAAAGCCCACTGTTTGGATGCTGAAATGAGGGACATTTTCCAGAAATAAGGCTTGGCAGCCTACATGAAAGTTAAGGTGCATACAGCACCTTTTCACAAATACCTGGCACATGGGAAGCAGAGCTGGGGGATGACTCCAGGAAGAGGATAACTGCTTTCCCTGGCAGACGAATTAAGGAGGGGTCAGCATTTGCACAGATTCCAGTTCTGTACCTTCTGTTACATGTAAGCTGTCATTACAACTGTTACAGCACTGGACTAAAAGGAAACATCAAAATAATTGCTGTTTCTTGCATCAATATCCAGTTCATAGGAACGTTGTAGAGGGGTTTAAATCTTTGCTATATTGTTATGACAGTAGCACTAAGTAGGTATTATTAAGTGTATTCACCCACTTCCATACTCCATTCTCATTTTCTAGTCTATGGCTAAAGAACAACTCAGATTTTTGTGTCCTTGCTATATTTTGCATCATGTTTAGAAGATTATCTCGCTTTGCAAGAGTCTTTCTCTGAGATTTTCAGCTGTTAAGCCCCAGTTTTTCTTAATCCTGTGTATTATCGAGACAGAGCAGGAAAATTTATCTGGGCTTACCTGAAAATCTCCTTTAAGCACCAGCCCTTTCCTGAAATGGATGAACCACTCAAATCCAGAAGTGGCAAGTGGCATCCAAAACCTTAATTTACAGAAAGTATCTCTGTTTTGAAGCAGTAGAAACCATGGAGTTCCCATCCTTGCCTCCATCCAGAACAATCTTTCTGATCTGTAACTCAGGGCAGAATACTGGAAAAGCAAAAGATGAGCACCCCTGTCTGATGGTAAATGAATGAAATAGCTCTACTGCTGAGCTTTGAGTGCCCTTTCCCTTTTATGTCGCCCCCTGCTTTCATTAATATTGTGTTCTCAACAGAGCAGTTAATGTATTGTGATAGTTTGAAAAATGCTGTTATTTGTGGTGATGATCTCTGTGAACAATCAAGTTAGTATCTTCCAAAACTTAATGTGTATTGAAACAAGAACAGGGACTGCTGTGTCCGTGAGGACAGGATGATGGGTTTTTGAACTCCTACTGTTTCGAATTTCCACACCATACTACTTCCAAGTGAAGCACCAAATCCAAAATGCACACATGTGAACTCTTCCTGCTGATCTGAAGAGTCTTTGAATCAGGTTTCCAGCTGCTAAAGATGATATCCATTTTTGTTTCTCATAGAAGTTTTCTTTAAAAATTCCTGCATAGTCAGAAAGAACAGCCTACTGCTTCTTGCTTCCATAGGAAACCTGTGAGGTCATTAAGATACCATAAAAGGAGAGGGGGGGCAAAAAAAGACCAAACCACAAGGACAGAGTGAGAAGATTGTGCTGCTTCACGAGGGCCACTCACCTCATCTGCACATTGTCTGGTCTGAGGGTCAGTTGAATCACAGAATCACAGAATCACAGAATGTTAGGGATTGGAAGGGACCTCGAAAGATCATCTAGTCCAATCCCCCTGCCAGAGCAGGAACACCTAGGTGAGGTTACACAGGAAGGCGTCCAGGCGGGTTTGGAATGTCTCCAGAGAAGGAGAATCCACAACCTCCCTGGGCAGCCTGTTCCAGTGTTCCGTCACCCTCACTGAGAAGTTGTTTCTTCTCACATTTAAGTGGAACCTCTTGTGTTCCAGCTTGAACCCATGGGTTGCCGGGCGCGGTGGCGCGCGCCTGTTGTCCCAGCAATGTCGGGAGATAGAGTCCGTCGAATCGCTTGAGTCCAGGAGTTCGAGACCGCACTGTGGCGCTGAGCTGGCCAGCGTTCTGTATGGTGCGTGAACCCCGGAGGCGTGGGGCCGGGGGCACCGGTATGTAAGTGAAGAAATGGTGGAAGATCTCTCTATCTTGAAAAGAAGAGCTAGGATAGGTAACCTTTATCTTGTAGGACTTACCGAACAGAGGGAAAATATTACTGGCAGCTCTTCCAAAGTGTTGCTGACCCCAACGGAAGGGAAGGTTTTAAAAGTCACATGGACACTGAAAAACCTTTCTGTTCCAGCCTTTGGTGATACATTCTGCTTGTCCACATGGCTTCTTCGTGCTGGTCCTTTTGGTGGAGGTCATATTGCTGTTGGCTTATTATTTCAATAGAGGCCTGTAAAAGCCTAATTCAGAGTGTCTTTTTGTCACTGCAGTTGTCCTGAAATTAGTTCCCAGTGTTGACACTTATTTTTGCAGTCATGCTGTTAGTAATTCCTTGTAACAAACCTCCTGTGCTTTTTGCCATTTTTATGGGGGGGCATATTTAAGCTGTTCCATGTATTTTTCATTGTATCATCTTTGCTTCAAGCAAGATTGGTTGTTTTAACACAGCACAGAGGAAGGTAGGAAGCTTTATGTTCTCTGTAACTGGGCCACAGATGGCCCAGGGCATGTTATTCAAAGTGGAGGTACAAACTGAGACATTTGCTGCTTGTTTTTGTCCCTAGTGGTTGTCTCTTGGTGTTTGGTTTCTGTATGTCTCTGTTCTATTCCAAGTCTGTTAAGAGCTCCCCTGGTGTTTAACCATTAATAGTAAGTCTGATGCCAAGAAGAAATCTTCCTGCCACTCTTTTTCTCTCACACGCCTAGTTGTGCTATTTTTCCATCACAAATTGTGTGCATGAGATGGAATGATGGCAAAAAAACCCCCAAGAGTATGGCCCTCATACCTTTTCCTCTAGGTAGTATCTTCCTTATCAGATTCCTGTTGCCCAGTGCTGTTCAATGGGTTACTTCAATGGTAAGTCTATCAATATTATTCTATTAATAAACCTTACCAGAATGGCATATCCTACCTCTTCTTTAGCCCAACTTGTTTGATGCTTGCTAGTTTTGCTGAATTCTGCATGCATTATCTCACATTGAGAAGCATTATATCGTACTCAGAGAAGCATGAAATGTCATTATTTGTTTATATACTAGGAAACTACAAGTGTTGTTAGCAATAAATAAAATTATCTAGCCCTTACTGACTATTGTGGCCACAATACTTGATTCTTGTAATCGCTTATGGCATAACTGAGAAGTAAATTGATAAATTATGTGAAGCAAAACATACTACATAGGGCTTGCTAATATTCCCCTTGTTCCTATTATTGGAAAATATTAGAGAGACAGACTGTTCGGTTTTCATACTGATGTCTAGAATTGTGAATATTTCATTCACTTCCTGTCTAATAATTCCTCCCAGGCCAGATAATCCTGTGCACAATCTCCTTCCGTACAATCTGTCAGTCTTGGCATACCTCTGACCATCTGTGTTATCCCTCCCAAAGTCTTGTAAACTCTTACTATATCTTCTTTAGGTTAAGGCAACTAAATCTGGGTATGATGCTCTATTGTCTAAGTTTGTATTGTTATATTAGTTCACACAATGCTCAAAAATCTGAATGAAATAAGAGAGCCCCTTTCCCACTCCAATGATAGCACTTGTTAGGGAAAGACTTGCATTTGGGTTTGTCTCTCTCTGGGCTTATCTGGATTTCTGATTTCTTTTGAATATTTGAGACTTTTACTGTCTCCTAGAATGCTGTATGTTTTCTCAACATAGTGATGGTAACAGATAGATGTTGAGATACTGAAGAGAATTCAGGCTTTGATAGTGAAATAGCAAAGCAAGAGAGAAACTGTGAGAAAAGTTGGTGTTCCTTTTGTTAGCTTTCAAGCTCAAAATATGTGTGTCATAGCTTGACTAAATTACTCTATAAGTAAGAGTCTGTGTATCCATGTATGTGACTGCCTTTATGATAGTGTTCTGCAGTTACCTTCATGAATAAACACCAGAGGAAGGAGAGATTTGATAGTTGCCTGGAGGATGATAATTTCTAATCATGAGAGGGAAATAAACCAACATTTTTTGAGAAGAAAGATCCAGTCAAGTTTATTATGCTGTCAAACCATTTTCCACTCTAATGCAATTAAATACCAAGCAGCATATATTATCTAATTATATAGTGAAAAAGGAATTAATAAGGTGACTTGATATGTTTTTGCTGCTTTCACCTGCCAGCATTCCGTTGTACCAAACAGAAAGAGGTAGATCCTATGAGAATAAATAGCTGTCTTCATGTTGTACAGAAAATGAGATTGGTAGACAAAAAAGTATCAGGGAAAGCTATTTGATTGCTAGAATTCTAGGTAGCTTTGGTTGGTATGGTTGTATGCAATTAAGTTCCAAGTCAGTGGAATTATTTGAGATTTTTTTTAGGAAGCGTGAGTGAGAAAAACATTTGGCCTGGGACCTAAGGTTTAAAGCATAAATTTTAGCATCAACAGTACTGCTACCAGTAGAATGACAGAGATAAAAACAGAGAAGTAAGCAAAAAAATTGAGGAGCTCTGGAAAGGAGAAAAATAAAATTTGACTTAAAACTGTTAGTGCTATTTGGTATGTGATGCCACCTTGTGGAAGTTTTTAGATTGTCGTGTCTATTAGCAAATCTCTTCCAACTCATACAGTCATAGAATTGTTTCGGTTGGAAGGGGCCTTCAAAGGTCGTCTAGTCCAACCCCCTGCAATGAGCAAGGAAGTCTTTGTGACTATTTAGTCTCTTCAGTCACTGTAGATAATCCTGTTTGCATAGATCAGCCTTAGTCTTTAATAGCCACTCCATCACCTGATTTTTTAATGTAATCTGCACTTCTGGTGTAATTTAGGGATGGAGAAATCTTAGTCTGGGAGGTAAAAAGTCTGTGAAAAGGAGAACTTTCCTTAGCTTGCCCAGTGGGCCTGGGAATCAGCCATGGTGAGGGTGTGAGCAGTGCAGATACTGTGGTATAATTGTAGTACTACACTAATGTGTGTTGTCAGCTCTGAAGGGACCTATTAATCACATTGTGCATGTTGGCATGTTAATGAAAACACTACAGCAGTTGGAAAGGAGTTATTCTGTGGTTTTCTTCAGTGGGACATTACAATTGCAGGAAGAACGAGCAAATGTGGACATGTCTGCTGTCTCAGCTGACATATCACTTCGTTTTGCATTGTAAAGGATTCCTCTATTCATGTATTCAGATGTCTGGCATTTGAGTTGTATCTCCATAGTGGTCTGCCTAGGGACAGCACAGGTGTGTTGCTAATCCACAAGACCTTTGTTGAAAATGTTTCACATCAAATGCCAAATGTTTCTTCCCTGTTAGAGGCATTGTGAAAAGGTGGAGGTGTGGTAGGTGACTGGTTTTCTGCCAAAAAGCAAGGAGTTTTGCTCCTGAGTTTACCAAAATACTAGTGTGGCTACCACAACCAAGTGAAGAAATCATCTGTCCGGTAGTGTATATAGAGGATCTCCTGAACTGAGACCCAGTTAGAGGGACAAAGGCCATCTGTCCATTTTTCTGCTCTCCAGCTTGGATTCTCCTTCTGCTCTTGGTCCTTTTCCATCTTCATGTCCATCCCATGGACCAGCAGTGGGCCTGTCACTTTCCAGATTTCCTGTACTTGAAGGTAGCTCTCCCTTCCCTCATCTAAGCCATTGGCTGCTTCTAACTTTGTCTAAATAAACATAAACATGAGCCTTCTGGATTAATTTCAGAGCCACCTTTCTACTCTAGACTCTGTCTACGATTGTGTTGGGTTCTTTCCAAATGTTAAAGAGATGCTGGTAAGGGCTTCTTTTTTCTACCTGTATTGCTACTATCCTCATAACTGGAGTTGGATACTGAGGTGCAAGTCTTCATGGGCTGATCTTTCCACTGGTCACTTGTGCTTCTTTTTGTCCTTTACTTGCCCTTCCTCTGTAAGCCTTTTGCCCTGATCTTGCTTTCACCACCACCTTGTTTGTCTGCGGTGGTTTGCTGCTTTTGGCCTGATGATTTCAGAATTGACTGCCCTCTTTCAAAACACTTGAGCTCGGGCTGTGATGAGTATGAAAGTCCAAGGAACACATTTGTGAATAACCTTTAAGGTCTGAATTGAGGCTCTGAGGGGAAGTTACACTGAACAATTCAAGTCTTTGGCAGGGGTAGTAGAAACTTCTTTGGAAACATTTACAGTCTCATCCATGGAGTGTTATGAAGTCACTGATTGAAGTGCTATCAGCTATTGGCAATGTACAGCCTTGGCAGCTTAGAAATGCCATTTAAAACCTTAAATGAAAGTTGTGTGGTGAGAGCTGCATCTAACCTCCTGAACCATCAAGCTCTCGGCCTGAGCAACTGCCTGTGATTCTCATCGAATGGTTGAAGCAGCTGAGCCACAGAGTGGATTCCTGGAGTCACCAAAACTGCAGCAATTCAAGGACAGAATAGATGCAATTTAAAGCAGGAGCAATAGAGTGACTGATTCCATGAACTGCAGACAGTTTAAACCTGTGGTTATGTCCACTGGGTCCTGCAGCAGGATGTGATCAGGATACTTCTTTTTTGCTTCCCCCCCACAGTTCTCTGTTACTCCAAGTTCACATTCACCTTGCTGAAATACAGTGAAAGGCTATGAGAAATCACTTGAAGACTATTAATTGGAGAGGACAGATTTAGGGGAAGAGGTGAAAGTCCTGTCGCCCTTTCCTGCCGCATGCATGTATGTTTTCTACCAGTCTTTTCAGTCAGATAGTAGCTGTTTGACTTTTTGCTGCTAAACACATTCGTGTTGCAGCTGCATCCAGCTCTGTTACAGGAAACAAATGTTGTGACATTTATCCACACCCAGTGATGCAGAGCTCCCCAAATCACACTGTGGAGTTATTGTGTGTTGAGTTTTGGAAGCAGAGGTACTTCCCAGCCTCCTTTCAAGAATGCCTACAGTTTCCTCTGTGTTAGCCAATGCATGTGCTTGTGAGCTTTAAACAGTTGTGGGATTTTTTTCCCAGATTCTTAAGCTAATGCTTAGGTGCGAGGGGGCCTGGAAATAACCACCAATGCAGTATAGATAATCTCCATCTCTTATTCTCTTTCTGTGCCTACACAACCCTGTATTTTTATGCTTTGCATGATGTTAGCTCTTGTAGACCTGGTACATTGGGAGATGTTTTACCTCTCATGGGAAAACCTGTGAGCATCTTGCATAAGGCCTACTCCTGGTCACAATTCTCCACGAAACCAGTGAATCTCCCTAGATGCAAAGTAGTTTCAAAAGCTTCAAGCAAACTAGGAAGGAGTCTCAGAGCAGACAGAAGGGTCACAGGGGAAGTAAAAGAAAATAGCCATGTGTATGATTATGAAAACATAAGCCTGACTCATAGGTAAGGTGACATGAATGCAGGAAGATACTGTTCTAGTTTTTCTTTCATGTTCTGTGAAGCAGCAAAACCAAAAGGTGCCAGTTGTACCCTGAACTATCTGCCCTTCTGGTAAAATCACCTCAGACAGAAGGAGGGATATTTGCCCAGAAAGTTAGGTCTGTAGCTCTTCATCATGCAGGATTAGTGCTCATCACAAGGCAGGATTGAACCCCATTTTAGTGGATATGCTGTTATCTGGTCTTGAGTTTCCAATCTGAGAAAAAGTAAGTTTATGCAAGCACAATGGGGTAGGCTGGATGTGGTGAACTTGCTTGATGGCAAGAACTTTTGTTCCTTTTGTTCGTCACTGCTGACAGGTGAACACCAGCAGCTTTGGGATATCACTGTGAGTAATGATTAAGTGCTGTTTTACTTTTCCCATGCAATGGTCCAAGTAAATTGGAGCAAAGCACTCTGAGTTGGCGGGGGGATACTCTGAGCTTCCTGCAGATAATAAACCTAGAAATCTGATTTTTGCGGTATTGAACACTGGCAAATAGCAGTAAAGCTATGGGAACTCAACCCAATCTGGCTGCTGGGACTGAGCATTTTATGACAAATATTTATTGAAATGATACTATTAATTGTAATTACCTCCAGGTCTTCTTTGCCTGCCCTAGGATGAGGAAATATGGGGCTGGATACTCTGAGACATTGTAGATGACTGCAGAAATAAGTGCAATGGAGCACTATTTCAAATAAGGTTTTTTGTCTTCGTACAGAAAAATTGCATTGGGTTGTGCTATTGGAAGATCAATGGGTAGCCCTGGTTTCATGTGCTGAGTCTTTTAAAAGATAATTCTGCCATCCAATGGCTTTTGAGTAAATTAATAAGTATAGGTGACATGACCAAGTCTAGGTAAGAACATTTAGTTTCACTTTGTTTCAGCACCAAGCCACTGAGAGCATTACCGCAGAACAGTTACCTGATGAGAAATTCTTTCCTTTCAGAGTTGAGGGGAAGGACCCAGTGCCATTTCTTTTAATGGTGAAACCTATCTTTTGTTTTTCTCTTTACAGTTATGTGGCTGTGGGCTGCTGGGTGTGGGCATCTGGCTGTCAGTGTCACAAGGAAACTTTGCCACGTTTTCTCCTAGCTTTCCATCGCTTTCAGCTGCCAACCTAGTAATTGCCATTGGCACAGTCATCATGGTGACCGGCTTTCTGGGCTGCCTAGGTGCTATCAAGGAAAACAAGTGCCTCCTGTTGAGTGTAAGATATCAATACTTCTTTTCACTAAGACCAGTGACTGTTGCTTTGTTGTGTTTTTATTTAAATGACCAATGCAATAAAGTATTGTGGATCACTGTAACATTGCCTTTGGCTTTTAATCTTCTGTATGCCTGCAGTATGACATCCCACAGCTTTGGTCACAAAGATATCATTTGTGTATTAGCAAATGTATCCTTGTTACTGCTTTAATGTATTAGATAGCAAAGCAAATTATTATCAGTTATCTCTGAATGGTTAAACATGAACTGTATGGTCAACCTGGACAGTCCTCTGGAAATGTCCGTTGGAAGGATTGACTGAAAAAATCTTACACGCAGCTGCTTTTGGATGCCTCTTAAAGTGTCTTATGGCAATTTACTATTTTGCCTTTATCTAAGGCCTTTGTCAGTGGTTGGTGGAAACCATCTGACCCAAAGTTAAGAAGTCAGGGTCTCTGCCAGGCCTTACCAAAAAAAAAAATCGGATCCTTGGCAGCGTTTGTCCAGCACTGAAGCACAGAGATTGGGAACCCCTCTCAGAAAACACAGTATGGGTCACTCCTCTTGCATAAATCTAAGAGTCTTCACCATGCTTTTCCCCACCCCAAAGAGAGAGGTATTGTGGCAGAAGGTGAGAGAACTGCTTTCAAAACAGACAGCTTCCGATTTAGTCACAGCTTATGAATCACAGGTGCTGTGACATTAAGGAACACTTGAGTTTCCTTGTGTATGTCTCCCTTATATGGTGTGGAGCAACATCTAGGCAGCATCTCAGAGAATTATACTGGAGGACAAACGTGTACTTGTTTTTTGCTATCTGCTGCTTGGTTTTGTATGTAGGTTTTTTGTAGGAAAACAGAGAACAATGAGACCTGTGTCGTTCATCCACAGAGTGCAACAGCAGCTGAATACTTTTTTTTAAGAGTGTTTATATTCTGACAAGGTTCTGCAAAAGTCTTTTTTCACTATCATGACTATCATGAGTTTCCAGTTGGAGAACTTGCTGCAATGCATACTACATCTCCTCCAGTGGCTGCATGGGATATGTCATAAAGGCAAATAGTGGGCATGAAAAGTAGTGAGAAACTACTGGAGCTTACACTTGGGTTGCCCCTGCAGAGAGAGATTTCAGCTACGGAGAGTTGGGAATAGAATTGCTGAGTAATGTAATGACTATTCCAACAGTAAGATGTGGGCAGCCAGTCACCTGCTAGAAGCTCACTCCTGAAGCCTGTCAAATTTATCTTTGCGGTAATGGGTTTAGCATCTGTTCTGTAGTCTGTATGAAGGAGACTACCAGGGCTGCGTGCTGTGACAGCAGTCAAAGGTGCAAGACAAAAGCATTGCTGAAACCTGTAAACTGGTAGTATGGCAAAACCTAAGATTTAGAGAATGCTAGACAGTCAGTTTCCTCATTGATGGTGAGACCTACAGGAGTTTTAGCAGAAATATGATACTTCAATGTTCCTGAATAGTTTGAAATCAAACTTTCGTGTTTTTGGCAGTAGAGGAAAGGTTTAGAGGACAAGGCCTATAGTCTTCAGAGTTTATAGCAGCCCCAGCTCTGCTCTCTAGTTGGCAAGTCTTCATATACTGTTTGTTTTTTCTTTGTTCTAGTTTTTCATCATTTTGCTGATAATTCTCCTGGCAGAGCTGATACTACTAATTTTGTTCTTCATTTATATGGACAAGGTAAGCAAATATGCCATATAGATTCATTAACTGTACTAGCATGTAAACCAGGTTCAGTTTGCTTTTGTTTAATGGAGGTATGTGGGTTCTCCTTGGTCTTCACTTTGTTGAAGGTTTAACCTTGAGATCCTGGCTGTTTTCTGTAAGCTGTTTCTGCAGGAAAAAGTGGTGAGGAGGAGAGGAGAGGCCACTGAGCTTTCCAGTTTCCTTCCTGAAATAAATCCGTGGTCCAGGGCCTACCTTTTAGTGTTCTCCTAAAAGCTAAGATAGCCTTCAACATAGCTGTTTGATGTCTCTGCAAGAAGCTGATCATCTTGTGGACCTGTGTTGTGAGAGGTCCTACTTAGGACCTGGTTAGCTTCTTAGGGCCAACCCTTGAACAGGACTGGAGAAGAGAGGCCTGAGATATTCACAGGTTATTCCAGATGCCACCAGCTGGCTCAGTTGACTGGGCAATCCCAGAGAGTTTGCTGGGCAATCCCAGAGAGTTTGTCAAGGTTACAGGTAGGAGAGGCTGCTGTGTGGCATTGCCAACAGCTGTATCTGGCAAAGTTAAAGTAAGCTCAGATTTCTGCTGATCACTCTTCAGTTAGTTTGGATCATATGATGACTGTATGATGGACTTTTAGTAGAGGGGAAGCTGTTTGGTCTCCTGTGAATTAATCCAGTATTTTGCAGTCTGAGGGAGACACTAGGCCTTGGCAGGTGCTTAAAGGTCCCACTGACTTGTGAGAGTCTTGAAGCTATGATGGGCTTTTCTACCCATGTTAAGTTTGTGGTCAGAGAAGGTAAGAGAGATACATTCTATATGTAAGTGTACCATTTGGTCCTTTCCTCGAAATAGCGCATTGACTTCCTGTATTTTTTTACATGATGCAGGTGAGTGACAGTGCAAAGAAGGATTTGAAGGAAGGTATGAAGCTGTACAATTCAGAAAACAATGTTGGACTGAAAAATGCATGGAATATCATTCAAGCAGAGGTAACATTTTCTCAATAGAAAAAAAAAAAAACAATTTGGCCGTAAAGGCTGCTGTAGTTGTTGTGGTTTGATCACGGGGAGACAATCAAAAACCGTGGCAGATGTATTTTTCTTAACCCTCTTCCCCCTTTTTCCCTCCCCTTTCCTCCCTCTTTTCACTAAGGACAGGCGATTTTGAGAGGAAAGGAAAATAAGGACAGAGAGAAGAGAGTTGGAAAATTTGAAAACATTTTACTAATGCTACTAAATAAACATAGAGAAAAATAGAGCAGAACAAATATTATAGAACCAGTCTTGCAATTCCCAGCAGCTACTCCAGCAGGACCCTGCAGCCAACCGGAACTAGATTCAGTCTGTCATGATGCCTCAGTTTGCAGGGACAGCAGAAAAGAAGCAGAGACGAAGAAGCAGCAAAGCGAAGCAGCAGAAGGCCCAGCAGAAGAGAGAGAGTCCTGGTGTCCACCTTTTATATCTAGGATGTCGTGAATGGGATGGAATACTCCAACTGGTTAATTCGTGGTCACCTGACTCAGACCACCTCCCCTCATTGCTTCCCCCAATGACCCAGGACAGTAGTCTATTAACTGTCACATCCACACCAAGTCTAAAAGATGGCTAATGCAGGCTTTGGTTTCTGGTTTTGCCCTCTTGAACATCCAGGGAGTACTATAGCACCCAGGATCAAAGTGTACTCTATAAGGTGAAAGATGCTTACCTCTCTCCAAGATTCTCTGTGCCCGTCACATAGATGATCTGAAACAGAGGAGAAGCAGCAAAACCTGCACAGGAAGAACTGCACCTTTGGCAGCTAGGCTTTTGCCTTTCAGCAGTTGTGGGCAGAGATTACCTTATATTTAGTTGTTTGGGCTCATGTCCCTGTGGCAAAAAAGACTAATATGCCTTGGGCATGGGACCATTTATTTTCTTTGTGGGTTTATTTTGTTTGGTTGGTTTGGTTGATTTTAGTGATCACTGAGCATGAAGCACTTTAAAAATACAGAAGTATTATGGCAGGCCTTTTAAAAATATGCAGTGGTTTAGTGGAAGTAAAAGTTTGTGATGGTGCATGATTCACAAATTGTGCTAGTTAAGTTAGTTTATTAATCCTGTACTTTTTTCATAGATGAAATGCTGTGGTGTGAATGACTTTACGGATTGGTACCCAGTGCTGGGAGAAAACACTGTTCCAGACCGATGCTGTATGGAAAATTCCCAAGACTGTGGACGGAACTCCACTGAATTAGTGTGGAAAACAGTAAGGCTCATTTTGCTCAGGTCAAGGGAGGGGTGAAAAGGAAGAAAAAGAGGGAATGCACATGAAATAAAATGTGACCTCAGGATTTCAATTTTCATCTTTCATAATTTCAGGGATGTTACGAGAGGGTTATGACCTGGTTTGATGAGAATAAACATGTCCTTGGTTCGATTGGGATGTGCATCCTCATAATGCAGGTAATACTGGTATGATATTTGTCAACATGGTTTTGATTTGCTGTCATCATTCTTGATTCTACTGTGTAAAAAGTGATGCTCAATCACTTTGAGTTTGGTCGTGATTTCAAAAATATCAGATTGGTTTTATGAGTTCATTTAAGGCCACCTACTCAGAAAGGAAGCAGGTCAGTTGTCAGTCCTGCAAAGAACACATGCTGCAGTGGGGTTTTGCTTACCTACATTTTGACTTCAGAGCACCACTTTGGAGTTCTCATGTTTAGCCATTTGTTACCCTGTCCCCTAGGGAACTGTTTTTTCAAATTCTTGAAACAAGTTCTAGAACTTGCCAGAATTAGTCAAATCGTGGCCACTGAACTCAGTAGGTTGACATGTTTTACAGAAGAAGTACAGAGATATCATCATAGTCTATTAAGGTTTGGCGTTCCTATATCACTACTCTGCTTTTGGAGAAGAATACCTGAATCTGATGTTTTCAGTCACAGTTATCTGGCTAAAGAAGCACAAGTTGTTGGGTAAAAAGGAAGAGTGACTCATATGTATTGATTCTGAAAAATTGTTGCATGTATGACAAAGAGCCCTGAGAGAGCACAGGTGGAGGCAAAAAGCTGACAGAGCTGCCTCTGAACATCACTGTGTGCCTGAACAATGTACATGCAAGTTCCCTGATCAGTGTTGAAGCTTGAGAAATATGGCTATTGTAGAACGACTTCTAAAACTACAGCTGGACAGGTCAGCAGTGGAGTTCTGGCAGCCTCCCTGTACTGAAGCCCTTATTGTTTGTTTTCCTTCAGATTCTTGGCATGGCCTTCTCCATGATACTCTTCCAGCAGATTCACAGGACTGGCAAAAAATACGATGCCTAAAGCCTCTGAAATACTATCACATCAACCCTTCTGTCTCTTCATAAAAATGAACAAAAGGAACGATCACAAAGAGTATCAAGCCTAGCTCTGCTGAAGGAATCCGTCCCGTTGACCGATCTACTTTGTTGTTACTTGTGCAGTTATTATCACAACTTATTTGACTCATTTTTTTGTCTATTTCACGTTTGCCATTTTTTTGCCAAAGAGAGGGGAAACCCACCAAACAAATGGATTTTCTACACAAAATCATAGCTCTGCTTTAAGAATGTTTCTTAACTTAAGAAAAAGTTTTGCTCTACTAATCCATGTTATATGTGCAAAAATTATGTGTGTTCAACTTCAAGGGAGAATTCTTCAAAGTCTTCCATTAAGTTTTCAACTCTCATGTCCAATTTACTGGAAGATTCAGAAAAGCCACTCTAACTGAATTTGAGCTGCTTTGCTTTGCAGCTTCTTGTACCTTACAGTGTATACTTTTTTTATTATTATAATTATTATGATGAATATAGCTTAGAATTTAGTTGCCTGACTTCTTACTGGTTTTGGTTTTACACATTTGTTGTACATTAATTTGGGAACCACTGTGCGATCTCCAGAGGACATGTTCTTCAAAGTTGATAGTTGGTGTGGACAAAGAAGGGCATAACTTTTCTCAAGTCCTTGGGGAGGCATCGTCTACCTTTATCAGGGCCTTGATGCCCTTTCTGTAACAAAGGTGGTCCCTTTCAAATCAGAAGCTCTTGCCTCAGATGGAATGCAATGCCATCCTATTGGACCATATGGTAAGCTTCCTGCTCTTGTGAGGCTAAGTTCCCATGCCTTTACTCGCCCAAAGCAGTGTTTGGCTGTTTTGCTGTCATGCTACTTTGAAAGCTAAAAGTACTGACTAAGCAAGTTACTGCTCCCTGGCACAAAGCAGAGAGATTGCATTCTGACCTACTGGCCATTTGAAACAGACTTCACAGATTGTGTTGTGTGTTTCAGAAAGTTTGTCCAAGGCATAGCATGTTGCCAGATATTAGGAAAGGGGATGGCAATTTGATGGCAATATTGTCATGCCATGCCTTTCATTGAAGGGGATTCCTCAGGCAGATGACAGCCATCTCCCTGAGCTGGAAAAGGTGGTTTGATTAAAGGTGACCAAATGATGCAGGAAAGGGGCAATTTCCAAAATAGCACTTGTAGGCAGCATATGTTGTGTCACCTTCAGTACAGAATTGGTTCTTGCTGATGGATTGCCAAGTTCATCCAGTGGAGTAGTTCAGAGTTCACTGCAATGCATATTTTTACCAACATTCCTGTTAGAAAACTTGAACATATATTTCTCTAGTTTGAATGGTGCTTCATTACAGGCAGCCCCCATTTGCTCTTTGTGGCAGGTTTTTGCTGATCTGTGAAGGAAGAAGGAAAGGCTTAGATGTTGGAGGATGTTCTGATTTAACTCCAGTCAGCGCTCAACTCAGCTCTGCTTTTTGTACTAGTAGCAGTCAGAAGTGACCTTCAGAGGTTACCTCATCCAATGTCAGTCTCAAAGGGGGACTGTCATCTATGTGAGATGGGGTTTACTGTGACATTATTGGCTGAGTTTCAGAAACTGTGGAGGATGCAGATTTTGTGCCTTTCAACACCATGCCATGTCAAACTGCTCCTCTGGTAAACAAAATTCTCTTAATGTCCAGTCTGAATATTTATACTTTAAACTTTTAAATATACCATTTTCATTGTATCATTCAGCCTATCTTTTCCTTGTGAGCTGACATAGCTGTTGAGCCACTTCGTATCTGGGAGTTTTTAGCCCCCTGTTTATCTTTCTAGTAGGTCCTGCATGCATCTGTATATCTGGCAGCAATAGTGTTTTATGTGGCCTGTGTGTCACTTTTTTGAGTTCCTATGAAATCAGTGTGACAGAAAGGACTGTGAACGTGTGAGAGACAGAGGTGAATTTGGGTATTGCATTGAAGAAGGAGGTTACTATTCTTAGAGCATGACCCTTGCCCATATGAGCACAAATGCCCGAAGTTTTACAGGGCTCTTGTTTCCCACTGGAGCAGACAATGCCATATGGGTTCAGCTCTTTCACTTGGATTG
The DNA here is from genome assembly GCF_036013445.1 of Caloenas nicobarica. Classification (NCBI taxonomy): domain Eukaryota; kingdom Metazoa; phylum Chordata; class Aves; order Columbiformes; family Columbidae; genus Caloenas; species Caloenas nicobarica. The sequence goes on along the minus strand of NC_088245.1, from coordinate 85,620,003 downwards.
CCTTCGAAAAAGTCAGGGAGGAAGCAGAGGGAAAGCACAGAAGCTGAATCCAGTTTTACTTCCATTTCTAACAAAAATTGGGACCAGGAGCATGTGAGCCCCACTGGAGATGGATGTTCCATGTTGAAGAAGGGGCTCTGATGCCCAGTGTATTTGCTGCTACATGTAAGACTGTATCCGAAGTTGCTAAGATGCGTTCCCATTTTTGCAAGAAAAGACAGGATGATTTTAATCTGATGGTTCCACTGCATTCTCCCTTTGGGCAGATATGCTTAGCTTTCTCTAGCTTTCTCTGGCATTCAAAAAGAGTAAGCAGGGTGCAGGGCTGAGCAGGAGCATCATCTCTGTCCTTTTGGATCGCACAGTGGTACCTGCCACATTTTAGATTTTAATCTGCAGTCAGTTTTTCTACAGAACATGATAAAATATATTAGTGGAAGAAATAAGGAAATAAAAAATGTTTCTGAGTAACTCAGAGATGAAATGCATAGTTGCAAACTCAGCTACTTCGCCTTCCATCCAAACTTATTTTTGTAGACTGCTTCATTCCATTTCATGATCTAGCAGCATAGATCCTGAAATCTTTTTTAGTGACTACTTTTGGCATTTTAAGCACAGTATTAAGCGAGATAGTTACACGAGCTTCATGTATTCATCTCTATGAAACCACCTACTGGAAGGGGGTCAAAGCAGGGCTGATTTGTGCCTCTAGCTGACTCTCTGATGGGAGATGATGACAGACATCCTGAAAGGAGCAGAAAAGTAATGCCATTTTCCAGGCAACAAAAAACAGCCCTGGGAGGTGTGGAGCTGTATCAGTCAGTTTGTCAGAGAAGGCACTAACTGTCCTGTAAAATGGTCAAAGGGAGCTTTGGCTCATGTATGTATGCACTTTTTTTGCTTATGCTGGTGGGTGGCTGTCTATGTGTTTTCCCCAAATGTCACTCTGACTATTTAACTATAAGTCTTTAGCATGTTTTAAAATAAAAACTGATACTGAGTAAAAGTATCTGTAACATATACAAATATTGATTTGTATAAATGCATACCTCTCTGTATCTCTAATTCATGAAAGCACAGTTCAAGTGTGTGAAAGTGCTGTTTCTCTGAGTGTTCCTTCAGAGTGTAGCAAACCTGCTCTCTCACTGTCCTTCATGCTTGGAAGCTGCAGCACAACTTAAGCAGAAACATAATAGAACTGCTCAAAGAACCTCTACTTGAAAGCTGTTCAAGTGATAGCAGTAAATTCTCTTCCCTCCTGGTGGTACCAAGGTTGTTAGCTATAGGAAGCCTAGGTAGAGGGCCCTCAGAATAAGTGCCCATAGCTAAGTAGCATGTGAGATGATAAAAACAATGGCATAAATGTCTCCAAGATGACAGAAGATGCCTTGTATATGTCATGGATTGAGTTCCTGGACTATTGTCACATTAGGCCAACTCTCCTATCCTGTGTCCACTCCTCCATTTATATGCATGAAATACAAACTCATATACAGGAAGGCTGCAAGCAGAGAGTGGCTGAACTGATCCTCGTGGTCTTTCTTGAGCAATTTATTGGTCAGGCATAGAAAAAGCAAGGAGGAAAAGGGTATTTTCCCAGCAGATGGTTCTTGGGAGCCACATGGAATAGGGCGCACAAAATTCTCACCTAACTTCTTTCCATAGACATGAGCAGCTTCATCCTCTAGCTGTCATGGGGAAACCTGGAGGTATTTGCCTATGGACTAGCCATGTGTTATGCAGTAGAAAGTAGACACTAAGAAAAAAATTGCCATTCCCACCAAATGATGTTTGCACCAGTGTTTCTTCTATGCAATACCTACTTTCACCTTTATATGAAAGATTTTTACTAGGATGATATAAAAATAAAGGATTTTTTTAAAGGTGCCTCTCTGAGCTTGTTTCTCTCCTAACCCCAAGTACCACCAAGACAAAAAGGGGACGAAAAAATTCCAAAATATTCCTACTCCACTGCAGTTGAAGTCTAGAGCTCTTGCAGCTGTTGCTTCTCTGAAAATATTCCCCTCCTGCCCCATCCTTTCTCATCCTGCTTCGAAACAGTACTAAAACAGAAATGGTCTGAAAGATCCCCAAAGAACAGCAAATTAGTTTTGAGAGCCTTGTAATACAAGAAAGACTTTGCAAGTGTCCCAGAGAATACAGAATAGTCAAAGGGATGACAAAGTAGTAGAGAGCTTGAAAGACATCCAGAGGACCCTGAGAAATCTCAGAGAAACCATCACAATTGATTAAACACTGAGATAGAGAAAGATAACAGCATAGACCTCCAAATGCCAGGAAAGTAGAAGATGATCTCAAAGATGCCCAGATGAAATAGTGGAGCCAAGCAGAAGCCAACAAAGCAACAGAGTCTGAAAGAGATTAAGTGAACATAAAGTAGCTTCAGGGAAGGGAAGAAAGCTTCTAAGTGCCCAGGGAAACAAAATGTAGCAGTGTCAGAGAGGCCAAGAAAGAAATAGACATGGCAAAGGACCTTCCAGAGAATACTGAAGAGGCTCAGTGATAACAAGAAAGTATCAGAGATATTAAAGGAGCTCCAGAGTACTCAGTACCAATGGTAGCCTCAGAGAAGTCAAAAAAAAAAGGCAGAAATCTTGAAAGTGCCCAAAGAAGGGAAAATTGATCCAAAATCTGTAAAAGACAGAACACAGACTAGCCTCAAAGAGGCAAAGAAACTAGCAGAAAGCCTGAAAGAACCGTGGTGAACACATACAGACCTTGATGATAACAAGAAAGTAGGAAAGATTCTGAAAGAGCAGTAGGAGAGTATGCCTTCAGCTGCTAAGAAAAGGAGAGAGGTTAAAAGAACAACAGATAATAGCCTTGGAGAAGGGAAGAATCAAGCACGGAGGCTGAAAAAGTCCCAGGAGAAGGAAGAGTAGCTGCTGAGATGCCACATACCTTAAAGAGAGACTGAAACAGACCCAGAAACCCCAGTTTAACTTCAGAAAATTGGGGAAGAGGTGGGGAGAAGAGGCCAGGAGGGGAACAGGGGAACAGCAGAAAGACTGAAAGCACTCCGAAGTCACCTCAGTTGAGAGGAAGGAACAGAACAAAAGCCTGAAGGGCAGCCACAGCAGTTTTGGAGAGTCTAGGGAAAAAAAGTGCAAAGTTTGAGAGAGTTCCAGAGAACAGAGAAGCCTTGTGGAGCTGGAAAGACTAGAAGAGAGCCTGAAAGAAATTCAAAGACAGAATAGTCTCAGAGAAGGTAAGAAAATAGCATAAAGCCTGCAAATGTGAAAGATAACAAAATATAGCAGGAAGACTGAAAGAATGCTGGGAGAGCAGAGAGTAGCCTCCCAGAGACAAAGATGTTAGTCCAAAGAGAACACATGGTACCATTGGAGGGCCACGAAAGTAGGAGACAGACTAGAAGAACACCACTGCATGTAGAGTATGCTTTGAGTGGTGAAGAAAAAAATCTCAAATAGCCTCTGAAAGCAGGCAGAGTAGCTGAGTGAGAAAGACTGATGGGGAGGATCTTGGCATCGAGAGGAGAGCAGAAGGAGCCTGTGGCAGGGCATAACTATGTTGCTTAAGATGCGGTCTTTTAAAAAAAACATAACAATATTGGCCCCAGTGTCAATCCCCAAGAAATGCAAAGAGTAAACTTGCTGCCACTTAGTTTGAACAGCTGATCACAACCCTTTAAGCTCACTAGTCCCAGCCAGTTATTCACCCACCTTATCTTCCACTTATCCAAACCATATCTCGACCGTTTGGCTACATGGTTACTATGGCAAACTGTGGCAAAGAGCTTGCTGAAGTCCAGGTGAACAGCACTCGCTGCTTTCTGCTCATTCAAGTGAATAGTTGTCTCACTGTGGAGAGCTGTCAGGTTGGCTGGGCATAACTTGTCCTTGGTAAATCTATGCTGTCTTTTCCCACTCAGTTTCTTGCCCTTCATACAACTGGAAGTAGATTTTGTGTGGATTTGCACTGTGATCTTCCCGGGGAAGAGGTTAGGCTGACTAGCCTGTAGTTCTCTGGGGGCTCTTTCTTGCCTTTTGGGGGAGATGGCGAGGGTGGGTGCCATATGCCTCTTCAAATTATCAGGAACCTGCTCACTATGACCTCTCAAAGATGAGAGCAGCTGTGCAGTGGCTTTGGTCAGCTCGCTCAGCACATTTGGGCACATTTCCAGTGGACCCACGGACTTATGTTTGTCCCACTTGCCTTTTGGTCCCCACCATAGTCTTGTTCTACTGTGGTAATGCTCCACATCATTGCCCAATTTTGCCACCAAGTTCAGGACCTAAGGCCTAAGAGCGGACCTTACACAAGTAAGGTCAGCAATGTTCAGGGAACAGAAAGTTTCTCTGTGGTGCTGTAGCCATCACCATCTCTGCTACATGGGGCTGTGGGAAGACACTCGTGCTTCTTTCCCTAATCCAGCAATCTTTCTCACAATGGAGAGAGACCTGAAAGAAACTGTATATTTTGGCCTAGAAGGATGAGGACTGCTCTCCAGAAATACATCTAAGATTGAACTCAAGGGTGACAGCAGAGCAATTCAAATTCCTGGACAAAACTATCAGGGAGTACATTTAGCCAGGAATCAAAAACCGTGAAGGTCCCAGCCATGAGAGAGGTGGAAGGCTCACAACAGACCCACCAGGATCAGCTGTAGCAGCACACATTCAGATGTCAACAGGTTTGCAAGGAGGACTACTGACCTGAGTTGCTGTAAGGGATCATGCTTCACATCCAGATGAGCATCTGTGAGCCAAGCCATGGGAAGACTGGAAAGCCCATGACAAAATCTGTCTGTGCTGCTGCCGGGCTGGAAGTCAGCTGCAATTTCAGAGTCACACCATGACTAGGAGGCCATTCACTTCTCCTCAATGATTAAAAGAGGCATGAAGTTAGGACCAATGTTGACCAGGTGCTTTTAGCTCAGGTACCTGAAGCTGAGCCAACTCAGATGAACTGACCAAGGGGTTTGGCAGGCTTGATGCACAACGTGACTCTCCTGCTTCTAATGAAAATCATGTATGCAACACAGAATCAGGCAAAAATGAAGCCTTGCACTAAAATGCTTCAGTCTTGTGTTTCTGTGAACGAATCTGGAACATTATTAGAGGAGTATTATATGCTGCAAAGAGCGCCAGAGCCTGGGCTCCCACACAAGAGGGTCCCATTGGCACAGCTGAGCTGCTGTGATCTGTGCAAAACTGGTTTGACCTGCGGTCCTTGGCTTCGAGTTCGTGCCTGACTCATCCACGACAGGTCATTGGAGACCATTGTTCCCATATTCCCATCATTGTTTCATTCCAACTGCATCCCCATGTGCTAAAACAATGTAGTGACACAAAACTCTTGTTAGGATTAAAAGAGAAGGTCATGTTTGGTCTGAGATCTTAGCCATAGGATTCAGCATGGGACAGGGGAGACTCATCAGGACATAGCAAGAGGTGTCATTGCAGGAAGATGTGGAGCTCCTGGGAAGCTCCCTCTGATCTCTGCTTCTCTCTGATACATTTGTATAGCCCTGCTGTGTGGAGAATTGCCGTGGGACTTTTGCAATTCCTACAGCTGAGAGCTGATTTGGCTCATGAACTGCAGGCAGAGGACACACCAGCAGCTGAACTCTGTGTGAGTTTTCCTTTAGAGAAACGTGGTGGCATTGTGTGGCGTGATGCAGGCTTGCAATGCTGCTCATCCTTGTATGGCTGCATGAGCAACTGGGCTCACAGGTCCGGCCTCAGCAGTTTCAAAGAGGGTAAGCATGGGACTCTGGAGCTGGTCTTATTCCTCCCCTGAGTCACTGCTGCAATACTCCTTGCTGATACACTTTCCTCTGACACCAAGGCAATTTCTGCAACAGCTCATTTGACAAAGGCGATGGTGAGGGGCAATGGCACAGACTGAAACAGGGCATTCCATCTGAATGTGAGGAGAAACTTTTTTATTTTGAAGGTGACAGAGCACTGGAACAGACTGCCCAGAGAGATTGTGGAGTCTCCTTCTCTGGAGACATTCAAAACCCACCTGGACATATTCCTATGCAATCTACGCTATGGGAATCTGTTTTAGCAGATGGATTGGACTAGATGATCGCCAGAGGTCCCTTCCAACCCCAACCATTCTGTGATTCTGCGTGATTCTGTGATGTTCAAAGCTGGTTGCCAGCCTGCTGATGTGAAGGGGACAGCTAGTGCTAGTCCCGGATTGAGGACCAGGTTAAGATTTCAAGCACTTCTCAAGTGGCCACAAACCCCTTACAAAAATGCTTTACCTGACATCATTTAGTCTCCATAGCCCTGCTTGATGAGGGAGAAGACTGCCTTTCGCTGCAGGGTCACTGACGGTCGCTCTGGCCCAAAGTGCTCTGGGAGCTGCTGCACTTTTTTTCTGTCAAGGTTCGCTTGTACGTTAACATAAATGCAGACTGTAGACACAAAATCCCCAAAAGATTATTACAAAATGGCACTGAGGGCATCCTAGCAAATGCTAGCTGTATATATTTCTATTTGTTCCACAAGCTCTTCCATTCACCAGTGAATTGCTGCCATTCATGAAGGCATATCCACTGATCACCCATGGCCTAAGGGAAATGAGCTGCATCTAGGCCTTGCTCAGTGTCACAGGTGAGGGTAAAGCCACAGGCAAGTAAAGAAGTTCCTGTGTGTGCCTGTGGTCTGCTCTCTTGCAGACTATCTTGTCCATGCAGCTGGTGACCAAAAAAATGCCCAGGGAGTGCAGGACAGTGACTAGCAGGGGTGACCTTATGGAAACGGGCAACTCCAGCCTGAGGCATGTTTTGGTTGTTGTTGCTGTTGGTTGGTTAGTTTTGGGGGGTTTTGTTTGGGTTTTTTTTGTTTGGTTGGGTTTTTGTTGGTTTTGTTTGTTTGTTTAATTTTATTTTGATTTCCTCTGTGTTTTTAAACTAGTTCATGGACAAGGCCCTCTGAGAAGCACTGCTTTGAGATGAGTTTTGGGAGACTTCGTTTCCTTGCTGCTTCTGACCTTGGATAGTGGTTGACTGGTAGAGCGAGTCACCATCCCTGAAGGTGTTTAAAAGACGCGTATGTAAGGAATGTTTAACGAAGAACTGTTGGTTTTACATAACTGAAGACCTGGCGCCTCACCCCAGCAGGGAGGAAGGACCGAGAAACATTGGACTATGAATCCTTAATGTAAAACACAGTCTCTTCCCAGAATATATACGGATACCTGTATGCATACTGATACCTGTATTTACAAGTTAATTTAGAGGGAAGGGTAGCCAAAGTACTAGGAATCCATATCTTACATAGATTGATAAGGGGAAGGGTATTGTCTGCAAATAGAGGCAGGTGTCAGGGTAGTCTGTAAAGCCTGAAGTACCCAACCAATGGGGAACAGGGGAGGGAAATTGCAGCCGGGATTTTGGGGGGATATAAGCAGGGGCTTTTTGCCCTATTATGTGTGCCTACATTTAGGTAGAACACCCGGTGTTGCAATATTGTTATTAAGAAAATTGCTTTGCTGAGAGATCCTGCCTGAGCCTATTATATTTGCAAAATAATTGTTTCCTGCAGATCTGGGGGCTCGTCTGGGATAGACGTCATCATCTTGGGGGTCTCTATCACCGAAGGACAGGAAGGTGCGCCCCGTTGATTTCAATGGTCCTGTGGATCGTCGGTGGGGACTCCAGGAGAGACCGACAGAAAGCCCGAGGCTGTATGGAAGAAGGTGGATCCCTGCAAACCATAGGGGAAAGGATAAAGAAGAAAGGGGGAGGCACAATACAAGCGACCAGGCAACTCTGTGCACAGACCAAGGTAAGAAAACAGACTGTTAAGTATTATCTTGGTGGTCGGGGGCGTTCTGAGAGGAGGGATGAGGCAGAAGGAGAAGCCTCGGGACTCAGAATGGGAAATAGAAAGGAAAAATGCTAGGCCTAGGGAGGATAAAGGAAAAACCACTGAGAACATTCCTCCATACAGTCCTTTAGGGAGGATGTTAAGGTACTGGGGAGAGGTGTTAAGGATAAAAAGAAAATGATAAAATATTGTGGTTTTGTCTGGACAAAAGAGCCCATAATAGAGCGGCAGGTATTCTGGACAAAATACAGATCCGACAATGATTTGCTATACCAAGATCTAAACTGATACATAAAAAAACTGTAGGGAGTTTAAATCTTCCTCCATACCAGGGTGGGTTTGAGTCCCTCCCTTGCTGCAGCATCTTTATGAGTGCAAAGTGCATGGTCTGATCAGTGTAAAGTGCACATAAAAGGGGGTTCGAGTCTCTCTTGAGAATGGGAAAATATCCTTTAGACATAAACTGTTGACCAAGTCTGAGACTAGGATTGGATCCAGCTGCACTCTAAACTCTGAAGGAGTTTAGAAAGCAAGGGGGTCCTTTCTGAACCTCATGACTCAATGGGAGGGTCTCCCTGTATTTTTTTTAGTGATGGGAAATAAAACTTGGCATAGAAAAGGGAACGCCCTTGGCTGAGGTATTGCAAAATTGGGAAAATATTTATGGTACAGGAAGTTCGTCAAGAAAAGCATGCAATGACCTTATATTGAGAAGATTGGCAAATTGTAACTAAAAATCACCTAGAAAACAGATGTCCTGGACAAATGAATTACTGGTATGTATAGGATGATTTGGCATATGACCACCATAAAGAGGATGGTCGAAAACGAGTATAAAAACCTCGAGAAAGAATTTTAGCTACAGTTGTGAGTAATTTAACTAAGGTGCTTGCAGAGCTGGTGTCTGCAACACCCTATGCTCTGCTCTCTCTATCACCTCTTGATTCCCTCCTCAACTGTCTTTGTTGTCCTTACTGCTTTTGCTGGGCTTTACCCTGGGATTGCTAAAGTTATTTTGCAGTGCAGCCAGCAGCAGATGTGTGTGTGTATGTGTGTGTAGGGGAAGAAGTGTGAGGGGGAGGGGATGTGCGTGTGAATGCTCTCCAGTGTTACATGGATGCACCCATCACCCCTGGGACTCTGGGAATTTGATTATGTGAGGAAATCAAACTCAAGGGAAGATGAGGATTGATGTGCATCATTATTTTCTAATTTTTTTTTTTTCATGATATAATCCATCCTGAGCCGATGTTAACCTGTTATTGAGAGTTGGTCTGTCCAGAAAGATCATTTAAAAGAATGTGGAATTAACTCTACAGACAGGGGGAAACTGGACTGCCTGGCCCCAAGGTGATTCTAATTGAGACTATAATAATCAAACAAATGGAGATAATTGCCAAACAGTGGTTAAAAATCTGATGAAAGCTTTCAAGCTTTTGAGGAGATCAGAGTAAATTGAACGGAAGCGCGGGAATGTAGACAGAAGCCAGAGCAGCACCCCAGCATCGACTGGGGAAGATTTTGGAAGGCTTTGTAATGAACTGGTAGCAAGTGTGGTTGTGGGTCTATGGAAGTATTTCAGTGAGCATGTGCCAGGTTGGCAGGAAGAATTTGCAGAAATTCTGAGTGTGGTCACGTTTGTGTATGATGGTCGGGAAGAGAAGCAAAAAGTTGAAGGAGATTGATTTGTTAGCAGCAGCTTTAGCTAGGAATTTGCAGGTGAAAGATAAAGACTGGAAGGGGAAGAAACACGGAGGATTTAGACCAAAGTTGGTGATAAAAGTAAAAGAATGGGAGAAAATGGAATACTATTATTGTGGAAATCTGGGATATTTACCTCTAGGGCAGCAACCGTTCCAAATGACTAAAGGAAGCAAACTCAATACACTTTGGAAAAATCAGAGGGGCTGAAAATGTTTTTGGTGGTGGTTTTTTATGTGGGGAAACTTGTTTAAATCGCAAAAGGGCATATAATTGGTAAAGTAGGAGGTCGTGACGTTGAGTTTTTACTAGCAATGGAAGCTACCCTATCCCTTCTAAATTCTACCCTAAAAAGATCTAAAACTGAAGACAGAGTGTAATAAATGGGGTAGCAGGGGGGAAGGAGAGACAATTATGAATAAATTCCTATTTGTGATAATAAGAATTCAAAGTGTATGGGGAAGGTATATATTAGTGGAAGATTCCCCAGCTTATTTATTAGAGACAAATCTTTTACAGTCTCTGGGTGTGGAAACACAGTTATTGCCTGGGGGAGGGGTGACAAGGAGAAAATTTGAAAGATATTATATTCCCTGAAAGTTTGTGTCGGTTTTGGCTGGGATGGAGTTAATTCTCTTTATGGTAGCTAGTATGGGACTATGTTTTGGATTTATGCTAAAAACAGTGTTGATAATACAGAGATGTTTTTGTTATTGTTGAGCGATGCTTGCACAGAGTGGAGGCTCGTACTGCCTCTCACACTGCTCCACCAGCAAATGGGCTGGGGGGGAAGCGACAACTGATGGCACACTTATCTAAGCTCTTAGACGCAGCGTCTTGAGGTTGGCCAGAGTGTGTGCAAACTGCAGCAGCAACCGCTCTTCTGGTGGAAGAAAGCAGGAAGTTAAACCCTGCTGCTTTCCTATGGAGAGGTGACAAGGGGCTGCACCTCTTCAAAGATGGGTCTTCAAGGGTAATTCAGAGGAAAAGACACAATGGGTTTGCCATCATTGAAGGTCTGAGTGGTGAAATAAGAGAAATGGAAAGGTTGCCTAATAACTGATCAGCTCAAACATGCCAGCTATAAGCTGTCAATCAGGCACTGCAAATGTTAGAAGGAAAAGAAGGTACCATCTGTAATGATTCTAGATATGCATTTGGAGTAGTGCACGCCTTCGGGAAAAACTGGGAAGAATGAGGTCTAATTAATAGCAAAGGGAAAGAATTGGTTCATGAAGAACTAGTTGGACAAGTTTTATGTAATCTGACGTCACCAACAGAGGCGGCTGTAGTGCATGTTAATGGACATCAGAGAGGAAACTCCTTTTATGCCAGGGGAAATCAGTTAGCAGATTAAATGGCCTGAGAAGCAGCCTTAAAACCTGAAGTAATAACTATAAGTTGTCTCATGCTTGAGGTCCTGGCCCCATAAGAAATTCCAGTTTTCAATGAAAAATAAAAATAAGTCCTCCAAGAATTAGGAGCCAGGGAACAGAGTGGTAAATGGGTACTCCCAGATAGTAGAGAAATGTTAAATAAGCAAATCATGAGGGAGGTATTAGCAATTTTATATCAGGAGAGTTATTGGGGAACACAAGCAATGTGTGACATGGTGTTACAAAAATATAGATGTACTGGAATTTATACTATAGCCAAGGAAATTTGTGAAAGATGGGTGGTTTGTAAAAAAATAAATAAAAAGGCACTTAGAAAGCAGCCTGCAGGAGTGCGGAGTCCCAAGTTTACAACCCTTTCAGAATATTCAAGTTGATTTACCTGTAGCTGATTGAACTAAATATATACTAGTATTGGTTGATCACCTTACCGGGTGGGTAGAAGCTTTCCTTCTGAGCACTGCCACGGTGGCAGTGGTAGCAAAAGTGATTTTGAAACAAATTATTCCTAGATATGGAATAGTGGAAAATACAGACTTAGATCAAGGGGGACATTTTACCTCCAGGGTACTGCAAAGACTAATGGACAGTTTGGAGATATCTTGGGATTTTCATACTCCCTGGCATCCCCCTTCGTCTGGAAAAGTAGAAATGATGAACCAGACCTTAAAGAAGCAATTGTCAAAATTAGTATTAGAAACTAAACTATCCTGGACTAGATGTCTACCTATAGCCTTGCTGAGAATCAGAACTGCTTCTCACAAGGATATAGGAGTTTCACCTTATGAAATACTGCTTGGGCTACCATACTTGGGCAGAAATAACGGGTAGACCCCCACAGTTGAAACTAAGGATATATTTCTCAAAAACTGTATACTTGGATTGTCTTCTTTTCTATCTTCTCTCAGGCACCAAGGGCTTCTAGCACAAACTCTGCCTTTAGTTCGCAGCTCACAAGTTTCAGCCTGGAAATTGGGTCCTGGTTAAATCCTGGAAGGAAACTAAGCTTCAGCCAGATTGGGAAGGAGCATTTCAAGTTCTGCTGATCACCGAGACAGCAGTATGACCAGCTGAGAAAGGGTGGACTCATTACACATAGATTAAAGGGCCAATCGAACCTCAAAAGGACAACAATGAGTGGCAAGTACCGGCAACTGACGACCCCCTTCGACTAAAAATAGAGATGAAAATGAAATGGAACTTTGGGGCATTATTAATCCTGTATTATGTAGAATTTACAAATGGGTTACTTAACATTAACATCACTGAAACTGCAGATTCCCTAACAATTTGAGTAGATCCTTGCCAGATCCTTAATTGTGGGGATGTAAGAGCTAAAGAGAACTGAGTTATGAAAATAAATACCTGTGTCCAAGGGAACTGAGTCTAAGGATGATTTAAATAACTGCATAGTTTTTGGGATGTGAGTCCCTGCAGTGCAACCCTTTGCTAATTACAATACAGGGAATAGATGATTCAGTAAGTGGGGTTTATGGATCACGACCAGACATTAGTGGAAAAGATGCCCTGGGAAGGTTCAAAATGTAAGTGTTAAAGAACAATAGTAATGAAGAATGAATCAAAAACCTCTAAATAGGACCTTGGGTCCTGCCAAATGACCCTAAAGTGGTCACTGTTGTAGAAATATCAGATTTAAGAGAAACCTTTGAAGTAGAAACAGGATATGGAGATACAAATGCCTGGGTAGAATGGATCAAATATATGGTGCAAAACCTAAAGAAGAGCAATTGCTATGCATGTGCACCAGGAAGGCCTGTGGCGCAGGTGGTACCCTTCCCTCTGGGATGGAGCAAGGATTGACAGGGAATGGAGTACATCTTAGCCTTATACCAAGACTCTGTGGCATGGGGAAATAAGTCGTGTCATACTCTCTCCCTACTATTTCAAGCCTTACAGGGGAAAAATATCAAAATTCCCCTGGCATTTTCAGGAAAAATTCAAAATCATACTGCCTGTCTCTCACGACGGGGCAGGAATGATACCAGGTTCCTAGGAACATGAGTAGGTGTGTAGAGTCACGGGCAGTTGATCCTCATACATCCTCAAATGCTTCTTAAGTGGATCTTTGGTGGTACTGTGGGAAGATGACACTTCATTCCATTTTACCCCCCGCACTGGGAAGGTACCAGTGACATTCTTCAATTGGCAATTCCTTTTACCCTGGCATTTGAACACTGTGGTTCATCAGGGCAACAGAAAAAGGAGTTCAGGGTTTTCCTTTGATGACAGAGTTTATGTTGATTTGAGTGGGCTTCCCAGAGGGGTCCCCAATGAACACAAAGCAAGAAATCAAGCAATGGTGGTTTTTTAATCCTTTTTACTCTGGTGGGTAACTATAAACCAGAATGCAGACTGGAAAAATAACATTTATTATAACCGATTTATAAGTTATACTAGACAAGCAGTTAAAGGAATCGCTGAACAATTAGATGCTACTAGTAGAATGGCATGGGAAAATAACGTGGTCCTAGATATGATGTTGGCAGAAAAAGGTGGTGTATGTGTAACCAGAGCTTTGCAAGGACTCACAACTTTAGCAGAAGAATTGGCTGAGAATTCAGGAATAGATAGTCCACTCACAGGATTGTTAGAATCTTGGTTTGGAAAATGGAAAGAAATGATAGTATCTGTTTTTACTTCTTTAAACGTAGTAGCAGGAGCACTAATTTCTATAGCATGCTGCATCATCCTATGTGTCCGAGGACTTGTTCAACGCCTTATTGAGACAGCTCTATCAAATCAAATGCCTTTAGGGCCACTGCCATACTCAGAAAAAATGATGCTGCTAAAAGAACAAGAAGAAAGAAGCAATGCTGAATGCATAACTCCTGAAGAAAAATGTGAAATTATGTTGTCTCAGCTTGAAGCCACCTGCTAGACTGTATCATAAGATAATGCAAAAACAACAAAAGTAAAAAGAAGTAGAGGAGGAAAATTGTAAGGAACGTTTAATGAAGAACTGTTGGTTTTACATAACTGAAGACCTGGCGCCTCACCCCAGCAGGGAGGAAGGACCGAGAAACATTGGACTATGAATCCTTAATGTAAAACACAGTCTCTTCCCAGAATATATACGGATACCTGTATGCATACTGATACCTGTATTTACAAGTTAATTTAGAGGGAAGGGTAGCCAAAGTACCAGGAATCCATATCTTACATAGATTGATAAGGGGAACGGTATTGTCTGCAAACAGAGGCAGGCGTCAGGGTAGTCTGTAAAGCCTGAAGTACCCAACCAATGGGGAACAGGGGAGGGAAATCGCAGCTAGGATTTTGGGGGGATATAAGCAGGGCCTTTTTGCCCTGTTATGTGTGCCTACAATTAGGTAGAACACCCGGTGTTGCAATATTGTTATTAAAAAAATTGCTTTGCTGAGAGATCCTGCCTGAGCCTATTATATTTGCAAAATAATTGTTTCCTACACATAGATGAGGTTCTCAGGGACATGGTTTATTGCCAGTGTTAGGTTAACGGTTGGATTCGATGATCTTGAGGGTCTCTTCCAACCAAAATCATTCTATTATTCTATATATGCATATTTCACAGGGAAATTATAGACTGTAGAAATTCCTTGGTAAAGTAGAGGCCCATTGCTACCCAGGAGGACAGCCAACAATCAGAAGAACTAAAAAAACCGAAGTTGTGTGGTACAGAGCAGTGAGGGGTGCTGCACTGGAGCATCTCACCTCCAAATGCTACCTACACACCGGAAAGACTGCCGGAGCCTGTATGCGGAGCCCGTATGACTGACGGGCGATAGTCGCAGCAACGCCGCCGCCGGGAGGCCGCCAGGCGCCCGCGGGGGTGGGGGCCGCGGCAGGCCACGGCTGTACCCACTGTGAGGGACCCCCTTTTCTGTACAGCGCGGCACACACCCCAACCTGTCCCCGCCCACCCCGCCGCGTATTTGTATTCCAGGCCTCGCCCCCTCTATGTGACGATCCTATCGAGCGCGAGCCATAACAGCTGTTGCCCCGCCCCTTTCCTCTTCCAGCGGTAACGGAAGCGGCCGGAGGCCGAGTAGTGACGCGCCCCGCGGCGCGGCCTGCGTGCCACCGCTCCTGCCCCCCACCCCCCTACTCTCTGGGCAGCATGTGGGGAGCGAGCCTGGGGTGGGCGGCCGACGCGGTGAGTGCGGGCTGGAGGGGAACGGGGGAAACGGCCGCTCCTTTTATCTTTCTTCTCCTCAGACCGTCTCCGTACTACGCGCGCCCCGCGGGCCGCTTCGCCCCACCCCCCCCTCCCACCCCGCCGCCGCCGGCGAGCGCTCTGCCAGGTTGGGGAAGAGGGTGGGGGCGTAGGCCACCATCTTTGGGGAAGCCTCCGACTCAGATGGAGAGGTACTGGTGCTGTGCTTAGATCGACCACCCTGCCGTGTCCTTGAGCTCTGATGGGATCAGCTCTGGAGGGGGTCGGTAAAGGGGGTGACTCCAGCGGTGGTCCCCTGAAGCACAAAGGGGGTAAGTGGTGATACAGCTGCCTAGGGTATTGTCATTTCACATTGTGTCCTGTACTAGTGCTAATGGTGTTCTTCCTTCTCGCTTGCCCTCCCTAGCCCTGCAGTCTTACCTCAGCCCAGTCTCCTGCTCAGGTACCTTGCTCTCTAAGGAAGAGCGAGGGAGTCCCTTAGCACTGCTAATGTTCACAACAGGGAACTATACAAAGTTGATATTTGTAGGCAAAAGAGTCTTTGAGAATGAAGCACAATCTACTAAGTGGAAGCAGGCAGTACAAGAAATCAGACAGAATAGCCCATCAGGATGCTTCTGTATTTTTTACCATGAGGATGGCTGTCCAGAGAAGCTGTCAATGCCTCATTGTTGGAAGTGATCAAAGTTGGGTTGGATGGGGCTTTGAGAAACCTGGTCTAATGAAAGATGTTCCTGCGTGTGGCAGGGTGGATTGGACTAGATGATCCCCACAGTTTAAGGACAAAGAACTACTGGAGGGAGTCTAGCAGAGGGCTACGAAAATGATTAGGGGTCTGGAGCATCTTTCTTAGGAAAGACTGAGAGAGCTGGGTCTGTTCAGCCTGGAGAAGAAAAGGCTGAGAGAGCATTGTATCAATGCTACACAGCCGTGGGTGAGTGTCAAGAGGATGAGACCAGGCTCTTTTCAGTGGTGCCCAAAGACAGGATGAGGGGCAACAGGCATGGACTGCAGCATAGGAGGTTCCATCTAAATGTGAGGAGAAACTTTTTTACTTCGAAGGTGACAGAGCACTGGAACAGGCTGTCCAGAGAGGTTGTGGAGTCTCCTTCTCTGGAGACGTTCACAACCCTTCTAGATGCATTCCCGTGTGATCTGCTCTAGGTGAACCTGCTTTAGCAGGTGAGTTGGACTAGATGGTCGCCAAAGGTCCCTTCCAACCTCAACCATTCTGTGATTCTGTAAAATTGCCTTCCAGCCCAAACCATTCTGTGATTCTACACATTGTAAAGCACGTTTATCATTCAGATTTAAAAGTACTTTTGGAAAAATGAGGCAATGCATTACCAGTAGCAGTAAAGCCATTCAGTCACACCACAACGCACAATGAGCATTCGTTCTATTAGGATGATACTTTTGCTGCCAGAGTGATTTTGAGCTGTTCTGGTAACTCATGGACCAGTAGAAACAGTGCTAATAATAGGAGTCGAGAGGCCTTCTGTTAGCAACAGCGTTGCTAATAAAATTCTCGTTGCTGCGTCTTGGTAGTTGATATCCTGTCATTCAGAAAAACCCACTGAGATTTTTCTGGTCACTGTGCATGCATTCAGAGCATTTGGACAAAAAGCTACCTGCTTCTTATAAATGGGGTGGATTTGATTTTTAAATTCATCAGTAAGTTGACTGATTTCCTTCAAGTATTTCGGATTTGTATCACCTTTGAGAACAGCTCTCTTGTTCGTATGGCTTTATGTGTTCATGCCTTTGGGTCGGTTCTTCTAAGTATTTTGGAATCTGGCTGCTTACCCTGGACTTTGTGACTAGGGTAATACATGTGGATTGAATGTAACATTTTTCAAAGATACGGGAATAACTGTCCCCTCAGTAAACTACTTATTCTGGAGGCTGTGTTACGCCCAGACAAGTATAAATGTGTTGACGAGGCACTGATGAACATGCCTTCTCTGTTTGTAACTTGTTCAAAAGGTACTACTGATTTGAATGATCAGATTCAAAGCCCTGAACAAACACTGGGATGGAGGTGAGGTCTGGCCATTTTAGTGGGAACATGAGGAAACTAAACATTACCCAAAAAACCTGAATTGCTTTCCTCTTAGCTTTAAAAAAAAAAAGTGTAGACTACCGCTCTTTGTAGGAGAGAACATAACCAAATGCTCATCTGAGGAGTAGAATAAAGTTGAAGGTGGAAGATTATAATCAAAATATGTTGGCCAATTGTGCTTTAATACCAAGTGAATGTAGGCTTTGTGATTTTGTATTGCTGTGAGGAACAGAAGAGCTGTTGGCAAATGCCTTCTGAAATAAAGAACAGTTTTCTTTCTCTTTTCCATGCAGCTGGCGTGCCTTTAATGTAGTTCTGCTTGAACTTGAGGCAGCTATCCATCTATGTAGCTTTATGGCCTTCAATTTGTACTAAAGTAGGTTTGCACTCGTATTCTGCAATTTAGAGATGTTGGGGAGGTCCACATCTGATTCCCTTGTTTTCTAAGCATCTAGATTTGTGTAGCCATTTGGAGCTTTTTATGATTAACACACAGTGTCTAGTTATACCACAAAGAGGTTTCTGGGATTGTTTTCAAACAACTTCAGAGGGCTAGGTTGGGAAAAATAAAGGGGAAGGATAGTGCTAGAAGAAGGAAAAAAAATCAAGACAAATTAAACAGTATTCCCTGAAAATAAACAGTTTCAGAAAAAATATGAGGCCTTGGTACTTATTTTAAAAATGTTCTTTAAGCTCCAATGATTGTTTGCTGCTACCCTTATGTACAGTCATGCTGAATAAAGCTATAGCTAAATGGGAAGTTAAATGTATTCATGAGGTGTTAATGTCTACATCTTATTATTTACAGTCTCTCAGACTGCAACAGTGCCTTATGTTCTCAACTCCTGCTCCAGTAGCACTGGCCAGCTGATGCCTACTTCCAGGCTCCAGTATTTGCCTTCTTCAGGTCTCCAGTTGAAGCATGTAGGATCTTAACTGGACATTGTTTGACTTACTTGTGCTGGAGGGTGTTGTTGCACTTCTTGGAAGCAAAAGTTGAGGAAATTTTTGGGAAAGGTGTCAGTCTTAGTTAAGCAGTTAGAGTGGATGAGTTGCTGACCTTTTCTGGGAGTAGGGCAAGCTGCTTTCTCTGCAAGATTCCCCCAACCATCTTAGAATTCTTGCTTGCAGGGGGGTGTGGCAGACCAAGTTGTCATGTTAGGAGATATATGCAAGTAGAGTCAAATACTTTCAGAGTTTTCAGGATTTTATTGATGAACGAAGGAGGACTGAAATCTGGCAGGGACTGTTCTTCTGAATTGGTAGGCTCAAACTTAGTCTAGCTGCTTTTTGAACTTCCATAAATTTGCAGCATCCACAGCATACCATTAAACGAATTCCATAGATTGCCATGTATTCTATGAAGAAGTTTCACTTGTTTTGAACTTGACATGTGCAACCTTTGATAGGTGTTTCCTTCTTATATTGAAAGAAAATGTGATTCTTTATTCCATGTTCAGTTTTGTCATGATTTTGTAGACCTCTACTCTGTCCTGTTTCTTCATCCATTAGGGAAGAAACAGACCATCATACAGTGTTGAGAAATAATGCACTGTGGACTTGCATAATTAAATAATTATATTGTTTGTTTTCGTTTTTTCTTTTTTCCTAACAACAACTGCTATCCAGTCTGACTTGTTCACTGTTGGTGAGTACCTAGTAGATATCAGATGTAACCCCAACACCTCATTCCTGATGTGTAACTTAAAGCCTGTTGTATATATGAATGGCCTTGCTCATATGACCGTGAGTATGAAATTTAGCGCCTTTCTTTGATCTGATAAAGCCTATAACTCTTGCCTTTACTGGCACAATTACAGACACTTGCAAGAGTTTTGAAAATGTTTAACTAACGTAAAGGGTAATACTGGATGAGTAGCAAATTAAGAATTTTTATTTGAAAAAGAGAAAACAAATCTGCCTTCCACATGCCAGGGGTATTGTAAATTCACTTTATTTTGGTTTTTTATTGATTTATCAAATAATGCATTTTTGCAAATAGTATCAAAACTTTTTTTGTGTATGCATGTGAATGTTTCAGGAAATGCCTCAAACTACATCAGAAGATTTTTTTCCAAAGATGGAAAGTTCAGTTGAAGAGATGGATACCTCTGATACCCAGTGGGGCTGGTTTTATTTGGCTGAGTGTGGTAAATGGCATATGTTCCAGGTAAATACTTATAAAGTTATATTAGCTATGATGGATTCCATACATCAAAGTACCTATTGCTGAATTTGTCTAAATGTGCTTTTTCATTTATTTTGAAGGCTGATTCAAACAGTCACTGCTCTGTTAGCAGTGAAGATATTGAAAGGAGCTTCCGAACAAACCCACATGGTTCTGTTTCTTTTACTACTGCAAAATTTAACTACATGCTAGACTTTTCAGGTATGTATCTTTTCACAGAGTAAATTTAAATAATATAATGTACCAGATATACGAGTTCATTTGTTCATTCAGCAAATTATTGTCCTCGTATCTAGTGCAAAAACTTGTGATTGGAAATGTATTTTTTACTGGAAAGTACACAGGAGTTTTTAGAAGCAGCTGCCCTGTTACATTTTCTAGTGTAGTTTATTAATAAATTAGCATGTCTTGTTTAGTAGTGCTCCATCATGTTACTGCTGCTTACCTCACCTGTAGGTGGTATGTAGCATGCACCTATGGGACTGGGAAGTTTGAACCCTTTTTCTTCAACATGCGACTGCTTGTGGGCTTGCAAAACCTCTTCCATTCAGAGTCTACATAAGAAACATTGATATGAAGGAAGCTTTCTGCAAAATAACTGGTATCAAAGTGATTTTATAATTCATCAGGTAGTTGAAGCCAATTCTATTGTCAGAATAAGGAGGAGATAGGCAAAAGGATTTTCTAGTAGATTGTAAAGATCTCATGCTTGTAAATCCCATGCTTGTAAATTACAGAATATTACAAGATTCTAATGTTTGTAGTTAATTATAAATTAATATGTCCTTTGTTCATAGGTATGTTCTAATGACTTCCTTATGCTTAAATAGAAGCCTCTTCCAAATCAAAGAAAATAATAGTATTTGAAATAGAGAAAGTGGGGACTTGGTAAAACAGCAATGTACTAGGAGTAAAGTAGTATGTAACAATAGAGGGAGCTTTATGTTTACTTGTTGAAATGTCTGCTTAAAAAAAAAAGTTTTGCACTAAATGCAAATGCTAAACAACGGGTTTTATGTTGCTGTTTGTAGGTGTTGGTGTCTTGCATTAAGGACAGTAATATACTTTGTCATCCTTGTTACATTAAAGCCAGTGGAAGTTTTGCCATTGATTTAGTGGGGCTGAATATCAGATGGATATTTTAACAATAAATGTTTCGTTTGTGTAATATTTGCACATTTTGCCAACTCGTATAAATGACAAGTATTCTGAGGCCAGTATTTAGAAACATTTATTGAAAATGCTGATTTATTAATTGTCGAAATAGGAATTCCTGTTAAGCAACTTTTGGTGTAGTAGTGTTATTTTTTAAAATGACACTTAAGTGTTTCATATGCTATAGATGAATTCCAGAAACTTTGATCTTAACTCTTGTTTTCTGCTCAGTGATGAAACAAGTCAACCTAACTACCCTTAAGCAACGTCCAATAAAGCGAGCTCCCTTTTCTATCAATGCTTTCAGGTAAGGAAATGAAAGGAAGGCTCCTTATTTTTATTTTATTCCTGATTCTTCTAAGTAAAATGAAACAGAAATGTGTTTTGTTTTGTTTACATCAAACAATTTGAGTGGGAAAGCTAGTCAAGTGAAGAAGGAATACATTTCAGAAGAGAAGACTG
Organism: Caloenas nicobarica; assembly: GCF_036013445.1. Taxonomy (NCBI): domain Eukaryota; kingdom Metazoa; phylum Chordata; class Aves; order Columbiformes; family Columbidae; genus Caloenas; species Caloenas nicobarica. The sequence goes on along the minus strand of NC_088245.1, from coordinate 85,599,038 downwards.
CCAAAAGAATTTTTAGTTTATTTATCTTTTTTCTGAGAAAGTAAGGAACTTGTAGTGGAAGAGGCAAGCCATACTGAACACTGATATCCCTTGGCAAGAATCTTAAAGCTGTGCCTAACATTAGCCATTGGAATCCCATGCTGTAAATACCTGTTGAATCAGAATTGCTGTGGAGAAGCAGCAGCAAAAAATGGACTAGTTTGTTCCATTGTAATAATGACTTCATAAATTATTTAGAGGTATTATTGTAACAGCAAAAAAGATGGAGTTACATTTTCTTGCCTGTATGTCTTAACAATTTACTCTAAAATGATTTGAACTTACAAGAAATTGCATCATAACAACCAGATTATCTTATGAGTCTAATTGCTGTAGATTGTAAGTTTCTTAGCATTTGATCAGTCATTAGATGTAAAGCTGTGCTGATATAAATCTGTTACTCACTAAACAATAAACTTATCGATGCAGTGATACTGCCACAAGTAAAAGTGACTCTATGAAATATGTGGATTTTTTTTTACCAAAATAGTTTCTTAGAAATAATTTTAGTTCTGAATCGTAGTCTGGTTATACTTTCAACCTAGATCAGGTTGCTCAGAGCCATGTGCTGCCTGGTCTTGAATGTCTCCAGGGATGGGGCATCTACCACCTCTCCAGGCAACCTGCTCCGATGTTTTAGCACCCTCATAGTAAAAAAAATTCTTCCTCATGTCTAAGTTAGTGCTGCTCTCCTGATGTTGCAGACCTTTCTGACTCTATCTTCTGATTTATCTTCCCATTTTTTGTTGGCTAGATGATGTATTAAAAGTGTTCATGACCGTGGTTTATTTATAATAAGCTAAGCCAGAATTTGAATACAAAACAAGGCCTTTAATCTTACCTGCTGACAATAGACTTGGTTTAAATTAAAACCCTAAGTAGTTTTGTATAAGTTTGGGGCTTTTTTTTTTTTTTTTTTTTTTGCACACTGTATTGTTCGGAGCAGGAGTTTGATGGAAGAAAATGCCTTGTGTCTTTGATATGATGTGTTTTTACCTTTTCTTGTTTGAAGTTACATCTGTGAAAATGAGGCTATCCCTATGCCTTCACACTGGGAGAATGTAAATACTGAGGAGCCTTATCAGGTAAGAGTTGATATGCAAGTTGGTCAAAAACATGGGATAATGAAGTAATGAATCGAATTGAAATTGTACTAACCTCTTTTTTTCCAGCTCATTCCATTGCAAAAGAAAACAAATGAATATAATGAAGTTTCTAGTCTCTTTGGAAAAACAATGGATAGCCACCGAATTAAAAGAATTAAGAGAATACAAAATCTAGACTTGTGGGAGTTTTTTTGCAGGTGAGATTTTTTTCTAAAACCAACAGTCTTTAGGATTGTTAATGGAGCAAATCTTGAAGGCATGCAGCAGAAATTGCTATTATTAATAATGAAAATGTGTTACTTTTTATATTTTAAAAATTTTATTTGTCATTCCTCTGTATTCAGAATTCCATTTTTAACACTATAGCTTCTACAGGTGCAGCAATGTAGTACTTGTAGAAATACATTAGGTGCAGATGTAGCACAGATAAGACAGATACATTAAAGATACTCGGGATGTCCATGTGGTAGATGCCCATGATACGGTGAAGTACAGAGAACAAAAATAAACTTTTTGTTTTAGTTTGGTGCAAAAGTAGTTGCAGTTTTGGACCATGAATTTTAAATCATCATAACTAGACTCAAACACATCTTTGTTAATCAAAATAGCAACCATTACAATCAACACATTTTTGCCAATGAGAAAAAAGTTTGTTTATTCTTGTAGGGTAAAAATGCTGGCTGCAGGCATTGGAGTTTTTGGTGCATCTCATTTATTTGCTGAGCATACTTCTCTGTGTAATGGTTTTGCCAGGATTCAGAAAGCTGTAGTGGATCAGACTGGCAGCAAACCACCAAAGAGTGACCATGACCTTTTTTTGGTGCAAGTTTGGCTTTAGGAAGTGCCTTGGAGGTTCTTCTTGGTCCAACCTGGTCATCACTGGTTGTTGTAGAAAATCTACTTTTCGTCGCACATCACAATCCACTCGAGAAATGGTTCATTGTTGTTGCATAGGTGATACTTCAAAATGACGATATTTTTTGATTTTCAGTCACCTCACAAGGCACCCACTTATCAAGCTTTTTCACCTTTCCAATTTTATTCAAATGCCAAACAACTGTAGGATGGTTGACACTGAGTTCTTCACCAACTTCTCGTGTAGTTGTAAGAGGATCAGCTTCGAGGATTGCTCTTAACTGGTTGTTGTAAACCTCAATCGCCAGCCACTATGCTCCTCATCTTCAAGGCTCTCGTCTCCTTTGTGAAACTTCTCGAACCACCACTGCACTATACTTTCGTTAGCAGTTCCTGGGCCAAATGCATTGTTGATGTTGCGAGTTGTCTCCACCGCTTTACGACCCATTTTGAACTCGAATAAGACAATCACTTGAATTTGCTTTTTGTCTAACATAATTTCCATAGTCTAGAAAAAATATAAAATAAACAGCAAGTAATAAGTGAGTAGCAAAAAAAACATAAAGCAAGAAAAGCACATTAAAATTATGTATAACATAACCACATTTACTTAAGAATGTATCCAATATCAAACAGCAAATTTCAACAATACAAAACCCACAATTACTTTTTTGCCAACCTAATAAAATAATTCCTTCTCAGGCTTGTATTATTTTAATTTTTAGTGACCAAGACAAATGAATATTTGTGTCTTCTTTAAGTTCTCAACTTTATGAAACCTAGGACAGAATTAAGTGTCCAATTAGCACGTATTTATGTAGTTTCTTTAAGTTTAATGTGCTGCAAAAGTTTTTTCTGAGTTCCCTGCTTTTGTATCTTCATGTTGTGCTGGCTTGGAAAAGTAGGAGGTGCCGAGTTCTGTTTCCACTTATTTCTTAGTATCAATCTTAAGCAGTTGAATTTGACAAAAGTTATTTGTGTAGCCTCTAAGAAGGAGTACATATCAGAATCACTTTTAAAGATGTATTACACTATTAAAACCAACTTCATTAAGTTGAATAGGGAAGAAATAACTAAGCAGACATACATCAGAAATTTGCAGAAGTTATATGATTTTTTGAAAGATATGTAATTGTTCATTTAACGCTATATCATGAGTATGTATAAGGAACTGAATTTAAGTTCTCTGCTAAGAGAGTTAGCCATCTCTTAGTTGCAAATCTATTTGGTTATATTTACCTGTTTAAGTATTAAGGCTTATTTGCTTGACCTTGTGTTTCAACATCTACCTTTCTACAAATAAGTTTCTGTAGAGGTGCATTTATACCATCTTAATACCAATCTTAATTTCTGAGAATAGGAGCAGCAAGCAGATTTCAAAGTAAATATCCTTTGAGTCTCCAGTGTAGGTGGCAGAGCGGAGTGTGGGAAGACCTTTTTTGCTTAGCTTAGGAACCAGTTTCATTTGAAGAGTGTACTAATTTTCCTGACTGGTCGGTGTGTAGAATTAATGGTTTAAGAACTCTGAATTGATGTATGCTTTGCTAGAATATTCTCAAGGTACAAAACTGAGAATGGGAATTAGAATTTCATGTCAGGAGTATTACACTATTGCTGTATAACTAGCTACAAAACAAGGTACTTTTTAGTACCTGTACAGTATAAAAGCATAGGGAGAAGAATCATTTCAGTTTAAAAACTTTTTTCCTGTATCCAAAAAAATACAAGTAACAATGAAAATTGCTAGAATAAGTGTATGCAAGTGAGGCTTAGCTGCTTTCCTATTGAGGGTAAAATACAGCCTTGGAGTAGACAGGTTTACACACACTGGTGAAGAAATTATTGCCTCGTAGTATATTACAAAGAGGTAGGTATTCCATCATTTCAAATTCACTAAAAGTTCTTTTTGGGTCCCATGTGGGAAAGTGAAAGTAAGAGATGAATCTTAGTCTAGCATATTTTGGTTTATGCATCTCAGTTTGGAGTTGTAGATGATTACAGCAGGTAGAAAATGGCACTTGGTCAGTGAGACTGCTGACCATCTTTAAAAATAGTTTATGTGCTTGCATATGTACAAAGAGCATGTCTCTGCATATTTAATTTTGCTTTAGGTTTCTCCTTTATTGGGTGAACTGGCTGTATGCAGGCCTTCTGAGTGGTGGATCAACTTAATTTTGTTTTACTGGATTAGCTTGTCACTGCTGGTGGAAAGTGCTAAGATGATGGTTTTTGGAATAGTTGGACTACTTGATTTCTGTTCCACATCAACAAAAAGTCCGACTGTGGCATTTTGCATTCTGCAGAACCACCTTCCCAGTGTGCTCAGTATATTCAGATACTTATGAGGAGCAATTGCTACTTAGACTTTTGTGGGTTTGAAGTGTTTTGTTTCATTGATAAGGTCAGTGATTAAATTTGAGCATTGCTCAGATGATTGTTTTCATCATTGTAGTGGTCTGAACATGTTTGTCTGTTATTGTAGTTCCCATATTAATGACTGTTTTAAATTGGTTTTAGGAAATCAGCTGTCAGAGATAGTAAAGGACTCTTACAGACCATTGTTGGACAATTGGTTATTCACCTTTTCTGTAAATTGGTTTTGTTCCCCTATTGCAAGAGGCGTTACTAAAGGCTATCTTTATACATTGTCAGAGAACAGCAGCCAACAATGGAGGGGTGCTGACTGAAATTTCAAATGTTCAGCATTAGCTCAGACGTATTGCCTCACACAGATGCAGGAAATCTTGACTCCTGGGTTTTGTTGCATGGCTAATAGAGCGGAACTTAAATGCCTGGAACCTCTCCGCCTCTGACACAAAATGTCACAAATGAGATTATTAGTGAAACCTCCCAGATGCCCTTGAGATTCTGTTGACATTCTTCTGATTTGGAAAGTGGCTGTATTAAAACAAAACAAATAAAAACCCCACAAAGACAACAAACAAACAAAACTAACCAACCAAACAAGAATTAAGTTGCCAAGACATAGGTGCTTTAGTTGGCACTTAATGGACGAGAAAAAAAAAAAGCTGAACAATAAAACATATCTTTCAAGCTAAGTACTGCAAGATTTTAACTTCTGTGAAGTGTGCTTATTTATAAATAATGCATAATTGCAATGTAATGCCATCAATATGGTAGTCTTTGCTGACTGTCTCTTTCCCTGTACCTGGTTCATAGGACCTCCTCAGACTACATCTAAACTGTAGGCCCTGAGAACGTTTCCCCAATTCAAGTGTGTACTCCGGTTATAAGCAGATGGCTTAGTTTGATAAACCTAAGTATGTAGCACAGTGCCCCATGCACTGTGGCTTTTACAGGAAGAAAATTCAGGTACAAGAGCAAGGCTGTGATGCACTCCAACTTGTTTTTGTCTGGACAGTTAAGGGGTCATAACTATAAACAAGTCAGTGATTTAGACACAGCTCCAGAGTCAACTTCTCCATGGATCTTATGAAAACCCAGTGGACAGAAAGTCACTTAAAGGTTGATGGAAAATATATCTGTTGTTTAATTGAAGCTGTGCTGTGGGCTTCTGCCCATGAGACTGTAATAGAGGTATAAGGGGTTATTGTCAAAATTCTAGATGACTTATCTCTTTTTGAACGTATGTGAACCATAAATTCAGAAACACTTTATGAAATGATCATGTTGAAGTAATTTTACCTAAAAATGACGGTAATTCTATTTTTAATATTTTTGCTGGTTTACCTGGATATTGATACTTCATAATCCACTAACTTTGTTATCACTTCTGCCGTGTTATGTAAGTAGATGGAGGGAACAAAATCGGAGAAAAATGCCTTTCTTTTAAAAATGTATCTGCAGAAAATCACTACACTAAAACTAATGCCAAATGAACAATGCTGGTAAAATTGGTATAAAAGACCTTTTTTCCTAATCTTGGATTACTTCTGTAAATAGTGCACAGCATCCAGAAGTGTGTGTTTTCTAAACATTTACCTTAAGAATTCTGATCTGTTTAAAAACTAGAATCATCTAGGCATTCATGACAGTGGAATGTATGGAGTGTTTTAGGTCTGTCCGCCCTGGAGTGTTTTCAGAGGAGTAACTTAATTTGATGGTATGGATGTTTGTAATGCTGTATTGTGTCTTCTCTGTAGGAAAAAAGCTCAGCTAAAGAAGAAAAGAGGTGTCCCAACTATTAATGAGCAGATGTTATTTCATGGCACCAGTAATGAATTTGTAGAAGCAATATGTATTCATAACTTTGACTGGAGAATAAACGGAATGCATGCTGCTGTATATGGAAAAGGTAAGCATTTTTGTCCCAAATGACAGTTTGGTAATCTTAACAGTTCAGCTTACGCCCTGTGTTTATCCAGGAGCTGTTTACTATAGCTCTACTTTTACTTCAAGTGTAATTAAGAAATTTGGGATGCAGTAAGGAATGTAACTGTCACAACTGGCTGTTAGGACCAGGGAGTGTAGGGAGGGGATGTACAACAAAGCAGTGTTAATCACAAGGCAATCTCCCTACTAAAAATATTTGGTCATGTTGCTATAATCCAGCGATTTTTGGGGAGATGGGGGGGAAGTTGTATTGCTAATGAACATAAAAGAAGAGGCATCTTTCATCATCTTGTTACTTATATCCATGCTCTAGTAGTTAAGCCATCATGATAAGAATGTCATCAGATTTTTTTTTTTATTTGGAAGGGACCTATTTCGCAAGAGATGCATCATATTCCAGTCGTTTCTGCAAAGAGGACATGAAGCATGGAGATACTTTTCAAATTCATGGCGTGAATCTGCAGCCTCATCTGCATAGACCAGATAAAGTCATGTTTCTTGCTCGTGTGTTGACTGGTGATTATATCAACGGTGATTCAAAATACATGAGGCCGCCTTCGAAAGATGGAAGTTTTGTGAACTTGTATGACAGCTGTGTGGATAATACATGGAACCCAAAGATCTTTGTCATCTTTGATGCCAACCAAATCTACCCTGAGTACTTAATAGAATTTTGTTAAGTTTGAAAGGAGCTGGACTGAATATTGTGTCTTTTTGATACTTTTGTCCCTTTTGTAAAGACAACAATATAAAAACATGAAGCGTGAAAGGAGAGAGGTGAAAGAAAACTTAGCATATGCTTATGGAAGATGGAAGCTATTAAACATTTAAGAGAGATTGTTGGACTGTGTTTAAAAATCTGTAGACTTTACTAATGCATTTTTCAAATGTAGAGACTACTACAAATTTGAAATTGCTTAAGGAGCCTTAAATACATTGGGCATTGGTAAGTTTTCAAAGGCAAGATTTATGTTCTGATTTTTTAAAATATATTACAAGTATTTATTCATGTGGTAAAAATATGCCTGTAATATAGTATGCATATGATGAAGCTAATCTTTTTAGAAAGATTGTCTGTAGAACATAAAAATAACAAAAACAACAAAACTCCAGGGGGCTTGGCTACATATGTGTGTATGTCTGTGTTCTGTAGTACATATTGCTTTGTGTTTGAAGGTCTCTTATTTTGGATTCTAAACCTACCAAAAAAAAATCCTTCTGGAGAAAACTGATGAAAGAGCTATAAAGTTCACCAAAGCTGTTATGTTTAACTTTAGGTACCTTTTACTGTAAGCTTCAATTATATACTTGCAAAGCTTTAGTCATATACTTTTAAGATCACAAACCCCTTGCACTAGGATTTGGACTTTGGTTTTGGTGGAAATGATGCCCATAAGCACTTGTGGTTGTTAATTGTTTGATATGTAGCCGTTGAGCTCAATGTTGGGATATCACCAGTGCTGTACACCTTTGTGAGTTCTTACTCTATAAAATGTTTGTCCTCTTGTTATAGTATGTGTGTGCATGTACTTACATTCATGCAGCTATGCTGTTATGATTCTTGCCTGATCAGGGTTTAAAAAGCACTCAGTGCTCATGTATTTGCTGTTACTGAAGACAATGTTTAGATTAACTTTACTGGAAATATTATGGTTAAACTAACAATGAAAATTTCAGAAGATGCCATCCTTTAATTCTTAGACACATAGAAGGCTTTCAGTAACAGTTGTGTAATTTGGGTTTTCATAACTGGTATAGTAAAGTTAAAGAGTGTTTCAAATGTAGAAAGAGCAAAAGAGACAATATTCAGGTAAAGAACAAACTTAAGTACTTAAATACAGGAAGAGCCTGAAGAAGGGGCTGTTAGAGTGAAATGTACTGAAATGTTGAACAATTTGCTATGAAATTGTGTCCCTAGTGTTGTTCTTTGTTAAGGGACTTAAGGAGAGCTAAGGGACAGTATTACAAGGTCTAAGTGAAAGCCTTTCCACTGCTTCTTTGGCTATGACCAGTAAGAAATCCCTATAGAAATAGTACATAATTATGGCAGATATAGAATGATCTGTATTGGCTTGTGTCATGGATGAGTGATTTAGGGTCCTGCTTGCCGCAGAGCAATGTTTAGATCTCTTAAAGAAAAGTGCGGCTTAACAGAGTTCGATGCCAAGGTTCACTCCGTTACTTACTGCATGGAGGAAATATGCCAAACATAATCGGGTGAGAGCTGTTTTAAAGTGATTTATATGGGGACAGGAGATGCGAAAGGATAGAGAGAGGCCCTTCCGTTGAGTCATGGGGTTCAGTATGTACCCCCTTGCTTTCTAAACTCCTTCTCAGAGAGGAGTCTAGGTGTGGCTGGATCCAAACTTAGTCCCAGACTTGGTCAATGGTTCATGTCTAAGAGACATAGAGGGTAAGGGATTACATGTATTTATGGCCAAAAGATTACATGTGCACACCCACTTCTTTATATCGCTTGGCTAGAATTTCAAAGTTTCATCATTCTGCATCTCAACCTGCTTACCTCCTGTCAAGGTTTAATGCAGGGTGACAAACTGTGGCAGATGCTCCCTGTTAACTCCCTCCCCCCTGCCCCCCCAGCCCTCTCCACCAAAGAAAAGGAAATAGGAGGAAAAGAGAGAGAGACTTGCAGGTTGGAAAAAAAGGTAAAAATGCTTTACTAATGCTACTAATAAAATAGAGAGAATAATACAAAATATGCAAAACCAATCTCAAATTTCGTGGCACAGCTCAGCATTGCCCCGTGTCAGAGCCGGATCTGGCAGCTGCAGGGCAGGCATCCGGAAGTCCTGTGCTGGACTCCACAGTCTACCAGAACTGGATTCACAGATGCAGGGTTTGGAACCAGGCCTCCGATTGGAGGGACGACAGGCAGGGTCCTCTTCAGATGCTGGCCATAGTTGAAGAGAGTGAGACCCTCGATCTCCCACTTTTATAGGGTGTATGACATGGATGGGATGGAATACTTAGCTGATCAATTTTACTCACCTGTTCTCTTCGCCCCTCCTTGCAAATATGCCCCTCTCACTTATGGGATGTGCATTTTTATCAGTATTTTGCATACCATTACTAGGTTATCAGCTGCTGTCTGCAAAACAAGCAGACAAATTCAGAAAAGTGCAGTTACTTAGAAGACCTTAGCTGAAAGGAAAATTCACTAAAAGAGAAACTGGTCTTGTTTTTAACAAAACCAGGACACCTGCCCTCTAGGAGCCTCGTGTCAGGTCGCTTTGATGTCTGGATCTTAGGTCTCCCAAAGTAAGCTCTCAGGCATCAAAGTTCATAGAAATAAGTAATTTAATGGAGTAGTACAACAACAGGGTTGCCTTGAGCTGAGTGCTTTTGCAGAGGTCCCCACCTGCATAGAAATCCCTGGGGTTTTATACCCTTACAGACTTTTTACCCACACCTCATACTATGATTCAGTCCAATAGCAATATTTGAGTGTGGGGACTTACTTCTTGCTTCTCATTGGATCTTTTTCACTGTCTCAGATAGGCCTTTGTTTTGTTTGACCGTAGATATTGTTTATAGTTCATAGCCTTAAAGGTGGTGTTTTGTCTGAATTCATAATTTTCTTCCCAGCAAAGTACAGGAAAAGAACAGGCCCTATCCTCCAGATGTCCATAGTAGTCTGTAGCCGCTTTTCATTAAGTAGATGCAAGTTTGGTACATAAGAGCAGAACTTTACAACATACAGCTTAAGGTTTCAGCAAATTCAGCTTACGAAGTAACATGAAGCAGGCAGTATATTTAAAATCACATGACCTTATAATTGTAAGTGATTAATTCTATTTAATATGCATTTACTTAAGCTAAATGGTCAATGTGAAACTTCAGTTGAGCTCATCCAGTGATCTGTGAGTAGAGAAAGATCATCACCATACAGCCAGCTTGTTCACCAGAGAGAGCTCAAAGTAGGCTCACCCAGGCTGTCATATTTGTTGAATAAAGTGGTTCGCTCATAGTCACATTGCATATAGTGGGAAAGGTATGCACGAGACTCCTTGCACCCACAACTTAGCGATGTTCAGTTGCCGTTCTGCTTCCTTGTGGGTTTCCTAAAAGGAGCTCTTGGCCTGGCTGCAGGTCAGGTCTTTACCTCCTTTGGAGCTTGGACGAAACTGCTGCTGGTTTGGCTTGTGGGGGGGTTGAATGCATCTATCACAGCCTGTCATGGAATTGTTAACATTTTGGATCAAAGGCTGTTGAAAATCTATCGTATTTAAAAGGCACTGCAGCTGGCACCACCAAGTGTGCTGAAAATCTTCTTAAGCCTATGGAACTGGAAGCAGAATATGACTACATATCTGGCATCAAAACTGAGGACGCAAACATCTCCTCCTTCTCCTTAGTGCTGTTATTTTTGCCTGTCAGTGGATCTTGCACAAGTTGGGTGTTTGTATTTCAAATTTCATAGCAGTTTTTCCTTTTGCTTCTGTTCCTAAGCCATTTATGGCTAAGATGAATTTTCCTTTATTTTAGCGCAACAGGAAGTATGATCCCAGTTGGGAACTCTAGGTTCTACTGTTGTAGGCATGGTTTGTGTTTGATTCACTACTACACTAGCTGTGCAAAAGGCACATCGTTTCCCACATTGTATAAAATATTTAATAGCAAATCATGCAGGGAATTTGTGTATTAACTGACTCCTCTTTATTCTTACACAGTATTCTACAGAACATAACATTTTATAAAACTAACAAATATATGTCCTGTTGTTCCTTTGTTCTTTTATTTCTTCTAGAGGTCTTTAGTTAAGAAAACGGAAGTTTCTTTTTTAATGTCTTATGGACACGACACCATAATCTATACGGATCTTAGTGACTTTTCCAATTGTTTGTCTGGTGGTTGCTTGTTTATTACTTAACTCACTTAAATTGAATTGCAGAATCTTAATCTTACCAAATCACTGTGCAACTGTGGTTTCAAGTCTTCCTTTAGTGTACTATTCTGCTTTCTGGTGTCCCTTTTTGTATTGATGAATCTTAATTCTGAAGAATAGCCATCTTTCTGCTGGCAAGGGGAGAAAGGTTATTACAACAAGCAAAGTGCAGAGCTCTACAAGTAGCCAATACAAGAAACAGTTGGATTTAATAAAAAGAACAGTGAGAAAGGAAGGGAGGAAAAGAATTTATTGGACTATGAAGTGTTAAAGAAATGAAAAGGGATTTAGACTGATTCTGGCGAAGGAAACCTGCTGTCTTCTGTTACTATTTCATATAGTGAAACTTCATGCATTTTCTTTTCACACCTGTGCAAGTGAGCATGTCATTCTCTTATATGTCTTGATCTGAGGTAAAGCTTTCTTACTAAGTTATTCTTGTGGCAGAGTGTTTTCACAGGGACACACCACTTCAGTATGTGCTGATTTTATCATACTGACCTCATGTGCCAGCTTTGCATTTTAGAATGGTTTTGTACTCAGTTATTGCTGAACAGATCTCATTTCATCCAAAGCAGTTTGGGAGAGTGTCTGTCTTTATTCCAATTCATTTACAGGGGCAGTTTGTACAAACTTTCATTTTCAATTTAAAATCTGCAGAAAAAGAAAGGATATAGCTTTATTTTTTAAAAGATGTCCCAGTACATAATGTACCAGCTCGAGTTAGTGACTTAAGTTTCCGGAGTACATTAGATGCCAGTTCAGCTGGTGGTTTGAGGACAACTCTCATCCTTTTTAAACCATTTGTCCCATCCCAACTTAGCTGGGTGAGGGCAAGGGTTAACTTTTGGAATATTCTGTGTGGTAACACAAAGTGAGGACATCAACCAAGAGGTTCAATTAAATCGCACATTTACTAGACACCACTCAGTGGGATTACAGTGAATAGTGGCTTGGCAAAAGTTAGTAACTGTATCATAAAACTTAGCAAGACTTTAACTACAAACCCCACAAGATGTGCCCAGAATGAGGTTAGAGAGAGAGGAAAAGGAGAGATATAGGTTAAGATATCAGAAGAAAGGTAAGATCTCACCGCTCCATCGTTCTTGATGGTGGGTGCAAAATTTCATTAATGCCATGCAGCGCGCGCACACACACAAAAATGCAAAACAGACAGAGTCCAAAAGTGTCCCAAGTGAGGAAGTTTTATAACCCAGTCCATTTGCATGCGAGGTAAGAGAGCGGTGGCTTGTCTCCTCCCTCTGCTTGCTCTTCATGCTAATTAAGCAGTGGTCAAAAAATTAGGGGAGTGTTGACCAGAAGTGAGTTGTTGTGTCCATTAGGGGTAGCTGGTGGTTTGTGATTTCTCCCAGGGGTTATTTGTCTGCTAGATGACCCATCTTGGTCATCCCAGTTAACTGAGACCTTGGTAGAATTGTCTTTATCTCAAAAATGTATGCTTTCGTTTGTTAAAGACATTGAAAGAACAGAGACAGTGTCTGCCTTCACAGCCACCTATCTTTTCCTGTCTAAAGTTGCAAAACCCAGCTGTTTAAGGAATAATGCACACCGTTAATGAGTCCTTTGTCTTGCAAAGGATGGGGATGGTCACTTCAAGGCTGTCAAACGATTATCAGCACACAAAATCATAGTACAAAGGCCAAAGTAAGTTTGTGCAGTCTGCATAGGTGGAGATTACCTTCAGGAAGAAGACTCATCAGTAACTGGTGTGCTTCTTGGTGGCGTATTCAGACAGTACATCTGATGAGCGGGTCAGTCTTAAATTTCCTTTGACATGTATGTCCATCAGTGTTGTAACTATGACTATTATTAGGCACTGTCCAAAACGGCAGCCTCCTAGCACAGCATCAGTCTGCTCTAGTATAGCCATTTACTCTTCACAAGTCACAGTGATGGCTGACAGATGGAATACTTGGTAATGTGTTTGATACTCCCATGCTTCTCTTGCTTTTCTTCGCTGAGACAACCCTTCAGAGTTGGTGAGGGAGTTGAGAGGCATAATCTCTGAGCAGCCAAAATAAGAATGTGGTTGCTTGACTGTATTTTTTGCTTTCATTTGACACAGATTCCAGTCACATTGCTGGTGAGTTCACTGACTTGTCATTTACAGAGTAAAAAAGCCTATATTGGCAAGCCACACTAAAGATCAGTTTTTAAAAACAAATAATAATAAAACAACAACAACAAACCACAAAAAACCTCCAACCCTCCCTTCCCCCTCAAAAAACCAAAAACCAACCAAACAAAACCAAAATACGCACATATATTGCATAGCAAATGGACTGGGGGACCCTGGCCTGGACACTAGGCCACCCTAGTCACCAGGTAGTCCAGGTGGTTTGCTGGTGAATATGCGGGCACACCCCAGGCACAGCAGAACTGGGGAAGACATGGGCTCTCCCCGCAGCAGCCAGTACTAGGCACACAGGCAGTCACCTATGGTCCCACTCCAATGGCACTGAGCTCCTCGCTCACCTCACTCACACTGTCCCCCCAACAGCTGGTTTTGGGAACAGGCACCATTCCCAGCCCAGTGGCTGGGAGTTCAAGGCGCCCAGTGGCTCCAGCAGATGATATGGAGTCACTGCTCGCTCCAGTCGCCAGGCCAGGGGTGCCCACTCCCCGGTCTGACCCCCAGGAGCTGGCACCAGATTCCCCTCACTCACACACAAGTCTCACCAGTAGCTGGCACCGAGTCCTTGCAGCGCACATTCATGGGGGTCAGAGAGTGAGCACATACAGAGAGCTGCTTATGAAAAGATTCAATAAGAGGATACAAGAAGCCAGGCTAGACTGTGGTGATCAGGCACAGGGCTCAGCCAGACAAGCATATTGAACAGCCTCGTTTTACAGTGATCAGGTGCTCTTACACCCTTTTCTCTCTACTCCCATTGTTCCCCCTGCTCCTCCTTCCCCTGCACTTCCCCCATCCCATGGGTCTGTACGGCTCTGTTGATTCCCGCATCTCTTGAAGTCTGGGGTCCCCTAATATGCAATATCATCATCTGCAAAGTCCTGGCTGATCTTCTGGAAGTGGCACCTGTGGTTTCTTGATAGCTCATCAGTTAGTGAGCATGGTGAGGTTTGTTTCTTGCCATTGTCTCCATGTTTGCTTTATCAGGTCTATGTGCCTGTGTATTTGTTTTCTTGTTTCTCCCTTTCCCCCCTTAGTTTCCCAACTGATGGGTCCCCAGTCAGATAACCTTGCTGGAACAAACTTTCCTCACACTCTCACAAGCCCTTATGACTGACAGGTTTGCTTCTCGTCACTGTCTCCCTTATCATGTCAGTCAGGTTTGTGTCCCTGTATTTTTTTGTTCCAGGCTTCCTCCTTTTTTTATTGTCCCTCTTGCTTTGGAAGAGCTCCTCGACCAGATAACCTTAAAGGAGCAGACACTCTCCTTCCATTTTCCCTTGCAGATAATTGTGCCACGTAACATGTCCAGCAATTCTGGTCCCACATTTGTCCTGGCTTGGGGATAAAGTTGGAGAAGTCATGTTTCATTCCTACGGTAATGAATGCACACAGTAGGACATCTGCACTGAGTTTTTATCCTGATGCCTGGACAGGAGACAGCTGAGATGAACACAAAGACTGGAAGCCTGCAAGTTCTTTTGCATGGATCTTTTAATTTTAAAGGGCTCACTTAATGTACAGGAATAGGAGAATATTTGGTGCATAGTTGAATAGGCAAGAAAAATTTACAGTGTAATGAAGAGGGGTGTACAGCATGGGAAGAGAGTCTTTATAGTATGGGAAAAGGATATAGAAAATAAACCCTGCCTATTCAGACACTAATCAGTTCCATGGAATACCGTAAAATTAGTTTCTCTTCCTTGTGTGCTTTGAGCTGTTGAGTTTGATACTGCTGTCATGTTAAGGATGGCAAACCAGATGGTCCTGGCTGTTTGCGCACTTATTTGCAGATATTTAAAGAATAATTTACAGCTAGTACTTTTGGAGTCTTTTGCAAAAGAGATTGTGACTCCGCTGCTAGAAACAACAACCTTAAGCTCTGCTCTTTTCAACTATTGACTTTGCTAACTAGAAACGTCATTAATTTCTGTATTTATATTTTGCCTGCCTATTGCCTCAGAATGTCTTTGAGGGTTTGTTTGTTTCAGTATTTTCCTTTTTAGAAAAACTTATTTTACAGTTAGAGAGGGATGAAAGAAGAATAACAAATGATAAATGTATCAGCATTTGGGGAAGCTGCTTGGTCCGTCTGTTCAGAGTGTGCCTATCAGGAAGGCAGATAGTAGAAATGACATTATGTTTCCTGAAACGAAGAACAACTAGATCAATTTCCTGTTTCATTCTGCTAGCCAATAAAAGCCAAATTTTATTTGAAGGGAATGAAATAATTTTGACACCAAAAGGAACAACCTTAAATATTTCTTCTCTTTACTCAGGTTCTCCACAGATATGGTTTTCTTCCCTTTGACTGATAAAGCAATGTAATATGTAAACCAATAACAGGTGGTGAGTATCTGACTCATGTTCTGGTTTCATGAGCAATATAAGGAAACAGAAGGCCTTGGCCTGCTCACCTCTCTGCTTGCATTCGTGTTGTCATAAAGTGAACCAGATGAAAGATCTGGATCTTTGTTAAAAACTAATTTGGAGTGGGAAAGATGGTTTGAACAAGTTACAGTGACATTCAGTTTTCTGGTCCATAACACTACTGCATAAATAATATATGGCTTCAGTATAGCTATCTGCTGTTGACAAGGCACAAAAGAAAATGGGAGAAGAATGTTGGGAAAAAATGTAACAGGAATGATAGACCTATGTCTTTGGAAGTAGCTCCAGTCTGCGGTGCATTGTGCATGAAACAATGTCAGCTGTAATGAAAATCGACCACCTCACACTTTGACAGAAGGCCATCAGGCTAAAGCAGGCAGAAAAGACTTGAAGGGCAACAACTGTACTCATCTCTGAGTAGATGACTATTGTTGTAGTCACAGTAGGGTTTTTTAATTTAAAGGAACCCTAAGAGAGGGATCACCTAATTACCTAAAACATGCATAGAGAAAGAACACATTAGCTGCAATAGCCTTGTATAGAGCTCAAGGCATAGAAATTGGTAGCAGTAGTTATAAAATGTGCTTGTCCTTCAACCTACTTATTCACCTTTCTAAGCTTCACTTCCCATTTCATCACCTATGTTTACAACACATGCGGAGTGTGGCTTGCAGCTGAGCTTGACTAGCAACCCCAGGTATCTTTTGTAATATCCTAATGTAGTTTAGTGTATTAAGTGGTATGTTTAGGTTACAGACCTGGTGGTGACCAAGTAGCCAGTACATGTAATTTTTTTTCCAGTCAGTATCTACCATTGAGCCAGTGAAGGCTATCCAAGGAAGCAATACCAACTGAGAATAGTTGGTGCAAACCAGGCTTTCAGAGGATAATTGGGTATTGGATATGCTGTGCTATCATCTATGTATTAACAGTGTGTTTACTTTTAAAAGACATTTTTCTGTAAAAGGGCTGGCTGACACAAATACTTTCATCATAGATTTTATGTTAACACAACTGCTGAGAATACTGTATCACTGACAAAGTACTGTCAGCTAATTAATTGCTGGATGTATATGAGAGTGACTTAAATAGCAGCTCCAGACTGATTTTTAAAAAAATGTTTTTGATTATTTTTTCATATAAGAAATATGACCTAAAGCAATGGGGTAAGACAAGGACAAGAAATAGAAAACCTGGGAAAAAAAGATAAATGGAAGAAAAATGGTTACATAAGTGAAATAGTGCATGTGAGTGCATATATACTGGAGCTGGGGAGCAAAAGTAAGAAGAGGAGAGAACATAAAAATATTACTGCTTTAAATCTGTCCTTTAAAATTTTTAAACTCAATTTTCATGCCAATGATCTTCCTGAATGTTCAGCAACCTTATGTGTTCCCAGTGGGACAGAGTATCAGATGAAGAGCCAGGGGACCTGTAGTCAAATTTTTCTCTCTTTTGGCACTTTGTGATGAGGGCAGACTTACAGAAGTGCTGCATAAATGATACAGAACTGTCAGAAATGAGAGATGTAGCTACAGCACCTCTTCTAAGCACTGTTGTAAAGAGCATGGGGATAGCAAAGTATTGCTGTCTGCTTTAAGTGTAACTGGCTTCTTGTGGGGCTAACATGCTTCCTGGAATATCCCCACACCAGAAACATTGCATATATCTTGTCTTTGCATGTCTTCCATGTTACTGCACTTAATTGATCACGCTGGTGTGACGAAAGCAGCAAAAATGTTCTGGTTTATGTTAATGAATTGGAGGAAATGGCGTTATTGCTCTAAATCTTTCTGCTCTGTGAAGCAATTGATTACTGGATAGGAACTGTCTTCTGTTGTGTGTATACACTAGTTATTGCTATAGTTCTCCATTTTTCTTGGTCTTTAGCTGCTATGGTGGTAAACTTGACTGATTTCCAATTTCACAATGTGAACTTTCTCTGTCTTGTTATAAAAAGCAGGTTCCTATCAAGCATGCTCCTAAGCTAGTGAGTTTCTAAAAGTCTTCCTTTGATGCACAAAGTCCTTCACTGAACAGTATTCAATATTCTATTTATGAGAATTGCATTAGGGAAGAGAATATAGTTCTCTTTGTAATAACTATTCATTTAAGCTGAAAAGCCCTGAGCAGAAGAGATGTGACTAACAGAGCTTTTAGCTATAAGTGCACTTCAGCTGTTTCTGGGCTAGAATCTATGGAACGCTTCATCACAGATTGCCAGGTTGTGGACAAAAATACACAGTTTACCCCTTCAGCTGTAGCTGTGGGGGAAACTGGTAAGGCAGTATATAATTAATGTGGGATTTGATTCAGGATACCTTTCACTTAGGAGAGTAGATCAAGATTTTTAATGGTAGTATGCTTTTAAGACTAGTTTGTGGTTCAGCAAACTGTGGAATATTGAGTAACATTAGAACTGTAACATGGCACAGACTGCGAGAGGAATCTGTCTACTGTACAGCTGGTTTCACATCCTTGCATAGAAAGTTTCTAAAATGGTGTTTTTCTTTTAAAATAAAAACTAAATGCTAATCCTTTTCAGTTTGAGAAATATCAAGTGTGGCTGTAAAGTATGAGAGGAAAAACAAAACAAAACACAACATGAAGAACTGATTTGAATGTTTCCCCGGGAATGTTGTGGTTTTTAGTATTTCAGAAATGGGTTTGCTTAGCCCTGAGGTAAAGGGATTAGAAGTGCATGATAGACATGAGCATGCACAAAGACTGTACTTTCAGTATTAAGGGGGAAGAAATAGGTCACTGTAGATTAGACAGCTAATTTGGTTTCCTTTAAAGCCATAAGAGGTAGAAAGTGCTGAGCTGCAATTGGTAAGACTGGATACTGTCTCCTGATGGACAGGAAAAATAAGCAATGTAGAACTTAAGTCTTGCCTGGTAAACTCTTGATTTCTACAAGTACACCTGTTAATTCGTGCTTTATTACTGAGATGATGTTGCCCTACTGGGAGAAGTGTCAGTTTATGCAGCAGCTCTAATTGGTCATGTGCCAGTACTGAGCTACCCATGGTTTAAGAAAAACATTTTTAATGCAGGTTATATGAAAGGAAATAGTTTTCTTGTTAGGTTTGGTTTTTTTAAAAATTTATTATACATCATGCCCAAGAATGGTCTATCCTAACATGCAGAAAATCAAGCAAAAGTGGCAAGATGCCTGCATGGCTGAACAAGGAGCTCCTGACTGAATTCAAACATCAAAAGGAAGCACAAGAGGTGGCAGCACAGAGAGGTGGCCTGGGACGAATACAGCAATGTCGTCTTGAGCATTCATGTACAGGGTTAGGAAAAACAAAACTAACTTGGAGTTGAATGTGGTGAGGAATTTGAAGGGGAAAAAAAAAAGGACTTCTATGGGTATATCAGTAACAAAACAAACAAACCAACCCAATCAATTAGGAAAGTGATGGGCCTGTTGCTGAATGATACAGGCAACCTGGTGACAAAGGACACGGAAAAGGCTGAGACACTCAATGCCTCAATCTGCCATCAGGATTCCCAGGGCCCTTAGACAAGTGGCAAAGTCTGGCACAGTGAAGACCTTCCCTCAGTAGAGTTGGATTGGGTGGCTGAGGTAGGGTCCTGTGGCTGTGGTGCCGTGATGGACAGTTATCAGCTCTGCAGGAGGGACAGGCAGGGCAGGTGAGGAGGGGGGGATGGTACTGTATGTAAGGGAGGGGTTGGCAGCTGGCAATGAGACTGCTGAGAGCCTCTGCATAAGGAAATAAAACAGATGTTGTTGTGGGAGTCTACTGTTGACCACCTAGCCAGTACGATCACACCTTCCTACAAGGAAGTAAATGATATCCCTAGATCAACCACCCTTGCCCTTATGGGTGATTTTAACTTCCCAGATGTCAACTGGGAATATCATATAGTGGACACAAACAGGTCCAGGAAATTCCCAAAGCACGTTGAAGATAACTTCTTAGGGCAGGTACTAAGAAGCCAACTGGGAAAGGTGCCATCCTAGATTTGTTGTTTGTAAACAGAGAAGGTCTTGTGGGTGAAGTGGCAATTGGTGGTCTTGGTCACAGTGACCACAAAGTATTAGAGTTCCAAATTGTTGGTGGTAAGAAAAAAACCTGCCAGCAAAACTTTTGCCCTGGATATGGGTAGAGCAGTCTTCGGGCTGCCAAAGGAGCTAATTAGTAAGGTCCCCTTGGAACCTGCTTTTGAAGGTATTGGCGTCTGTGAATGCTGGTCACTTTTTAAGAGCCATCTCTTAAAAGCACAGGAGCAGGCAATTCCAAAGTGTCATACAATCATAGAACCATTTTGGCTGGAAAAGAACTTTAAGGTCATCAGGTCCAATCACTAACCTGGCACTGTCAAGTTCACCTCAAACCACGTCCCTAAGAACCTAATCTACAGGGATGGACAGCCTGTTCAAATGTCCTGACAGCCCTTTCCATGAAGAAATTTTTCCTAATATCCAATCTAAACCTCCCCTGGCACAACTTGAGGCCATTTCGTCTTGTCCTATCCCTTGCTATTTGGAAAAAGAAACCAACACCCTCCATGCTACAACCTTTCAGATAGTTGTAGAGAGTGATGAAGTCTCTCCTCAGCCTCCTTTTCTCCAGGCTAAACAGCCCCAATTCCCTCAGCCACTCCTCATAAGACTTGTGCTCCAGACCGTTCATTAGCTTAATTGCTCTTATCTGAAATTGCTCTGGTACGTCAATGTCTTTCACAAATGAGGGGCCCAAAACTGAACACAGTATATGAGGTCCAGCCTCACCAGTGCCAAGTACAGGGGGATGATCACTTCCCTAGTCCTACTGGTCACAAGTGGAGCAGAAGGCCAGTGTGTCTGAGAAGAGATCTTCTTCTAGAATTTGGGCAAAAAAGAAAAGTGTACAGACACTGGGAATAAGGACAGATGACACAGGAGGACTACAGAGATGCTGTTTGCCACTCTAGGGAAAAAAAACATGCAGCCAAAGCTTGATTAGAGGTCAAGCTGGCCAGCACTGTAAAGGACAACAAAAAGGGTTTTTAAAAAAAGGAGAATCAGACATAACACTGGTCTATTGTTTGACAGGGTCAGTCACCTCACAAATAGGGATGCAGACAAAGCAGAGTTGTTTAATTCCTTCTTTCCCTGTCTTTATCTCGGATGATGGACCCTGGGACCACCAGAGCCCTGTGTTGGAAGACCATGACTGAGAGATGATAAACTCTCAGCTGACCCTGGACTTGTTTGAGACTTGCTGCTCCAGCTGGATGTACATGAGGCCCAACAGGATTCATCCCAGGGTACTGAAAGAACTGGCTGATGTTATTGTGGGACCTCTCTCCATTATTTTTCAATGGTCTTAGGAGTCTGGAGAGGTCCCAGTCAACTGGAAGCTCACAAATGTTGTCCCAATTTTCAAGAAAGGTAAGAAAGAACACCCTTGTAATTACAGGCCTGTCAGTCTCACTTCATTGCCTGCTAAAATTATGCAGGTTATTCTGGGAGTTACTGAAAAACACTTGAGAGACAAAGCAGTCATTAATCATAGCCAGCACAGGTTCACAAGGGAGAAGTCTTGTTTAACCAACTTACTTTCTGTTCATGACAAGGTCACCCATCTAGCTGACCAAGAGAAGTCAGTATATGTGGTGGTTTTGGATTTTAGCAAAGCTCAGAGTATCTTTCTGGGTAAACCGTCCAGCACACAGCTAGACAAGTCCATAGTACGTTGGGTGAGCAATTGGTTGATGGGTTGGCTTCGAAGGTTTATATTAATAGTAAATAGGGTTATATCAGGCTGGTGGCCAGCCACCAGTGGGGTCCTCAAGGCTCAGTTTTAGGGCCAGTGCTCTTTAATGTTTTTATAAATGATCTGGACATAGGAATTTCATTTACATTAAGTTTGCCGTCCATACTAAACTAGGAGGAGCTGTGGGCTCCCTAGAGTGTAGACCGGCCTTACAGAGAGATCTGGATACATTAGAGAACTGGGCAGTCACCAGTCATATTAAATTTAACAAGAGCTAGTGCTGGATTCTCTGCCTAGGAGAGGGTCATCCTGGTTTTATGTACAAACTGGGGAATGAGAGGCTGGGGAGCAGCCCTGCAGAAAGAGATCTGGGGGTCTGGATTGATGGCAAGTTGAATACAAGCCAACAGTGTGCCCAGCAGCCAAGAGGGCCAACTGTGTCCTGGGGTGCATCAAGCACACCATTGCCGAATGGGCGAGGGAGGTGATTGCCCCACTCTACTCTGCATTGGTGCGGCCTCACCTGGAGCACTGTGTGCAGTTCTTGGTGCTGCAGTATAAAAAGGATATTAAGCTACTGGAGAGTGTCCAGAAGAGGGTGACCAAGATGGTGAAAGGCCTCAAGAGCAAGACTTACGAGGAGTGGCTGAGATCACTTGGCTAGCTCAGCTTGGAGAAGAGAAGGCTGAGGGGGACCTCATCACAGTCTACACCTTCCTCAAGGGAAGCAGCAGAAGGGAAGGTGCTGATCTCTCTCTAGTGACCAGTGATAGGACACGAGGAAATGGAATGAAGCTGTATCAGGAGAAGTTAGACTGGACATTAGGAAAAGGTTCTTCACTGAGAGGCTGGTCGATCACCGGAACAGAGTCCCTAGAGAAATGGTCATGGCACCAAGCTCTTGTTCAAGGAGCATCTGGACAATGCTTTCAGTCATATGGTTTAGTTGTAGGTAGCCCTGCGAGTAGCAGGGAGTTGAACTCAATGATCCTGATGGGTCCTTTCCAACTTGAGATATTCTATGATTCTGAATCTATGGAACCTGATGGGATGCTTCCCTGAGAAGTGAGGGAGCTGGCCAGTGTCATTGCAAGGCAGCTCCCAATTAGGAGGAGTGCTTCTAGCAGGCTCGAGGAAGGTGATCCCCTCTACTCAGTGCTCAGACCTCCTCTGGAATGTTGTGTGCAGTTCTGGACTTCCTAGTATGAGACATGGACATACTGGAATTAAAACAGCAAACAGCCACTAAAATGATTAAGGGATTGAAACACCTGAGGAGAGACTGAGAGAGCTGGGACTGTTTAGCCTCAAAAAGAGAAGGCTTGGGAGGTAATTTCATCAATGTATAATACTTGGTAATACTTGTGTAATACTTGGTTGCGGGAATAAAGAAGACAAAGATAGACTCTCCTCAGTACTGCAAAGTGAAAGGACAAGAGGCAATGGACACGAAGTGAAATACAGGAAATTCCACCTAACCATAAGAAAAAAAATGTTTCTACTGTGTGCGTGGTCAAATACTAGAATAGGTTGCCCAGAGAGGTTGTGGAGTCTCCATCTTTGGAGATTTTTCAAAATCCAATTGGACAAGGCCCTGGGAAACCTGCTCTAGCTGACTCTGCTGTGAGCAAAGGATTGGAATAGATGACAGCCAGATTAATTCCATGATTAAAGCTTGATTTTTAGGAAAGTGGTTGGTTGGTTGGTTTTGTTTCTTTGTGGTTTTTGTTTGGTTTTTTATTTGTTTTTCAGTGTAGCACAAGCTTATACTGCTGCAGGTGACATAAGTGTGAAGTCAAACGTATTTCCTTTATTCTGGCGAGGTGACTTGAGAGCAGGTAAAGCTGGAAGACCTCCAGTTTCCTAGCTGTCAGTTAATACTATTTCCAGTTTACAGCCCATCTGTAAATTTCTTGCATTATGTTTATGACTCCCGTTTCTTGTGGGGGACTACAGTGGGTCCGAGGATTCCCTGACGGAGAGCATGGGAACAGAGATCAGCCTTGAAGATATTAAAGCCTACCTGTGAGAAAGATGGGAGTAAAGGAGTATCCGGAGATATTAAGGTGTACCCGTGAGAGAGAAGGGAGTAGAAGAGTAACATTGATGATAGAAAAATTAGCCAATGAGATGTTAATGCTGTAACTCGTAACCAATAGTGAAGAGACACATGAATTGGTAAAACTGTATAAAAATGCACTTGTGGCAATAAATGGCATCTACTACTTTCATCCTGGAAGAACTTGGTCTATGTCGTTTGTCTGTCTCAACCACGACAGTTTCTGTAACTTTTCCTCTGATTCCTGAACATAACAAAAGAAACCATGATTTTGAATGTTACTATGAAGTTCCCTCACGGTGATGCAATTTCATAGGCAATTAAAAGCTGCATTAGTGTGGAAAGTCAAAATAGGCCTGCTACTAACAGCCTACATGGAGAAGAAATTGATCCCTTGCATCCCAACAGTATGACGGCTGTCCAGGCTGAAATAAACATGCACCACCATAAATAGAATATGAAACACATCCTGTTTTATTTAAAGGGTGAGGTTTTTATTTTTATATTGCACTTGGCACTTCCTGACTTAAGAGCTGCAAGCTGTCTTCTGCCCACCACCTGTTTCTGTTTGTAGTTCTGGCATTTGTATAACCCAGTGGTAGAAACTGTAATCCAGTTTCTAACTCATTTTTCATTTGTCATGGTTTAACCTGAGCTAGCAATATAACCACGATAGCCGCTCACTTACTCCCCACTCCACCCAACTCCCAAATAGAGGAGAGAATCAAAAGGGAAGGGAGAAACTTTGACTGAGATAAACACAGTTTAATAAAATAACAAAATACTAATACACTACTAGTAAATATATATACATATATATATATATAATAGAAGTAGAATATAAAATAAAAGACACTCAATGCAATTTCTCATGAACTCTGTATGCACCGGAGCCAGTCCCAGGAAGCAGCACCCTGGTCCCAAACAGCTGATCTGAGAAGAGAGAAAAAGGCAGAAAGGCCCAGAGGCCTCTTCAAAATGGCAGGATGGCAAAAAGCTGAACTAAAGAAAGTCCCAAACAGAACTCCCCTGAACAGATCTCCGTCCCAGCTCTAACAAAGAGAGTGAGAAAGATAAGAACACGAAAGACCAGAAAATCCTCACTCTCCTTAAATATGAAGCATGACGCTAATGGAATGGAATACTCTTACTGATCAGTGTGCAAGTCAGTCAAGATCTGCCCCATCCATGCCCCCTTTACTAGCCACCTCACACCTGTGGGCAGAGCACTCAGAACATCCTTGGCTCTCAGACCAGAGCAATTAAAAACATTTACTCTGTCCTGGGGTGTTATCTCTTGTTCTTAAACTAAATTCAAACAACAACTGTGCTAGTTATGAAAAATAAAGGTTTCTAACTGCATGAAGAAAATTAACTCATTTTCAGTCAAACCAGCACAACATTAAAGACAGCAGTCAGAAGGATCCTAGCTCTTGGCAATATGTTTTGCACCCTGGTGTTTTTCAAAATCTCTTGATATTAGTCCTTGAAGAAAATCAAGTGATTTTGTACCTAGTCTTCTTAAATGACAATTTTGGACCCATATAAAAGGGCGGAATTAAAGTATTCCATTTACTGTTGTAATTTAAGCCTTTGCTAAGAAGTTGATTCATGCATAGGCACCTTTATTCTTGGACTCTTTTATTTCTTTGCAGTTAGTTTCATGGTCTCTGACATCATTTCAGTGTGAGTTTACTGCTTTTCATTCCACTTGCTCCTGAAGGGAGATATGGAAATGGATTCGATTCTGGCTTTTCATGAAGGACAAACTTGTGGCCGCTGAAACCTGGGCATTTGGCTCTGCCCTCATCAGCTAGGCAATTTCAAAAGCATAATTCTATTCTGAAACAGGTTTCTTCAGGGTTTCAGAAGCTGAATTTCCATGGTAGCATATAAGAATCCAATATTCCAAACCCACCAAATTTCAATGTGATAAAAATACTCTTTAGCTATAGGACAAAGTAGTCCATTCCTTGTGTGGGTCTTCTGGGGCTTGAGTGAGTGGTTGATAGTCCTCTGAAAGACATAGGTAGTAGCCCCTTATTCTTGCTACTCCTCAAGTCTCTGAATATTTTGATCCAAGTCCAATATTCTTCCCAATTTTGCTAAAAAGAAAACAAAAAAAGGATTCATTTTAAAGCAGAGGGCATAAAATTGATAGGTATCATGATGCAGGTTTCACCTGTCAGGTGACAGTCAAGACACAGTTGGAAATAATAAATACTCAGTTTCTTCTTTTTGGCTAATGTAATTAAATCCAGCAGCTCCCACAACTACTACTCACAAGAAATAAAAGCAAAGATTTCTTTGTTTGTTTGGGAGACCTAGATAAGACAGTTCAATTCAAAGTGCAGATTTGACCCACATTTTCAAGCAATACCAGATTAAATAATTTATGTTACTGCTAAGCCCTATCTGCTAGTTGATATGTATCTGCATGGTCATATACTGGTTTGTATGTCTTGCTTCTTACTCCACTGTTTGTTCTTCCTAATGAAGAGCTAGAATCTTTTTGCCTAGAATCCTTTTGCCTAGAATCCTTTTGCCTAGAGTCATTTTGCCATGAAAGAACAATAGCCCATTTCTAGCTGGCTCTGTAAGGCTCCAATCCAAAGTATTCACAAATCCATGTAGAGACAGCGTTAGCTGAGTAGAGAAGACCTAGACAACCTCAGTGATTAGTTCTTCTCTTATTTCTTAGTAGGCCCCAAAACTTTCTTACAAAAACTGGAAAGTCTAAACTGCATCACATTGAATGATAAGGAAGAAAACAATGATTTGTTAAAACAAGGTGTCTAAGCCGTCCTCAGTTTTAAGACATATTCTCTGAGGCCTTAATACGTTAATGTTAAGACTTAGTCTGCAAATGCTACTTCAGCAAGCTTTTTTTCCCATGCATGTGACAAATTCTCTTTGCCATGCTAGAATTTT
Organism: Caloenas nicobarica; assembly: GCF_036013445.1. Lineage (NCBI taxonomy): Eukaryota > Metazoa > Chordata > Aves > Columbiformes > Columbidae > Caloenas > Caloenas nicobarica. Next base: position 85,572,553 of record NC_088245.1, on the reverse strand, counting down.
CCTCAGTCTTAGCTAATCCTGAATACAGGATGTTTCTTGGAAATATTTCTATGTTGTTTCTCACCCCGTCTTTCCTGGATTGTTTTAGTATGGGATGCTGTGGAGCCCTTTAGAATAGTTTTCAACAGGGTAAGAAGTTAACTTTCTATATGCCGTCTTCTGTTTCTCCACAAGCTTCTGAATTATGTCTAGTACCTTGTGGCTGACAGCATGCCTTAATTTCTCTGAAAATTTTGTAAGAAACACTGTCCACACCTTTAAAAGAAATGTAATTCCATCTCTTACCCAATATTTTACCAACACAGCAAAAAGTTAAATAGAAAAGTTAGCCTGAGTCAAGTCAGCCTGTGCAGAATATTCTAGATATTCAACGTGCTGATGATTTCATGGTAACTACCTGTGTGCCTATTTTAGCCCACAGTACACATAAGGCAACTGCCATAAGTAAGTTTCAAATATTTACTTTATTACTGAGCATGGATGTGAGCAGTAACTGTCAAGTAGCACTTTAATGTACTGTAAATACACTCAAGCTTGCCTTGTGAAACTAGTGCAAGTCTGTAGTCAAAGAATCATAATTACTGAAGTAAAATTTCCCTTAGCAGAAGCCATCCTAGTTAAACTCTGTTACATAATCATCATTTCATCATTTAATAAGACAACTTTAACTAAACCAAAATCAGCTGGAAGGACAATATCACTGTGCACAGCCAATCCAGAAAATGTCTGGAATGTGTTGAAGCCAATTTTTTGATGCAGGTGACTGATAAGTCAAATAGGGAAGGTGTTCTGTTGGACCTGCTTCTCACAAGCAAGCAAGAACTAGATGAAGATCTGAAGGTTGAGGGCAGCCTTTTTTTAGTGCGAGGTTCTGAGAGAAGAAAGCAAGATCAACAGCAGAATTACAACCGTGGGCGTGAAAGTAGCAGATTTTGGGCTGTTCAGGGATCTGCTTTACAGGTTTCCATGAGAAACTGCCTTGAAGGTTGAAGGCAGCCAGGAAAACTCATTGATCTTCAAGGACAACCTTCTCAGAGCACAGTTCATTCCAGTATGCAGAACATAAGGCAAACACAGCAGAAAGTCAGCATGGATGAATGCTCAGCTCAAACAAAAAAGTAAGTTCACTGAAGAAAAGAGCAGGGACAGACTGCTTCAGAGGAATAAAGAGACATTGTCTGTGCATATGGAAATGGAGTTAGGAAAGCCCAAGCTCATCTGGAGTTGAATCTAGTGTGAGATGAAAGGCAGAAAGAGAAGTTTTTCATAAATCTTTGGCAGCAAAAGGTAGTGTAAGGGCAGTGTAGGCCCATTGCTCAGCAGGGCAGAAGATGTATTGACAAAGGAGGCAGAAAAGGCTACGGTACCTGTAATGCCTTCTCTTTACCTAGGTTTTCACTCATAAGTTCCTTAGAACTACTACCAGAAACCATGGGAGTGAAGCAATAGCCTCAGCTGAGGAAGACAAGAGTTTGGGATGACCAGCCAATCTATATATATAAAAGTCATCCAAGGGCGCTTCAAGAGCTGGCTGATGTCATAGCAAGACCTCTCTCTGTGATTTTTCAACACTCCTGGGAATCTGGAGAAGTCTCAGATGACTGGAAGCTTGCAAACGTCCCAGTCTACAAGAAGGGCAACAGGGATGACCCTGACAACTACAGGCCTGTCAGTCTCACTTCTGTGCCTGGTAAAATCATGGAGAAGATTGTTCTGGGAGTTATCGAAAAGCATCTGAATGACAATGCAGCCATTGGTCCCAGCCAGCACGGGTTCATAAGGGGAAAGTCCTGCTTAACAAACTTAATTTCGTTCTACGACAAGGTTACCCATCTAGCTGACCAAGGGAAGCCTGTCGATGTGATATTTTTGTATTTCAGTAAAGCCTTTGATACTGTCTCTCACAGTATCCTCCTGGACAAGATGCCCAGCATAAACCTGGATAAACACACAATACAGTGGGTAAGCAATTGGCTGATGGGCCGGGCTCAAAGGGTTCTAGTAAATTGGGTTATGTTGGGCTGGTGACCAGTCACTAGTGGGGTTCAGCAGGGATCCATCTTAGGGCCAGCACTCTTCAGTGTCTTCATAAATGACTTGGACATAGGACTTAAGGGAATACTAAGTAAGTACGCTGATGACACTAAATTGGGAGGAACTGTTGACACTCTCAAGGGCAGAGAGGCCCCGCAGAGGGATCTGGACAAGTTGGATAACTGGGCAATCACCAACCGCAGGAAGTTCAAGAAGGGCAAGTGCCAGATTTTGCACCTGGGACACAGCAACCCTGGCTGTACATACAGACTGGGGGATGGGATGCTGGAAAGCAGCTCTGCAGAGAGGGATTGGGGGGGGTCCTGGTCAATGGCAAGTTGAACATGAGCCAACAGTGTGCCCTGGCAGCCAAGAGGGCCAACTGTGTCCTGGGTGCATCAAGCACAGCACTGCCAGCCGGGCAGGGAGGTGATTGGGGCTCTTTAGCTTGGAGGAGACTACATATTTATAAACATCAATGTTTATAAATATGTAAAGGGTGGGTGTCCCGAAGATGGAGCCAGGCTCTTCTCGGTGACAACCAACAGTAAGACAAGGGGTAATGGGTTCAAGCTGGAACACAAGAGGTTCCACTTAAATCTGAGAAGAAACTTCTTCTCAGTGAGGGTGACGGAACACTGGAACAGGCTGGAACAGGCTGGAACACTGGAACAGGCTGCCCAGGGGGGTTGTGGATTCTCCTTCTCTGGAGACATTCAAAACCCGCCTGGACGCCTTCCTGTGTAACCTCACCTAGGTGTTCCTGCCCTGGCAGGAGGATTGGACTAGATGATCTTTCGAGGTCCCTTCCAATCCCTAACATTCTGTGATTCTGTGATTGTCCCGCTCTGCTCTGCACTGGTGCAGCCTCACCTGGAGCACTGTGTGCAGTTCTGGGTGCCACAGGATAGAAAGGATATAAAGCTACTGGAGAGTGTCTGAAGAGGGCTGCAAAGTTGGTGAAGGGTTTGGCAAGGAAGCCATATGAGGAGTGACTAAAGTCACTTGGTTTGTTCAGCCTGGAGAAGACTGAGGGGAGACCTCATCGTGGTCTACAGCTTCCTCACAGGGAGGAGGAAGGGTAGGTGCCAATCTCTTCTTTTTGGTGACCAATGACAGAACCCAAGAGAATGGCAGGAAGATGTGCCAGGGGAGGTTCAGGTTGGTCATTAGGAAAAGAGTCTTCACCAAGAGGGTGCTGGAGCACTGGAACAGGCTCCCCAGGGAGGTGTCACGGCTCCAAGCCTGACAGTGTTCAAGAAGATACTGGACAATGCCCTCAGACACATGGTGTGAACTGTGGGGCTGTCATATGCAGGGACAGGAGTCGGACTCGATGATCCTTGTGGGTCCTTTCCAACTCAGGACATTCTATGATTCTATGATTCAAGTCCGTGGACCAGATAGGATGCAGCCAAGGATGCTTTAGGAGCAGGCTGATGCCATTGCAAGGTTGCTCTCTTACCATTTTCAGAAAGGTCATAGCAACTGAGTTAGCTTTCTGATGCTTAGAAAAAGCATGTCACACCCATTTTCAACAGGGCAAAAAGGAGAATCCAGGAAACTACAAATCTGTGGAGGGTTATGGAGCAAATCCCCTTTGAAGCCATTTTAAACACAAGGAAAAGAAGGTGATAGGAAACAGCCAATATGGATTTACTAAGGGCAAATTATGCTTGAGCAACTACATTACTTTTAGTGATGAAGTTTACTGGTACTATGGACAAATGGAAATGACCTCCGGAGGTCTCTTACAGCCTAAACAACTCTGTATTTCTATATATTTTTGTTAATAGGTTGGTCATGCTGTTTTTAAGTTTTTTCAGTATTCCAGATTGTATACCAGCTGGGGCTGCTGACAAATTTGTCAATTTCTTCTAGTATCTCCTCTTATCAGTCACTGATACTGTACTACCAGGAGAGAGGAAGTCTCTGGTAGAAAGACTTTCATGCTGAGTGGGAAATATTTGAGGTTAGAAAGGCATGCATGGTGCTCTTGAGGCCCTAAAGTTCATTGTCTGCATTGAAGTGTGATCAAAATGGAGATAACTAAAAAAAAAAAAACCAAACAAACAAACAAACTAAAAAAAAACCCCCCAAAAAAGAAAAAAATAATGTTTCTGAGCATTTGAGCCATACCCGTACATCAACAGAGCAGAATTTAGCACACAAAGAAAGTTTTAAATATACACAATACGTATTCTTAAGATTGAAGTTGTTTTGTCTGTGAATGCATCCAAACTGCATACGAACCTCAGTATGACCACTGTGTAGCCCTGTATCCTGTCTAACAAAGGCTGGTAGCAAATGAATTTAAGAAGCACAACTAGAAAATGACATTTCCTCTTCTATAATGTGTTGACAGTAAATACTTCCAGGACTTACTGGATCCTGAGTTTGCATTTCACATTTAATAGGTCTTGGTGGACCTTTCTTCCATGAACTTGACTAAACACTTCATAGTATGTTACTAGTGAGTTCCATAATTTGTGTGTCTTAAGAAGCTACCTATTGTTGGCAGACTGTCTGATTATATTCCTTCTATTCACAGTTTTGGTGAGAATCATAGTGAAATCAAATGATGGTTCCTTTCTCATGAGAGAAAACATACTAGGGGAGAGGCGACAGGGGCTATATTGTGAAGAATAAACAACAGTTCTTCCTGGTTTGACTTCTCAGTGCTTCTTGGTGACGCTGAATCATTCCTTTGCTATTGTAGAGGGTTCCTAATCTCCTAATTTTTATTCATAAAGAAACTATTTCATTACCTTTTTAGTCTTGATATTTTTTTCTGTTCTTCCATACTTTCTCAATTGCAATGTCCACTTTATTACTGTGGGAGGTTAGCTAAAATTGAGTTAATTTTCTTCATGCAATTAGAAACTTTTCATTTAAATAGCTAGCATGGTCTTCATTTTAGATTTAGTATGAGAATAATGTGATAACACACTGGACAGCTAGGTTGTGTTTTGGAGTTGGTATGAAAAGAATGTAAGAACTCTCTGATATTTTGGCTGTTGCTAAAGAGAACAATGTCTTTTTCAAGTTACCAGCTGCATAGCAGCTAGGAAGGGACGCGAACTGGACAGTACCTACATTGACATCCAGGTCAGTCAATGAAAATAATCCCTACCATCAGCATCATGCTGCATATATAACTAGAGTTGGCTTTTCCTGCTCATTAGTTCCATTTGGGAGTTTCGCGTTACTTCAGTTTTTGGTTTTTTGCTGTTTTGGCCTTTTGCCTTTTTGCTCTCTCACTGAGGCTGGCTGTTTGGGAGCAGGGGCACTCTCTTTTCGAGGACTGGCTGTTCACCGTGTCCAGAGTTTGTGACCAATTGCGTTGAGTATAATTTATTATATGTGTAGTGGTAGCAGGAGTAGTGATATAGTCTTATTAAACTGTTCTTATCTCAAACCATGAGTTTCTCCCTTCCCTTTGATTCTTTCCCCTTTCCCACTTTGGGGGGACATGGGGGTTGTGAGAGAGCGACTGTCATGGTCTTGGTTGTTAGCTGGGGTTAAACCTCAACAATTACTTAATTAGGTAAGTAGATGCTTATTTATGTAAGAAGGTACTACTTATCATACTCCTGCAGCATTTCATAGTCAATTTAATTTCTTAATGTATAATTTTGGGAGGCAGATTTTTTGAAGGCAGGCTGTTGCATAGCCTTTTCTGGCTGTGTATGTACACCAAGCAGGTAATACAATAACTTTAATAATTATATGGCTAACAAGTTATATGCATATAAACTTTTTTTTTTTTTCACAGAATGTTAGGGATTGGAAGGGACCTCAAAAGATCATCCAGTCCAATCCCCCAGCTGGAGCAGGAACACCCAGATGAGGTTACACAGGAAGGCATCAAGGCGGGTTTTGAATGTCTCCAGAGAAGGAGACTCCACAACCTCCCTGGGCAGCCTGTTCCAGTGCTCCGTCACCCAAACCATGAAGTTTCTTCTCAAATTTAAATGGAACCTTCTGTGTTCCAGTGGATACTCGTTGCCCCTTGTCTTATCATTGGTTGTCACCGAGAAGAGCCTGGCTCCATTCTTGTGACACTGACCCTTTATATATTTATAAACATTAACGAGGTTGCTCCTCAGTCTCCTCCAAGCTAAAGAGACCCAGCTCCTTCAGCCTTTCCTCGTAAGGGAGATGCTCCACTCCCTTAATCATCTTTGTGGCTCTGCGCTGGACTCTGTCAAGCAGTTCCCTGTTCTTCTTGAACTGAGGGGCCCAGAACTGGACACAGTATTCCAGATGCGGTCTCACCAGGGCAGAGTAGAGGGGGAGGACAACCTCTCTCGACCTACTAACTACACCTCTTCTAATACACCCCAGGATGCCATTGGCCTTCTTGGCCACAAGGGCACAGTGCTGGCTCATGATCATCCTGCTGTCCACCAGGACCCCCGGTCCCTTTCCCCTACACTGCTCTCTAACAGGTCATTCCCCAAATTATACTGGAACCTGGGGTTGTTCCTGCCCAGAGGCAAGACTCTACACATGCACTTGTTATATTTCATTAAATTTTTCCCCACCCAACTCTCCAGCCTGTCTAGGTCTCACTGGATGGCAGCACAGCCTTCTGGCATGTCAGCCACTCCTCCCAGTTTGGTGTCATCAGCAAACTTGCTGGCAGTCACTCTATTCCCTCATCCAAGTTGTTGATGAATATATTGAATAATACTGGTCCCAGTAGCAACCCTTGAGGCACTCCACTAGATACAGGCCTCCAACTAGACTCTGTCCCATTGGCCACAACTGTCTGGTTTCTTTCCTTTATCCAGTTCCCAGTCCACCTCACTAGCCGATCATCCAGTCCACACTTCCTCAGTTTAGCAGCGAGGATGCTGTGTGAGACTGTGTCAAATGCTTTACTACAGTCAAGATTGACCACATCCACTGCTTTACCATCATCTATCCACCTCACCATGTCTTCATAAAAGTCGACGAGGTTGGTCAAGCATGACTTCCCCTTGGTGAAGCCATGTTGCCTGCTCCTAATGATATGCCTTGAGATGGCACCAAGGATAAGTTGTTCCATCACTTTTCCAGGGATGGAGATGAGGCTGACCTGTCTATAGTTACCTGGGTCCTCCTTCTTGCCCTTTTTGAAGACTGGAGTGACATTTGCTTTACTCCAGTCCTCTGGCACCTCTCCTGTTTCCCACGACCTAGTAAAGATGATGGAGAGTGGCCTAGCAATGACTTCAGCCAGCTCCCTCAGCACCCGCGGGTGCATCCCATCTGGACCCATGGATTTATGGATGTCCAGATTGCTTAACTGGTCCCTAACCCAGTCCTCATCAACCAAGGCAAACTCCTCCATTGCCCTGCCTTCCTCTGGGGCCTCAGGGGTACGGGGCTTCTCAGGACAGCCTCCGGCAGTGTAGACAGAGACAAAGAAGGCATTCAGTAACTCTGCCTTCTCTGTATCTTCTGTCACCAGGGCACCCACCTCATTCATCAGTGGCCTACATTACCTCTAGTGCTAATTTTATCTGCCATGTATTTGAAAAAGCTCTTTCTGTTGTCCTTGACCCCTATCGCAAGGTTTAATTCTATGGAGGCCTTAGTTTTCCTAGTTGCCTCCCTACATCCTCTGACAACAGATTTACATTCTTCCCAAATGGCCAGCCCCTCCTTCCATGATCTATAGACTCTCTTCTTCCACTCGAGTTTGCCCAGCAATTCCCTGTTTAACCAAGCAGGTCTCCTGGCTCCCTTCCTTGACTTCCTACGTGTCAGGATGCTCTGATCTCGAGCTTGGTAGAAGCAGTCCCTGAATGCAAACCAACTATCTTGGGGCCCTTTACCTTCAAGTATCCTTGCCCATGGAATTTCCCCTAGCAATTGTTTGAAAAGGCCAAAGTTGGCCCTATTGAAGTCCAGGGTTGCGATTCTGCTTGGTATTCTGTTCCTGCCACATGAGATCCTGAACTCCACCATCGCATGGTCGCTGCAACCAAGGCAGCCCTCAACCTTTATCTCTTCAGCCAGACCCTCCTTGTTAGTGAGAATGAGATCCAGCAGCGCTCCTCTCCGAGTTGGCTCATCCACCATTTGCACCAGGAAGTTATCATCAATGCACTGGAGGAAGCTCCTGGACTGAGGCTGGCTGGCTGAGTAGCCCTTCCAGCAAACATCAGGGTAGTTAAAATCCCCCCCAACAACCACAGCCTGTGACTGCGAGGCCGCTCTCAGCTGCCCGTAGAAGGCCTCATCAAATTCCTCATCCTGATCTGGTGGCCTGTAATAGACATCCATAACAGTATCACCCCTGCCAGCCTGCCCCTTAATTCTCACTCATAGACTCTCAACTTGTCTCTCATCTGCCCCTGGACAGTACACTATACATTGTAGTTGCTCTCTCACATAAAGAGCAACTCCACCACCTCACCTGGCTGGCCTGTCTTTCCTGAGAAGGACACAGCCTTCCACGACAACATTCCAGTCACATGAGCTGTCCCACCATGTCTCTGAAATTGCCACCAGATCATAATCTCCTGACCGAACACAGGTTTCTAACTCCTCCTGCTTATTCCCCATGCTGCGCGCATTGGTGTACAGGCACTTCAGGGAGCGAGCTGAGCACAGCAGGGGGATGGGAGGCCTCTCAGTCTTTATCAATTCTAGAGTGCTGCCTTACTGGTGCAAGCCTAGCTACAACCCCATCCCCCTTCAAATCTAGTTTAAAGCTCTTCGAATGAGCCCTGCTGATTCCTGTCCCAGCATCCTTTTGCCCCTATGAGATAAGCCTTTCCGACGTATCACTGTCTGGACTGGTGTCTTATAAAACCAGACATTATCAAAGAATCCAAAGCCCTGCTTGTAGCACGAGTCTTGTAGCCAATCATTTATGGACTGAATTTTTCTATTCCATCCCACGTCGTCACCCGAAAATGGAAGGAGAGAAGACAAAATCACTTGTGCCCCAGACTCTTTCACCAACTGTCCCAAGGCCTTGAAATCTTTCTTCATTCCCCTCAAACTACGGGATGCAGCTTCCTCCCCACCTGTCTAGAAGATCAGCAGTGGGTAGTAGTCCATTGGGTGCACCAGGCTGGGGAGTGCCCTGGTGATATCCATGATCCAGGCTCCTGGTAGACTACGTAATTCACTTTGAGGGGGGTAAACTCTGCATATTGGGCCCTCTGTCCCTCTCAGAAGGAAATTGCCTACTACAATTACCCTTCTTTCTTTCTTATCAGAGGCAGTCTTGAGGTGTGGAGTCAACCACCTCTTCCTATGTGACCTTGTAGGTGGGCCTTGCACCACATCCTCAGCTACCTCTTCTTCAAGATCCAGGGCCTCAAACCTATTACGGAGGGGCACCTGGGGAAGCAAAGCAGGTAGGGAGGGGGGTTGGCCGTGACGCAGAACTGGAACTCGCTTCCAACCCTCCTCATCTTTTTCATCCCCTGCCTCTTCCTGACAGCGACAGGGCAGGGGCTATCTTGGGTCTCCCCACTCTGCCCAACAGGGCGGGGGGTCCATCACCTTTAGGGGGGTATCTCCCTGGGACCTTTCTTTCTGACTTTGAGCCACTTGTCATCATATTGTTATTTCAGCTGTCCCTTTAAATTGTCTTCTAATTATTTCTCATCTTGCGAAGACATGTATTTTGAGGTCAAACACAACTGGATAAATTTGCTCATGGAACATCATGAGCACCATGCCTTCAGAGCTCCCCTGCAACTGAGAGTTCTCATAGTGATGAGCACTATGATGAGGGTTTTTCTCTTACTGGGGGACTACACAGAACCTGATCCCAGATGCAGATATTTATGCATTTTTTCAAAATATACTTTGGGCTAAGTGAAATCTCTGAATCAAATAAAGGTGAGATCAATTCTGTCTCCCATTGCCATCTTCTGTAACATGTGTAACTAGACTTGGGACAGTTTGAGATAACAAGGCATGGAAGATTCTAGTTGGGCCCTTCTGAATGGTCGCCTCCTTAAGACCTTGCTTCATCTGAGTGTTCCTGCACCCTTCCAAACCCTTCTGCCTGTAGGAAACGATCATCTTGCCAATATAATAGGCTCAGGCAGGATCTCTCAGCAAATAATATTTTATTAACAATTTTGCAAACCCGGGTGTTCTACCTAAAGGTAGGCACACAAATAGGGCAAAAAGCCCCTGCCTATATCCCCTGAAAATCCCAGCCGCAAATTCCCTCCCCTGTTCCCCATTGGTTTGGTACTGCAGGGTTTACCGACTACCCGATGCCTGCCTCAGTTTACATATTTCATTCATCTAATTCTAATAACCTCCTTCCCCTTACCGATTTATTTAAAATATGGGTTCCTGGCTCTTTGGCTACCCTTCACCCTAGATTACCTTTTTTAAATACAGGAATTAGTATGCATTCCGGGATTAGTTCGAAGACACTTTGTTGTACATTAAGGATTCACAGCCTAATGTCTCTCAGTCCTTCCCCCCGCCCGGCTGGGGTCAGGTGCTAGATCAGTTGTAAAAACCTTCCTCCCTCAATGGCTCCTTACATGCCCTGTGCCGTTTAGGTTACAGAGATATCAACTCCACCCCCATACCCTAAAAAGCCATCGTGCACGTAGTCCTGGCTGCAAGAAGGACCAACGAAAGCAGTGCTGCTTCGAGTTCCCTTGGCTCTCCGACCTGACTCGCCGCCGCCGGCGAGCTGGTTCAGCTAACGGCGCGGAGCGACCCGGGGGTTGCGCCCCAGCTCCGACTGCACGCGGGAGGGAAGGAAGGAGGAGGCTGGTCTGGACGGGCTCCCCGTCCCGCCTCCGGGGTGCAGCCCGCCTCTCCCGATGATGCGATCCGTGCACGAAACGAAGTTTAGGAAGTTAATTCACTTTTTTGCGGTCTGCCTTCCACCCTGAGGTGTGGGCTGGCGGAGGAGAGTCGCATCGGCCAGCGCGAAGGGCTCATATCGCGCCTTCGCCTCGGCGCCTGCAGAAAGCGGCGGGAGGTGAGTCGGCAGAAAGTATCGTGGGCCAAAAGAGTGGGGGTCGGAAAAAGACTGTGCACAGCCCGATCATTATACTAGCGAAGCTGCTGGAAGAAAGGCACCCACAGCCGCTGTTTCACCCTTTGCAGAGCCCCGGTGTCTCAGGAGTTCTTTCCCCGCGCTCTGCCTGTTGCAAGCTTTGCTTCCTGCGGCGGGCCGTCTGCAAGAGAACGTCGCCTTTGCGGGCTCTGCGGCGCCGGGCAGGGGCTTAGCAGGTTCAGGGCAGTCGGCAAGGGATAGCCATTACTAACCCATATCCTGCCCCCAGCTGCCGGTCGGCATGGCTGCCCCCTTTCGGAGCGGTGGGCTGCGCCCCGCGGCGGGGGCTGCCTGAAGGGAGCTTGGAGAAGTTGCCGCGGGCGGAGGAGCACCTCGGTTTCGGGGAGATGCGAAGCTCCCCCGTTGCCAGCGGCGCAGGGGTGGCACGGGAGTGCTTCCGAAGCTGCGGTGGGGGACGCGCGGTGCATTCATAGCTCCAGGCCCTTCGTTAACCCTTAGGTCGCTCTCAGGCTGGAAGGCAGCAGGACTAGAACCGCAGCGGTTGCCAAACAGGCCGCTCCTGCTTCCACGTCACCTGCCTGCCACCGTGAAGACGAGAAAGTTGCTTAAGCCCAGTCTATCTTGTTTCCTTTATTTGTACGGCACTTACACAAGCACTGGAGCAACCTGGGGTGAGAAGTTTGCATTCAGAACAACAGTTGAGTGTGCTGGAGTGTGAGGTGTCGTGGCTCCTCCTACACAGGATATTTCATAAAGGTTGTGCCCTGAAGTGCTGTTGGCTCATAGTCTTCGCATTTCCACTTCTGCATTCCTCACTTAGCTACATGCTAAGGCCGATAGACAGTGTCACAGAGAAATCACTTTGTGTCCTGGTTACTTAAGGAGCTGCATGGTTGGTTTCACTGTACAGTTCCCTGCAAATAAAAAAGATAATTGTGTGGCTGGTGTCTGCCTTCAGGGTGGGAGCAGGCCCACCAAGTACTTGGTGAAGATGAAGGCAATGCTGCTGCTTGTAAAAATGATTCTTGTGTTCCTCTGCAATAGTTTGGTGTTGGTCTTACACTGCAGTAGCACTAATGTGGTATCTGATTTAGTTCTCTGTTGTTCTTGATACTGAATACTTATTATGACTGTAAGTGGCAGTTACAAAAGAAACTTGCTGCTACCAGGTTAATAAATTTCTTAATATATACCAGTAGAACATATTATGACTGCATGTAATGAAACTTGGGTAATGCCACAACTGGGACAATAGTGAAATCCTTCTGGAACACTTTGGCTAATTTAAGATATTTTTCTATTTTCTTAGTTGCAACTTTGTGGTTTTCAACAATAGTTTCCATGTTAGTTTAACTTTTCTTTTTATATGGGATATATGAATTATTATGATGCACTGGTAAAACTGTATTGGTTGTCTGTGGGATGTCCTAAGGACTCAGATATCTGGTCCCCAAATTTATCATTAGGGACTTCAGTATTCTACAACTCAAAAGGTAACACATCCAAAAGAGCAAAAATTAAATGTCAGTATCCTCTCTACTGAACACTCATCTTTCTTGACATCAAGAAAAGAAATCAAAAGTCAGTGTTTCAAGTACAAAGAGCAGATGCCACTTTTGATTATCTATCAGCAATCCTGGCTACCTGGGGAGGTCCCAGTTGACTGGAAGTTGGCAAATGTGATGCCCATCTACAAGAAGGGCCAGAAGGAGGATCCAGGGAACTACAGGCCTGTCAGTCTAACCTTGGTGGGGGGAAGGTCGTGGAGTAGATCATCCTGAGGGACATCACATGGCACGTATAAGAAAACTAAGCAGTCAGGCCCAGTCATCATGGGTTTATGAAAGGCAGGTCCTGTTTGACCAACCTGGTCTCCTTCTACAACAAGGTGACTCACCTAGTAGATGAGGGAAAAGCTGTGGATGTTGTCTACTTAGACTTCAGTAAGGCCTTTGACACCATATCCCACAGCATTCCCCTGGATAAGCTGGCAGCTCAGGCCCTGGATGGGTGTACTCTGCGATGGATAAAGAACTGGCTGGATGGCCCGAAGAGTTGTGAATGGCGCCAAATCCAGTTGGCAGCCTGTCACGAGTGGTGTTCCCCAGGGCTCAGTATTGGGGCCAGTTCTGTTTAATCTCTTTATCAGTGAGCTGGATGAGGGGACCGAGTGCACTCTCAGTAAGTTTGCAATGACACCAAGTTGGGTGGGAGTGTTGATCTGCTGGAGGGTAGGAAGGCTCTGCAGAGGGATCTGGACCAGCTGGATTGTTGGGCTGAGGCCAATTGTATGAGATTTAACAAGGCCAAGTGCTGGGTCCTGCACTTGGGTCACAACAGCCCCAGGCAGAGCTACAGGCTTGGGGAAGAGTGGCTGGAAAAGCTGCCTAGGGGAAAAGGATCTTGTGGTGTTGATTGACAGACAGCTAAATATGAGCCAGCAGTGTGCCCAGGTGGCCAAAAGGGCCAACAGCATCCTGGCTTGTGTCAGGAATAGTGTGGTCAGCAGGACTAGAGAAGTGATTGTGCCACTGTACTCAGTGCTGGTGAGGCCCCACCTTGAATACTGTGTTCAGTTTTGGGCCCCTCATCAAAAGAAGGACATTGAGGTACTGGAGAGAGTGCAGAGGAGGGTGACGAAGCTGGTGAGAGGCGTGGAACGTGAGTCTTATGAGGAGTGGCTGAGGGAACTGGGGCTGTTTAGCCTGGAGAAAAGGAGGCTGAGAGGAGACCTTATTGCTGTCTACAACTGTCTGAACAGAGGTTGTAGCATGGAGGGTGTTTGTCTCTTCTTCCAAGTAGCAAGGGATAGGACAAGAGGAAACAGCCTCAAGTTGCACCAGGGGAGGTTTAGATTGGATATTAGGAAAAATTTCTTCATGATAAGAGTTGTCAGGCATTGGAACAGGCTGCCCAGGGAAGTGGTGGAGTCACCATCCCTGGAGGTGTTTAAAAGGTGTATAGACGAGGTTCTTAGGGACATGGTTTAGTGCTAGAGTATGTTATGGTTGGACTCAATGATCCTGAGGGTCTCTTCCAGCTGAAATGATTCTATGATTCTGTTCTATGCATTACTGTGAATGGATTACATAACAAACAAGATTTAGGGCCATAATAGTTTACAGTCTCCTGGTCTGCCAGCCCTTGGAGACTTCAGTTCACTGCTGTTGGAATGAAGGAGGTATATTTGGGTCTGTGTGAGACACCTCTCCCTGCCTTTTTCCTTCTGTTTTGTGATGGACTAGAAGAGAACTATAAAGTAAGGTGCAGAGGGACCTTGACAAGCTTGAGAGGTGGGCCCATATGAACCTCATGAGGTTCAACAATCCCAAGCGCAAGGTCCGTTTCATGGGTTGAGGCAATCCCAAGCACAAATACAGGATGGGTGGATAACTGATTGAGAGCAGCGCTGAGGAGAAGGACTTGGAGGTGTTGGTTAGTGAGAAGTTCAACATGATCAGGCAATGTGTGCTTTCAGCCCAGAAGGCCAGCCATATCCTGGGCTGCATCAAAAGAAGTGTGACCAACAGGTCAAGGGAGGTGATTCTCCCCTCTGCTCTCATGAGACACCATCTGGAGTACTGTGTTCAGCTCTGGGGCCCCCAACATAAAGGGGACCTACAAGAAAGCTGGAGAGGGACTTTTTACAAGGGCATATACTGATAGCACAAGGGATAGTGGCTTTAAACTGAAGAAGGGTATGTTTACATTAGATTTAGGGAAGAAACTCTTCACTATGAGGGTGGTGAGGCACTGGAACAGGCTGCCTCAAGAAGCTGTGGATGCCCCATCCCTGGAAGTGCTCAAGACTAGGTTGGATGGAGCTTTGAGCCACCTGGTCTAATGGAAGATGTCCCTGCCAATGGCAAGAGGGTTGGAACTAGACAACTTAAGGTCCCTTCCAACCCAAACTATTCTGTGATTCTGTGATAAATTGATGCACTGAAGAGCATTACTCTGTAAAGTTTTCATGTGATTTCTTCAGCCCACAGGGTGCATGTGCTGCTTCTAACAGATCTCTTTTCCTCCTCCTGTTTCTGTTCACTGACAAATGATACACTGTCATGATTTTGTAGATGGGTAAATGGTGGCCACATGAAGGAGTAAAGAATATAGTGGAGGGGTAAAGAATATAGTGGTCTGCCCAGATTCCCTCTCCATTGCTTGCTAATTTGCAGTATAAGTATATATGAATGTACATATATATGAGGGAGTAATACATCTTCATGATTTTATTTCTCTTGTTAAAAATCCAGATTTAATCTGTTTATGTTAAACCTGATATAAAGACATAATTGATTCCCCTGTCCATGACTTATCCATGCAGAAGCACCAGGATGCTTATGTCAAGAAGCTCAGTTAAAGACTTTGGAGCTCTCCCCAGACAAAGATCTAACTAGGTCAGGCCTAGAGTTTGCACTCTAAATTTGATTTATTTTTTATCCTAAGAGAAAACAAAAGATTTGGTGATAAATATTTGCCTTAATTTCTAGGCACCAGTGCCCTTTTCTTGGGTAGTTCTTCCCCACATTTAGTAAGATGAATCACCACAGGGTCAGGGTAAGCAAGGTAAAGGATAGCTTACTGGAAATCTTGTCCAATCTGCCTCATTAGTTACTATCAGATTTATTGTGTGTCGTGCCTCAGTCTAATTTGACTTTCTTATCTTGCTCTCCTTCTGCTATGCCTCTGTATCGTGTTTGTTCTATTCTGTCCAAACTACCCCTTGCTCTGATTTTTGCCAGGCAGGAATTATGAAGTAGCCATACCTGTTGCATGGTGAGAAGTCACCACATTTCTGAGCTGTTGTTAGAGTATGTGCCCATTTGAAGAGCCTGTGACCTCCAGAGGGCCACACCAGAAGATATTCTCCCTATCTGCAGTATCATGCAATAGCCCCTTTTTCCTCACATGGCTCATCTTATGCCTTAGTCTCACAGAGGCGTGACAAGAAAAGTGAAGGGTTTTGCTGGGGAACTTCTGTTTGTTAGAGAGCAGCATAAATGGAGGCAGGGATCCTACACAATGGCAAGAAATTATTGTTGATTTTCAGGCAGATAAAAGGTTTTGATTTTTTTTTTTTTTTTTAGAAGTTACATTTTTAGCAAGGACTTTTGGAGGAGGCATAAAATTTCAAGGTTTTTTTGGTGAAAATGGTGTACTTTAAAGATGTTCTTGTCAACTAGATTTTACCAGCTGAAAGTAGCTCCATTTAGCAGTGAGTCATTAGGAAACACTGAAAGATAAGACAATTAAAAGGAACATATACTGCTTTACTTAAACTTTTCCAGGCCTTTACTTCACAGGGGGGATCGTCTGTTTCTAAAGCAAAAAAATTGTCAACAAATGGAATAGCTCGTATGAATTGGCAATACCTTCTACCAGAACATTATGTTACAGGTTACACCACTTACTAATATAATGCTGTTATTAATACCGTTATTTGCATTTAATTTCAGTGCTTGGGACAGTGCAACACAGTAAATCAATGCAGACAGATGGAGTCAGCTCGGTTTAGACTTTGTCGTGCTTCAAGTGTGTTGCTTATGTTGTAAGATGCTCTTGTTTAAAAATAGCTTTTACTTCTTTGAACTAACATTAGTCACAGTTGTTGCTCAGAATACATAACTGGCCAAATTGTATTTGTATGCAGTAAGGATTTTTTATAAGTTAGAGAGATAGAGACAGAATTTGTGGGGAAAACACACACTCGGATACACATTCACACTTATACCACCATCCTGCTCAGGTGTTAGGTAGGTCAACAGTTTCTTGAAGACTGAAGATTCTTGCAACCAGCAGGCAGGCAAGGAATGAGAGGGAGAACAGGTCTTCTTGGAGACAGTGTCCTTGAATAAGGAAGAAGAGCAGGTTGAGGGAGGGAAAGAGAGTGGTTCCTTGAAGCATGCAGAGACTACAGGCAGGATGCTCTCACAGCTCTGATGATCCTGCAATTATTCTGCAACAGTGATTTCTGTGATGATTGTTTCCCCTAAATTCAGTGTGTCCTTTTATAAGAAGTTTGCATTTCCAGACAGTTCTTAGCTTTTCATTTCTTAAATACATTAAAAAAGAAGCATCCAAAGCAATGAAGCAAGAGGAAAAGATGCATTTCCACTAAAATCCTAACTACTTAGAGTACTACTTCTCAAGAAGCCTAGTAGCACTAAGCAGGTCAGTTTAACTTCACCCTACCTTTTCAGTATGGATCCCTTAGAACTGCTAATATTTAGGCAACAGAAATCAGAGAACATAGTGCTGGAAGGAAGGTGAGAGTTTCTGTGATTCTTATGATCCTGCATTGTTGTGCACAGAAGTGACATAGTTTATTTTTTTTTCCAACATTTGCATTTGTGGATTTATCTAGGTACCAATGCCAAGTGGGGAGTGAATGATCTCTCTCCAAAGTCTTTGGTACCATGTTTTGGAATAGTTAATGCTGTCACTTTAAGCATTTTTGTTGTTGTTGTTTGTTTGTTTTCCTGTTTTATATTTTGGAGACTATGCTTCTGGTATATGACCTGGTTTTTTTTTCCTTCTTCTTTGGTTTTAGGTATGTTTTTCTCCTTAACCAGTCATCTGCTGAAAATAAGGAATTTCATTTATACAATTATGACATTTTTATAACCCACAACATCTTCTCCCAGGTCTTTTCCCTCCTTGATTTCTGCTCAACTCCCTTACCTTGAAATAAATTGGAAGTAATTTTATTGAAATCTAAAAACTTGTTGTGGTATCTATGAAGCTTTGAGCTTGCATTATGTAGAATATCAAAGTAGGTGATCCTAATGGTTCCCTTAATCTTTAAAAGCTGTGGTCAGGGCTGGTTGGAGAATTTCTATTAAGACTGTTTTTAAACAGAATGTGGTTCTCCCACAGGAAAGAATTTCTACATAATTTAAAGTTTAGTGTTTTGGGTTTTTGTGTGTGTGTGTGGTTTGTTTGTTTGTTTGTTTGGTTGGTTTTGGGGTTTTTTTTTGGTCATGTATGCAGGATTCCTTTGTCGCCTGACTTTGCAGTTGCCCTGAAATTATTTTCGTATTCTTTCAGACCATCCTATTGTGGTCCCTCATAGGAACTCCAGCCTGCCTCAGATCTCTCTCTCTCCGCAGGTAAACTGCTCACACCCACCCCGTGGTGCACTGTCTCCTAACATGAAGAATCATGAGAGATTGTGTGCATCATGAGAGAAGTTACCTAGCCAGTGAATTCAGGCTGTGTGGAAGAAAAAAGGCTTTTATGATACATTTTGGTGGCTTTCTGAAGCAAAATCATGAGCCCTGCATGTTTTTACTTAAGAAGTCAAAATTGGAGGAATGGAAGTCCCATTTTTCATCTAGTTAAGTCCAAGTCTTAATATTTTTAGGTCAGGCTTTATAAGGTTTCCATGAGAGCTTGAAGGGTAATTGTCTTAGTCATAGCAGAGGAAAAAAATATGGATTTTGGTTTTTTTGGGAGTGCACAACTTTGTATCTCTGATTGTTTTAAGTATGAGACCTGAATTTTTACCTTGAACTGTCATAAAATCTCTAAAAAATGTCTAGAAGGAACATTGAGGTCCACTGACACATAGATTTTTCTTGAGGAATGATCGTCTATATTTGCAGATTTGTGTTTGGTCTGTTCTTCCATGATGGAAGTTGCACTACCTTTGCAGTCAGTGGTTGAGTGCTCTACTTGCTTTATCATTGGATGTTTTTTTACATCTAGCATGTCTGCCATGTCACAACACAAGAGCGTTACTTCTTGTGTATTGCACTACGTGTATGGGGAATATTTTTCTCCAATCCTGTATCTAGCAAACTTCTGTGTACTTCAGGATGGTTATCATGCTCTCTTTGGTCTTAGCAGTCCTACTCCTCTTTCATTCTCTATAGGGCCTGCTTCTTTTGATTCTTGATTTTTGCTGGGCGGGTCACTTGCCTTAATTGAGCTAAATAAATTATAACTTTCCAGATGAATTTGAAAGGATTCTACAACAGGGTTCACTGTCTGCCTGGATGAACACTTGTCCAAGGGTAGGGCACAGTAATAGGGGAGAGAATTACTTATTTCAGCAGGCTTTTGCCAATTTAAAATAATTGTGGTGGTGTATTTTAGCAGCTTTAGAAGCTTTTCAGAATAATGCTAAAAGATAACTAACTCTGACACAAAGTTAGTTCTGAAGAAATCCCTGCTCATGTGTCACGCATACTACAGCTGTAGGTTATTTTAACAATGATAATTTGGTTGTAGGAAAATATATCTCTTGTAGCAAAAGTATGCAGTTTAATTTTTATTTTCCAGTGTTTGTAAAACATTAATGTTGTCTCTTACAAGAGTGTTTTGTATAAGTTCCTGGTGATCTCAGTATTAAGTAAGCTTACTACATTTTTCTGTAGATTATTCGTGTTTTGAAGTGTGCTGCATAAAGTTGGTACCTATAGACAGATGCTAAAAAAATGTTTTACTCAAACCTAGAAACTCAGAGACATGAGCAGGTAAAATAGCTCTGTAAGTTTTTTAACTATCACAATTAGGGAGAATGGGGTTTGTCACACCTCTTATGACTTACAAAATCTGTGGATCAACAGTTCTCTGTACCTCTAGAGTCTGGTGATTTACAGTACACCTGATTGGAAAATTATGATGAAAACATAATTTGAAATAGTGACCTGCCCTTTGCAGACCAGTCCAAAAATACCTCGTGATTAATGATCTGTAAAAACCTCATAAAGCCCACATCCTTGCTTACTATTATTTGGAGCTATGCTTGTTTGCATCAGCTCATGATACAATTTGTTTTGCATAGTGAAGTGTTTATTTGTATTGTAGTTAAAAGAATGGAAATAAAAGGTCTTTTAGAATAGTCTTTTGAATTTGTTAGCCATTTGATTTCTAAAGGAGATGAATGAGTGAATTGAATTAAGATGTTAATTAAAACTGGCATTGGAATCTAATTACATTGCTGATCCAGTAAGGTGGGGCAAATTACAGTTTTAATCTTTCATGTTATTAACACAGTTTTCAAAGTATTGGGAAATTCTAGGAATTAAAATGAACTGTACCATTTTTGGAAGATGCCGTAAGGATTAAGATTTTTATTGTATGCTCTAATTTAATTTTCTGCTATATTCAAGACGCTTGCTGTGCAGCAAATTTTTATGATCTGTATGAAAGGTGGGGCAACTTGTAAGAAGGTGAGGCTCCTGTGAGGCATATAATTTCATTTTGTGGTATGGAAGTATTTGGAAAGCATGGTCATGTTTTCTGAATTGTATCTGTACTGTTTGGTAAATGTAAACAGCTTTATCAAAATCTATATAGTGCTTTTTTGTTCCACCATTTAAAATCTGTATTCATATTTCTGTTCTTTCACGTGTAATTGACTGTCTATTACTTGCACCTTTTTTCTCTTTTATTTTTCTTAATGAAGTCTAATGAACTCTGCAGAAACAACATGGACTAGCAGCATGATCATGATCACTTGGAGTGTTCCTGCGGTTGTGGCCTTTTGAGAAATTGTTGAGATCTGAAAAAGAAAAAAAAATATATTAGATCCAATACACTTGGAGTTTGAGACAGATCTTTTCAAGACCGTCTTTAGGCTGCACTCGTCCCACTGGTTTTTGTTATTTTTAAACCCGTTTTTAAGTTAGTGTCACTGGAAAGTTAAAACTGATGGCCTCATTTTGATTACCTCATACACTGGTGTCAAGACAGAATGAGCTGTATTGAAGTAGGTGAAGTTTAAGTGTGTAAAAGCAGTATGAAAGGAGAATCTCACCCAAGACTGTAGTCTGAATGTGGTTTGCAATGGCCTTTCTATCTGATCCACTTGTGGGTAGCTATATAGAGTCAGAGCAAAGATTCATCTAGCACATATACTATTTTTGAGACTGTCTAATATTGGAAACATCAGGAAAGGGATTAAGAAACCAGGTAGTTGTAGAATCATAGAATCATTTTGGTTGGAAAAGACTTCTAAGATCGTCTTTTAAACACCTCCAGGGATGGTCGACTTCCCTGGGCAGCCTGTTCTAATGCCTGACAACCCTTTCCATGAAGAAATTTTTCCTAATATCCAATCTAAACCTCTCCTGGCACAACCTGAGGCCATTTTGTCTCATCCTATACCTTGCTACTTGAGAGAAGAGACAAACACCCTCCATGCTACAGCTTCCTTTCAGGTAGTTGTAGACAGCGATAAGGTCTCCCTCTCAGCCTCCTTTTCTCCAGCCTAAACAGCCCCAGTTCCCTCAGCCGCTCCTCATCAGACTTGTTCTCCAGACCCTTCACCAGCTTCATCACCCTGCTCTGCACTCTCTCCAGCATGCCAGTGTCTTTCCTGTAGTGAAGGGCCCAAAACTGAACATGGTATTCAAGGTGGGGCCTCACCAGTGCCAAGTACTGTGGGACAATCACTTTGCTAGTCCTGCTGGTCACACGACTCAATACAAGCCAGGACGCTATTGGTCTTTTTGGCCAACTGGGCACACTGCTGGCTCATATTCAGCTGGCTGTCAATCAACACCACAAGATTCTTTCCCACCATGCAGCTTTCCAGCCACTCTTCCGTGAGCCTGTAGCGTTGCATGGGGGTGTTGTGACCCAAGTGCAGGACCCAGCCCTTGGTCATGTTGAACCTCATTCAGTTGGCCTCAGCCCAGTGATCCAGCTGGTCCAAATCCCTCTGCAGAGCCTTCCTACCCTCCAGCAGATCAACACTCCCACCCAACTTGGAGTCATTGCAAACTTACTGACGGTGCACTCAATCCCCTCATCCAGCTCACTGATAAAGAGATTAAACAGAACTGGCCCCAATACTGAGCCCTGGGAAACACCACTCGTGACAAGCTGCCAAGTGTATTTGACTCCATTCACCACAACTTTGTGGGCCCAGCCATCCAGCCAGTTTTTTACTCAGCGAAGAGTACAGCCATCCAAGCCATGAGCAGCCAGCTTCTCCAGGAGAATGCTGTGGGACACGGTGTCAAAGGCCTTACTGAAGTCTAAGTAGACAACATCCACAGCCTTTTGCTCATCCACTAAGTGGGTCACCTTGTCATAGAAGGAGATCAGGCTGGTCAAGCAGGACCTGCCTTTCATAAACCCACGCTGACTGGGCCTGGTTGCTTGGTTGTCTTGTATGTGCTGTGTGATGGCACTCAGGATGATCTACTCCATAATCTTCCCTGTCACTGAGGTTAGACGGACAGGCCTGTAGCTCCCCGGATCCTCCTTCTGGCCCTTGTTGTAGATGGGCGTCACATTTGCCAACTTCCAGTCAACTGGCACCTCCCTAGTTAGCCAGGACTGCTGATAAATGATGGAAAGTTAAGTAGTGTTTTTTCCTTTGTGTATATTCCCAGGTACTGATGGTTGGTCAAACAAGAGAAAGAGTACAGCTGTTCATGTAGCTGTAGTAGCCAAATGGCCCTTGTTGCCTCTGAGCTGTGTTCTCTGGGACAGTATTTACTAGCCTTGTTTAATGTTCTATGGCCTGCTTGGCTGCTGGCACATGTGCTCTGTCAGGCTTCTGTGCCTTTTTGGGGTGCGGAGTGTGCTGAGCCCCGGTGGAGGGCTCAGCTGCTGCAGCAATGAGCAGCATCCAGGGCCTGAGTGGTGTGTGCAGGCAGAGGGACAACAGCTTGGTTCACACAGCTGGTCTCAGAGTTTATAAATCACTCCTGATTGCTGTATGTTAAAATTGAAGTATGACCCATTCTGAGGAGTTTCCTAAAGCAGGATGGTATTTGGTATAGCCATTCTTTGCTTTTTTACTTACATGCAACATGGTAAGTCCAACCGCCTGGCCCATAGCTATTGGAGAAATCACTTTGTCATGGAAAGCCACAGCAAGCTGCAAGTGTGACAAACTGTGCATCTAAGGAGTTCTTGGAAGATGCTGTGTTTTAAGACGTATATAGCACTGCCATGTTGAACTTAAGCATAGAATAAGGCAGACTCTGACTGAATTACTCTGACTGTGTGATCAAAGCCTTTTCTCCTTAAGAAGCTGAGTACACAAGTTACAGTTCATTTCCTTGTATTCTACCTTTACATTCATGCAATGCTAAGGCCTGTACTCTGAAGACAATGTACATTTCAGGTTCAATAATTCTCACTGGCCTCTGTTGGAATTGTTCCAGATTGTGCCAGTCACACTGTATCAGAATTAGGCTATGCTCCTTTGCAATAGTCAAATGCCTCTCAAAATACTTCTCTCTTAAAATTATCAGACAAATTTGTGGCTACTTTAGGTAGACCTATTAAGAAAAATGAATGCAAGATGCAGATACAAAGTAAAGTTGTTGCATGTCATCTGAGCACTAGTAGCTGTAGACATGTTCTTAGCCTGTCACAAGTACACAGTGCCTCAGTGAAATAGACTGTTTCTCTATTTGTTTTACCCATATGATGATAATGAGTTAAGATCATACAGGGTGTCTTACAAACATTAGATAAGGCGTGACAACCCATGATTAGTCAACAGCACCTTTGAGCCCATAGGCTTTTGGGAAAGCCTTCTCCTTTTGTTTTGATTCTGTGTGTTGTATAATTGTACAAGTTGGGAAAGGGAAAACTATTTACATCTGACCTTCTAGAATAACTTTAAGATAAAACTATAGCCAAACATAAATACATACAAATATTTTCATGCAGGGGGTATAATACAAATTTTCACAGTCTCTTTAGAATGTGATTAATTATGAAGTCTTCCCACCAAGTTCACTAGCAATTAGTTCTCCTTCACAAGTGGAAGTCGAAGCCTTAAGTAATAAGGATGAATCTAGGGAAATTATTCAGAGTTCCATAATCTGATATTTTTCTCTTAATTATACTTAATTGATTTAAAAACTCTGATCCATCACATTCCATCAGTCATCAATCACCTTCCATTCTATAGCTATCGTATGAACTGTATAGCAAAGCACTGGATGCAAATCGTGATACGTGATATTACAGTGATCAGAGTCAAAAGGATATCAGTTGAATACTTGTAGTGACTTTAAATTATTTTTTCATTTACCCGTATTTCTTGTGTTTTCTTGTTCACGTTAATTGATTGTCTATATTTCTTGTTAAACTGGCTGATCTTGCTTTGAGATTATTTTTCAGAGCTAGTTTTGTCTTCTCCTTCACTCAGACTCTCCCATCCTCATTCGTTTTCCCATTTGCAATATCTTTAGTGCAGCCCGTCAAGGGCAGGCATTTTCAAAAAGCTTTTTCTTCTTCTAAGCTTTAGCGACTAATTAAAGAGATGATGGCTAAGAGATTGTGGAAAGCATCATTAAGAGGGCCTGATTTGCTCTTTTCCTTACCTTCCATGCACAGGTTTCAGATCAGAATTTGTGAGTAAATGGGACAGCAGTATCCCAAAGTATTCCTGTGCTGAGATTTTGACAATGGACAGAATACAAGGAGACCGTGCCAGTCCTGCAGTACCAGGAGATACAGAGAGGAGCAAGACTGGAGAACAAGACCCAGGACTAACTCTGTTGGGAAAAGCACATGAGTTCTTTCAGATTTGTGATCTGGAAGGCAAAGGCTTCATCACTCGTCGAGACATGCAGGTAAAACAAAATTGCCTATGTGAAATGCACAATGAGAGAGGTTCCTAATGCCCTTAATGAGTTGAGAATTATTAATTTAGAGTAAAAAATTGTAACACCCACCTGATAACTTTAAAGAGATATGTAGGATTTAAAATAATCTCTTTGAAGTCTTACATAATGCTTGCATTTGTTTCCTCAGACAAAGCAACAAAAAAGTGGAAAATCAAAGTAAGTGAAGTTTAAAAAAATGGCCCAGGAATTTAATTCCATTCTTGTTGAGAAAGTTTAAGCTCCAGAAAATTAATTACTTTGTGGTTTGCCACAGTGTCATTAATGTATTCAGTCCACCAATTTTATCCTTCTGTTTTTTCAGCAAAATTGTGTAAATAAAGTCTTTCATTTTGGTTTCACCTGCCAGGTAATGGTGAACTCTCAGCTGGATCACATATATATGTAGGAAGTACAGAGGAATAGTATTTTAGCATTATTTGGTGTTCACAATAATCTTGAGGGTCTGAAATCAGATTTGCTGAAAATGTTGATGAAAACCAGCAACTATATAACAAAATCTTTTGAAAATGGGATTGAGTGCATACTGCAGAAATAATGATTTGAACCAGTATGTGGCAGAAAACAAGAAAGTACTCATGCTTGACAAGCAAAGCATTATTTCATTGTGTTAATCCATGTCTACTTTGGTACTTTTGGAAGAAATAGAATTTGGGAGTGATAGCAGAATAAATTCAGCACAAAATAATACCAATGGAAGCCACAAATATAAAATGTAGAAACCTTCCACATAGTCAGAAACAAAGATGTGTCTGCGTATAGGAAAATGCTAGAGAAACTACCTGTGTTGGAAAAGCAAAAACCTCATATTAAATTGCTCAGATTACTAGCTTTTAAGAGCTTTCTGTGCAGTTGCGTGTTGCTGTGTTTTGTGATGACCTGTGCTAATTCTGCAAAGTTCAAAAAACGTAGGAGTACAGATGCTTGCTGTGCTACAAGTTTATCAGTATGCATTATTGCATGGAAGTAACTGAATGCAAACAAGCAAATATGTTGTAAGTGGTAATTTGGGTAAATACAGACCCATAGAGAATTTAATGGTTTATAATTCTGTCTTTCGGAAAACTGAATGGCATATATTTTCATCCAGTGGAAGACCTATATATGTATATGTATGTATGTGTATATAAAATTTTTTTTAATATTTATATTTCACCATGAGTATTTGTTTACCATATCTTACAACTTCAATATGTATGTAAGTGTCTGGTGCATTTAGATACATAAATAAGGGTGCTCAAAACACCTGAGAAGATGTTTCTTTATATTTGCTTTTATTTTCTGCTGATCCAATTAAAGATAGTGTTACAAATACAGACATTATGAAGATACTGGATTATCCTAATTCCACTCAACACTTCAGTAAATCAAGAGTAATTCAGCTGAAATAAATTCAGTCCCATTGACAAAAAACTGGGGTGAGACCCATTTCCTCCATTTGACTTTACATTAATTTATTGACAGTGAATAAAAATTATAAATGAAAGTCTTTTACATTAATTCCAGCAATTCAGAAACCCTGATTCTTTGAAGCCGGCTATAGCTTTCTCAATGCTCCCTCTTCCTTTTAATTCAGTAGTGGATTAATACAGATTTACTTGGACACCAGTTGACAGTAACCCATCATGTTTTCTAATGGATTTGGTACCTGTTATTTTATTGATATAGAAAATAATGATGTTTTATGCTGAACAACTGTACATTAGACATATATTGCTACAGTTATTCGTTATACTTGATTAGAATGACTAGTTAACTAGAATCCCTGTATTGCAAACATGAGTTTGAAATCCGTATAGTTGATTTTGATTGCACTTTCCATGATGTTCACTCCCTATAGCAAAGACATAAATCAATAAAGTAAATCAGTTTTTTCCTTAAAAGGTATGAAGTGTTGACTTTTGAATCCTGTTGTTTGTTAGTTCAGTACTACTTACCATTAATGAAGCATTGCTTAAAATACAGAATGCTAACATTAAGCTTTTAAATCTTAATCATGTGATATGGGGCATGATTTTCTACAGAGTGCTGAGTATCTAAAAATGCTGAATATCTAAAATCCAATTACCTTCAGTGGAACAGATCTTGCAAGCAAAGTTTTCTGGTGTGTATAAAATATAGTAATTATATCAAAGATTTACTCCTTCCTGATTATGTCATACTGTATATTTTGAGATTGTTAATACTGGTCGTTCTGAATTTTTCATTCATTTTCAAAATATCAAGTATTCTCAATTTTCAAACAAAAAAGATTTTCTAAAATTGCAAGAAAGCAAATTCTACCTGAAACTTGAAATTACAGCTTTGCACTTTGGGCCTTGAGTTTATAATGAATAATGAGAATTAGTATTGTAAAATGTTTTGGTTTAATGCACATAGCAGAATTGAGTTCAGATCTTGCTCTTTGCTATCTGACCTCTGTCTTTTTATTTAGCAGAGTAAAAGCATGTTATTTTCAGATAAGTAAGCACAGAGCACACTGAGTGACAATGCAGATAATTTCTCTTTAAGCTCTAGTGGTATCTTTGGATATGTGTTTTCTGATTGTTTTATTATTTTAGGAGCCTCATATCAAAGGATCTGTTTTTTTACAGTAAGCCCCAAATGAGCAAGTAAACAGAAATACACTTATGAGACCAACGATAACGTTTAGTTTTCCTAAGCAAAAAACCAACCAAACAAAAAAAACAGCACCAAAAAATCCACAAACAAACAATTTTTTTTAAGAATAAAAGCAAGAGGTTGGGAAAACATTGACTTAATCTCAGTAACAATGGTAAGTGTGGCCCCAGTTCATCAAAGTCAGTAAATTATCGTCGGGGAATTTAATGGAGCAAAATTTTGGTACATTCTTCAAAATCTCCTATTTTCATATTTTTTTCAAGAAAATGCAAGTATCTTTGGTGTTTTCTACTGCAAAATTACTATAGTTCGCTTCAGAATATGAACCCTGCAGTATGGCATTCCAGCTGTAGTTGGTGAAGCTATATTTATCAGGTAGTTTTGTAGCGAGACCCACAAACAGTTGTATAGGAATAGCAGGTGAGTCTATGTTTACGACATGGTCAGAAGGGGACAGCCAGTTCTCAAGAAACACTCCTTCAGCAGGTCCCAAAGATCTGGCAGTAGGAGCACAGTTTCTGCTTTCTAAGTGTAGGCTGTAAGAATTTTACAAGAGAAGCTATTTTAAGAAGTTTCCATTTAAAATCAAAAGCTTTGAGAAGATGGGTGTGTTTAAATGAGAAACTGATAAGAAGTCAGGTGTATCACTGATGACATAACTCATACTGAATGTACATCAATTTTTCTTAGTTTCTTTGGAAGCAGGCAGCAACGCACAATTAATCCTGCTCAGAAAGCCCTTGGGGACTATTCCAGATAGTTTTGTGCTTTAGAAACTCTGTTCCTTTCCCTTCTGAAGATCACCTTGAAATTCCTTGTAAATGCTCTTCTCTTCAACTCGTACAGGTTTATAACGTATATCTTAAAACCTTCACTGCAGTCAGGGAAGTCCTGGTTAATGCCCTTATCCAATTCTTACCTTAACTACATGCCTGGTATATTGAGTGTTGGTTTCTATTGTTCATGGGTTCTGGAAGAGACTTCCTTTGGCCCTAGATCCCTTCCCCATGGTGGAAGAGATTAGCACTTTTGTTCTGATTAATTTCGTCAACCTATTTGCTTGCAATTTTAATATGTTGTATATACAATAGGAGTTCAGGGAAGGGATTAAAATATAAACTAATAAAGCAGTGTATATTTATATTGCTTCCCAAGCTGAGGTAAGGTTTCAGTCTTCCTAGTGCTGTCTCCCAGTGGAAATCCTTGCTATTGTAGTTTGCGACTCCACTTCTTTCCTGTTTCTGGGAGGTTCTGTCTATACTGTTAAAAGAATCACAATAAAACCATTGGGGCCAGATTTAAGGATTTTTTTTTCTTTTACGCCTGTCTTTAGATTCTCAGGAAAAAATAAGTGATTTTGTGGTGCTGGTTTCATGAAGTTTTGTCCTTTTGGTCTACATACTGCATTTCAGAAGTAGACAGTCATGAACTGCATTTAACTCACTACAGGAAGAGCATGTTTGCTCCTTGGAGCATGCAGCTTTCTTAGCTTTGTTTTATTTATTTATTTATACATTTTAAAGCAGCTTTAATTAGAACAGTATACCTGCTATGATGTTCTTGTTTAGAGAGCCTCTTGCTTGACTGCATGACATAAAAGGAACTAGCCATACAGTTTGGTTGGCAGGTTTGTCCAGCTGCATGATAATCAAGGCATTTCACCAAGAAAATCAAGGCATTTCACCAGCATGCTGAGACTCCACCTCAAAATCTACCTCTTCCCTGCGTGATTGGAATCTGCGTCACAAGAGATTGTTCTCATTGTTCAGTTGTGAAGGATTCATAAAAGCAAATAATGAAGTCATAAAAGTGTATCTCCCTCAGCTGATGTTGTTGTACTCTATGATGTATTTGAATTTTCACTCTAGGAAAAAAAAAGGACGTATCCTTCTCTATTGTGGATGTTTTGCAGAATTTAGTCTTCCTCTCTACTAGTACTTCCTGTAGTAATGGGTAAATTTACTGCATGTCTTGTCATTTCAGAGACTGCATCCTCAGTTACCTCTTAGCCTGGAAGAGCTTGAGAAGGTTTTTGTTACATTGGATGCTGATGGCAATGGCTCACTTACCCCAAAGGAGTTCACCACAGGATTCAGTGAGTTTGGAAAGCATGTCTCCTGTATAGACCATTATTAATGTTCTGTACTTTCCACATCAATAAAGAAGCATTTTATCTTAACAGTACACTTAAGGATGTGCACGGGGAGCCAGACTGTTCCCTAGGTGTATGTCCTGGTTTTGTTAAAAAACAAGTTTCTTTTTTAGTGAATTTCCCTGTCAGCTAAAGCCTTCTAAATAACTACAGTTTTCCTGAAAGTTAGATACATGTTTTGGTAGACATAGCAAGGGAATGCGAGGTCATTGATAAGGATGGATGCGCATCTCGTGAGAGCAGTGAACTGAAACAGGTGACCAAAAAACTGACCAAGTAAAGTGTTCCATCCCATTCATGTGATACTTCATATAAAAGTGGGGGATGACAAGGATCTCATCCCTTTTCCTTATGGCCGACATTGGGAGAGAACCTTGCAAGTCGTCTGTGCGAACTGAGGCCTAGTGACAGGCTGAATCCAGTTCCGATTGGCTGCAGAGTCCAGTCCAGGACTTCGGGTGCTGGCCCTACATCTGCCGGAGCAGCTGCCGGGACTTTCAAGATTGGTTTTGTATATTTTGTATTATTTTCTCTATTTTTATTGATAGCATTAGTAAAACATTTTTAATTTTTCCAGCTCTCTTCTCTCTGTCCTTCTTTCCCTCCCAATCTCCTGTCCTTAGTGGGAAGTGGGGAGAGGGAGAGGCTGAAGGGGGAAAGTGGGGGAGAGGGGGTTAACAATACATCTGCCACGGTTTTATTGTCACCCCGCAATCAAACCTCGACAATGCAGCAGATATATGTAACAGCTGAAGATGTGGTGAAAGTATGTCTATAGACAAAGGGCTCCAGGGTCTTTCTTTGCTATGTAAGATGACAAGCCATAGCACAATATGAGACATATGATGTAACTATCTGAATTACACCTGTTTTAAGGTGTGTTGTAGATCTGTGAACAAATTTTGTAAGATTTCCCTTGGGGAAAAATATGGTTTATATCATATCAGGTCATAAGACCTAAGAGAGAATTAAGGTTATCTCTAGGACTAATGTCTAACGATGTTGAAAATGTGTTAATACAACTGTCCTTACAGCTGTGGGAATGCTTTCTACAACAAATTAGTTCTTCAAATTATGTTACTTTATTTCAAAACAAAACAGGATGAGGCAATTATTATTACTGCATGATGGGAGATCGCAAGTTCTTTGTAGCTCCCTGCTTTGCAACAGCACTCTTACTGTCATGTTCCCTGTGTTTGTGAAAGGGTTGTTTTCTCCCCAGCTGTGAGGTTTCTGATGAGATGACAATGTTAGTGAGACTGTTTGGTCGTTTACACAGAATCAATTTTGTACTTAAATGTTAGCTCTACTGACTATAAGCATCAATTTTAAGCATTTTGTCTGGAAAATGGAATCTCTTCTATGAGTGAATTGTAATATAAATTTCCATTTAAATACTATGTATAGGCCCAGCAAATGGCACTTTCATTTTTATTAGCAAATCATCAATCATTTTGAAATTTTAATTCTCTCATGTCCTACCTCTCCCATTTTAGAGCTAGATCGAGTATTCACATCAAAAGGGAAGGGAGGGGAATGGGAGAAAACCAGGCACAGCAGAGAGAAACCTGGGGGGCAGCACGGCAACATTTGGGGGATGGGGTGCTAGCGAGGTCCTTCGGTCTGCGGGCTCAGTGGAAGTAGGGGATCGAGAGCTGTGCGGCAGCAAAGACACAAGGCTTATTGATGTGTTAGAAACCATGGAAGCACCTGAGAATGGTCACGTAGGATTTAGGGCTTCTCTCCCCAGAAAGGTGACGGGATCAATAGCCCAACTGAAGTGCATCTACGCCAATGCACACAGCACGGGCAACAAGCAGGAGAAGCTGAAAGCCATTGTGCAGTAGAAAAACTATGATATAGTTGCCATCACAGAAACATGGAGGGGCAACTTGTACAACTGCAATGGATTGCTATAAGCTTTTCAGAAAGGATAGGCAAAGAAGGAGAGAAGATGGGATAGCCCTGTATGTTGGGGAGTGTTTTGAATGTCTAGAGCTTAATAATGGTGATGATAGGCTTGAGTGTTTATGGGTAGGAATCAGGGGGAAGGCCAACAAGGCAAGGTATCCTGCTGGGAGTCTGTTACAGACCACCCAGGCAGGATGAAGAGGCAGATGAAATATTCTATAAGCAGCTGGGAGAAGTCTTATGATCGCTAGCCTTTGTTCTCCTGAGGGACTTCAACTTACCGGATGTCTGCTGGAAATACAATATGGCAGAGAGGAAACAATTTAGGAGGCTCCTGGAGTGTGTGGAAGACAAATTCCTGATACAGCTGGTCAGTGAGCCAACAAGGGAAAAGTGCCTCACTGGACCTGTTATTTGTGAACAGAGGAGGACTTCTGGGTGATGTGATGGTGGAGGCCATCTTGGGTGTAGTGATCATGAAATGATAGAGTTTTCAATTCTTGGAGGAACATCAGCAGAACTGCTATCTTGTACTTCCGGAGGGAAGACTTTGGACTGTTCAGGAAACTGGTTGACAGAGTCCATTGGGAGGCAGTCCTGAAGGGCAAAGGAGTCCAGGAAGGCTGGTCGCTCTTCAGGAAGGAAATCTTAGAGGCGCAGGAGCAGGCTGTCCCCACATGCTGAAAGACGAGCCAGCAGGGAAGAAGACTGACCTGGCTGAACAGAGCTTTGGCTGGAACTCAGGAAAAAAAGGAGGCAGTCCACTCAGGAGGACTACAAGGATGCTGTGAAGTTATGCAGGGAGAAAATTAGAAGGGCCAAAGCCCAACTAGAGCTGAATCTGGCTGCTGCCGTAAAAGGCAAAAAAAGTTTCAGTAAACACATTCACAACAAAAGGAGGTCTAAGGAGAATCTCCACCCTCTAGTGGGTGCGGCGGGAAACACAGTGACAGAGGTCGGGGGAAAAGCTGAGGTGCTTACTGCCTTCCGTGCCTCAGTCTTTAATAGTAAGACCAGTTGTGCTCCAAGCACCCAGCCCCCTGAGCCAGAAGACAGGGACAGGGAACAAAATGAAGCCCCAGTGATCCAAGAGGAAATGGTTAGTGACTTGCTACACCACTTAGACGTGCACAAGTCTATGGGGCCAGCTGGGATGCATCCAAGGGTTCGGAGGAAGCTGGCGGAGGTCCTCACCAAGACATTTTCCATCATTTATCAGCAGTCCTATCTAACTAGGGAGGTCCCAGTTGACTGGAAGTTGGCAAATGTGACGCCCATCTACAACAAGGGCTGGAAGAAGGATCGAGGGAATTACAGACCTATCAGCCTGACCTTTGTGCCAGGGAAGATTATGGAGCAGATCGTCTTGAGTGCCATCACATGGCACATACAGACAACCAAGCAATCATATCCAGTCAGCATGGGTTTCTGAAAGGCAGGTCCTGCTGGACTAATCTGATCTCCTTCTATGACAAGGTGATGAGGAAAAGGCTGTGGATGTTGTCTACTTAGACTTCAGTAAGGCCTTTGACACCGTGTCCCACAGCATTCTCCTGGAGAAGCTGGCTGCTCATGGCTTGGATGGCTGTACTCTTCGCTGAGTAAAAAACTGGCTGGATGGCTGGGCCCACAAGGTTGTGGTGAATGGAGTCAAATACACTTGGCAGCTTGTCACAAGTGGTGTTTCCCAGGGCTCAGTATTGGGGCCAGTTCTGTTTAATCTCTTTATCAGTGAGCTGGATGAGGGGATTGAGTGCACCGTCAGTAAGTTTGCAATGACTCCAAGTTGGGTGGGAGTGTTGATCTGCTGGAGGGTAGGAAGGCTCTGCAGAGGGATTTGGACCAGCTGGATCATTGGGCTGAGGCCAACTGAATGAGGTTCAACATGACCAAGGGCTGGGTCCTGCACTTGGGTCACAACACCCCCATGCAACGCTACAGGCTCACGGAAGAGTGGCTGGAAAGCTGCATGGTGGGAAAGAATCTTGTGGTGTTGATTGACAGCCAGCTGAATATGAGCCAGCAGTGTGCCCAGTTGGCCAAAAAGACCAATAGCGTCCTGGCTTGTATTGAGTCGTGTGACCAGCAGGACTAGCAAAGTGATTGTCCCACAGTACTTGGCACTGGTGAGGCCCCACCTTGAATACCATGTTCAGTTTTGGGCCCTTCACTACAGGAAAGACACTGGCATGCTGGAGAGAGTGCAGAGCAGGGTGATGAAGCTGGTGAAGGGTCTGGAGAACAAGTCTGATGAGGAGCGGCTGAGGGAACTGGGGCTGTTTAGGCTGGAGAAAAGGAGGCTGAGAGGGAGACCTTATCACTGTCTTCAACTATCTGAAAGGAAGTTGTAGCATGGAGGGTGTTTGTCTCTTATCCCAAATAGCAAGGGATAGGATGAGATGAAATAGCCTCAAGTTGTGCCAGGGGAAGTTTAGATTGGATACTAGGAAAAATTTCTTCACGGAAAGGGTTGTCAGGCATTAGAACAGGCTGCCCAGGGAAGTGATGGAATCACCATCCATGGAGGTGTTTAAAAAATGTATAGATGAGGTTCTTAGGGACACGGTTTAGTGACTGTGTTAGGTTAACGGTAAAACTTGATGATCTTAAAAGTCTTTTCCAACCAAAATGGTTCTATGAAAATATAAGCATAGACAGTGTAGAGCATGCTATATTTTAACCTGCTACACAGGATTGCCAGTTATTTTCTAAGGATCCCAGGCTAGGTAGTCATACATTTGGTTAGGTGATGATTGTAGCATTCCTAGTAGAACCAGAAGCTGTACTACATAAAAGCTACTTTAGAAAAATAAAGAATGGAGAAAGCAGAGTAGTGTCTGGATAAAACTTGTATTGCACCAATTAGAATGGGAGAATCTCATTCATATTTCTAAATGGTGGCAAATCTGAAATTTACTGTAACCTATGTGCAACCTATTCTGCTCTTGACATGTATAGCTGGGTGCTATAAGAAAAAATGCATGATAGAGTAGATAAAACTGTAAAACCACACCAGTATTTCTGTTTCCTTGGGTCTATGATAACTTCTGTACTAAAATTTAAGTACAGCCAGAGATCCTTTGCAGAAAATCACAATACTCCTTTTACCTATATTTAAAAATTCTGGCTTACAGATGTTCAAATAAAATAGCTGGCATGTTTAGAATTTGATGCAATGTATCTGGTCTTCTCCAACTGAGCACAAGTGCATTGATTATTCATGTGGCATTTCACTTCTGCATCCTCACTGTACAACTACTGTAATTCTTCCTTTCTTTTATGGATGTAGCTGTTTATTTTAGTATTCTTTGCACGTCTCAGTATTTTTGGCTCTCTTATCTAAATATATCATTTTTATCTCCAATTCTAAGATAGTTTCAAGCATCATCTGTTTGTTAATTTACTTGAACCCTTCAGACCAGTTGACTTCAGTAATATCTATTCTTGCTTAGCCTCATGTTTAATTTAAATTGAATGAACTCATTTATCAATCCATGGGTATTTCTAATAATCAATTCTTTATAGTGTTCTCAACACTTACTAGAGCAAATACAAGTTAACATCATGTGTTGTTGGCTAGTGAAAAATTGTTTAGAAAGTCTCATGACTTTCATGAAAGTCTCTCATGACTATGATGTGATGTCAATAGCCAGGAATATATGAATCACAGAACCATAGAATGGTTGTGGTTAGAAGGGACCTCTGGAGGTCATCTGGTCCAAAGCGCCTGCTCATGCAGGGCCACCTCAAGCCAGTTGCCCAGGGCTACATCCAGATGGCTTTTGGATATCTCCAAGGGGTTGACTCCACAACCTCCCTGGGCAACCCGTGGCAGCGCTTGGTTACTCTCAGTAGAAAAGTGTTTGCTGATATTCAGATGGAACCTCCTGTGTTTCAGTTTGTGCCCATTGCCTCTTGTCCTGTCACTAGGCACCACTGCAAAAAGCCTGGCTCCATCCTCCTTGCACTCTCCCTTCACTTATAAATAAATATACATTGATTATATTCCTGAGCCTTCTCTTTTCTAGGCTAAACAGTCCCAGCCCTCTCAGACTTCCCTCACATGAGAGATGCTCTAGTCCCTTAATCATCTTCCTGGCCCTTTGTTACACTCTCTCTAGTATGTCCATGTCTCTCTTGTACTGAGGAGCCCAGAGTTGGAAACAGACTCCAGGTGTGGCCTCCCCAGTGCTGAATAAAGGGGAAGGATCAGTTTCCTCAACCTGCTGCGTATACTCTGTCTAATGCAGCAGAGGATACTGTTAGCCTTCTTTGCAGCAAGGGCACATTCCTGTGTTCTGTTCAATCTGGTGTCAGGCAGGACACCCAGGTCCTTTTCTGCCAAGCTGCTTTCCAGCTAGGTGGCCCCCAGCATGTATCGATGCATGGGATTGTGTCCAGGTACACTTGCCCTTGTTGAACTTAATGATATTCCTGTCAGCCCATTTCTCCAGACTGTCGAGGTCCCTCTGGACGGCCGCACAACCCTCTGGTGTATCAGCCACTCCTCCCAGTTTGGTGTTGTCTGCAACCTTGCTGAGGGTGCACTCTGCCCCATCATCCAGGTCATTAATGAAGGTGTTACGCTGGACTGGACCCAGTATTGATCCTTGGGGTACATGATAGTCACTGGCCCCCAACTAGACTTTACACCACTGATCACCACCTTCTGGGCCCAGCCATTCAGCCACTTTTCAATCCACCTCACTGAATGCTTATCCAACCTATACATCAACATTTTCTCCATATGGATCTTGTTGGAGGCCTTACTGAAGTCTAGGTAGACAATATCCACTTCTCTCATCTACCAGGCCAGTCACTTCATCACAGAAGTTTATCAAGTTGGTCAAGCATGACCTCCCCTTGGTGAATCCATGCTGAGTACTCCTGGTGATTTTCTCATCCTTAATGTGTCTAGAAATGGTTTCCAGGATTAGGTGCTCCATGACCTTCCCAGGGATCAAGGTTAGGCTGACTAGCCTGTGGTTCCCTGGGACCTCTTTCTTGCCCTTCTTGAAGACTGAGGTGATGTTTGCTTTCATCCAGTCTTCTGGCACTTCTTCCAGTCACCATGATTGATCTAAGATTACCAAGAGTGGTCTCTCAGTGACATCTGCCAGCTCCCTCAGCGCTCCCGGTTGTATCCCGTCAGGGCCCACGGATATATGTGTCCAGTTCACTTAAGTATTTCCTGACCTGATTGATCCTCTTCCACGAAGTGTACATCTTCCTTGTTTCCTGTCCCAACTCAGCTGGGGTGAGGGCAAAGGTTAACTTTTGAGTACTCTACGAGATAACATGAAGTGACGACAATCACTCAAGAGGTTCAATTAAATCACAAATTTACTAGCCACCACTCAGTGGGATTACAGCAAATAGTGGCTTGGCAAAAGTTGATAACTATATCATAAAACTTAGCAAGACTTTAATTACAATACCTGCAAGATATTACTCTTACGTGCCCAGAATAAAATTAGAAAAACAGAGAGAAAGGAAAAGGAGAGAGATAGATTAAGATATCAGAAGAAAAGGTAAGATCTCACCACTCCTTTGTTCTCTGTCTTGGTGGTGGGTGCAAAACTTCATTCATGCTGTGCAGCACACACACGCACATACACACACACAAAACCACAAAACAGACTCCAAAGTGTCCCAAGTGAGGAAGTTTTACAACCCAGTCCATTTGCATGCAAGATAGGAGAGGGGTGGCTTGTCTCCTCCCTCTGCTTGCTCTTCATGCTAATTAAGAAGATTGTTCCAGAAATGAGTCAGCAGTCAAAAAATTAGAGGAGCAGTTGCACTGCTGACCAGAAGTGAGTTATTTTGTCCATTAGGGGTAGCTGGTGGTTCATGATTTCTCCTAGCGGTTGTTTGTCCGCTACATGACCCATCTTGGTCATCCCAATTAGGAGAGGCCTTGACAGCAACACTGTTAATTGTCTTTGTCTTAAAAATTTATGCCTCTGTTTCACAGAGACCTTGAAAGAGAAAAGATAGATTGTCTGCCTCCACAGCCACCTATCTTTTCCTGTCTGAAGTTGCAAAAACCAGATGTTTAAGGCATAATGTACACCATTAACGAGTCCTTTGTTTTGGAAAGGATGGGGGGAGCACTTCAGGGCTGCCACACCTTGCTGTGACCTTTCTCTCTGCTCTCTGGGACCTGGGATTCCTGCAGACCTGTCTTGGTAGTAAAGACTGAGGCAAAGAAGACATTCTGTACTTCTGTCTTTTCCAGGTCCTGTGTAACCAAGTCCCTCATCTTGTTGAGGGGCACATTTACCCTAGGTTTTTTTTTGTCTGTGATGTACTTACAGAAGCCTTTTTGTGTGTGTGTGTGTTAAACAACCCTGTCTAGATGCAATTCCATTTGGTCTTTAGCTTTCCTAACTTCATCCCTGCATGCCCAGACAATGTTTCTGTATTCTTCCCAGGTTATCCTTCCTTGCTTCCACCCTGTGTATGCTTTCTTTTTGTGTTTGAGTTTGGCCAGGAGCTCCTTGTTCATCATTGCAGGCCTCCTGGCATTTTTACCTGGCTTCTTATGTATTGGGATGAAGCTTTCCGGAGCTTGGACAAGATGATCCTTTCGTATTAACCAGCTTTCTTGGGCAAGGCTCTCTAGGGCCTTATCCCAAGGCACTCTTCCAAGCAAATATTTGAAGAAACCAAAGTCTGCTCTCCTGAAGTTCAGGGTTATGAGCTTACTTTTCACCCTTCTCCCTGTCCTCTGGATCCTGAACTCCACCATTACAATGTCATTGCAGCCAAGGCATTGCTTTGAGTTTCACATCCCCAATGAGACCTTCCTTTTTAGTGGGTATGAGTGGACATTGCTTCTTATAGTAAAGCACATCTTCTCATTGGCTCCTCTATCACTTGGAGGAGGAAGTTATCATCAGTGCACTCCAGGAACCTCCTGGAGGTCTTGCTGCATTGTCCTTTCAACAGGTATCAGAGTGGTTGAAGTCCACAATGAGGACCATGGCCTGCGAACATGAGGCTGTTCCTGTCTGTCTGTAGAAAGCCAGCCTCATCCACTTGGTCAGGTGGCCTGTAGTAGACACTGACTATACTGTCCCCTTTGCCTGTCCTCTCTTTAATCCTAACCCATCAGCTCTCCATCAGCTCAGCTTCTATCCCTACACAGAGCTCCATGCATTCCAGCTGCTCTCTCACATAAAGGTCAACTCCCCCTCTTCTCTTTCCTTTTTGTCCATCCTAAAGAGCCTGTGTTCTTCTATTGCAACACTCCAGTCATGGAAGATGTCTCACCATGTCTCCCTGATCCAGTCTATCTATTATTAATAGAAATATCCCAAATAGATGGAAGAAACAGTTGTGGGGGTCAGACTTAGAGGAATTAAAATGCCTGTGAGTCAAATAAGGGGAAATAAGTGTTAATAAAATATATCTTTCGATATCCAGTGTACACAGGAATTTGAGGTATGCTTTTGGTCATGCACTAAAAGGAATGTTAAAATAGGAGGTACGTTTTATAAGTAGCAATGCTGTGATTATTTTAGATTCCTAACTTCTATTTAAGTTTATCAAGAAATAAGGCCACAACATTTATAAAGTGCTTGTTGATGCAATTTATGTCTTTTGTTTATGGAGATCTGAATTTTTTCAGTATGTTTGTGAGTTTTGAGGTGACTGACTTACCGAAGATTAGACATTAAACTGGGGATAAAGTCAAGCATATCACTCAGGGATCTTCTTGCCATGCCTCATCGTTTTGTTATTTCATTATACTCCTCCTTCTTGTAAACAAGTGTAGGTGTTTCCCTCAAAAATTATATTTACTGTTAAATTTCATCTTTAGTATGTTACTTTTCAGTGACATTGCTTCTTACAGTAAATTCTGAAAATGCTAACATGTGCAATTTCTAATTCCTAGGCCAGTTTCTTTTGGGGCAGATTGCTTTGAATAATGAGGTGATGCAGCAATCAGAAGGTGAAACAGCCTGCTCACTTAAATGCGAAGAGACCGTGAGTGACGATGAGGATGAAGAATTCCAATTCTCAAATTTAATGGATCGTCTTGGAGCTAAAAAGGTTTTGGATGAGTGAGTTTTCACAGCAATAGTAATAGACTGTATGATCTTTTATAATTCAGCTCTGAGTTTGTTATTAATGGAATCCAAGATAAATGACGAGAACCAAGGCTGCTCAGTTACACAGTGATTCTTTAAAAATTAATTTTCTTGGTTGTCGGAGATGATAAAATGCCATTCAACCAAAATACCCAAGAGTAAAGCTATTGTACTCCAGGTATATGAAATGTGTATTTGTGCCATATGAAAGTTATACCATTAACCCACTGATGTACCATGCATTTTGAATATAGATAATTACTAGCATGCAATCCACAGGTGCTACAGATTTTCAACCAAACGATGCATGATGACTGCTTTTTTTTCACAAGGGCTGTGTTTTAAAGTGTGCCAGTTAACCATAAGAAAGAATGTTTTATCCCCTTTTTCTGCTTTTTCTTCCTGCCATGCACACTTGCATGTTGTGATTGCTCTGATAACACTATCTCTTCCAGGACCAGGTTTATTCACTCTGAAACACAGAATGAAAAAACTGCTCTGGGAGCTTCTTGTGTGTTGGTCTGGCATGTGTTGGTCTATCACAATGAGTATTCTAAACCAAAAAAAGCATGGGGCAAAAATGGGAGAGAATCTGGACAGACAGTAGGGATGTTTAAGAAATGCATCAGTGATCCTTACCATGAAATAAAAGTGCTCATCAGTGCTTCTCTTCACCTGACTGGCTGTTAAGGAAAGAGTAGATTGTCAATCATCCTGAAAGACTTTCATAATGAAGAGATTTTTATCACCCACTTTTTCTATTCTTATCCTCATTTTGTCCTTTAAATGTAGCACTCTTTGTTGGCTAGGTCCAGGCTTACAATATGCATGGAAGAGGAAGAGTCAGGAAGGAACAAACAAAATAAGTTGTTCCGGAGAATTTTGGCAAAGTATTAAAAAAGCCATTATCATTCGCAGTAGAACATCTTTTTTCAAATATCTGCTGAACAGATTTGAAACAAAACATTCTTTTGGTAAATCTTTAAATCAAAATTTTCAAGATGTCATGTTCTGATTGTTGTAGCAATCCCATCATGGAATTGAAATGGGTTGAAAAGGAAAGAAGACAGTACAAATGCAATTTGTTAACTTGTCTAAGTAACTCAGGAGATGAAGTCTCATTCTTTTCTCATGAGAAAGTGTTTTTGATTAGCTTTCTCTCTGCCCCCTCCTCACTAGAATCGTGGAAACTTCTTTACTTCGAAAAGAAGTGACAGGCTGGTAAGTGTATCTCATCTGTCTCCTTTCTTATCCATTCCTGTTTAGACGAAGTGTCTGGCAAGGCACACACTAAACAAGTAGTTCCTGTGATTCTCTGCAGTCATGCATGGCCAAATTTTATGATGCTTTTTTTTAAATAAATGCAATTTCCATACTTTTCCACCCACCTCATCCTTTTCAAATCTGGCACTGCTAAAGTATCCCTTGTTTTTAATAAGCCTTGTGACTCGTGGTGCCCTGAAGCCTCCATCCACTAGGGTGCTGTGAACATGTATAACAGCCTGAGAAATGTTGTCTCTTAATGAATCCTTTATGATTTTTTCTTTCAGCGAAAGTGATGTGAAGCAGCTTTGGTTGCAGCTGAGAAAAGACGAACCTCATTTACTTTCCCATTTTGAAGAGGTCCTGGTCAGAATATTTTCCCAGCTCCAAGAAGCAGATAATGAAAAAAATGAGATGGAATGTACTCTAAAAAAGTTAGTACTTCTCTTTCTTGGACTGTTTGTGTAGTTTTACAACTATCTTACCTACTATTTGAACCTTTGAAATAAACAAGTTATTTCAGTGCAGAACTGAGGACTACAATCACAGGAGTTCCCGTAATGTAAAATTTTATTAGTCATGAAGACTACCAGTAAAATTATTTATAATTCAGAACTAGCTGAAATTAGCTTTTCTCTTCCAGTTAACAGATTTTGTTGTCCGAAATTCTTTTGCAGATGTCTATTCTTATATTGCAGTTTTAAGACAATATTAAGCAATTCGCTTCTAGTTACTCAGTTTGACTCCAGAGGACAGACAGGTTTCCCAGTAAATCTGGTAAATTCTCTGTGTGCTTTGCAAACATTACATATGGAGAAGCTATAAATATGGATTAACTGGTCAGAGAGAAGAGAGGTTTAAGATGTTAAAGCAGCACAAAGCACTGACACCAGTGAAAATGTAAGCTAACAAATATATATATAAAGCAAACATATGAAAGATAGTAAACAATATGTATTAGTTTTATATATAAGAACATATATATAATGTGTATATATAAACAAATATATAGAACACATATATAAAAATATGTAAGAACTAAAAAATAATAGGTCATCCTTTAATATGTAGCTATTTAGAGGGGAAAATCGTGATGCTGAATCTAAATAGAATGAAA
Organism: Caloenas nicobarica; assembly: GCF_036013445.1. Lineage (NCBI taxonomy): Eukaryota > Metazoa > Chordata > Aves > Columbiformes > Columbidae > Caloenas > Caloenas nicobarica. The sequence goes on along the minus strand of NC_088245.1, from coordinate 85,530,747 downwards.
AATTATGCTTATAGTTGAAGTTCCCCTGCATTTTCATGATGAAGTTTCACTTCTGAATTTCAGATTCTTGCAGATTGAGCAATAAAGGCAAATGTGTTGGTGAACATTTCCTTCATTTGTTCAGCACTCTCCTGGCTATTCTGAGAATGTCACGAGGCTTTTGAAGAAAGAAAAAAACTAAACATGCATGGTCATTAAAGACAATTGGTTTATATTGAGAGCAGCTTTTAATCTAGGTCTACAAGTGTGGTTTTAGCCTTCAGACAGCTAGTCAGTTGGAAACAGCATAGAGGTAGTTGTGCTGTCTGTTTTTGACTAGAGATTATTAACAACCATGTGTGCTGAGGGGTTTGTTTTGTGATTTTCTTTTTTTTTTGGTCAGACTCTTGTCACTTGTTTGTGGGAACTGAATGAATAAATTTGTCTGTTTAATAGCTGTGATCAACACAGAGGTGCATGGAGAACACATTAGCACTATCTGACTTTTCTGGCTGACATGAAATCTCTCCCCTAAAAATGCTCTGGATTTTTGTACCTTTGCAGGAAAAACAGGTTTTAGCTAATTTCTTCTTTCTGTTGCTCCGGATAACACATCTAATTTCAATACACAGATTGTTGCTTTGTTTGTAATCAATAGCTGGAACTATCAGAGGAGTAATATTGTCTTTGGTAACAGTGGGGGTGAATAATCTCTTTTATTTTAAACTTTTTACAAATACTGTGTACCCACTAAGATGCATATGTTCACAGAGACTGACCAGGGTTTGCTGTGGGGTCATAGTTATTGATGCCTTATCATGTGTCCTGGGTTCTTCTTGGTTGGTGACAATAATACCCTTTGGAAGTTGAGAATGAATGTGATTTTCCATCTTTCCTTCCTGACTCACCTCTGTGAGTCATTAGGCAGTAATGCAGTCTACTCTCAGCGTTTTGCCTTCTTTCCTTGGTATAGACTGTGCTTTTGTCTCAAGTTGTTCCTTTTTTTCTAACCTGGATGCCCTGAGAAGCTTCATGTGCATGTGCTGGGATCTTTATACCCTGCCAATCTATGCTGTCAACCCATGCCATTCTTCTATACTTGTTTTTTTATCTTTTGTTCTGGAGCTTTCACACATGCATATTTTCTGTCATGAAGCTGGATCTTGTGGTCTAAGAAATCCAGGGGTTTCCTTCTGCTCTGGTTCAATAGATACAGTATGCTGCTACTGTTCCCATTTGTAGGTCCGGCCAGTAGTAACGCCGAATGTATATTCTCAATACACATACATGTGGATACACCACACATGGGGGACTAGTCAGACTAATACTGATTAGAAAGCAGTGCCTCTACTGGCACCCACCTAAAGAAAAGCAGCATTCACAAACATGAAGGATGACAGCCTGATCCTGTTTCTCCCATCCACTTTATCAGGAGTGAATTGTATTAGTGAAAACATACACACATGCAGCCCTTCCCAGCACTTACTTTATTCAGAAACAAACCTGCATTCATAGATCCTTCGAATATTAGCATGGACTTTAGTCTACCTACTATCCCTGCTGCATCCTGGGTCCCTTACCCATTCTTTGACTCAGACCATGGGTCTCTCCAGATGTTGGTCTCCTTCTACTTGCTGGCTGGTTCAGCTGGATTGAAGTTTGCTAACAGAATGTGTTCATTTGCTCACTCATTAACAGTCACATATCCTTCAGATATTAGCATGAGGCTTTCTAAGTCCATCTGATGCCCTTGCTGAGACCCTTTGCCTCCAGTCATAAGCTCAGACCTTGAGTTTTTCCGAATGGAGATCTCCTCCTCCTTGCTAGCTAGTTCAGCTTCAAGTGTGCTCATGAATAACACACACATAGAAAAGACATTGACTTCACACAGTTAGATATATGATATAATAAGAAGCTAGCATAATCTGTGATAATCAGACACAGGCCTTGACCAGACAAATACACTAACCGTCAGATTGCTTACCTGGACTAAGCAACTTATCCCCCTTCACATCCACCTTGGTCTCTTTCTCTTTCCTTGTCTACTCATAAATAAAAAACTTGTCCCTAAATACCATTTTTTGACCTTGGTCCCAGTTTTTCTACATCTGTATGCAAAGTTCATATTTTGATGTTGATACCTAAGTAATCTTGCTCTTACATGGGGTTACTGATGTGGTTATCTAGGTGCTGTTTTCCTTGGCAAGATTCTTCTCTCCAAAAGGTGCCAAATATTCTCCTTCAGATAGCTATGAGGTTGGCTGTTTACTGCATAACTCCTAGAACACCTGTGAAAGCCATCCATCAGGGTGCTATCTGGAACTCTTGTCAGTTTTTCACTATTATTTATTATGTCCAGCAATTTCTCATGTAATTTCCAGTAGTTTCTCATGCTCTCTTCAATTAGTTAACCCTCAGGCTAAGGCCTAGTCATCTCAATATTTTAACACTTAAGCTATACCAATGTTAACATGTCTCTTACAAACCTGTTCTCATAGAGCTCAGTAAACTTATAAGTTTATAATGCATATATATAACATGCAGCATGATCCTACATAGAGGAAATTTGTGGTACTTCGTTGGGTGTTACTCAAAGGCATATTGGACAGTCTACCGCTGATCCTTTTACAGATACTAGCATTTTTGTCTTATGAACATGTAAATTATGGCATTGTGCACACTTAGCATGTGACTATTTTTATTGCTTAGTAAGAGACCATATAAAAAACTTGTCCTTAAATACCTTTTTTCTAGATATGCTTTAGTATTTCAGGTAAACTGACCCCCTCTGATGTTGTCAGATATTAACCTCACCTCAGTTTTCTATTTTATTTTAAGCAGTTAAGACAATTGTGGGAGGAGAAACTCAAAACCTATGAGTGTGATCCCTTAGTTAAAGAGTTTCAACAAAGATTCCAAACAAGATATCAAATATATTCCTGATACACTCACAGAAGAGGTCTGTCAGTGCATCAGACATATTCTGTGACAATATAACCATGGGCATGCTTCTCCTTTTAGATGATCTGTAATTCTGATTCAGTAGAACAGCAGCCCAAATACTGCTCATATGAGTTTTTACGTAGAACTGAATACACTTACTGAAAAGCAAAGCAAACAGCCACACTTCTATCCCACAACTGCTGTTCTTCTCACTGGTGTTTATCATCATAAAGGAACTGATGATGAGCTGTTGCCTATGTTTGTAGATTTTAAGCCAAGATGAAAATATGAGGTTTAAACCCTTTAAACCTTTTAAAAATACTAATTTACTTCTTTATTTCTTTTAATTTAAACAAAAGTGAGAGACTTTTACTACAATAATGTATCAAACCAAATACTGCACATATATCCGGTCTGGTGCTGAAATCAGCAGTAGCTAAGCTGTGTACTGAAAGTGTGGACTAGCAGCTCAATACATTCTTCCGTTCTGCTTTTGGCATCTGCACAGTAGATACAATTTTTGTTTGCTGGGGTATGTTAGTTCTCCTTGGTTTTCTGATATTCGTATTTAATTTGAAGTGATGCTTTAAAATTAGTTGACTTCTTAACTTTAGCAGTGGTGTTTTTTGAATAATAGGTATGATGTATTGAGTGGGCAAAAATTGATAGATGAACTTAACTGTGGGTAAATGTAAGGCAAAAAATAATTAAGTCATGCTTACTTGATGCTTAGCTTGGACTGGGCAGTTACAGCTCCAGAGAAAGGGCTTCTGCATTGCAGTCACATGAAGAGGCCTTTGTCAGGGCCACTTTTCTCACCTAATCAGAATTTACAAAAATCTAAGTGACAGCATTGGTTTTCCTCAAATTGGTGTAGCTTGATATTTTTTATTGCTGTTGTAAGTCCTGAGAAGATGCCTTCTCCCTGTCATTTTTTACCTGTGACTGAAAATGCAAGCTGGCAATGTCAAATATTCTGATATTTGAGAAGTGGAAAGACAGACTTGTTTCTGGTGTTTCTCACTCCTCTTAGGTAAATTTTTAAAGTTTCCTTCTGATTTGCTTGAGCATTAGGTACAAAAAAAATAGTAGATATCCAGATTACAAAATTAAAGGCCTTTTTTCCTACTGTATATTTCTTGTCTTGTTCTTATTGATGTGAGTGCCCTAGGAGATTATGTACTTGATTTGTAACAGGTGCATTCTGCAGATTCCTCAAAGAACAGCTCTAGCAAGAGGAAAGAGGGGGAATATGCAGTAGTGTCATGCAAAGGCCTTATTAGTCTCTATTAAAAATCTGTCTAGGATGTCGCCTGAATTTGATGCAAAGTGATTTTTGCTTTTCAGTTTCTGGATTAATAAACATAGAATATCATAGAGTAGAATAGAGTAGACTAGGCTAGACTAGACTACAGGGTGTTTCAAAAAGATGGACCCAGTTTCAAAGCAGTATATTTCATGATGGCAACATGTTAAGATTGCACAAAAATCTACGAACAGTTTAATGAGCATCTAGTGGTAATCATTTGAAACTCTATGCCCTCTCAAGTGGTGAGTTTCATTCATGAGTGGTTCGTGGTTACAGAGATATAGTGATTTCAAATTGGGTCCAACCTTTTGAAACACCATGTATACTGCTTTGAAATTTGGTCCACCTTTTTGAAACACCCAGTAGAACAGACTAGACTAGACTAGACTAGAATAGTAGCAGAACAAAGCAACTGTCTTGTTCCCTTTCAATAGTTCTTTTTTTTCTGCCCAAACTAGAGCATCTGCTCAATGTAATTCTTCATATATCAGTCTTCAGTGATATTAATTGCAATATTCTATTGGAAGAAGTGAGCTTTGTAAGTCTATCTTTTTTATATGGAAACATTAGATGTGTAGCTTTATTCACCTTTGAGTTGTTGAAGCTTTCCTTCCATGAGGAAAAAAAAAAAAAAATCTGTGATCTCACCTGCACAAAAATTTCTATGTTTTTAATCCTAGAAGATTCTCTGGAGTCTTTTGTTAAGGCAGAAATGTGGGGCTTAGCTCATTATGTGAGTCATGACTTGAAGTAATGGTACAAAGACCCACTCAGTATACTTTTATCTCTTATTAGGAAAATTGCTGCTTATGATGAAGAAATTCAGCTTCTCTATGAGGAAATGGAACAGCAAATCAAAAAGGAGAAAGAGCAGTTTCTCTTGAAAGTGAGTGTCTCTCTGTTGTTGTGGGCTTGGATACTGCTGCCACTTCCGGTGGTTTTATACTCATTCTGGGTGTGAAATGAAAGCCCACAAAATGTGTTTCACAACAGAATAAGAAAAAAACCCATCATTTGCCTCTCTGCTGCTTTTGTACTGATCCAGACCCTGCAGCTTCAAACTAAGTGACTTGTTGGATGAGAGGAGTGTCCATGTCCTATGCTTAGTGGCTGGCATACAATAGCAGCTGGCATTCTTTTGAAAGTGAACTGAACTACAGCCTCATTGTATTATCGATGCTGCAACAGGTCCAACTTCTGGTCACAATTGGGAAAAATGCTCTCTGAGGTTGTTCAGAGCATCACTAATCCTGTTGAGTTCTGCAGTCTCTGCTTTTTGGAAGGAGATAAGTTTTCACTGAAGAGCAACAACAAATAAATCAAGTGATGGTAATTTCTGAATCCACCACAGCTACTTGCAAAATAAACATAGGTGAGGTTTTTTTTCCACTGCCATGGTGCTTCCAGAACACGTGGCTATGAATTCTCTTTTCCTATGAAGTTTTCTTTAAAACTCCTCTACTGGTTTTATAGTCTATTCTTTGGTTTTTCTGCCCTGTTTTTTCTCCTAAATCAAGGAAACTAACAAGAACTCCCAGTATGCTCCAGGAAACAGTCATCTTAGAATCATTTAGGTGGGAAGGCACCTATGCTGCTCCTAACTTTCAAACTAAATCAGATTGCTCAGGGACTTGTCCAATTGGGTTTGAGTATGAAATGATGGAGATTCCACAGCTTCTCTGGGTGGCCTAGTACAATCACAGAATCATTTGGTTGGAAAAGACCTTTAAGATAATTGAGTCCAACCGTTAACCTAACACTGAAAGTCCACCTCTAAACCATGTACTTAAGAACCTCATCTAATCATGGCTGGCTTATGCCTTTTTGTTGCCTTCAAAGCAGTCATATAAATGAAACCAGTATATGGTTTCAAACAACATATGGTACACAAAACGTTGCCAAAATTAGTGGATATCCATCAGTTATTGCCTCCATTCTCAATCAAGTATAATATCTAAAAGATTCTTTTGTGATCCAAATATATATAAAGTATTTGCTGTTTCCTGACATAGAGTGTGCTTGAGCAAAAAGAGCCTTAATCAGCTGCCTAATCAGCTGACTCATAAATTTAAAGTTTTTTCCATTCCAAGCTGATAGCAATTTTTAGTGGTGGATGAGATGAACCCTTTATATAAAATCTGTATATCAGCTGAAGGATAAAAAGGATTTGCAACTTTGCCTGACAGCAGTTGTTGTGGAAGAAATTGTTTACATGCTCTTAATAGCCCACAACTGAAGTTGTATTGAAGATCCTAAGACACCAAAGACTTTTCCATAAGCAATGATTCCTGGATCTCCTAATTAGTTGTATGTTTGAGGTAAAGCCATTTCTTTCAAGCTTTTTCATGAAGGCTTCCAATTGAAGCTACTTACAGTTTAGTCAGCATTCACACTAATGGTTGTCAGACACTCAAGAAGTATTGTTTCTTGGTATTACTAATTTGAGATCTGGGGAGATCTGACTGTTAAATTCTTTCTCTAATGCAAAGTCTTACATAGACTTCACAGTCTGGAGAAATGCATTGATGCCATGTAAAAGGGAAATTATTATGGTTTTGCTGAAGAGCAGCCTTTGAAGATACATTTAAAGAAATTAGTAAGATGCAAATAAGTACAAATTGGAGCTATTTATGATATTTAATACCCTGCTGACTGGAGTTTGTACAAAAGGGGCAGTTAGTCTATCTTTTTCACTTGGATATTTATTCTTCCACATAAGAAGCCAGTTAACATGCTTTTGCTTACCCCATTATGTGTATTGCTGAAGAGGAAAAAGCATGTAGGAACCACTGCTGTCTTGAGGGAATTTTTATTTTTATTTAGAGGCATTTTCCTGGGGACGTCAGACAGTAGATGCCTGTTGTGGAGATACAGGACAGATTCTCAGCTGATATGAAACTGCTAGAACCTGATTTTAGTCAGGGGAAGTCTGACAGTTTGTCTCAGCTGAGGATTATCTGAAGGAGTAATTACAAATAAGTCTAGGATTTCCCAGTGATTGCAGGATTCTTAGATAGTGGACAAATTGATATAATTTTTAAGTGAATGGCAGAGCCTGAAGTTCAGTTCACTTGCTTATACCAGTGGAACATCTGTGATGAATTGTTGTTAGTGACGGATTTTAAAAGTAGCAGGTATTGTTTCTTTTACTTTAAACTGAGTTGCTGTGCTGTGTGTCAGTAGCCTGTATCTCCCATGTCAGTCCTGATACATTAAATGTGAGTTACAGTATGACACCCATAATAATTTAAATTTGTCCAGGTTGTTTCCATTCTCATCAATTCTCTGTGTCAGCAGTTGTCTGGTTCAGGAAACCAAATGTGCAGAAAGCAATTAGCTTTTTTTTTTTAGTGCTTGTTTAGCTCTCTGAAGCAGTTCACTGCTGCAACAGATAAGCATGAATGCTAGTGTATAAGAGGATGAGTGCATGTGTAGCTGGAAATGGGAGGATTCATGCCAGCTTAATTGACTTAGATTGGCTGGGCTCCTAAGGCTCATGCCTAAGATAGAAGACTTTTGCCTCCACTTTGTAGATTTGATGCCTACTCATGTGCAATCAGCACATCATGTAGCAACTCTAGTCATTGAAGTTGCTGGACTGCACCAGTTTACAGAAGCTCAGAGTCTAAATTAATGAGTAGTACCATCCCTAAACTGAGCTCTATCAGTAGCTCGTTATGTTCACTGTGAGAAGCTTGCCTATTATTTTCATACCTGATTCCTTCTGTCTCCTCCTGCTAATGAAATTGTGCTTTATTGTTAATCCATTTCCTCTTTGAATTTTGCAGGACATAAAGAGGTTTCAGTCCTACGGTCAAGAGCTGGAGTGCAAGCTTCTGTCAAAAGAACAAGAACTGGAACAATTGGTTCAAAAACAGGAACAGGTATTAACCAATATCCTTCAGAGTTAAAAACCAGATCATTTTTATTTGTTCATGTGATTTTCTTTAGATACTATTTTAAGTCCCAAAAATACAAGTTGGTGTGATGTGGTTCTGCTGAACTGTGACCTGTTGCTTTTGTGTCATGGGTGTAGATACCTGAATGCATGTAAAAGTGGAGTTATGACTGCTAGACTTCTATGCATGTGCTTAGGAAAAATGTTACCCTCTATTTCTAAAGCAGTTTTCCTTTTATATGGTAAAATGAAAAAAAAACACTCCAGTTGTTTTCCTCAGGTACTAGGTTAGTTTTATGAAAATGTAGAATTCCACTGCCTTCAGCATGCTAGGAACTGACTTAATGCCCAGACAGCCCAAGAGCAGAGAACAATGATATGGGATGCTCAAAGCTTGTACCAACTACTCATTTACTTGTTTTGGATGATTCAGCACTATGACCTTGAAATACCCTGTCCTGAACAACCTGCTTCTGATACATCTCTCTGTGATAACAGTTTTATAGCAGTGTATGGTGCTCTTACATGGTAACAGCTTGTCAAGTTCCCATGTTAAAGCCTGATGTGTTTTACTTCTTAAAATGCCTGGCCTGCTTGGGGAAGCAGAGTATTCCTGCATGTGTAAACTTGGTGTACAGAGTCTCCAAGGTCAATCAATGAAAGACTAGAGATAGGGAAAGGAGGTTGCACTGGAATTTAAAGGGATGAAACGGAATGCTGTGAAACCAACTCCCTCTCTAGAATATGAATATAAAATACATGTAAAATATCCTTTCCTGGCAGAAGTGCTTGGGAGTGCCAGTCCTGGGAAGTAGGGGAGAAGTAAGAGGGGAAGGGAAGGAAGAGGAAAAAGAAGTTTGAGGGCTGTTTCTTAGTTGTGTGTAGTTTTTAGATCCTGTTCTGAGGAATGAATCCAGGTGCTGCTGAAGCTGATGGGAATTGTAGGACCGTACTTGAGGAGTAAAAGGGGATACAAACTTTTCCTTGCTATAATTATGCAAGTTAGGGTTGTAAGGATATAGGACTGAACCATTACATAGTTGAAATCAACTGCCTAATGTTAATTACCTGTGGTCAGTACTACTGTGAATCAGAATAGATGTGGTTTTATGCAGGCTGTTTACCACGTTGCAGCACTATAGTGAAATAATCTATACTTTGAATATATCTGTTGGAGCACACAAATCAGGCATTTTTAGTCTGAAGCTAAGTGCAAAAATATAAGAAATTATTTATCGTGACTTTATAATGATTATATTGAAATATTTTTTTTAAAGCAATGTTTAAAACTTAGTTATCAACCAGTAGTTCTGTAAAACCCTTTTCCTGTGGTTGTCTAAAATATATGTGTTCTAAATTTGGTATAAAAACCACAAGCTATTCAAAGGCTTACACTAAATTTTAAGTGTGGCGTAATCAAGTAATACAGATAACAGTAGCAGGAAGTTTTATCTTATGATTATTGTGTACATTGCCTATTATCTACTATCGTCTATCTTGGAAAACATAAAAAATATCTGTGTGTCGTGGTTTAACCTGAGCTAGCAATACAACCACGATAGCCGCTCGCTCACCCCCTGCTCCACCCTCCGCAACAGGAGAGAATCAAAAGGGAAGGGAGAAACTTTGATTGAGATAAACACAGTTTAATAAAATAACAAAATACTAATACACTACTAGTAAATATATATGTAAAAAATAGAAATAAAAGATACTTAAGGCAATTCCTCACAAACTCTGTCCATAACTGAGCAGCCAGTCCCAGCAAGCCACACCTGGTCCTAAAGCGTATTGCAGATAGAGAAAAGAGAAGAAAAAGGCAGAAAGGCTGAGAGGCCTCTGCAAAATGGCAAAGCTGGACTAAACATCCCACACAGACCTCCCCCAGCTGCGCCCCAGAGAGAGAGCAAAAGATAATAGAAGAGCCAGCCGGAAGGTCCCACTCTTATATCCAAAGCATGATGGAATACTCTCATTGATCAGTCTGGATGTCAGTCAAGCTCTGCCCCATCTCTGTGGGCAGAGCCCTCAGACTGTCCTTGGCTCTCAGACCAGAGCAATTAAAAACATTAGCTCTGTGCTGGGGTGTTATCTTCTTGTTCTCAAACTAAGGCTAAATAATGAGCATGCTAGCTATGAAAAAGAAAGGTTTCTAACTGCACGAAGAAAATTAACCCATTTTCAGTCAAACCAGCAGTGTGTTATTTTTATTAGCATTATTTTTATCTAATTAAATGTTTTCCTTTTCAATTATTTGCATTGTTTATTATTAAGAGTATTACTGTGTTTTCTATTTTATTTGTAATTTCTATTATTTATCATTTCCCCTTTCCCTTATGAATTTGCATGTTTCAACAAGGGTGCTTTTGAAGGACAAGATCTTCATGCTATCATAAAAATTAGACTATCCCATTTTATTTTTATGGACAAAAAGCTGTGCTGGACAAATAGAATTTACTACTTCTAATGATGTGATGAGCGAGATAATTTTATTCAGATGATTGATGGCATTTGAAACCTTTGTCATTCAAACAGCTGATTGGTACCCATTTTCAATCTTATATGGAATATTTGTTGTGGGGTTTTTTGTTTTTGTTTTGTTTTTATTTTCTTTTCATTTGTTTGTTTGTTTTCTGGTATAATAGCCTAGCCTGTTTATATGAATGCTTAACTCAGTGTAGTTGGAGACATTGTTTTGTACCTATATTTTTCTAATTCCTAATGATCATCTCTGAGGGTGACTCTCATCTTTCCTCAAATCTGTTTTTATAATGGTACAACCCCACTAATTTTCTTGTATTAGTCTTCATTCACCTAGATATCAATGTATGCTAGGTTAGCTTCCACCTGTCTATGTTTGCCTTATGTAGAGTGCTCTGTCACTTTCATCTCCTCCTCTTGCATAGAAACATGCTTTGATAATTAAATCCATTCTTGCAGACAGTAATGGTAGCTTGGTTTAATTACAATTTCTATGCTTGATTATATGAGAGAACCTCTTGGCAGTAATACAAATGCTTTTTCCCAAACTTCATTAATAAGCGTATTTTATTGTTAGGTTTTTTTGGTTGGTTGTTTTTTTTAACAATGTAATTGTTCCTGTGTTGGAAATTATTATAAAAAATATGAGAGGGAACTTCCAGACAAGATGACTTCAGTGTTGTTTCTGCTGATTTAGCCAGAGGGAGTCTCACTTATAAGGGTCTTCTGCCTGGAGTGACTGAAATACTGATCTGACTCCACACTGACTGGCCTTCTGCAGGCCCCAGCCTTACAACACTACACAAGTGTTTCATCTTTTACGTGCACCTGAAATAAATAGGGAAAAAATATTAAAAATGCTGGAAGGATGCTGAGCTGAGGACAAGGGAATGCATGGAGAGTGCTTAATCTATGTGTCTTTGACAGATAGTAATAGCTGTCCTCAGCAATAATTTGCTTCTATTGGATAATCTCAGTTCTTTACTTGATTTTAAACTTGTGAGTTTTTCTTCCCATTTTTGTCAAAAATAGAGAATATACTCCACTGGCTACTGTGTCTCTGCTTGGCCTGGGTTAATTGGTTAATTCTCTCTGCTCCCTAGATTTTCTTAAACATGAGTGTGGATCGTGAGTCTTTCCCAATCAATTTTTATCTACTTGATGACCGTGGGAGCCAATTTGCAGCTCCAATAAGCAGATGGAGCCTGTAGGGTCTATGCCGTTCTATACTAGCTTCTACCAAATTAATTATTCCACTGCTTTAAAAGTAGTGTTTGGCATCACTTAAAGGATTGTGTAGATACAGTGAAAGGAAAGACCTCTGTATTGCTGTGAAATAACCCTTTTTCTTCTTGTTGTGTCCTGGGGTTTAAATATTATGAGCATCTGCTGTGAGCATTGTTTCAGCATAATTGTTTTTCTCACGAGAGTAAGCACCAGGATTTATAGTAAGTATTTCTAACATCAGTATCTATCATTCTGGGGGCTGATTATGGCTACCATTGCAGTCATATTTCCAGGCCAGTCTCTGTGTAAGTTTTCAGATGGCCATAGTATTCTGTAAGTGGGAGTTCTGCCAGCAATTTGTTGCTTTTAAGCTTTTTGAATGTTCATCTTTCTGTGATCACTTTTTGCTTCTCCCAAAATAACTCCTCTGGATAAGAAAGTCTTGTCTTCCGGTACCTGAAGCATCTGGTCCTTTACACAGAACAGATAACTTTATTTTGTCGATCAATGCTCAGGAACTGAAGTGATCTATTGTCACTGTTTATTGCAGGGCAACAATGAAGTATGGCAGATGCTCTCTATTAACCACCCCCTCCCCACTAAGGAAATGGAAAAAGAGAGACTTACAACTTGGAAAGTTATTTTTAAAAAGCCCATTACTAATACTACTGGTAATGAGAGAAAATAACGCAAAATATACAAACCCAATATTGAATTTCCCGGAGCAGTGCAGCAGCTGTGGCGAGTGGCTGCTGCGGGGGTGGGCGTCAGCCAGTGGCTGCAGGGCAGGCACCGGGAAGTCCTGGACTGGGGTCAGCAGTGGACAGGAACCAGGATCAGAATTACAGGCAGGGTCCTCTCCAGACATCAGCCATGGACAAAAAGACTGAGACCCTTGTAATCTCCCAGCTTCAAACTGCGTATGATGTGATGACATGAAATACCTCACTGGTCAATTTTGGTCACCTGTTCTGTCCACCCCTCCCAGCAAGCTCGACTCCCTCACTTTATGGCACATAAGTGACCTCAGCTGGTATAGCAATAAAATATAAACCTGAGTCTTTTCTGCATACCATTCCTACCATTAGCTCAGTAAAACTATAAACACCAGGCATTACCAGCTGCAGAGTGAACACTGTCTGAAAAACATGCAGCCTACTTTAGAAAAATGCAGTTACTTAGAAGGACATAGCTGAAAGGAAAACCCACTAAAAGAGAACTGGTCTTGTTTTAAGCAAAACCAGGTCATCTATCAATTTAAATCAATGTTGCTCAGCAGTAATTTGATACCCGGCTAGTCAGTGTTCCATATGAACTGTGAACCTGCTGAGTCTGTAGTTCAGCAAACGTGTTAAGCTGGTGCTGCTGCTGAAATAAGTGCTTCTGCTCTACTCTTGTTGCAGACCTTTCACAATCGCAGCTAGAAATTGTTTTCTGCTTTTGTTTTGAACCCGGTCCTTAAGGTTGCATTCAAAACCAAGACTAGAACAACAGCAGTGTTGTAGAGCGTAAACGGACTGGCAGAGCTCAGTAAGGACAGATTTTTGTTTGGGTGAGCTCTGCTTGTTGGGATGTGCAAAATGAGAGTTCTAACAAAATCTTCCATTGTGTCTCAGATGGGAAGGATTGAACTGGTATCATTGTAATGCTCCTAGTACATGTTACTTCCCTTAAAATGCATACTAAAACAAACAAACTAACTATCTTCAGGTCAGCAGCGCCCTCCCTAATACAAAGCAGGCTAATTTTAGTCTACTTAACTTTTGCTCTGTCATCTTAAGTTGCTCAGTTAGCCAGGGAGAAGCAGGTGGAACTTCCTTACATACCAGAAACCACTGTCATATGCTGTTATCTGTTTAACAGGGAAAGTGTATCTTTCCTTTGTGTATACTTTGGGGGGTGAATATTAAAGTGAATAAAAAAGCTCGAATTCACATTTCTTGGCAGATTTAGCTGAGATGGCAGAAAGGTTACTGCTTGTTGACATTACTGGGAATGGGAAGCTTTATCAGCTACCAGATTTTAAATCTAACAGTTTTTAGGCAGAACTCTGAATTGCTCTGTGTCGGCCTTGTCATTGTGGGAAATTGTCTAAAATAGCAGTTGTAAATATCAACTAAGAATTGCTAATCTGCTCTGTAAAGACCTTTTTTGTGGTTTGTCCTGGTGCATTTTTGAACTGGATGAAATTCAATCATCAAGTGGAATGATTTGGTTTTGTCATACACAGAGCAATGGAAGAACGCCAGGTGTTTTGTTCATATGTTGGCTTTGATAGAAATAGCTTCCGTATTCAACTGACCTCTAAGACTTGAATTGAAAGCCTCAAAACCAAGATGCCTCAGTTAGTTATAATACTTGCTGTTCTCTTTTCTTCTATCTCAGTTAGAGCAGCAATGCACAGAACTTCTCAGTGGCAAAGAAAAAACCAAAGTAGAGAATACCAAGCTGAAGCTGACTAACCAGGAGCTGCTGAGAGACCTGGAGAGAACATCTCATGAACTAAGCCTGGCTCAACAACAGTTACAGGTACTTCAGGAAGAGGCATCAAGACTACATGAGGAGAAGGAAATGTAAGTCTTCAGCTGCAGTGGTTCTAGTGCATTTGCTTAGCATGCCAGTGAGCCTCTTTCTCAGGGTATTTAGTGCCGTGATTTAAGTTTGTGTCGTAAGCAGAAACCACCAGCAAAGCCAAGTGCAGTTTAGACATTTTTCCCCAAGTAATTCAGTATGTTTTCTGTAGTATATCTGGCTTCTACAGAATCTTTTGCTACTGTTTCAAAATATCAGTGTTCTCCCACCCCCCACTCTGCATTTGTTGAGGCTGTTTGGAATTAAAAATCAGCTTAATTGGTTAAAAAGTATGCCTTAGTCTTGAAATATGAGTGGGAATCCTTATAGAAATTACAGTTGTGGCACAAGATGCTCTCAAAGCTAAGTCTGAGTGTGCTTCTCAGAGTGTACTCTGGCTATGAGATGGCTACGACATGCTTGTTTTCTTCATTGAAAGCAGGTCTAGTACATCATTTCTGACCAAGGAGACTGGCCAGCAAGATAAAATGTAACTTATGCAGCTAAATCACGATTCACACAAGGCCTTATGGCGATCCAGAACCATCATTTTGGGGTTTCCAGCTCAGAAGCTTTGGATTTCAGGTTCTGACTGTGAATTAAAAAATATTTTTCAAGAAGAAATTTTTACAATTCATATAAGTGGCAGATCAATCTACCTGTAGTGCTCCAGCATTCTACACAAAGCAAAAGTTACATTACCGTGAAGCTGTAGTAATTGGCAGAAGTGTTCATTGAAGTCCATTTAATGGAAGATAGTTTTCAAAAAGTACTCAGGGATCTCTAAAACCCTCTTGTTGCCAATGGAGAGCACATGGATGCCAGACTGGTGCATACCTTGCCAGATTCTACACATTTCAGCAATGAACTACGTAACTCAGAGCTGTGGCTATTTGGCGTATTTCAGGATAGAGGATAATATTAAATCAGATGGCATATTCTTTTTCTGTTAAGCTCTGTGCCAAACCCTGTTTAGTTACTACTAATTTACGTTTTCTTGAGGGTATAGATAATGAACTTTGTTGATAAATAATTGCTAAAGAACTATTTTTAGGTTTGCATGTTTGATGTGTGTTTTGGAAGTAGACAGTCCAGTCCTCCTCGAGGTCGTTTGTTTCCTCTTTGAAGCCTCTTTCAGATCAAGAGCAAAGACTATGAAATGATCTGGTTTTAAAGTTACAGGGGTCAGTGGTCTGCCCAGTGGTCAGACTGCTGAAAAATACTACTGCATTTACAAAGCACATTGGATTCAATAGTGTTTTATGGAATTAGAGCTCAGCCCTACTCAACTGCACCTGCAGTGTTGCTTAAAACATCTGTATCAGTCTGGTAAGACCTGAGCTGTTGAAGCAGGTGTAATGTTCCGACTGTGCACAGGAAGATCTTGAGGCTTCACTGAAAGGCAAAAAATGTGTAAGGCCAGACACCGAGTTGCATTAAGTCAAGATAAATGGTGTAAATCTAGGGTAAAAATCTGAGACGCTATGTCCAATATTTAAGGCTGCATAACTGTTAAAGTCAGGAACTGAAAATAAATTTTAGGGAATGTAGATATCTGAGCCTGACATGTGGTTCCAGTAGCAAGACAAATTCTAATTTTGGGTAAAATGTTACATGGTTTTCAGTGGCCATGAGTGAGAAGGATTTCAGCAGTATGTCTTCTCTGAATGATGCAAGTGCCAGTATCAGCATATATTAAGCTCTCTGGATGAAGAAATTATAAAGCTATACATTTTTTAAAAAATAACCTCTGCTCCTTACTCTGCTAATTTGAACTGCTGTGGTACTGTGGGCCTTATACTGGTTATCTTTTTGAAAATTAGTAACCATTCATGCAGAATGAAGTCTACAGATTTGGAGAAGCTGAACTCTCAAATGTGGATACCCCTAGGGAGAAGCATTTTAGCAGTGTTGTTACCATGGTTAAAATAATTATATTTTGTTCTTTTCATTACAGGGAGGTGTATCGAGTGACAGAAACCTTACAGAGAGAGAAGTCTGGACTTCTGAAGCAGCTGGATTTTTTAAGGTAATGCAGACCTTATATTCAAGAACTTATTGCATCATTCTGAAGAGAATTAAAGGATGAAATTATGTTGGGATGTGTACTGGGTGTAGGTGACCAGATGTTGACAGCGGAATGCCACAGAGGCTGCCTCAGTGCCAGAGGGAAGAGACTGGGACTGCCCCGTGCCAGACACAGCCAGTTCCAGCTGGCACAGCTGAGCCCCTCAGCCAAGATGGTGGTGCCTCAAGGAAAGCCTTTGTAAGAGAGGGTAGAAAACAGTGCACAGCAGTTGAGAGAGAGGAGTAAGAATAAAAATGTGTGAGAAACAGCCCTGCAGACACCAAGGTCTGTGAAGGAAGAGGGAAAGGAGGTGCTCCAGGCACTGCAGCAGAGCTCATGCAGGAGCAGGTTCCTGGCAGGACCTATGGCCCATGGAGAGGAGCCCATGCAGGAGCAGGTTTATTGACAGGGACTGTGACCCATGGCGGACCCACACCGGAGTAGTCTGTTCCTGAAGGACTGTGCTCCATGGAAAGGATCCACACTGGAGCAGTTTGTGAAGGGCTGTCCTGTGGGAGAGAACCCACACTGGAGCAAGGTAAAAGTGTGAGGAGGAAGGAGGAGCAGAAAGGAGCTGTAGTGGACTGACCACAGCCCCCTCGTTCCCCATCTCCATGTGCCACTGCGGTTGGGAAGGAGGTAAAAGGGTTGAGAGTGCAGGAGTGAAGTTGAGTCTGGGAAGAAGGGAAGGTGGGGAGAAGGTAATTTTAGTTGTGTCTTTGTTTCTCATCATCCTACAGTTGAGTCTGTTTTGTCTGTGATGGTAGTTGGTAAGCAATCTTTCTGTCTTTATCTTGACCCACAAGCTTTTCCATCTTATTTCTTCCCTTGTCCTGTTGAGGGGGGATAGTGAGAGAGCAGCTGGGTGTGCATCTGGCAGCCAGCCAAGGTCAACCTGCCACAGGATAATGACACAACAGACAGCAAAAATGGTCCCATTCTTGCACACAGTAGATGGTAGTACACATGAAAGATTCACTTTGTTTTGACAATTCAGTATTGTAGGACAGTCTCCATTCCAAAAGTCAAACGTGAAAAAAAGCAATGGTCAACTGTTCTAAGCTTGTTCTGTGGTAGAAGCCTGGCCACAGGAGACTTGGAGCTTGCAGAAAGGTTCTGTTGTTTCTGAAGTTTCTAAAAGCCAAAACAAAGATTCTTTCACCAAAATATTTGTTTATTTATAATTGTATCAAAATATAGTTAGCTGATTTTCTCTGTCACACTTCTATATTCGTAGACTTTAAAGTTTGGAGTTGCGTTCAGGCAATTGTAACACTCTTAATGTGCAGCAATGTTAGTTTTTGTTTGCTCAGTGGTAAGTTTGCATGGGCTATAGATTGTGCTTGCCTTTTCTTGCCTTCATTCACTGCATTTCCTTCAGGATGCCTCATTTTAAAGTTACCTAAAAAGCTTCCATGCTTGAGGATAGTCTCCTGTTTTGAAGTGTGTTTCTCATAGGCCACTCCATGTGGTGTGATCTTATCTGCTGTTGGGAATGGAGCCATAGATAGAAACATCTGACAGCAGAGCTGTAATGGCTGCTCAGTCTCTTTTGTGGTCAGGCCAGCAATACATGGAGACAATGAATGATGTACCAAGGAGGTGTGTTGTCAGATCTGATCAGAGCTGGCTGATTGCCTGGAGTCTCCATCTCTTGACATTTTCATCTCTTCTGTATAATGAATGGAAGATGGATGTTTTTCTAGGGAGACTTTTCCATCACAGCCACAATTGTAGCCCTCAGAGGGACATCACTGGCCTTCAGAGCTGTCACCAGATGAATAGAGAATTCATTACACCCTCTCCACATTAAGAAGTCATCTTTACCATGAAAAGCTTTAAACATTCTAATTTAGAGTAAGTGAATGCATATTGACCAGAACTGATTTCTGTGTGTTAAGGCATTCGTTTTCATAAATTACAGAATGATGGCCAGATACCAGCTGGCTTTAATCAGCACAGCCCTAGTAGAGATTCAATTGCCCAGACAGGGAACTGGCTGTGGCGAGAATATAAATAAAGCTTGATCAAGGGTGGAGATATGCCAAATTAAAGTGCATTTGACTTGCCTTTTACACTGCCAGCTGTCCAGTCTGTCTATCAGTCTTCAGTAGAAAAGTCAGCAGTTCTAAATACTTGGCCTCAGTATTTCTTTATTTGTATTCTCTTTGCAGGGAGAGGAACAAACATCTCAAAGATGAACGTGACATATTTTTACAGGTAAACAACTATTATTTTCAAACCCAGTGTTGAGCAAACACAGAACAGTCTCAAGAGAAGGGATTCAGAAGGTTGTGCAGGAAATAGGCTCTTGTACTACTTAAATCTTGCCCATTCTTAATTTATATTGTGTTTTTTCTCACTTGTGAATAAGATTTTTAAATTTGCTGAACAATTTTAAGAGCTACGTTTTTAGAATTATAAAGTTGGAGCTATCTTGAGTGAGATGAATGTATTTTATAAGCTGAGGATGCAATTATGACAGGATGAAATAAAGTAAAAATAGAAAAATTGAATTGTGTTAATGTATCCAGTCAAGAATAGCTAATATCCTGAAATGTTTATACAACAGTACAATATCTGTGTACCTGAATCAGTACCTGAATACCTATTGGAACTAGGTAAGAGCAGATCACATTGACTTTTTATCCAGCAGCAGAGAATGGGCCCATAAGAAGTTCCAGAAGTACACTGGCTTAAGGAGACTAAGGTCACTTAGTTTACCTTTGTGTTCTTATTCCTACAAGAAGCTGCTAGTGTAAATCACCATATATCTATTGACATATTTTCATGACATTATGCTGTTTTATTGTGGTCCGCTTAGTTTACAAAGAAAATTAATTCTGTCAGGATCTGGAGTTTCCATGGTCTCATTTTTTATCAGTCAGGATTTGGAAGCATTTATACTCTAGGATTTTTTCTACATTTTTTTCTTTCATATTCGTTGCATTATTTAAGCATTAGGAATGAAGGTAGTTAACCATAATGAACAACAGGAGCAAATTAGTAAGAACTACTCTGTATTTCTGCAGAAATGCAAAACGAGTGTTACGAAAACCATCTGGAAGCAAAGATCAGGGTCTGTCATTGGGAAATACATAGAGGACAAGATGCTGCCTAACAGGTAAGAACTTTTTTTCATGTATTCCCTGTTTGAGTACGATGGGGCTTATAGAAAGACGATGTGGAATGTTTTCTTTGTGATTCCTTTGGACTTTTCAAAGCATGTCTTTCTAAAGTGTCTGTCACTATAAAATTACTGTGTTTCTTGAGAAATTTGGAAATAAAGAAACAAATTTTCACATAAAACAAGTGTACTGTCTGCAAAGGCAAGAAGCTTCCCCTTTGTGGATGAGTGTATGCTGGGAGGCACAAAAGCTTGCCTGTTACCCTATGTTGATGTGGTACAATGTTCTTGGTAACTCCCTGCAAAACTATACCTCCTTCCCTCTCATTCTAGAGCAGGGGTGTCAAACTCACTTTCACCAGGGGCCACATCAGCCTCACAGTTTCCTTCAAAGGGACGAATATTACATTTATACAGTCCTAAAATTACATTTGGCCCTTCGAATGCAACCACGAGGCTGATATGGACCCCGGTGAAATTGAGTTTGACACTCCTGTTAGAGGACAGCAGTCCTGTTGTAAAGTATGAGAATTTGAACTAGTAAAACATGGAGAATTTAGTTCTCAGCTGTGTGGCTGTAAACTTGAAATCGACAGGAACAAGATGGTGATCTCAGTGAAACACTAGCATGTTTCTTTTGAGACAAGCGGAGCTGGAAACACTACTATTTCACTTTAAATAGCAGCTAAGACAATGTCCCAGCAGGAACAGGGTCATGAAGTGTAAAGAGGGAAAGCCTGTGGAGGTACAGTTTGGTAAGTTCAGTACTGAGAAAGTGGAGCACAATTGGCAAAAGCAATTATGGTACAAAAATCACAGAAAAAATTAAGTAACAACAACTTCTGCTGTCTCTAGTCCAATCTTCTGCTCAAACAGAGATAACTCCAAAACTAGGTAAGGTTGCTCGGGGCCTTGAGTTTTTGAACATCTGGATGGAGGTCCCACAGCCTCTTTGGACACCTGTTCCCTTGCTGCACCAGTCTCATGAAGAAGTTTTGTTCCCTGTAACAAGTCAGCATTTCTCATATTGCAGCTTGTGTCTGTGGTCATTGCATGCATCTGAGAAGACTTTGGATTTATATTATCTACACTTCCCCTCCTGTTGAATCCCCACTTTGTCTTCTATTCATGCATATTAGACAAACCCATCTCCTTCCTGCCTGCTAAAGAGAGAATTACATGACACATAGAAAGGGTCTGGTTTGGGAGGTTGTTTTATTCTTCCAGAATAGAGGGGGGAGGACAGTAGGAAATTTACTTTAGCTATTTATTTAGTAGAGAAATTTACTTTAGCTATTACATGAGGTTAGAAATTAAGCTAATCTTATGTTTCGTATTCTGGTTCAGGTTTTTGCTGTAAGTTATTAACTCTCCCCATGATGCTTACAATTATCAAACATGCTATATATATACACACATTGTATGATGAGCTGACTTTTCAGTAGACTTTGGACTGAATCTACTGTGCCTGCTGTGAGTAGTAAAAAACAATTGAGTTGCACTAGAAAAAAACAATAGGAATTCAGGTCCAATATATTTCTGTGATGTACTTACTTTTTTCTCTGTCTAGCCATTCATTTGAAGAAGATGATGTGTTCAATAACTCAAAGAGAAGGAATTCTGCTGGACCAAATGGAATTCTCTCTGTAGAGCCTGATGCTAGAGCCACTGAAGGAATGTCTAAAGCATTGCATCTCCAAAGAATAATATCAATTGAGGAAGATCACTTACCCCAGCTTCTTGACAGGCTGGTTGATAAGCAGCTGAATAGATGGACTGGAGAAGATGAGAATACTTCTGAGATGGAAATGGATAAGAAAAACACAGAACAATCAATGGAACACTCACCATCATCTTCTAGAGAGCAGCCTATAGGGAAGGAAACACTGTCAAATGTAAGAGGGCAAAGGGGACCTCTCTTTGAGTAATGTGTGCAGTTCAGAGCCCCACAATTTCAGAAGTATGTACTTGAATGTGTCCAGGGGACGGGAAGTGTCCAGGGCTGCCGGAAGGGTTAGAAGGCAAGTGCTGTGAGGAGTGGCTAAGGACTCTGGATTTGTCTAGTTTGGAGAAAAGGAGGCTGAGGAGCAACCTCACTGCCTTCTACAGCTTCCTGAGGAGGAGAAATGGAGAAGGAGGTGCTGTTCTCTTCTCCCTGGGATCCAGTGACGGGACACATTGAAATGGTTCAAAGCTGCATCAGGGGAGGTTCAGACTTGATGTTAGGAAACATTTCTTTGCTGAGAGGGTGGTCAGACATTGGAACAGGCTTCCTGGAGATGCGGCTGATGCCCCAAGCCTGTCAGTGTTTAAAAGGCATTTGAACAATGCTCTTAATAATATGTTTTAACTTTTGGTGAGCCCTGAAGTGGTCAGGCAGTTGGACTAGATGGTTGTTGTAGGACTCTTCCAACTGGAACTGTTCTATTCTATTCTAAAGACCTTGGAAAACATTAAATGGTGTTGAAGGCTAATACATTATTCTTTGAATCTAAAATTATTTAGTTTTCTGGTTTTAAGTTAAAGCATGACAAATTAAACCATTGCGTGAAGAGGGAGATGGAAATATACTGCAGATAAATGTTGAAGGTGCAAAGAAGGGAAACTCAAGATAAAGGAGTGGTATTAATAGTTGCAGACAATGTGTGCATAGACTTAAGTCTGAAGGACTGTTTAGGAAAAGTGAAGTTAAGCCTTGTAATAGATGACACAATAAGATCCACTGAAATGTAGCAACTGTCTAAAAAAAGGGAAGCAACTATTGTTGAAAAGTGAGGGGGTTTGTTTGTTTGTTTGTTTTTTCCAAAAAATGACATTTCTTATATGCTGGTACTTTCGAGTCAGCTTTGGTAGCTGTTACACTATCTGAGAAATGACAAGAGCAAATATATTTTTAATTATTTTTTTGAGATTACTTTTAATTAGCAAATTGAAATCCAGGGATTTTGTTGTTGTTGTTGTGCTTTGTTTGTTTGTTTTGGGGTTGGTTTTTTTTTTAGCTCTTGCTTTTACGTGCGTGTTAACAATGAATTTACCATGCAGTAATAATTCTTAAAACAATATGCTGGAAGATACGTTTCTTTGGAGTTTAAAGTCCTTCTTGCACTGCTGTTTCTTTAGAGATAACTCTGTGTGTTTTCTAATTTTAGTATCATTATTAAGCATTACTCATTTTTAGATTCTTGAAGTGTATATTAAGAATATTACAGTATAGGAAAAATAGGTATGCTTGGTCATAATTATATAGTTCTTTTAGAAGAATCAAGCTGATCTTAAAAATTATGATCAAATTATGCCATGGTTACATAATAACTTCTGTCTTACATTTTAATAAAAAGTCTAGAGCACAGAACACAGCTTCATCCTTTGAAATGAATTAATACAATGCATATTTTTTACTTCCTGTATGACTTATTTTGTATCATATTTTTGAAGTACGGCATCATTGGACTTTTGAACAGCAAAAGTGAAGTAGGTCATCAGGTCCAGCTGGAATAAACCTATCCTGCCTGCTTTGTTTCAGCAGTTGTGTCCCTTGAAACTACATCCTCTCAGCTGGGTAGGAACTGGGCAATCCCTCAGATCTTTTTTCTTACAATTTTTTTTTCCTTAAAGACAATTGAAAGCAAGCATGGAGGGGAGAGAAAAAATCATAAAATGTCTTCTGCCTGGTTGTTGAAAACATTTTCTTTCAGTTTCTAAAGAAACATCATGAGGGTAATACAAGAAGTGCATTTCCAAAGGTCACTTAGAACTGGGGAATTCTTTTTTTTTTTTCCCTATAAATGTCAGTTCCTTAGCCCAGGCCTTAGTTTGGGTTGGTTTTTTGCTTGTTTTTTAAAATTTAGTTTGAAAAAAACACAGCTGAATACTCCTTTCTGATAAACTCTCTGTCGATGTGGCACTGAAATACAAGTGTGGTCCTGCTTGGTTCTTTTGGCGTGCTGACTCAGCCTGCCAAGGACTATTCAACTGATGGCATTCCATTGCTTAGGGCAGTCTCTAGGCTGCATGTTTGACCATTGCTACTTTGTATGAGTACTGCTTCATCTCCTTCCATACACCAGCTGTAGTCTGATGAATTTCTCATACAATTTTGCAATTCCTAAATGATGGCTCTTGGGATCACCACTTCTTGACCACGAAATGTAGACATCAGAAGTGATCTTGTTTCATAATGTGCTTGCACATTGATTCCCATTCCTGACAGCACACCTAGGCTAGGAGGAGTGGTATTCAATTATTAAGTGTTTTCAGGGCTGCTCTCTGCATATAATCCTCAGCTGGACCTGAGAAAAAAAGCTAACTCCCTACTTGCTGCATCACGAGTTATGAGGTGTGAGTCTCAGGGCCATATGTCAACTGGACTGTCTTCTGCAGCCAGTCCTTCTCTCCCCTCATGTCTTGCTGCTCAAATAATATGCAGTGTAAAGGAGTCTAATAAGCTGGGAGTGTTTTTCAGCAGAACTGAAAATGTGCTTTATGTAGATGTGTGTGTGTTACTAGCAGCCTACAGTTGCAGTGGAGTTTGAGGTTTTAATAGAAAAGGAGAAGTGAACAATGAGATAAGAAATCTCTGTATAGCTGTAATGGGCTATTAGCCCAGCTTATGAAAGAGACATGTATTTTTGCCCCCAAAATTTACAGCAGTGAATTAATTTTTTTCATACTAAGGAAGACAGCAGCTTGAGTTTTTATTTATTTTTTCCCCATCAAGTGCAGCTCTGTATTGTTTCTGCTTCTTTCTGTAAGGCTTCAGTATATTTGTAGAAAAAATTTGCAAGGCCAGACTTCAATGTTACATTCAAGGGACTTGTCAGGCAGTGAGTTCAGTTCTGATGTCTTCTTGAAGTCAACAGTCTCAGGGATTCTGTACCTCAAATGCCTGGCAGAGGGTCTTTCCCTTCCTCTCCTTCCCTCCTCTCCCTCCTCACAACCCCCATCCCAACAAACTGATGCCAAGAGCATCCATGATCTTGCTCCCCTTTTGAGGCATTAAGAACAAACCTACTGCCTCCGTATTCTTCCCCCACCTTTGTACAAAAGAGGAGAAGAGGCCAGCTAGGGCACACCCTGCAAACCAGCTGGTGCTACAGTGTTCTTCCCTAAGCAACTCCTGATGTACATATTATACAATGGTCTTGGGAATAATGACCTACTTGATACAGAGTATAAATATCCTCTCCAGCATGCGCTTAGCTTAGCCCACAGTAAACATGGACAGGCAGAACAAATTGTTCTTGTTTCTGCTTAAAAAGCTAAATGACAGAAACATAGCTGAATGTTTACAGCCTGATTATCTGGGTCTAATTCTCTCTCCTTCCCCCATGCTTTTACCTGTAATGTTAAACAGATACAGAAGTGCAGTAATTCCATGGAAACTCTTGGCTCCACAGAAGTCACAAAGAAAAGAATCTGGTGATAGATGGTATGAGCCAAAAAATTATGACTTTGCTTCAGTTATGTAGGTGAATATGTGCTGTTTCCACTGTCATTGGTACAGGATGAAACTACTGAGCAGAGCTGAGCGAAGTGTTATGGGTTTTGATTTGCGGGGATGAACATAAACCATTTTCTTTTGGAAATATCATGCATTTTTCAATGCAGTCTTATGTTGAGGTTCGTATGCAGTATACTTCGAGAGCTGAATCCAAATCACTGCACTTCAAATTATCTGAAATGATGCATGGCAAACTTCTGAAATTCTGAGTTATTTTAAGAAAGAGTATATTGCTTTAAGAGTAATGGAGAACATGATAGGATAAAATATCTTCTTTTTTCCCGTATCAGTTAGCCTTCAAGACAAGACAAAATGGAGAGGCAACAGGATTTGTAGAACAGTTGGAGGCTAATATTTGCTCTTACTTGAAGGAGAAGAGAATAAACACTGTTCCAGACTGCTTATTCAAGATTATTTTTGTGGGCAATTCAAGTGTTGGAAAGACTTCATTTTTAAGACGATTTTGTGAAGATCGTTTTTTCCCAGGCACAGCTGCTACTGTAGGTAAGTTTAAGAAACATTATTACTATTATTATGTTTGTTCCAATTGTACTTAGCAGCTTCTGCTGAGATCAGGTCTTGTGTTATGAAACAGAAACATAACAGATTTGGTAAAAGCCAATTATCTGAAAGCAGAGTAGGTGATGCAAAGTGAGTTCTCATAAACTGGGAAGCACATAATTGATGAAGAGGTTTCAGAATAGGTTCCGTACTGAAATCCTGGCAGCACTGAAATCAGAAAAATCCTACTGATTTCAGTGAAAATTTCTTTGCAGATCTCAGTGTTCTGAAACTGATATCCTGTTCCCTGAACTGCACTGTACTAACCATCCCACCTCCACACCCCATCTCTATCCCTCTAAGTAATTGGATTGTCTTTTAAAGAGAAAGTAAAATATCTGAATTATGTTTGAAGATTTAGCATTATATTAAGCACCAAAGAAATATGTTGGACCAATGTTTTCAAAGCAAAACATTTCAAAACCTATGTTGTACTTATGTTGCATGAAGTTGTAAACCAAACTTTCAAAAGTCAGACACATACAAGGTATAAAAATTTAAGTATAGGTTATTGAAATGCAGCTGAGTTACTGTCAATAACCACGTTCGTTACACTTAGTCTGTATTTGGGCCTTACTTATTCTGTAGCATATATGAAATAAAACTTTTTCACAATAAAAGGTATTTAAATTAATGGATATGTCTTGCATTTGTGACAATCTAAGAACATCAGGTGAGCAGTTGCTGTCACACCTTTGACTTACAGGGTAGGTAAAGACACGTAAGTTTAAATTTCTACTGGTATATTGAGTATCTAAGTTCACATTATAGTCAGGGAAGATCTAAGATATTAGCATAGGGATTTAAATTAATTTTGGCACTATAAGGTATTTCACCTGGCCTTCAGCTGCTGCTTTGGAAGAGAGCAA
Organism: Caloenas nicobarica; assembly: GCF_036013445.1. Taxonomy (NCBI): domain Eukaryota; kingdom Metazoa; phylum Chordata; class Aves; order Columbiformes; family Columbidae; genus Caloenas; species Caloenas nicobarica. The sequence continues at coordinate 85,504,214 of NC_088245.1, read as the reverse complement.
GTCTCCTGGGTGTCTTTCCAGATTGCAACGGATGTTTTAAATACCAAATGGCATCTCAGATAGCATTAGGTGCCTAAGAGCAAACAGCTGAATTCTACCTCACCACCCTCTCCAATCCAGTCAGAGGAGCCTAGCAACCAATTAATCTGACTCTTGGTGCCTACTTCAGGGTAAGCTTCATCATTTCCTAGACTCCTAGTTCTTCACTGACTAGATCTTCATTAACTGTAATGGGAGCTTAGACATCTATATGTAATTGTCTACATTTAAGAATCTGGTGCTCTGTCCTATCCCTGTTGTCTTGTAAATGGCTGATGCGCTTCTTTAGACTCTGAGGTCTTACACAGTGTGTGCAATTGCCTGGCGTTTCCAGAAGAAAAGCACAGGAATTCATGATACCTTTTCATCTTTTGGCTGGTCATCCAGTGTTCTTGCAAATGCAATGGCAAGAAACTATTTGTCATAGCTTTGATTTAGTCTTCACGTCAATGAGTTTCATAGGTGTGGACTATGCCTGGCAAGATACAGACAGTTCAAAAGTTAAGTGAACGACCTGGAGAAGACTGTTCTCTCATAGCTCAAATTTCTTCCCTTGAGTTATAAGCAATGGATATATCTTCCATCCAGATTTCTTAATTGCCCATTGATGCTTCTTCATTAATGGCAGTGTTAAAAATCCCATTGATGTGGAAAATGGCTCCAAAGAAATTTTCGATGACCTACTGAGGTCTCTTCCAACCTGAATTATTCTATTATTCTGTATCTATGATACCATACAGTGTGATACAAGAAAATGCAGGTTGTCATTAGGAGAAGGCAGTGACTAATCAATATTTAAGATTCTAATTATCGTTATAAATATCCAGAAGATACTTACATCATCACAGGTTAGAGAAATGGGAGAGGATTCGTTTAAAGAAATTAGATAAATTAATTTTTGTCTCACTTGCATTTAGCCACATAAAAATTAGGGTACTAACCTAACTGTAGTCAGCACATATTCTATATTCTGAATAGAGAAGGAAGTTCTCCGTATATTCAGTCCATCTATCTTCAGCATTTATCTTAGGTTCCACTGTCGCCTTAGTGTGGTGCCTTGTGTTTTTCCACGAACTGTAGAATATGCCTGTGTGGCATGCTCAGACTAAACACTAAAATTTCAGACAGTTGAAGACAGTGTGAGTTTCAGACAGCATGAATTCCAGGCTGACTGGCTTAGACTGCTGTGGACTGTCAAATGGACCCTTGACTTATATACACTGATTTGTAAAGTTACTTATCTTATAGCTTTTACAAAATTAATCTGCTCTGTTAACATTCAGTATTTTATTACTCAAAACTTCTGGCACATAAAAGCTCTTGTTGATCTGTGATAGAGAGTATGGACATAATTTTTAATGTAGTATCTAGTTACCTTTCTGCAATTGTTGCTATTTTCTGCATCAGGTTTTCAAAGATCAAACTGAGCTTATAAAGAGACAATCTACCTTGTATTTCTGTTACAGGTGTGGATTACAATGTGAAAACCATCACAGTAGATAATACCCAGGTAGCCCTGCAACTATGGGACACGGCTGGCCAGGAACGGTAAGACACATTCTTTCGTGGTTTAACCTTGGTAGTCAGCTAAACACCACACTTCACTTCCTTCCCCATCCAGTGGGATGGAGGAAAGAATCAGAAGGGTGAAATTAAGAAAACTCATTCATTGCAATAAAGGCAGTTTAAAAATAATAATAAACCCCATCAAACAAACAAACACACACAACAATGAAGAGGAAAAGAAACAAACCCAAGAAAAACAAGTAATGCAAAAAACCCCAGTTGCTTACCACCAACTGATCAATGCCCAGTCAGTCCCTGAGCAACTGCAGCCTCAGCCAGCCTCTCTTCTCTCCACAGTTTTATTGCTGAACACAATGTTGTATGGTGTGGAATATCCATTTGGTCAGTTGGGGTCAGCTGTTGCAAGTGTGTTCCCCTCCCAACTTCTTGTGCACCCCAGCCTACTCACTGGTGGGGTGGTCCAAGAAACAGAAGAGGCCTTGACATTTTCTAAGCACCACTGGTGTGTTACCAACACTGTTTTCATCACAAATCCAAAACATGGCCCTGTACAAGCTAGTATGATGAAATTTAACTCTATCCCAGCCAAAACCAGTATACATTCTAAGGTTTGCTTCCTTGAATCATCTGTTTAAAGATTAGTAAGCATGGACCTAATCCTGCCTCTCAGGAGAGGAACAAATTCCTAATAGAGCCAGCGAAGTCACAGTATAGATCCTTCCCTAGCAGTGATTATGTGCTCATTTGGTGCTAAGTGTTCATTGAAAAAACTGCCGATCTGTAAAAGAGATTATTAAAGCTGTTTCTTTAGGAGGTTATTTTAAAACGTACCTAGAATTATTCCTATAGCAGAAAATGCCTTAATAGTTTAAAAAAAAAAAAAAAAAAAAAAAGTTGTGGTTTTCTTTGCTTGTTTGTTTTTCACCAAAACAATACCATTGTAGTTGAAGATCTCAGAAGTTTTTGTAGGTTTTCAGTGGTAATTTCCTTTCGAATGTCCTCACCTATTGTGTATTTTTCTGTTACTAAAAGCAAGGGTAATAATGATGATCTACCTTTTCTACAGGAAGCCTGGGAAAAAATTCCCAAATAGAATTCTAGCTAGCTTTTGTTAGAGCACTTTGTGAGGGAGAAATTTCTGCTCCAAGCTTAAAATGAAAGAGGATGGGAAAAGGTAAGATATGCAGCTGATTATTCAGACTAACGCAGAATCAGTTAAAGAAAGCAGAGGGCACTTTTCCAAGCACTTTCGAACAATATTTTTTTGCAAATAATTTATTTGCTGTTGCAGTGCTGGTAGTAGTGCCTTCTGTGAATCTTCTGCTGAATGTGAAAAGTGGTCTGATGATTCAGGAAGAATGGGATTGCTTACTGCAATTCATAATAAGCCTCACCTTTCAAGCAGGATCTGCAGTGAAGATCAGTATTACAGCTTCTCCCTTGTCTAGTTTATGGAATTTTAGAATACCTATGTAAACCAAATTAACAGGGGTTTAATGCTTGTGATTAGCAGAAACTGTATGGCAGCATTTTCCTTTGGGGGTGCAGGGTGGGATTATGATAAAACTTATATTGTCAGATTGCTACTTCTGTTGAGAGTTATAAACAGGTTCTTACTTGTAGGTACCGAAGTATTACCAAGCAATTTTTCAGAAAAGCGGATGGTGTCATTGTGATGTATGACATAACAGCAAAAGACACATTCACAGCTGTTAAGCAGTGGCTGATAAGCATTGAGGTAACATGACATAACTTTAAATCTAAACTGTGGTGTCATTATTCTCTACCTTCTTCTGGACAGGGAGTGTTAGCAGGGCAAAGCACAGCGAGCAGCATATTTATTGTGTAGTCACAATTACATTTTTATTAGTGATCTTGGTCTGCACAGTTACCAGTAAAGCTGTTTTTAGAATCTGTATGTCTATGAAAATAATCACAGTTCCAGGGTTTTAAGAACTTAAAATGAGTGGTGGGGAAAGCCCAGCATGGAGTCCTCTGATTTCTTCTAAAGGTTATCTAGCTGATGACTCCCATTGTATCACCACTAGCACTGAGAGGTGCTTTGGATCAGTGATGATAGTGTGATGATTACTGAACATCACTATCAGTTTGACAACCAAGTATGTAGCTCACAGGAAATTGACTGTCTTGTGAACATAAGCCATAAACTTAAAGCTGTGGTATCTACATTAGTGCTATAAAACTGTCTCGTGGTAGACAGTTCAGTTTCCTGGGGATCATCCTTTGAACCACATGAAAACAAAACCATAACCCATGCCACTGAGTGGCTTCAGTTAATTAAAAATTCTTTTTTTTCTTGGTATATCTCTGTAGCTCACAGGCAACATATTGAGAGTACAAGCAGCTGAATGTGCTTGTGGCCAAAAGAGAAAATAAAAATAAAACTGAGGCTGCTACCCTAAAGGACTGAGTCACTAGAGAGAACAAAGTGTGACTTCCTACTTTCTCACTATTGCAGAGCATTGCTACTGAAAAAGTAGGGAACAAATTGGTAGGCAAAGATCATTTAGTCTTGGCATGTGTTCTAGTATAATACACTGCTTTCTGTAATGGCAAATAGGTGGCTTTGCGAGTTGGAATTAGGACTTAATCATGCAAATGTTTCCAAACAGGTATAGTTATTCCTCATCTGAGTAGCTCCACTGAAGTAATAGTAGCATGTATTTTGTAAGAACAGGTCCGTATTAAATATATGATCTTAACAAACCAGTGATTGTTATAATTCAGTATGGTAAAAGCTAGAGGAGAGTTCCAGCTTTTGATCCAGAAAAATAAAATATTGTGGCCAAAATATTTTTGCAGGCTGTAATAGTTCATTCATCATTACTGACTAGTTTCGTTTGCTACAAACTATTGCTAAGTTGAAGACATATGGCTAAGTCCATTTACTGCTGCAGTATTCAGCCCACTTTATGAATGTATTCATTGTGATAATTCTAACCATTTTCAGAACTAATTTTGATTCATGCCTTTTCTATGTGTTTCGAGGGGCTATTCTGTATATCTCTCCACTACTTCATATAATTTATTTGGAATAATTGTACCCAGACGTTCTCATTATTTTCCTGTCCATGTAATTAGAAAAGCAGTGCTATAAACACACAATGTCAGAGAATGTGTAGCATGGTAGTTTTCTCTCTCCCATTTTATTATAGAGTCTGATGAGCTTCTGTGCTGTTATTAAAAAATGTCCAGTTAGTGCCGTCTCTAGCATTAAAAAATGCCAAGTTAGTGCAATCTCTAACATTGTCTTTTTCATGCCTTTTATCCAACTTTAATTCCTGACATGTTTGTAAGTAAAGCAGCACGTACCTGACTCATGTGATGTCTTAAATGTCTTGTTGCAGTGTGACAATTGTTAGTTTTTATTATCTTGATCTGTGATTTTTTTTTTTTTAAATACAATGCCTCAGTTGATATTTATTCTTTGTTCTGCAGGAGACAAATGGGGAAAATGTACCTGTGCTTCTGTTGGGTAATAAAACTGATAATGAAAAGGAACGTGAGGTCCCTATGGGAATGGGAGAACATCTTGCTAAGGTACAAAACTTTGAGGGGAACTCCTCACAAAACTTGAAGGTGAAGGTTTTAAAATTGAGTCTGGATGTGTCGAAATTTGTAGAATCACAGATTAATTTTAATCAGATAAGTTTTTTTAAGGATTAGGAACCCCCTCACACTCATCAGTTCAGCTCTCAGTGATGTAAGTGCTGATAAGTGCTGTCTAGATGAAAAAAAAAAAGCGAGTGGTGAAAAAATATTTATGAATTCACTCTCCTATCTCTACCTCACCTCTTTTTCTTTGTTCTCTCTGCCTCTCTATTCTTTTCCTCCCTGCTCTTTTTCTTTCTCTTTTTTTCCTCTTTTCTATGGTAGGATTCTTAACAGAGAGGTAATTTGAGGATCTTTTCTCCCTCCTACCTCCTGTAGAACCACAGAAGACCATCTGCTATTCCTATGGTAGGAGTAGAAAACATGTTTACTTTTGGTAACTTTCCATCAAGGAGATAAAATCAGTAGAGTTAACAGTCTTTATCTACCAGACCACTAGTGATCCATGGGCCATAATTTAAGCATTAAGGGGCTGCAAATAGCAGATACTTGTTTATATTCCTGTGTACCATGCCCATCAATTTTTCTTTCGAATCTCTCTAGACAAAACATATCGTTTGAACACCAATGCCTCCATAATACTCATTTATTTCAAAACAAGTTATTTCAATATTCCTGAGAAATTAACTGAGTTGGTAGGAATTTACCTAAAATAAACAACGTGCTGGATTTCACATATGTACTTTTTTCTCCTTTGAAAATTGCTTTACAGCTCTGCTTGCTGGTAACCAAAAAAAAAAAAAGGTTTCAAAATTTGAAGTGCAGCTGAATTGTTCTTGGTTTATAGGAAAGATTGCTGCTAGGCACCTCTCTATACCTGAAAGAATTAGGGCCAGATCTCTTTGTATGTTATTTTGATTATTCATACAGCCTTTTACAAGCATACCTCTGTTTTCAGCTTTGTATCCATTATTTTGTTTTTATAGGGAAGCAATATCCCCCTTGAACTTCATCTGTCAAAGGTTCTCCCTTTAGGAAATCTGCTTTGTTTTCTTGTATACATGGAAATGCAGGTAGTTGTGAGACCCTAGAAGCTAGGACAGACTCCAGGGTGTAACACTGAATCCTTCTGTGAAAAAACAAATGACACATAAATGCTAAATGGACAGAGTAGGTGTCTTATATGTCATTTAGCTCTTTAAAAAATTGTACTAGTAAAATAAAGATGTATTATTCTAATATATAGAAATCACAGCCCACTAGACCATTAATTCTAACATGTCATGCAATAAAATTTTTCACATAAGTAAAACAAAGAAAGTTGTCAAGTTAAAGATGGTTTTAATCACATGAATGGATCTGAATGACTCATTTGAATGTTTGAATGTGCTGTTTGAAGTAGCTAAGGGAAGGAATGATTAATGACAATGGATTAGTTGAAAAGCAGCATAGATATAATTATAACAATTTTCTTGCTGAGCTAATAATAACCATGAATTTTAATGAAATACTAACTCTCGTTAAATAACCATATAATTCCTATGAAACCACATACCACTGTATCTATTCCTGAATGCAGCTGAATTACTTTTTTAAAAAATTATCCCATGAAGTACTCACAAATGACCCAAAATACATGGGACTGGATGCTGAGCCAATACAAATATGTATAGCTATGTTTGGTGAAAACAACCCTGAACCTGTTCTTGTGCAGACAAAGAACAAGATTAGTCTGTTGACCCTGAAGTCCAGCGGTTTTTATGGACTGTTTCAAGGTCTCTCAAGATAGGGTTATTTTTACCGTGTTTTTTTCTATAGTCAGAGAGGAAGGTCTACTTTCAGAGGGCATTCCGGCCCAGCTGTGTTTACTCTTACTTTGCTTCAGGCCCACATCTCACAAGTCAATGTAGTACAAATTCGGTTGGTAACCCAGGGGCTCCCATTATAATGCACGTCACATAACTGCTTTGCAAATCAGGCAGCACAGTTCATTATTAAAAGGAAGAATGACAGCCTGAAAGGAATTCTTTCAATTCCTTGTCATTTGAGAAGACTGGTAGTTACAGTGTATGTGGGATACCCTGGGAAAGGAGAAATAGAATGAGGATAGGATTTTGGGAGGCATCACAGGGAACAAGAAGATTGTGATGAAGCTGATCTGTAGCTGGATGAATTAAAGAGTAAACGTCATAGTAAGGAGAATTTTGCAGTATTGACTTTGCAGGGAGAAATAGCAGACACAAACCAAAATGTTCACATGCAGTTCAAGAATGACCTGATGGGAAACATAAAACTCTCTTGATAGAGCTACTGGGAATATAAAGAGAAAAGGAGAGAAAGAAAAAAAGAAAAAAAAAGAATGACAGAAAAAAAAAGAATGACAGGAAAAGGGGAGAGGGGAAAGGGGAAAAGGGAAGGGGAAAGGGAAAAGGGTCTCTTTAGCTTGGAGAAGAGGAGACTGAGGGGCAACCTCATTAATGTTTATAAATATATAAAGGACAAGTGTCAGGAGGATGGAGCCAGGCTCTTCTCAGTGACAGCCAATGATAAGACATGGGGCAATGGGTTTAAACTGGAACACAGGAGGTTCCATTTAGATTTGAGAAGAAACTTCTTCACGGTGAGGGTGACAAAGCACTGGAACAGGCTGCCCAGGGAGGTTGTAGAGTCTCCTTCTCTGGAGACATTCCAAACCCGCCTGGACGCCTTCCTGTGTAGCCTCATCTGGGTGTTCCTGCTCCGGCGGGGGGATTGGACTGGATGATCTTTCGAGGTCCCTTCCAATCCTTAACATTCTGTGATTCTGTGTGGGAAAGGGGAAAGGAAAGAGGAAAGGAAAGGGAAAGGAAAGGGAAAGGAAAGGACAAGTACATTTGACATTTTTAGCAGAAGATCCAGAAGGAAAACTCCGTTTAACAAATTTCTGTTTACCTTAGCTTAATTCACTGATCAAGAGTTCATATGAGCACAACACCACCACAGAGAGTACTCATATCATGTTGTGACCATCCAGGAACAGCCAATATTCCATTTGAGTGGATTAGTGTAACCACTGCAAATTATTTAAATAAAATGGCTTATGATATAGGTGCTGCTCAGGCATTCAAGTAGCATGATTTTATTTTGGCCCTGCACAGACTTCTTGAATGAACTTAAATGGGTCAATAAATCCTTCTCTATCTCTGTTCCTCAACTGTAAAATAATAATGCCTTTGTCTGCTTTGACTTTGAAGACTAAATATGCTTCATGGGATAAGGACTGTTACTATGTGTTCATACAGTGCCTCCTTTATCAACCTGTCAGTGCCATTGTTATACAAATACTGCTAATGAGGGGGCTGTTCTTGTCAGAGTGATACTACTTTACAGGACAGAAATCGCCCAGCTCCCTCTGGTAATTGTTCATTTTCCTCCCTGTTCTTTAGATGTCTGCTGATTTGTATGTAACTTTTGAATATGAAGTAGTGGCCAGTGGTCTCCCAGGTTCAATAGCTAATTCCTGGATGGAGATGGATAGCTTTTCCTGGCTTGTTAAATAAATGCATCTTGCCTTCTGCTACTTTGTTCTCTTTGTGTAGGCTATCAATTAAAGTTTCCTCCCTGATTCAAAGGCATTGCAGGCTGACTCCCCCTCCAGAGAAGGACCTGTTTGCCAGACTAACAGAAATAAGAAATTTATGTCAACTGAGTTTAAATTGTTATCTTTCACCAGTAAGAATTTTCCCTACCTATGGAATTTGTTGAAAAATTCATTCAGATTCATGCCAGCATAAATGACGTCGTCACTGAGAGTTCTCCTCTAGTGAAATTCTGTTGTATGTGGGAAGGTGTAGGAGTAGTATCACTCTCTGCTTGACTGACGTAAAGTAGCTAGATACTGACCACAGTAGGTTTCCTATTAGAGTTCTGATCAGCTGAGCAGAAAAAAGGAGTATACATTTTATTTCAAACTTCTGTTTGTGTAGCTAGCGAGAAATTTGAGCCAGTCAAATTTTATCTTTTTGTAAGGAAAGCAAGAGAATCAGAGTGTTACATCATTATAAATATTATACAGAACACTGTAGGAAACTATTACCTTGCCAATATAATAGGCCCAGGCAAGGATCTCTCAGCAAAGCATATTTTATTAACGAGTTTGCAAGACCAGGTGTTCTACCTAAAGGTAGGCACACAAATAGGGCAAAAAGCCCCTGCTTATATCCCCTGAAAATCCCAACTGCAAATTCCCTCCCCTGTTCCCCATTGGTTGGGTACTGCAGGGTTTACTGGCTACCCAATGCCTGCCTCAGTTTACATGATTCATTCATCTAATTCTAACAACACCCTTCTTCTTATTGATTCATTTAAAATATGGATTCCTGACTCTTCGGCTACCCTTCCCCCTAGATTAACTTTTTAAATACAGTAATCAGTTTGCGTTCTAGGATTAGTTTGAAGAGACTTTGTTTTACGTTAAGGATTCATAGTCTGATGTCTCTCAGTCCTTCAGCCTCAGCTGGGGTCAGCTGCCAGATCAGTTGTAAAAACAACGTTCCTCCTTCAATGGTTCCTTACAACACTGTTAAAAAAAATCAATAAAATATCCATCCAACACTAACATTGCCTGATTTCTTCCCTACTCTGCTTTTCTGTGCTTATCTGGCCACCCAGAAATCAGTACAAGTGGTTTAATCCTGATGCTCGTTAGAACAAACCATACAACCATTGACAGCATATTCAAAACTGTCATTTGATAACACTGAAGCATTTTTAGAGCTGCTAAAATAAACTACCATATTTATGAAACTTCCCCACTTTTTGTTTTTGAAATTTCATGAAGATGATAAAAATTTCAAAAAGCTGTACAATTTTGGAAGCATAGTATATTAAAAACAAACAAACAGACAAAAACCCTACTACCAAACAACAACAACAAAACACCACCAACAACAGAAACCAAAACTGAAATACTTGGTCATTTTAATGGGAACTTTTGTAAACTGAATTGTGTTTTATGAAGGGTAGTTAAATAAGGACAAGTGGAGTAACCATAATTAATAGCATACAAATAAAAATATGCAGATGTGATGGTCATTTCCTAAGATACTGACTTATTTGTTTGAATTTTGAGCTACTCTTAGCAATAAGACACATAGAAAAGTAGAAAGTGAATAGCAAGTTGTAATTTGGATGGGTAAAAGGGCATGTAGTAATACCATAGAGGCAATGTAGGTGAGCTTCAATGTAATATCTTGTCAAAGTAGTCAGATATGGAGAGGATAATCTGTCATTCCCTCTCAAACTCCTCTTGCCATCACAACCGCCAGGTCAGGCTTTTGTGCAGATTATCTTGCATTTGCATTTATCATGGTAAGACTTCAGCTGATGTGCTAAGAACATCTTCAGGGCTTGACCATTTATTTATCCAAACTGCAAAGCTCCCAGGGGCTACAAAACAAAAGGTGCAGGCTGACTGCAAAAGAAGGTTCAGAAAAATTTCGGAAGTACAAAAAATGAAATAGAATTAATTTATTGTTATTTTTTGCTGGGGTTTATAACTGGTCATTTGCTGGAAAAGGTTAGTCTCATCATCATGAGGAAAGTTCGCAAGACTTCAGTACCTTACAAGGCATTATTTACATTTGAGCCTTTGAGAGATCAAGCTCTTACAGCAAAAGCCACTGTATGGATTAAGTATCTGCTGAGAAATGCATATAGTTGTTGCTTAGAGGCACACTTGGACTTACTTTCGTTACTCTTTACTGTTGGCTCTATAATTAAATCTTAGTTTTTCCTAAGATGACCTATTTCTGTTTCTTTGTTTGCATATTTCAGTATATCTGTGTTACTTTTTTAAACCTGGAGTGAGATACTGTGCGAAATCAATTGAAATGGTCTTTCTGTTTGATTCTAGGATTACAATTTAATTTTCTATGAATGCAGTGCATATTCTGGGTACAATACCAAGAAATCTGTGCTTCACTTAGCTAGGTAAGAAGAAAACATAGCCTATGAGTTCTATACAAGCCTGACTTCCCTGTCACTGGTGACAGAGTGAATTCTGTTTAATCAGTTTGATAGGACCTTAAGGTGATGAAATATTTGTTCCTTTTAAACTGGTCTGGAGCCTGTTGCTCCAACTGAGCAGGTACTCTGGTTCATAAAGAGTCCCGTGTAATTTAATGGAGCTCTGTATAGACCCAGAAACACCTGAATTGTTGCTAGGGCAGCTGAGGGCCTAGGATGTTGTGATAGTTCTTGCAGGAATTTCTTGAAGGCTTGGAGAAATATGCTTGGAAATGGATGCTGCTGAGTCCTTGCAGTAAGACACTGGATGTGCTGCTTTCTTCCCTCTGCTCATGACAGCTCAAATTCTGCTGTCTGCTTGGGGGCTAGGAAAATGGAGAGGAGGATTTTTGAAGCTTTATAAAGGCTAGGGGTAGAAACACAGGGAAATCTGTCTCCTCTGAGCTACTTACAGAGGTGAAACCTCTGGTAATGAATTAGCAGATCTTTAATGTTTTTCCTGAAGTTAGTGAAATTTCGTGAATGTGTCAAGTAATTGATAAATGTCTAGGTAACCAGATATGTTTTTGTTTTGCTCCAGCCTCAAAAATAACAAATGAAGGTCACAGTTTTGAGTCTCTGTAATATATAAGAAATTCTAACAGTCAGCACCAACTACATTTCTCTAACTAAATGAACAAAGACAGCTTTTTGATGGAGCCATCATAGCTGTTTGTTTGTTTGTTAGTTCACAAAATTCTGTCATTTTCTGTTAATCTCTGGACAATTTTATAGGCTTGACTAAATAATGTTTTTTTGTTTTGATCTCTTATGGGTATCATTGACTTTTTTTCTCAAAAGTATTGTTTCTTTCCCCCAGGATTTTAAAGGAACACGAAGATAAAGTGAAAGAGAAAACCATTGAACTTCAATCTGATACGAATAAAAAGTCTTGCTGTATCAGGCCATAACATACTGGGGCATATTTAGACAGATCATACATTTATACAACACTACATGGCACCATCAGATTTGCTTTATATTCCAAATATTCTGCTGTGTTCTGAGTGTAGGTGTAAGTGAATCTTAAAATCCTTGTATGCTCTGATCTTCACTTTTACAAATATTGTCTTTGGTTAATTGACAACGTACTTGGGACAGTAAAAGTCTTTTATTCTGTTTGACGTCTAACACCACTGAATCCTACTTTGTGATCAGGATTGTAGAAGCAGCCACATTGTTAATAATAAGAAATAATTTTATAGGAAGAAAGATACTTGGAATGTGAAGTAAAATCTCACTGGTGATGACCTGTCTTCTGAATACTCCTGTTTATTTCAGTGCTCTTTAGATCCTGATTTTGGCTGACCTTTGTTACAGGTTTTAAAAATTGAAGTATGTTGGTTGTTTAAAAGAAAACACATCAACAACTGCAAAGTATAAGGTGATATTTTAAAGCCTAGTGTAAAATATACATGAACAAAGGATTTCAAGAACTATAAAGATTTTCATAAGTGGCATTAACTCATTTATACTACACATTGTTGCATATAGGTCTCTGATAAGAAACCCTCCCTTCCACTTGCATGTGATGAATTGGGTCACTGAGATACCATACCGACTTGCCTGAGCTGTTGCCAAATAAGCTGGCATGTTTCTATGGTGAGGTGGTGCTATGCAAATATCTAACTTAGTTTCCAGAAGCAGTAAGGTCATGGTGGTGCAGTACTTTACCCTGGCTAGTTAGCATTGCACTCAGAGCAAATCAGCCTGCGTTCTTCACCATATTTTACATGGCTCAATTGCCTTGTGTTGCAGAGCTTGCTCTGAACCTGTATTTGGCTATGGTGTCCAATAGAAGTCCCAAAGCAATCTGTGGCCAACTTGAATATTCGAATAACTTCAACTGCTGGTCGAAAATACATACCTACATAGGAAACTCGTTTCACTGGTGTAGCTGGTTGTAGGACAAAGCATATTATGGCTGACTGAACAGCTCTTTAGAAGTCTGTCACAGAAGGCTTCATGCCAGATGTTGGAGGCAGAATTTTCAGAAATAGTCAATTTTCTTTTGAGGAAGGTTTTTAGAAACTCTCCGGAATTTAAGGAGTGAAAAATCTCACCTAAGTCCAGTGAGATATTTCTCTCTTTAGCAATATTAAGAAAAAAATTCTCTTTATGTACCTAAATATGTGACTGATTTTTCAAAAGCATCTGCCATACAGTATTTACCTTTGGATTAACCATGGCCTGATAGCACTGAGATACAGTGTTTGAGAAATCAAACCCATAGGGAAATGTTTTAGAAAATCAAGGCCCACCCTGGCTCTTAAGAAGCCCAAGTGTTCATAATTACTTTTGGAAGCCTCTGTAGAATATAAATGGAAATAAGAAACTTGAGAGTGGGTCACCCAGCACATTATCAACAATTATTCCTGTTGGTCTTTGTCTTCACTGCATCCAGCTATAGTGATAAGCATTCAAGAATGATTATTGATGATGAGCTTGTTGGGAAAGTGGAACACTTGGCATAATTTATTTCATTATAAATCAAGGAAAAGTGTAGATTTTATTATGTGAGACTATTACAGACAGTATGTTTTCAATCCATTTTCTACATGTTTAAGAAAGTTATTTTGTAATTGAATAATGAAACAATTTGAAGATGAAAGTTAAGCAGTAGCTCAATAAATAACTCTATTTTGGGATTAAAACTTCATCAGTAATTAATTGTGCTCTTGGGATTTTGGTCTTATCAACTTTGTCCTACAACAATCCCTGTATCCATACCAGCACTCAAATGCCCTTTCTTATGAGTTGGGATCCAAATATGACCCCTTTCCCTATCAAGCAGAATAACCAGGATTTTTGTTCTATCAGGAATGATGGATGGACCAAGTAGCCCAGGATGAGCTGATGTGTAGTGGGTTTTCCCTTGTTGATTCCTGGGAGTCTGCTTGTCCAAAATCAAAAAACCTTTCCTTGCGTCCAATGAGGTGCTTAAGAACACTTAAAACCCAAAAGGAACAAAATGAGCATACATTAATGAAAATCAGTAGGCTTTTTGTTCACTTCCCGGTATTGCTTCTTTAAGTCGGTTACTGGTTGTGGAAGGATGTATCGCCTTATCGACTGTTACATGTTATCCACCATGGAAATCTTCACAGAACTGAATCACCTATGTTTAGTTCTGTCTGGAGTTGAACTAATGAAAACCCTTAATTTAAACCTCAAAAAACCCAACTGTTTATCTCAATTTCAATTAAGGAAGAAGTATCATCAGTTTAAATATTGGCTTTGCTAATTAACTTTGAATTATCTGTTCCCCTGCAGTAGGGTGTTTCCTAACCCATCAATATCAGAACTGGCAATATTTCTATCAACCTCTATCAGCCTCAGGAAGACAGTTTGAAGGCTTAATTTCACCTTTACTACCACTAACTCTAGCGGCACAAAACTTCAAATTCAGATCCTCAGTTTTTCGCTACCTGAAGTTCATCTTGATTCTGGAGGAAAGTGACATGTGAGGTGGATCTTCTTTATGTGAATTCTACAGCAGCATTTTTATTTGGATATCTTTTAGTATGCACTGAGACCCTGATAGCAGGGTATACAGAATTTGAAGGCAGACAATACTAAGGAACAGCTGAATCCTGGGACAAAAGACTTTTATTGTTCTTTTATCTACCAAATCTAGTGTTGTCTAAGACCCAGTAGGTGTCTCTCATCTCAGACTGATAGCTGTGGCTGCTGCCATTCCTTTTTGCAAGCCCGTGCTGTTTGTGGGTATGTGAAGACACTGCTCTCTGTGTTGTCTGTGTGGCTGATGATGTTTGTGTTTTGTGTGCATCTGCATCTTTGCAATATGTACTCAACTTGGTTTTTGGCTACATGTGCAAAAGGGAACAACAGCAACCACAGCTATCATCCCTCTGTGACATACTGTGTTGTACCCTGGGTTTTCACATTTTATCCTGTGCTATCTTTATCTCATGTGTTATGAGATTTGTGTTCTTTTGCTCTGAGCATACATGATACAGATCTTTTCCAGGTCTTTTGCCACTGTATCTGGCTTAGTTCCGCAGGGGGTTCCACAGGAATCCATCTTAGGGCCAGTACTCTTCAATGTCTTCATAAATGACTTGGACACAGGACTTGAGGGAATAGTTTTCCCATGACACAAAATTGGGCAGAGAGGCCCTGTAGAGGGATCTAGACAAATTGGAAAACTGAGGTGCCGTTATTCAGGCAAGAGCTGGATTTTGCACCTGGGACACAGCAACCCTGGCTGTACATACAGACTAGGGAATGAGATGCTGGAGAGCAGCTCCATGGAGAGGGATCTGGGGGTTCTGGTCGACGGCAAGTTGAACATGAGCCAACAGTGTGCCCTGGCAGCCAAGAGGGCCAACCATGTCCTGGGGATAAAAAGGATATAAAGCTACTGGAGAGTGTCCAGAAGAGGGCTACAAAGTTGGTGAAGGGTTTGGAGGAGAAGCCATAAGAAGACTGGCCAAAGTCACTAAGTCTGTTCAGCCTGGTGGAGATTGAGGGGAGACCTCATGGCGGCTACAGCTTCCTCACAAGGGGAGGAGGAAGAATAGGCACCAATCTCTTCTCTCTGGTGACCAATGACAGAACTCGAGGGAATGGCAGGAAGATGTGCCAGGGGAGGTTTAGGTGGGACATTAGGAAAAGCTTCTTTACCCAAAGGGTGGTGGAGCACTGGAACAGGCTCCCCAGGGAGGTGTCGTGGCCCCAAGCCTGGCAATGTTCAAGAAGCATTTGGACAATGCCCTCAGACACATGGTGTGAATTTTGGGGTTGTCAAATGCAGGGGCAGTAGTTGGACTCGATGATCATTGTGGGTCCCTTCCAACTCAGGACATTCTATGATTCTATGATTTTTTTTTTCTATATTCTAAATGACCACATTGCAAAGTGAACATTATCAGCTTTGGAAAAATCGCAGTCTGCATATTTGCAGGATTCAGTCCTCATGCAGCACTAAACTTAAATCTTGCCTTGCAAATCAAATATATGGATCAGGAATGTGAATATTGCTGTGTCTATGTAGCTGTTTTTAAAGCTCAGGTGCCATCTTTTTCAGAGGTGGTAGTAGAGGGTGGGTTTGCGACTCACCATCCCTGCCCCTCATTACTCCTGCGTTTTATCTTTTACAAGTCATTAGAACTTTGCAATAAACCAGTTTAAATTATTGTTTTGGCCGCTTGACAGAATCTGAAGAAAAAAAAAAGATAGCAGAGTTTTCTACTGCATTAGTGAACTGAAGTACTCTAGCAAAATCTGACAATAACAGAGCTAGTGGGAGGATATGAGCGGAAAATACAGCTAAGATCGCAGTTGTGAGAAAAGACATCTAGACAAGTGGGCAGCCCATTTTTAGAAGCAGCAAGGTGTTTAATTGTCTCATCTGTTTCTAATTCCATCTTTAAATATAAATAAATGGAACTGGATGTGAACTAATTTACTGTGCTTCTCAGGTGGCTCTGGGAGCCAATGCTGAGCATGGTATTGCTGCAGCTAAACACCAGTTTGGATACCTTTGCTAGGGGCTGAAAAGCCTCAAAACTACCATTGCGTCACTCAGAGATATAGCAGTCAGCTGCAAAACTCAGTGTGGTTCCCCTGTGAGTCCGAGTGCACTGTTCTGTTTCTGCATGGCCTTGCTCCCCATCGTTACAGGTGCAAATAACTGAAATACATTGTACTGCACTACAAGACAGTTTTGATCAAGGTCCTTTGAATCTAGACTGTTAAGGCTCATCAGTTGTCATAGCAACACTTATCATATGGGTTTATATTATGAAGCTGTAATAAAGCTGTTGCTCATCCCTTTGAAATAAGGCATAAATCACTAATGCAGCTTCTCATGACAGGACTTCTTTAAGTATTATTCTAACAGAGAAACTGATTTGCATTAAATGATATGTCTGTCAGCAGAGAAAGACAAAGGAATTATAAGGGTGAAACTTTCTACATGTCTGCTATAGACATTTTTATTTGTAACCACACTGTAAAGTCACCTTCTGCACTGAAACACATTGCTGTCATTAAAAGCCCCAGAGGAGGTTGTGCAAGGAGTTACCAAACTCAGGATGTCTGGAGCTCTGGCTTTTGTCTTGTCCATGCCCCATGCAGGGTATGCTGTATGGAAGTCGAGAGCTACTCACATCAAGGCAAATTGAGAACATATACACAGATGATTAAGTAGTGGAAATTTTATTTAATATTTGTTCCTCATTTACATGATTCTTAGGATTGTGTAGAATGATAGTTAAGTAGCTTTTCGTTACTGCTGTGAAGACAATGTAGCTGTGCAAATGTAGTAGACTTCTATAGGGTGTCATTGATAAAGAAAGTGGAGTCATACAAAATCGACCTTACAGACATCTGTCAAATGGTTAAAGATTGTTTGCTGGTAGGTCTCAAAATATGCTAAATAAGCAAGGCATGCTCTATTGTGAAGGGGAATGTGTTTTATCAGATCAGATAGTTTGTAAACACTCAGTTCTCTGAAGTTTTCAGGACAGTTTTACACAAAGCCACAGTAATTTGACATAGCTTTGGGGAAAGTTCTGCCTGGAGCACTAAGTTGGACTAGAAACCTCCAAGGTTTCCTTACAACCAGCATTTCTCTGGCACAGATAGAAAAAAACAGATCATCTTTTAGTCAAGCAAACTGTTCTGCATGTCTGCTTTGTATACCAACATTAAAGCCTAACAGTCTAAGACCACCAAAACACCCACAACATAGCATCCAAGGGTGATATGAAAACACTCTATGGTGCAAGACATTTGCAAGAAAGCAAATGTCAGTCCTGTCTTCCAGAAGGGCAAGAAGGAAGGTCTAGAGACAACTACAGGGTGGTAAGCCTTACCACAATTCCTGGGAAAGCAGTGGACCAAATTATCCTGGAAACCATTTCCAGGCACATGAAGTAATCAGGAATAGTTCACATGGAATTACAAAGGGGAATTTGTGCTTAATAACCTGATAGTTTCTACAATGAGATGGCTAGCTTGGTAGATGAGGGGAGAGTCATGGACGTTGTTTACCTCAACTTTAGTAAGACTTTTGAAGCTGTCTCACATAACATTCTCATTGAAAAGATGACAAAGTACAGGTTAGATAATTGGACAGGAAAGTGCTTTGGAAACTGGCTGAATGACTGGGCCCAGAAGGTCTAAAGATGGTCAAACACTGGAGTGTTTTCCCAGAGAGGTTGTGGAGTGTCCATCCTTGGAGATATTCAAGACCCAACTGTAAATGATCCTGGGCAACCTGCTCCAGCTTGTCCTGTTTCAGCAATGGAGCTGGACAAGGTATTCTCAAGAGATCGGTAGATCCAAGTGGTATTTCCTGCCTCCTCAAATTATGACTCTTTGTAATGTTCAAAGCCCCATGGGATTAGCAGGATCTCCAAGCTGACTAGATTTATCCTCACTACCACAGGCAATTACGTGAGTGCAGACCATGATAAAAAGAACACAACATACAGGCAAATAAGAGATGAGGACAGCTTAGAATAAAAGTTTGATTTAGGTTTGGTTTATTTGTAAGTAGATTCCCTTTTTCTGTATATCACTGAAGTACAAGCTAGAAACATCTTGAGATGAAGGAAAAGAAACAGCATATTATGTCAGTACTGTTGAAAGAAAAAGGATGGGAAGAACATAACACACTGCCAATGTTCTGGCAAGCAGAAGTGGATTTTGCATTTGGACCCATGAACATTAGGTTGGAAAGGTCTAGGTATTTGTCCAGATTGAGACCAGATGGCCCTCCGCGTAACAAAACTCCTGCTTACCGGTATCATTTACCAATAGAACTCAAATGTCTCCATTACATTTGTTGGTGGGAAGTGTCAGACCAATTTACTTGATCTTCTGAATATTTTTTAAGTTCTTTTCTTGGTCACCTCCGCATCTTTACTGGTAAAGGATACCTTCAGTTTTTGAATTCTGCCACTTCCATTTCCTCAATTCATAGCCCAAAACTAGTTGTCATAAGGTGTTTTGTTGTTGTCTACTTTATGTACTAATGCTTTCCATCACATGCTGCTGTTTCAGGTTCACACAACATTTACATTGCTTGCCTGACTACACATGCCATAGGAAAGCAAACAAAATAGTGAGCTATTTTTTTCTGAGATGCTCTGTCAGTGGTGATAATAGCAATTATAGGATAATCAGACAACTATGTAAGTAAATAGTTTTTGCCCTAATTTGTTCTCTTTAGCTAATGACATTGATTTGTCATTCCAATAAATGTGAAAAATGTGCCACTATGATGATAAAGTACTTACTGCTAACTGATAAGTATTAAAAGTTCCTGTTTATAATGAGTTATATATGCCTTTTGGACTGCCATTTCATACTTCTGCATCAAAATGGTAGGGCATGTACGGTTTGTGATAAGATTCTGTTGCGACCTTAAGGATCCATTTCTGATTCTAGGGCTGTGTTGTACTGGAAATGCAGATGGTTCATTTGAGTAAATGGAAATGGCTAGACGTGAAAGGACAGGACTGAACTGCAAAAGAAGATGTTCTGTTTTCTGCATGAGGATTCAGGGGTCAGCTCAGGCTTGATTTTGCTAACTGCTCTACCTCTAAAAGGCCGCGTTTGATGATTCAGCGGAATGGCTTGGACTGTAGCCCAAACCTGTGATGAAGTAAGACTGATTTTTGGTTGTAATTGTCATCTCAGAGCTAACACAGTTCCTTTCTGTTTCACAATCACACTGTAGTTCTCTCCAAGTTTTCTCAAAAAAATGCTGTCTTCCTGTTGTTTGCATCATCAGTTATCTCCAATGTTTGTTTCCACTGAAAAATGAGAAAAATATCATACTAAGAAAAGGGAAAGGGAAGGGAGTCAGGGAAATTGCATCAGTACCTGCAGAGACTGGAAAGACAGGTGAAGAGAACAGCAGAGATTGTAGCAATTCTGAGATCATAAAAAACCTTTTCCTTCCTCTTCAGCAATATCTGGACCCTGGAATAATTTATTGTCTAAAGAACAGGTGCTCTGCTTTAGCAGTCACCTATTAGCAGTGATCTGCCTCATTCTCCATCTCAGCAGTGTGTAGC
Source organism: Caloenas nicobarica (assembly GCF_036013445.1). Taxonomy (NCBI): domain Eukaryota; kingdom Metazoa; phylum Chordata; class Aves; order Columbiformes; family Columbidae; genus Caloenas; species Caloenas nicobarica. Next base: position 85,483,977 of record NC_088245.1, on the reverse strand, counting down.
ACGTCTTTTTTACCTTTTTGTGTCTATCCACAGATTTTCAGGGAACAGTCTTGTTCCCTGTAGACATACTACTGCCCTGGCTCACCTCAGTCAACATACTATGCAGAAATACCAATATTCTGTGGAATCTCTACCTGATGATTCACTTCTTCTTTACTCTAAAACATCATATGAAAAATGAATTTAAAGTAATATGAGTTTTTTTCTTTTACAATGAGGCTATTATAAAACAAACATATTGTTATACCACTTCTGAAACATCAGGGTTGTTTCTTTAGTTGTTTTTAAAAAAGATTTGTAAGTGCTGTAAATTCACACATAATTTTTAGGAAGTTGAGATGCCATCTAAAAGATGTGGCTTCCTCTCACCTGCCTGGGTGCCTTGGGGATTAACATCTGAGATGATCTCTGAGAAACATTGAAAGGAAATGTTTCAAAGAAGACTAAAACCCTCACACTTTTCCAGTTGGAACTAGTCTGTGAATACTTAAAGCCTATTGAAAAAGAAATCACCTGTCTTTGTTCTATGTTCAAACTAGGCAAGTACACACACTGGCATAAATTTATACCTCATATGCCAACCTGAAAATTACTCATAAAATGTGTCCTCCAACACAACATGGTAAGAGAACCTGACGTTCTCTTTAATTAGCGACCCTTGGAGTTACATTCTTTGCAAAACCCTTAGATATATTTCTTAAGCAGTGTAACAGCAGCAAAATATAGAAAGAAAAAAAGCAGGGGAGGGATTACGGGTGGATAGATGGTGTAATTCATATGAAAGGCTAGGATGCAATTAAGGGTTGTATAGGCAAGAGAGGAGCTACCATGATGGGACTAAGATGTGAACTAAGTGTTTCTTACAGTATCTAATGGGGAGTTACAGTGAAAATAGAGCCAGGCTCTTCTCAGGGGCAAATAGTAAAAGAATAAGAGCCAGCAGTCTCAGGTTATAACAAGAGAATCTCCAGTTGAGAATCTCTTTGTGAGATTAGCACAGCATTGGAACAGCTGCCCAAAGAGCCCAGGGAATCTCTGTTCTCAGAAATGTTCAGGATTTGTCTGGACAAGGCCCCAAGCAACATGAGTTGGCTCTGAAGTTAGCCCTAATCTGAGTGGGTGGTTAGACCAAAGACTTCCAGAAGTCTTTTCCATTACAAATTATTCTAAGATTCTATAAGGTTCTATAGCACAATAACTCCAGCTACTCTGTTTTGCTGCCCCCTTTGAATTTTGAATGCCTTTCCCCCCCCTCACCCACCTTCTTCATATTTAGCAGGATTCATTTCATGTGGCTAAAGTAATCTATTCTTATTCAGCTAAGAAAGGAGTTCTGGGCCCCTGACTCCACCTGAATGAGGGAAGTGACAGACTGATAAGAGGTAGGTCACTCTGGTGCATTCCTGCTCCACCACCCTCCCCACCTCTCTCTTCTGCTGCTCCTGCCTGCAAAAGAAAAGCATGGTCACCAATGAAAGCAGCCTTCTGAAAGCTAATTTCCCATTTCTGTAACACTCATGAGGCTTCGTAATTTGAAAATAATTATAATACTGTTTTGCTTTGTCTATTATACCAGTGCCACTGGGACATGTTTTTGTTAAGTCTTTCTTTCTCATTTACACTTTTTTTTAATAAAAAAAGCCTTGTGGTGTATTCTGATTGCAGAGAACATTACATGTACCAGTCTGCACAGTACTTTAAGTTACTGATTATACAATACAGATTGTCCTTTATTACACTAAATTCAACCCATATGAATTGGGCCACTTACAATGTTATTGACAAGATTCTGAAATGACAGTATATATATGTATTTTTTATGTAAGTAGCATATGTGGAATGTATTTTATGGGTAAAGGAGAGTGACTGTTGGATTATCTTGTTAAGATGGTGATTTATTCTTCATTATAAACATAGATTAGCATGTATATTTTATAAAATTACTTTCTGAGTGAAGAAAGTTTCTCTTGATTGTTTACAATCAAATCTGTATGTGGCAAATTAATTTATGAATTAATATTAAAGACAAATCCTCTAAGAAATTACCTCTGAGAAGGTTCTTCAAACTAGCTCTATAGTAAAAACATGCTGTCTTGGGTAATGCTTTTGTCTATATTCTAGACTGTTTCAACCCCTATTAAAAGTCTAAGAAAGTGCAAAGTGGCTCTAAAACTCCTAATTCGGCACATATGAAGGTCCCCAGAATAAGCCCTGCAAAAGCCAAACCAAAACTGTGAAACTTTAATAACATCTGGCAAGGGCTAGTTGGTGCTGGGAGTGAGAAATGCATGTGAGAATAGAGTCATACTATACTGTTCTGCAGAGAATCTAGGAAACACAGAGGGGCCCTCTCTTAACATTAGGGACTACCTCCCTAATCCTACAAGCACTGCAAGTGTGAATTGCACACTATGCCTCTTAGAGGCATGCTCAGTATCTAGCTTTTTTGGATGCTTCTTTGTGTTTCAAGTAATAGGACAATTCCTGTGAAGAGTTTTAATACTTTTGCCTTAAGATTAGAGTCAAAGCAGAAGCAACCTGCTTTCTCTTTTCCCCAGTGCTGTATTTGTTACTCATCAGGGACAGTCTTCTGTGTAATTACTGCATTTCAGTTTCTTTCTCATGCTCTGTCCTCAGCTCATGATCTTTTCTTGTCAGTGGGAGGGAAAATAAAAACTTTAAACATATGTCTGTTTCAGACATCAACAGTCATTTTGTTATTAGTATTTTAAGGCAAAGCTTTGAATATTAGTGGCTTGGGTTCAACCTGGAGTCCATGATAGACCTTCTTATTCAAGCCTTGAGAAGATTAGGCTCAGACTCTGTGGTGGTTACCCAGACTTGTTGGATTGCTGAGGAAAGCTTATCAGCTGATTGCACCTGGCCTGCAAGCTCTTTGCATATATGTTTCACTAATGCTTACCTAACAGGTCCTATGTACACTCAACTCATCAGTGCTTTCAAAACCTTAGTGGTAGGTAACACCTATAATGGCCTTGGAAGCCCATATTTTCTCTTTGATTACTGTAATTTGAAGATACTCAGCATTGTACTAGGTACTCTCAGTTCTTTATGTGAAGAAATGTGTGATATGCTTTTGATGTGAAGAAAAGCACAAGCCATTTCCCAGGGCTGGAAGTGACTGAAGTCTGGTCGTGACCCCAGAACTGTGCCATTAGTGATATCAGCAAGAGCTTAGTCTTGCCACTTTGAAGTGAATGGGCACTTGTGAGAAGGCAAGGTGGCCACTGTTGAAGGGAGACCTATATTTCACTGTCTTTAGGTGAAAGATGAAGCAGAAACAGCAGTACACAGCAGTGCTTAAAGTACCTCTCAAATTTGTTAATAAGCTGTTCTGATCGAGTTTTCTTAGCTGCTTCTTGTCCAGTGCTGTCAGGCAAAAATGACATATTTTCAGTAAAGGCAGGCAGACCCTTGTGAATTATCTTTGTGTGTGTGTGATTTGTCTTTTTTTTTAAAACAAGGTGTTCCCCTCCTTCTTTGTTATTATTTTAATATTAAGGATATTAAAGATTCATGCAGTAGGCAAGAGAAGTGGATGGTCTGAGGTGCTGTCGAAGTGTAAGTTAGACAAACAAGGCAAGAGTCTTTCCTGTTTCAGTTATAGTCACCTCAGAGATTACTGGCAAAGGAGAAGATGAAAACATTGTTTGAGTACCTTTATATAAATGGAGGTGGCTGAGAAAAAATTTAGTATAATTCCTTACCTTAAAGTCCTAGAATCACGGAAATGTTAGTAGAAAGGGACTTCTGGTGTATTTTCTAGTCCAATCCGTTACTGACAGAGTAGCTGATCTAGCTATGAACTGATACCTTGAAAATGACAGCAATATTTGACAGATAAAAACCTGGTCATTTTGTGAGGAATGTCGTTTATCCTTATTCCAAGAAAATGAAAGAAAAGTGCTTTAAAACAACAGTGATTAACTACACTGCGAACACTGTCTTTTACTGCTGAGTTACAGTTTAGTGTCAGTCTACCATGTGATACAATCTCTAGACCATAATCTTTAGACCATAAGAAAATGGGAGGCACTGTGCAGTTTTTGTGAAGGAAAAAACAATAGAAATAGGTTTCTAAAAAGTGAAAAGTTGACAAATACTGGCAAAATAGATCTTCAAGTATGCTTTATTTGCAGGTGATTAAAAAGATTTTTGTAGGCAAAGAACTAGTCAATTTCATCCAATACATGATGCAACATGATTTAGTGCCTAATGCCAGACAGACTGGAAAATAGGAAAATAGGTAGATAGGACCAATGATGCAGTTTTTGATGAATTACTTGTGATTAAGTGGTCAATATTGATATAGTAAAAAGACATGATATATATGTATGAAGAATTATAAGCAGTTAACATTTTAACTATAAGCAGGAGATATTGTAAGAAAAACAAGGAGGGTAAAAGGATAGGGAAGTTACAGACATCTTAATAATATCAGAAGCCATAGACGTTTTTCTAAAGACATTAGCTTGTTCCTGCAAATCACTGCACTCTTGAGAATAGTATTTGCAATCTAAAACTTATCTAAAACATCACTAAAACACTAATTCCTTGTTTTTTAAAATTATTTTGTATTAAGAATCTTGCAAAGAACTGAAATATGGCATGACCAAGAAACATGAATTACCCACCATTTCAGAGACTTTTCATTCATCACATTTAAATACTAGGTGTCTGATTTCAGAAGGTCTCATGCAAAATCCACCTATAAAAAATCACCACAGAATATTTTCAAGGATAAAAAGCTAATTTTTTTTAAAGCTCTGACAGACATCCAGTTGTGAAGGTGAATTTTAAAACTAATGGTCCATATTTTCCAGAGAACATTCAAAAATATAGTTGTACTTTCTGTAAATGCTCAGCTCTTATCTACTCTTTGTATGGAATATTTACCAAAGCTATAACTTTGGGCAGTTAATGGAATATATCACTGCCTAGAGTAGTGCCAGAGGTAACATCATTATCTTTCCATAACTGCCTAATGAGAATTAAATAATCACAAAACAAATTCCTATTATGAAATGACATTTTTTTTCTCATGTACAGTATATATATTCATTTATATTTAATATAAGTCCAGTAATGTTATCATAGTGATGTGCTGTAGTGGTCTTTCATAGTGAAAGCTGCCCTAATCATTATTAACATGCAAAGCTTGGAAGAACCAGAAATTCACAGTAAGTAGTACAATTTGTATATGTGTCTTCTGCCATCCTAAAGTTAACCAGAACATTCATTTTTTCCTGTTTGTTTGACAAAGCTACAGTTCTGTATACTGTACATTCACAGTGGGATCCCAGCCCCCTGTACTACCTGCAAGAAAGATCAGGTTACCACGCTCCATCGGAGTAAACATTCTAGTATTTAATATAATAATCTTGTGAACAGTTGTTCCTAGCTTGAAGTTCAGCAGTTCAGGACTTAATAAAATTCTCCTTTTCATCTCTCTGAAAGATTTCTTGCTAGCGCATTTTGTAGTCATTAGATACTGACATTTCACATAGCTGTCCTTTAAAATCCAAGTCTACTGTGAAATCCAGGTCACGCTGTAAAAAGATTTAAACGTAACATGTAAGTAAGACCGTAAGTTTAGTGTATGAATCCAGTTATCATTGCTCAGGTTGAAAAGACCTGCAGATTCAGGAGATACCTACTGTGGTTTCTAACTTCTTTTGGTTTTAAATGTTGCTAATACTGAAAAAGCAGGATGTAGGATGTGTAATAGCATTCCCCATACAATCTATGCCTAGGGCATATTTGTGTATTCTTCTTAAGGCTGATTTAGTGTCCTGGTTACAACTAGGAAACTTCTGAAATGCTGTGCTATCATACACATTCTGTAACATTTTTTAAGGGTATCCCCCATTGAGATGCTCTTAATTTAGGGTTTTCACCCTAGGACTTATTCCAGAATAATCTAGTAATCTTCCCATTCTAGGGAAGCCCTTGGTCATTATCTTATAATGACATGGTTTTTGGAAAGAGGCGCTACATAGCCCTACAAAACAAAGCCGTCTCTCTACAAGCTTTTGAAAGGTTTCATATTTCAGAACAAAGCGCTAACAAATCCTTTTGAACCAAGGTGCTGTCACTGTCTTGTGGTAACTATCAAGAACACATTAATTTTAACACATAAATCTGCATTCAGGTGCTTACTGCTGTGCAAACAAATTTGAAATATTTTCTTCATTTTTCTCTCAGACTAAAATTGATATGTTCATCACAAAATAAAATGTTCCAGCCACCCCCAAGGACAACATAAAGTTGAGAAACACACTATTTTCCTCTATTTTCACAGCAAGTGGTAGCTTCAGGAGTCAATGTGTTTGTTTCAGTGCCAAGTATATTTTGTGTTTATTTCATATTTATTTATTCCCCTGTGCCAACACTACTATGAAAACCATATCCAATCTGTATTTGGTACAAAAAAGGAGAGATAATGCAAAAAAAAAGGAGGCAATGAAATGTTAAGATTTGCTGCAGTCAAGAAATGCAATATTTCAACAATTGCAACAACTGCATGGATGGATTATAACCAGGTTATTTTAATGGCTGTGTGTTGTAATAGACAATGAAGAGATTCTGCTCAAGGTTTGTGACAGAAAATGATGCCACTGTTTCTCCCAGAAGCCATACTTCTCATGTCTTGCTCTTCTATACAGGCATGAGTTGTCCATCAGACCATGTCTCATAGTCTCCTTACAAGTTTAACGCAACATTGAATAACTGACATATTTGGTGAGGGATTCAGCCCATAGCAAAGAAATTAAGGAAGTTTTCACCAGTCATCATAGTGTGATATCCATCACGCTTTATCTTCAGTCTTAAATAAAACATCAGTATTTTTTGTGGAAAGCCACTATTTTTAACCAACCATATAACTTAATTAGTGAGTTCAAGTACATTTGATCAGCGAGTTCATACAGACATTCAGCTGAAAGCTGTTAATTTCCTAAAAGAGAGTTCTTGGTCACTGTGTGGGAAATTTGGCTATAGATGTGGAACTGAAGTACTTACTCTTGATCATCCTGTGCTGGCAGAAGAGATCTTACCACTGATTTTAGTGACAGTATGAAGAGACCCTTCCCTGCTTGTGTTACAAAATGTTAGCTAAGCTGATTGCACAGAGTAGCTGACTTGGTGATGAATCATTTCTTCCTTCCCCCTTGCAGGCTGAGTTCTGTAACATTAGCACTGCATTATCATTGCTATCACCAGTTTTGGTGAAGCTGTGACCAAAACTTTTACTAATAAACATGAGTTTAGAGCCTTTAGTGTGCTCGTTGTTTTACTTACGTGCATTTTATTTACTGTTTATTATAGCTTGTGATCAGTAGAGTTGGAATTAGAATCAGTGATGCTGACTCACCACATTTTTTGCATTTGGTTTCATGGATATAGTCCCATAGATTTCTTCTCCTCGTCTCACAGTTAAATAGTCCTCTAAGTAGAAGACAGTTTGCTTCCAGTGAGTATAGGGAGCATCAGGTGCTAAAAGATATATATGACATTATTGATACAAGTTTCTTCTTTGTATTACAAGTCAAATTAAGACTTGGAAACATTTTTTAAAAGCCTTTTCTTCTCACAGAATGCTTTAACTTATATACTATATTAGCAAACATGGTTTACAACAACACAATTCTATTGACTGTCAGTGGGTTGTTTTCTGATTTTTACTGGAATATGTCAGATGTGAATTACACCCAACAAGAAGGATTCCACAAAGGGGATTACTGAGCATGATAGACACTTTTTCGATGCTTTCCTTTCAACCCACACACTTGGAAGTTGTGGAAATCTTTACCACTAAATATTTTGAAAGTCAGATGTCAAAAAACAATTACAAAAACCATGAAAGAAAGGTTCATCAAAAACTATTAATTGCAATGACACAGATGAAATATTTGATTTATGATCCCAGAACAGCAGATTTTATAGTTTCCAGGAGGATACAGCCGGAGAAAGGGCACTTGCATTTTGACCTGGTTTTGGACTTTTTGAAGTCAGTGCTATGGTAAATTTGCCAGAGATGGATACTGATGTAAATTAATTTCTAGTCTTGCTTAGCAGAATCCCTTTGATGACCTTCTGCTATTTCAGGAGGTTTTTTTTTTTTTTTTTACTTATTTGTTTCCACTTTTGATTAAATTCAAATCTTTGAGCAGTGCCTAATGAACTCGCATTGGTTACTTCTTGTTCCTAGCATTCTTGCAGTTAAGAGCACCTAGGAAGCTAAGAATAGATGTACAAGTTCAGAGACTTCCTGACCTGGCAAAAAAGCCTCTGATAAACTTATTTTTCTTCCATTTGTTTTCTCAGTCACCTTTTTGATGCAGACATGAGCCCACTGTATTGAATCATGCTAATAATGTCTTAACACTGTTTAATTAAAAAATGACCTCATTTTATTTCAACATCAATGTTTCAAAAATATTTGGCTTTAAAAATGAAATGGTTTGTGACTGGGAAAATAGTGGAGGGGGTTTTTTTGTTGTTTTTTTTTTTTTAACTGTCAGGACAGGAATTTTTAACAGTTCTCTTCATCCAAAATTCTAGAATCAGAAGACTGATATAAACAAACTTGTCAGAGACTGTGTTGGCAAACTGGTATCTTCCAAAGGAAAAGTATTTTACCAGAAAATTTCTGGCTATATGTCTAGACAGTTTTAAGGACTGTTAATCTCAATTGCTAAATGGAGAGTTCTTCTTGCAGGAGTTCTGATCCAGAATATGTGATCCAGAATATGTTTTCCATTTGGACATGCCTCTGTAAAATTTTGAACTGAAAACATGTTAGACCAAAATTAAATTTAAATTATATTTTAAATCAACTGCTATCTTGTACACACACATGTACATGTGTACAAGCCCTTAGGCAGAGGACACTAGCTGAGCAACCAGACCAGTCTTCTAGACAGTGATGTCTATTCCTTCAGTTACAGAAGCCTAAAATACCTTTTTATGGAGTAACTTGTTCCACACCTACCTTGTCATGATGTGCTGAATGGGGCAGAGAACCACTTCCCTCAACCTCCTGTCTACATTCATGCAAATACAGGTCAGGAAAATTGGTCAGATTTGCTGCAAAGGCATACTGCTGACTCATGTTCAGTTTGTAGCTCACCAGAATCGAAAAGTCTTTTCCAGCAAAGCTGATTTCTAGCCAGTTGGCTCAAGCAACTTGTTTGGTCCCAGCTGGAGGACTTTGTATTTGGCTTTGCTGAACTTTATAAGGTTCTCATCAGCCCATTTTGAACCTGCGTAGGTCTCTCTAAATAGCAGCCCTTTCTCTCCAGGTTATGCTTCTCCCAATTTGGGATCATCAACACATTTGCCGAGACTGCACTCTATCCCATCATCCAGGTTGTTAATAAAGATGTGGAACAATATTGACCTCACTGTTGGTCACCTGTGGGATGCTACTAATAACTGGCCTCTGATTTGACTTTGCTGATTGACACATGTTGAGCAAATTTTTCACCCATGTTATTGGTCACTTATCCAGTCTATATCTCACCCATATAGCTGTAAGTATGCTATGCAAGGTTGTATAAAAGGCCTTGCTAAAGTCAAGGTATACAACAGCCACTGATATTCCCTCATCCACACATTGTCTAGAGGGCAATCAGGTTGGTTAGGTATAATTGCCTTTGGTAAATCCATACTTAACTGTTCTCAATGACCTTCTTGTTCTTCATACAGCTGGAAATAGTTTCCAGGTGGATTTGTGTCATAAGCTTCTCAGGAATTGAGGTGAGGTTGACTGGCTTGTAGTTCCATGGATCCTGCTTACTGCACTTCTTGAAGATGTGTGTGATAGCCATGTTTTTCAAATCAAAATTCAAGAACCTTCCCCTGCCACAATGACCTTTTAAAGATATTAGAGGGTAGCCTTACAATAACATTGACAAGTACCCTCAGCATGCTTGGATGCCTCATGTCTGATCCCATGGACTTACAAGCTTGAGGCACAACTCGTATATTAGCAGATTTGTCATATAAAAAACTTTATTCTCCAATGGCAACAAAGCACCTCTCCCATTGTTTTAGATACTTTGAATAAAAATTAACCCTTCCATTTAAATAGTACTTGTCTTAATGCAAGAAGAGGGGCACCTCATGGGACCCAGAGAAAACCCAGGACCAAGTACTGTGCCGAGAAGTCACAACCAATTGGTTCCCCAGGTTTCAGAGTGGTCTCTAGATCTGCTACAACTGGTGATGTGGCTGTAGCATCATTTGCATCAAAGACAGTTTTAGAAGAAGCCTTTGCCAAAAACACACAAAAAGCTTGAGCAAGGACTTGAAAATCTTAAGAATTTTACTTTGCATGGATACCTGGCTAGTAGCTCTTCCTCATTTGCGTGTAATGACATCCAACCTTTTTTATTTGGTGGGCCATACAGCCTACTGGAGAAATGAGTTACTGAAGTAAGATGTTCATAAAATTTGCAGTAAAGCAGATAAAAGCATTTGATAGGAGAAATGTAGCAATTGCCAAGTGACAGGAGACAGAGTTTGGAGACACGGGAAGCCTCTGCAAGCAAGCCTCCAAGGAGGCTGAGCCACCAGCAGCTCTAGTTGCACAAAGAATGATGAGGAAGGGGAAGTCATCAAAGCTGAAAGCATCCTAGAATATGAGTGTATAACTAAGCATTCAGAACCTCTGAAGTGGGAGGTAGAGATAGTTTAGAGAAGCTAGGTTTTCAAGTACTGCTGATGAGCACCATTCTTGATATAGGTTCAGAAATTTTGGAGAATGTGACTCATTTCCCCTCTTTTTATGACAGGTAGGCACAAAATACCTTGTACATATATTTGCAAGTTGAGGTGGGTTTGAAAAAAACCTCTCTGTAAGAAAAAATATGCCAAACTTGATATCTGCCCTAGGCTTTTGTCCAAATGTAGCCTCTTCTCACTAATACTATTTAACCTCACTCCTTCCTCAAGTTCTCACTTCTATATGCTAATGGATGCTAAGCCCACCTGTGGTGGTCTTGCAGAACATCTTCTGTTTAAGTCCCTGAGTGAGCCCTCTTTATTCCATAAACCCAAGAGGAAAGAAGAGTCAAGAAAGTCCTTATCCCAGCCACCTTTTGCAATGCTGATACTGGAACAAGTTTATGTCTACTCTGTTGTAGCTCCTTGCAATAACATAATGGATCCTTTTCCTTGCCACTTTTGATGCTTATTCACTGGGATGTCTACAAGTCAAAAAAAAGAATGGCTGGGTTTGAGGGCCATATTTGCTGATGGGACACATTTGACTGGAAAACAATCAAATATCCTAATCTATTCAATATGTTTCTTAAAACATGTACGTTCATACGTATATGTAAAAGAGAAACACATTTGATTATTCCTTTGCAGATGAACCCACATTCTCAATGATATAAAAGACCTTTTATGTAGTTCCTGCAATATAAGTAGACCTCCTTCAACAAGGTGGGTTTCAGTTACCATCACAACACAGTAACTACACCCTTCGTTCAAAGCTATTTTTTACACAAAACTGGAGGTTTGACTATATCACTTTTTAGAAACAATTAATGGGCTGCCTTCTGCTGAAAAAAAAATCAGTCTTCTGTGAAAAAACAAATACCTAAAACCTAAAGTGTTTTCTACCTTATATAATTTTGTTCAGCATGAACTCAGAAATATTAGCACTTCAGGATACCTCTGCAGTGCCTCACAGATTGTTCATATCTCCCTAGCTACACTTTGTTTCCCAATACATACCGATGCCTATCATGGTGTGGGAAATACTGTAGTATAGAACATTTATAGAATGACCAGGGAAACATTGTTACTGACAAACATAAAAATATGAGGTACCAAATAACATCATCCATATGGTTATACTTCTAGAATCAAATATAAATAGGTATTTTATTGAAGTACTTTGAGCTTTGAATCTCTTGTAAAGGGTTGAGGGCTCCTGTGAAAGGAGAAAAAAAGAGATTTCTAGTAATATTTAACTTCCCTCAGGTCCCATTTACATCTGTTTGAGTTGTGCTAACTACAACCAGCACCAACTGTAATTTCACAGAATCACAGAATGTTACGGATTGGAAGGGACCTTGAAAGATCATCTAGTCCAATCCCCCTGCTGGAGCAGGAACACCTAGATCAGATCACACAGGAGTGCATCCAGATGGGTTTTGAATGTCTCCAGAGAAGGAGACTCCACAACCTGCCTGGGCAGCCTGTTCCAGTGCTCCGTCACCCTCATTGTGAAGAAGTTCCTTCTCAAATTTAAGTGGAACCTCCTATGTTCTAGTTTGCACCCTTTGCCCCTTGTCATATCATTGGTTGTCACTGAGAAGAGCCTGGCTCCATCCTCGTGACAGTCACCCTTTACATATTTATAAGTATTCATGAGGTCACCCCTCAGTCTCCTCCAAGCTAAAGAGGCACAGCTCCCTCAGCCTTTTCTCATAAGGGAGATGCTCTACTCCCTTAATCATCTTTGTGGCTCTGCGCTGGACTCTCTCAATCAGTCCTTCTTGAACTGAGGGGCCCAGAACTGGACACAATATTCCAGATGCGGTCTCACCAGGGCAGAGTAGAGGGGCAGGACAACCTCTCTCAACCTACTAACTACACCTCTTCTAATACACCCCAGGATGCCATTGGCCTTCTTGGCCACAAGGGCACAGTGCTGGCTCATGGTCATCCTGCTGACCACCAGGATCCCCAGGTCCCTTTTCCCTACAGCGCTCTCCAACAGGTCATTCCCCAACTTATACTGGTACCTGGGGTTGTTCTTGCCCACATGCAAGACTCTACACTTGCCCTTGTTATATTTCATTAAATTTTTCCTTGCCCAACTCTCCAGCCTGTCCAGGTCTCGCTGGATGGCAGCACAGCCTTCTGGCGTGTCAGCCACTCCTCCCAGTTTGGTGTCATCAGCAAACTTGCTGGCAGTCACTCTATTCCCTCATCCAAGTTGTTGATGAATATATTGAATAGTACTGGTCTCAGTACCGACCCTTGAGGCACTCCACTAGATACAGGCCTCCGACTAGACTCTGCCCCATTGGCCACAACTGTCTGGCTTCTTTCCTTCATCCAGTTCACAGTTCACCTCACTATGCAATCGTCCAGACCACACTTCCTCAGTTTAGCTGTGAGGATGCTGTGGGAGACTGTGTTAAATGCTTTAGTGAAATCAAGATAGACCACATCCACTGCTTTACCATCATCTATCCAACTGGTTATTTCTTCATAAAAGAATGAGATTGGTTAAGCATGACTTCCCCTTGGTGAAGCCATGTTGCCTGCCCCTAATGACTCTCTTATCCTTGATATGCCTTGAGATGGCACCAAGGATAAGTTGTTCCATCACCTTTTCAGGGATGGTGGTGAGGCTGAGTGGTCTATAGTTAGCCAGGTCCTCCTTCTTGCCATTTTTGAAGACTGGAGTGACATTTGCTTTACTCCAGTCCTCTGGCACCTCTCCCGTTTCCCATGACCTAGCAAAGATGATGGAGAGTGGCCTAGCAATGACTTCAGCCAGCTCCCTCAGCACCCGTGGGTGCATCCCATCTGGATCCATGGATTTATGAATGTCCAGATTGCTTATTTGGTCCCTAACCCAGTCCTCATCAACCAAGGCAAACTCCTCCATTGCCCTGCCTTCCTCTGGGGCCTCAGGGGTACGGGGCTCCTCAGGACACCCTCCGGCAGTGTAGACAGAGACAAATAAGGCATTCAGTAACTCTGCCTTCTCTGTATCTTCTGTCACCAGGGCACCCACCTCATTCATCAGTGGCCTACATTACCTCTAGTGCTAATTTTATCTGCCATGTATTTGAAAAAGCTCTTTCTGTTTTCCTTGACCCCTATCGCAAGGTTTAATTCTATGGAGGCCTTAGTTTTCCTAGTTGCCTCCCTACATCCTCTGACAACAGATTTACATTCTTCCCAAGTGGCCAGCCCCTCCTTCCATGATCTATAGACTCTCTTCTTCCACTCGAGTTTGCCAAGCAATTCCCTGTTTAACCAAGCAGGTCTCCTGGCTCCCTTCCTTGACTTCCTACGTGTCGGGATGCTCTGATCTCGAGCTTGGTAGAAGCAGTCCCTGAATGTTAACCAACTATCTTGGGGCCCTTTACCTTCAAGTATCCTTTCCCATGGGATTTCCCCTAGCAATTGTTTGAAAAGGCCAAAGTTGGCCCTATTGAAGTCCAGGGTTGCGATTCTGCTTGGTATTCTGTTCCTGCCACATGAGATCCTGAACTCCACCATCGCATGGTCGCTGCAACCAAGGCAGCCCTCAACCTTTATCTCTTCAGCCAGACCCTCCTTGTTAGTGAGAATGAGATCCAGCAGCGCTCCTCTCCGAGTTGGCTCATCCACCATTTGCATCAGGAAGTTATCAATGCACTGGAGGAAGCTCCTGGACTGAGGCTGGCTGGCTGAGTAGCCCTTCCAGCAAACATGAGGGTAGTTAAAATCCCCCATAACAACCAGAGCCTGTGACTGTGAGGCCGCGCTCAGCTGCCTGTAGAAGGCCTCATCAAATTCCTCACCCTGATCTGGTGGCCTGTAATAGGCACCCACAACAGTGTCACCACTGCCAGCCTGCCCCTTAATTCTCACCCACTGACTCTCAACTCGCTCCTCATCCACCTCTGGACAGTACTCAATACACTGTAGTTGCTCACTCACGTAAAGAGCAACTCCAGCACCTCTCCTTGCTGGCCTGTCTTTCCTGAGAAGGACACAGCCTTCCACGACAACATTCCAGTCACATGAGCTGTCCCACCATGTCCCTGTAATTGCCACCAGATTGTAATCTCCTGACCGTACACAGGTTTCTAACTCCTCCTGCTTATTCCCCATGCTGCGTGCATTGGTGTACAGGCACTTCAGGGAATGAGCTGAGCACACTGATTTCACCCTAGGGAGATGGGAGGCCTCCAGGTCTTCATCAATACTAGAGTGCTGCCCCATTGGTGCAAGCCCAGCTACAACTCCATCTGCCTTTAAATCTAGTTTAAAGCTCTCCAAATGAGCCCTGCTGATTCCTGTCCCAGCATCCCTTTGCCCTTGTGAGATAAACCTTTCCCATATATTACTGTCTGGACTAGAATCTTATAAAACCAGCCATTATCAAAGAACCCAAAGCCCTGCCTGTAGCACCAGTCTTGTAGCCAAGCATTTATGGACTGGATCCTTCTGTTCCATCCCACGTCATCACCCAAAAATGGAAGGAGGGAAGAGAAAATAACTTGCACTCCAGACTCTTTCACCAACCGTCCCAAGGCCTTGAAGCCTTTCTTCACTCCCCTCAGACTACGGGATGCAGCTTCCTCCCCACCTGTCTAGAAGATCAGTAATGGGTGGTAGATTGTCAAGTACACCAGGCTGGGGAGTGCCCTGGTGATATCCCTGATCCAGGCTCCAGACAGACTGCACACTTCCCTTCTCCTTCGAGATCCATGGCCTCAAAACTATTATGGAGGGGCACCTGGGGAAGCAAGGCAGGTAGGGACGGGGGTTGCCCATGATGCTGAACTGGGACTTGCTTCCAACCCTCCACCTTTTTTTGGTCCCCTACCTCTGCCTGACAGCAACAGGGCAGGGGCTGTCTCAGGTTTCCCCCCTCAGCCTGACAGGGCAGGGTGTCCATCACATTTTGGGAGGTATCTCCCTGGCGCCTTTCTGGCTGGCACGCCAGGGAGTTACTCCACCAGTCAATCTCCTTCTCACACTCCCTGACAGTCCTCAGTCTCTCGACCTCCTCCTTAAGTTCCACCCCCATGCTGAGCGGATCTTCCACCTGCTCACACCTCACGCAGGCGGAATGCCTGCCTCCCTCCCCTGGCAGCAGCAGGGTCTGGCACTCCTTGCAGCCAGACACCTGAACAGCCACAGATCAGGGCAGGGCCTCCATCCACAGTCTGTTTGTGGCAAGCTCTCTGTCTGGTGGAGACCATGGTAAGCTGCAGTAAGGAACACTGACAATAGGTGAGAGCTGCATGGGCTGCCACACCTGCTGCTGCGGCACCGTGTGGGTGGTACTCACACGCTTCACATGCTGGTCGCACCTCCCAGCGCCTGGTGGACAGTGACACGTCACTGCCCTCTCTGAGGCTTTTTCAAGGCTGGGGGCAGGGATGTGATCGCCATTACCCTGGCAATGCCCATGCCACGTCAGCCGCTCTCGGGAGAGCTGCTGGGTCCTGCCGCTCTCATGAGGTTCCCCTTGCAAAGGAACCTCCCAAAACCCCCTGTACCTCAAGATCTGTCACTATGGCTCAAGCTGCACCAGCTCCAACCAGCTGACCTCGGGGACTTTGTTGTTCTTGTCGTTAAAGCAGTCATGAGGTTTTTACATTTCCTGCAACACTGGCTGGTTTATTCATTCTGGTACATGATGCCTTGCAGGAATGGACTCATTCCTTTAAATGTCTGCTCACCAAGGTAGGTTAGAGTTTCACGTTTGGGTTGTTAGAGCCAATTTATATAAGCAGTATGAGTGTGTTTATATCTTGGGGAAAAAATGATTGTTTTGTTCTAGACTCTGAGACAAGGAAGAGCTCTTGTTGAGTTTTGGATTTGGGGGAATCTAGGATGCAGAGCAGCTATGCCTCTTTGAGCCAACAATTCCCTGTCTAATCTGAGAAACTTAACAGGATTTAGATATAACTGGTGATGGACATAAACGCCTGGGTCATAATTCCTACTGAGCTCTAAGCTTGGTAGCCATTGTGAAATCCTGCCTCTGTTTTCACAGAATTCCTATAAGCAGTTGTCCTTTCCCCACCCCGCTTACCTCCCCCAAAGTGACAATAATTTTTATCACTGAAATTCAAACCTTTTGGTACAGTAAACCTTCCTGTACCAACTGACCAGATAACAATCAAAATGCAGGTAAAAGAAATACAGATTACCTGTAGAAAATCCCATCTTCTTGTGGCACTTTGTAAATTCAATATTAAAATAGGTGACCAAGGCATGAATGTAATCATTACGCTGAATTTGGAGGCAGAATGCAGAAGTAAATGCCAATTCCTCAGTCTTCACTGTATAAATATCTACTTCCTGTTTTGGGGAGAAAGAAAAAAGTCATTTACATGCAGATGTCTGTGACTCTAAAGTAAGTGTTAAGTAATGGACTTAAGCATTTTATTTAATGATCAGCAACAAAGACAGCTGGCAGCCCTTTAACAATGTAAGAAATCAATGGTACACTAGAATATATCAAATCATCAGCAAATGATCCAGTTATCTGACTAAGTTGAAAAAGTGTGATATGAGGCCATGTGTCATTGAGAACAGTAGGAAGAGGCTGCGGGAGCTGGAGCAAATACAGGTAAAAACACACTTTGACATTTTTCCCCATGGTGACAGGCCCTGATAACAAAAGGTCTTAGAACTGGGACCTATATCTCCATTTCAACATCCATTATGCCTATATTTGTCAGATTTTTAATAAAAATCAACCTCTGATTTGCTTGAGCACCTCTGGAAGGGAATGTGCTTTGACTGTGCCAAGGAGTCAAAATATTTGAGGGGTGACAGGGGCCTGCTTTTTGCTGATAATGCTTTCTAGTCCTTTGTCAGATAACTACTTCCAAATAGTAAGCACAGTGATCTTAATCTTGAACTAGACAGAAGCAAATAATGTAAATCATACTATGGCTTGATTGCAGTAGTTGGGAGCAGTAATGTAGTCTCCAAGATTGCTTATTTCCATCAATATTTAAATCCCACTGTTTAAGGCTTAAACTGAATTATTTAGATGGATCTGGTTTTCCCTGCTAGGTATTGCTTTTATCTGGGTTGTTTCCAAAATTTTTTGTCATGATAGGGAGAATAGTAAGTCTGAAATATTATTAATTGTATTATAATGCTATGGGAAATGTTTCCTGTCAGTGGACCTTCTCATATCCTCCTGAGTGTATCTGCCTTCACTCTCCTTATTGTCCTTATCAAGGTAAAATACTTTTCTCTCAGTTATTCAGAAAGTCAGTATTAACAACGAAACCACTCATGCATGCAGAGAAATAGGAGCTTTGTCGGGAGAAATCAAAGTTTCCTCTGTGCCCCCAATATAAGCCAGGAATCATCTCACTGACCTCACTAGCATTACTTCAGATTCACACTGCGAACATGGAGAGCAGAATCTAGAATGTCTATTAGAAGGCGGCTCTTTAGCCTCTTTAAGAGCACAATAGAGTGCTCTTTTAGCAGTTGCATTCTATAATCTAAGAGAAGTCTGGAAAAATAAACATCAAAAGATGTAGCCATATTTCAGTTACTGAGATCTTTGCATGGACCACATATGTGTTTCTGAGACTTAGAAAACTTACAGTGAAATGAGTTGCTTGGGTCACAACAACCCCAGGCAGAGCTACAGGCTTGGGGAAGAGTGGCTGGAAAGCTGCCTGATGGAAAAAGATCTGGGGGTGTTGATTGACAGCCGGCTGAATATGAGCCAGCAGTGTGCCCAGGTGGCCAAAAGGGCCAACAGCATCCTGGCTTGTATCAGGAATAGTGTGGTCAGCAGGACTAGAGAAGTGATTGTGCCACTGTACTTGGCGCTGATGAGGCCCCACCTTGAATACTGTTTTCAGGTTTGGGCCCCTCATCATAAGAAAGACATTGAGCTGCTGGAGAGAGTGCAGAGGAGGGCAACGAAGCTGGCAAGCATGAGCTGTATGAGGAGCAGCTGAGGAAACTGAAGCTATTTAGCCTGCAAGAAAGGAGGCTGAGGTGAGACATTATCACTGTCTACAACTACCTGAAAGGAGGTTGTAGCATGGAAGGTGTTGGTCTGTTCTCCCAAGTAGCAAGTGATAGGACAAGAGGAAATGACCTCAAATTGCACCAGGGGAGGTTTAGATTGGATATTAGGAAAAGTTTCTTCATGGTAAGAGTTGTCAGGCATTGGAACAGGCTACCCAGCGAAGTGGTGGAGTCACCATCCCTGGCAGTGTTTGAAAGGCATTTAGATGAGGTTCTTATGGACATGGTTTAGTGCTAGAGTGAGGTTATGGTTGGACTCAATGATCTTGAGGGTCTCTTCCAACTGAAATGATTCAATGATTCTATGAATTAAGCAAGCCATAGTTTTGGCCTGTCTGATTAGGAATATTGTTCAAGAATAACTTAACTATAATGAAAATTATTCTACTACATTGCAATGGCACCCTGAGTCACTAGTGCTTAAAACTGACTCATGCTTCTAAGTGGTCATTTTAAGCTTGAACAGCCTTTTTTTTTTTTTTTTCTACAAAAGAAGAAGAAAAAAGCATACTAGGAATAAGAATTTCTGAAGTCTTCTGGCAGACTTCCATAGCAGCCTGCAAAATTTGCTTTGACAAGCTAGACTGTACTGGTGAGTGATAGCTGCAGATTTCTGTAATTTTTGGTGGCTTTTTAGTGGTATCACTGTGGGGAAATTGTGAATTAAGTCCAATGATGAGGCACACAAAATAGATCTAGCTCTGCCTCTCAGAACTGTTTTGGCTCTGCAGGGTGAAGTGGAATCAAAAGCAGACAAGTTAGTGGAAATGTCTCAGAAATATTGAACAGATGTGCTGGATAAAATGGTGGTCACTTTTGCAGTCATTTTTTTAAGGACAGAAACATACTTTTTTTACTCTGAAAGATATAAGATAAATATGGGGAGTTATATTAATTTAGTTTTGAAACTACCTTGATCCTGTTTTGGTGATGTCTTTGAATCATATTGTGGCTACTATACATTCTTAGATTTGTCATGGTTTAACCCCAGTCAGCAACTAGGACTATGCAGCTGCTTGCTCACCCCTCTGCCTCCCACAAAATGGGATGAGGGAGAGAATTGGAAAGGGAAGAAACCCCAACCTGTGGGTTGAGATCAGAACATTTTAATAGGACATCAAAGGAAGAGAAAATAGTAATAATAATGATAATAGAATATACAAAACAAGTGATGCACAATGCAATTGCTCACTGCATGTGGCACCGATAACCCATTCATGCCTGAGCAGCGGTGTTTGGGTATTTGCCTCCAGCCAACTCCAGTTTGTATACTGAGCATGACATCATATGGTAAGGAATACCCCTTTGGCCAGCTTGGGTAAGCTGTCCTGGCTTTGCTCCCTCACAGCTTCTTGTACATCTGGTAGAGCATGGGAAGCCAAAAAAGTTCTTGACTACCCGGCAATAACCAAAACATCAGTGCTGTATCAACATTCTTCTCATACTAAATCCAAAACACAGCTACTAGAAAGAAAATTAACTCTATCCTAGCCAAAACCAGGAAAGTATCTACCCCTTATTCCATACCATTTACATCATGCTCAGGTCTCACACTATCTAATGTATTCTCATTACCCACTATCACCCTTCCCATCTTTTGATATAATACACACATATCACTCCCTTGGTCTATGGACCACTTCTGTGCAATGTCTGTAAAATGTCCATTGAGTTCATTTAGTCCATGACTTTGGGCTCCATCTGTGGTAGTGGTCACTCAGGACAGGAGAGGTGGTGCATTGCATGGGGTTACTGGGCACCAAAGCCACCTCAGGTAAGGTCACTGCCACATACAAAGCCTGTAGCTGATGTATCTGGTGCAGTCCATGGTCACGGCCTGTGGGTTGAAGATATCAATCTCAAGGAAGTTGCTGGGCACTAGTTGCTGAAGCCAATTCTGGTTCCATCATCACTGCACTCTGCTCTGTTTCATCAGAGTTCATTCTTCATTAATCCGTGTGACTCTTTCTATAATACCACTGATACAGCATATAGCAGCCATAGTAGAGATAACATACAGTATTATGAAGCAATTAACATCATACAATTCAAATCATTGGCTCTTCTCACCTAGAATCAAATCCTCTTGAGGTACACTTCAGACTTCCCCAACTTTTTGCATTACCCACCAAGTGCATCCAGGTCCTTGAGCAAAAGCAATCCCATGGATGGGTTTGCCTTTGCCCAAGGCAGGAGTAACCCAGACCATATTCCCTGACATATTCTTTATGTGCACTACAGAGACTTCATCCCCTTCTACAGTATGTAAAACTTTTGATTAGACAGGGCCTAGATCTCCTAGTGTTGGCTAACAACGTGGCTTTTGCTAAATGTGTATCACAATGTTTGAAGGTCCCACCACCCATTGCTCTGAGTGTATTTTTTAACAGTCCATTGTACTGTTCGATTTTCCTGGAGACTGGTACATGAAAGGGGATGTGATATACTCACTCAATGCAATGCTCTTTAGCCCAGGTGTCTATGAGGTTGTTCCAGAAATTAGTCCCGTTGTCTGACTCAGTTCTCTCTAGGGTATCATTTCACCATAGGACTTGCTTTTCAAAGCCCGGGATAATATTTTGGGGGCATGGGGCACAGGGCATGGGATATGTTTCCAGCCATCCCATTGCAAGCACATGGCACTTGCCATGTTGGGTTCATGGGAGGGTAATATAATAAATCTTCCAGGCCTCTCCATATTTATATTTTAGCCATAATCCTCCATACCACAGAGGTTTTAGCCACTTGGCTTGTTTGATTGCAGCGCATAATTCACATTAATGGATAACTTGTGCAATAGTGTCCATGGTTAAGTCCATCCCTCGCTCATGAACCCACCTCTGTGTTGCATCCATTCCTTGATGGGCCCACCAAGCTATAAATAAGTTACCCCTTTGTTGCTAGTCTTTATCTACCTGAGCCCCTTCAGTCTCAGCAGCCTGATCCAATTGTTGGTTGCTTCGATGTTCTTCAGTGGTTGGACTTGGGCAGGTGATCATCTGTGTGGTGTACTTTTAAAACCAAGTTCTCTATCTGAGCAGCAATATTTTGCTATAATTCAGCACCGCAAATGGATTTACCTCTGTGTTGCCAATGGATCTACTTTCATTGCTGTAGCCACCACCACAGAGCATTTGCCACCATCCATGAATCAGTACAAAGTACTGGCCATTTTTCTTGTTCAGCAATATCTAAAGCAGATGGATGGCTTTCACGTCTCCAGACTGACTCTATTCACCCTCTCCTTCAGCAGCTTCTGCAGTTTGTCATACAGAACTCCATACAGCCACTTTCCACCTCTGATGCTTTCCTACAGTAAGGCAGGACCCATCAGTGAACAAGGCATATCACTTCTCATTCTCTGGTAGTTTATTATTCAGTGAGGCCTCTTCAGCGAGCGTCACCTCTTCTTCTGGTGATATTCTGAAATCTTTGCCTTCTGGCCAGTCCATGATCACTTCCAAGATTGATGAGTCATTTGGGTTTCCCATTTGAGCCCATTGTGTGATCAGTGCCACCCACTTACTTCCTGTAGCATCAGTTGCATGATGAGTAGACAAGACCTTCCCTTTGAACATGAAGTTCAGCACCAGAAGTTGACGTGCCAGGAGGAGCTGTGCTTCAGTACGAATCACTACTCAAGCAGCTCAAACCACTTCAAATGCTGCCAAATCTCATTTTCAGTTGGAATATAATTGGACTCATATTCTCTGTATCCCTGACTCCAAAATCCTAGGGGCTGACCTCAGGTCTGCCCTGGTGGTTTATGCCAGAGCCTCCAGGTAGGGCCATTCTCCTCAGCTGCAGTGTAAAGCACATTTGTAACAACTTGTTTTGACCGGACTGGCCCAAGGGCTACTGTGTGAACAATCCCGTGTTTAATTTGTTCAAAGGCTTGTCATTGTTCAGGGCCCCATTTAAAATCATTTTTCTCGGTCACTTAATAGAGAAGGCTTACTATCAGACTGTAATTTGGAATGTGCATTCTCCAAAAACACACAATGCCTGAGAAAGCTTGTGTTTCCTTTTTACTAGTTGATGGAGACGTAGCTGCTCTTTTATCACATCCATTGGGATCTGACAATGTCTGTTGTGCCATTTTATTCCTAAAAACTGGATCTCCTGTGCACGTCCCTTGACCTTACTTTGTTTTATGGCAAAAACAGTTTCAGAAGGATTTGGACTATTTTCTTCCCTTTCTCAAAAACTTTTGCTGTACTGCCCCGCAACAGAAGGGTCCTCTGAGAGAGCAGGCAAGGTAGACAGCTGTTTAATCTCCTATGTCTGCACAGCAGCTGTACCAAAATTCCACCAATATCCTTTTGGATTCTTGAAATACCCTCTCCTGAGGTAGTCTATGGCAAGGTTGCATGGAGTCTGGGTCAGTCACAATGGGGAGCTTTTGCCAGTCCTTCCCAGTTAGGCTCACTTCAGCCTCCAATACAGTTAGCTGCTGAGATGTCCCTGTCACTCCAGAAATACAGATGGGTTCTGCCTCTCTATAGCTTGATGGCATTAGGGTATACTGTGCACTGCTGTGTACTAGGGACTTACACTCCTGTGGGTCTGATGTGCCAAGCCATTGAATCCACACAGTCCAATAAACCCAGTTGTCCCTTTCCTCAACTTGGCTGGAGGCAAAGGCTCCTCTAGTCCTGATCATAGTATTTGTTACTGCTGAATGGTTTTGTGTGGCACACATGGGTTCAAATCTCATCCTTGTTACTCAGTTTTTGTAAATATGAATCAGAAGTTTCTTCCATAGCATCAGAAGTGAGATGAGCCCTTCTACTCTGCTGAGGAACAGCCCACTGGCGACTGAAGCAGCAATTTTCCTGAAAGAACCTATATTTGTGATTGTTTTTCCTTGCAACTCATGTACCGCGGCCTCTAGGGTCAAAGTCCCTAGGTCCTTCTTCCTCATATCCTGTCTGTGGTCATGCAACTAAAACCACAGGTGTCCCATGGTGTGTACCCTCTATATCCTCTCTCTTGAGCAAAAAAATTCTTATTCCTAATAGCTGAGTCCATACAGGTGAGGAGTAGGACATACCCTCTTTGAATTGCTGGAACTCCCAGGACAGTTTATCGGCTATCGTATCCTGTAGTTTATCCACAGCTGATATGAGGGAGTAAGAGAGATTTTCTTTGTACTGCCAGAGTTGGCCCACCACATCATCCACCACTGGTGCTGCTCCGTCTCTCCAGCTCAGTACTGCCAAAGAGTTGACATAAGATGATAGTGTGTTCAGCCTTCAGCCACATGGGTTGTGTGCACCGGGCTTCATCTGGATCTTTGGGCAACTGCTCATTGTCTAGGTCACTATAAATCACCTCCAATATGGCTATTTCCCTCAGGTACTGGACACCTCTCTCCACGTTAATCCACTTGCCTGGGTTACATATCTCACTTGAAGGGATACCCTTCCTTTATGTCTGATACGAGTCACCTCCAGAGACTGAAGGCTTGTGTCCCTTTTCCAATCACTTTGTCAATACCTCCTTCCCTAGAAAGGGGTCCCAGCTGCTTCCTTCCTTACCCTCTCATTCCAGGCTATTGCACCCACTATCCCAGCATTGGAGCAGCCAGGTGACATTGTGCTTGCCTGGACAATGGCGAAAATCTTTTTGCATATCTCACAGCTCACTCATGGATAGTGATCAGGTAGTTACTGTCTTGCTTTCTTCCTCCTCCTCTTCTTGTGATGGCCCTGCTTTCTCATCTTCCCTTACTAAACAAGCTGACTTTTGCTTCCAGGCTTTCTTCTCCTGTATAGGGGTGACTGATACTGGCACAGGTTGGTCCTCTGGCTCATCTGCAGTGCCTGTCACTGGGGTCTGAGTGACTGCAGTGCCTGTCGCCGAAGACTGAGTAGCAGCAGGTGCCTGTCACAGGGTTTGGAGTAACTGCAGTGCTTGTCACATTGTTGTAAGAGACACTCTCTTCCCTTTGAGGGTACTGAATAGTGTTAAACAGGGCTCAGTAGTCATGGGCCAGGCCCCCGCACATTGCAGTGATTTGTGTCTCTCTGGAATTGCCAGGATGACAGCATACTTCTTCTAAGTGTCCTACTAGTTTTTCAGGAGTCTGAACTTGTTCATGGGTGAAGTTCCGAAACACTGGAGGTGCCCACCATCCTAGCCATTTGCCCATGCTATTCCATACACCCAGCAACTCATAAATATCCAGCCCTAGGGCAGATGTTTGGGTGATACTCTTAAATTCCTTGCTAACCTTAGACAAAACCAAGACAGTATTCCAAAGAGATACCAATAGAAGTATTTTAACTACCCAAGGATGTTCAAGGTACTGACAAGTTATTGTACTGAAGGAGGAAACATCATGGAAGAAGGTAGCAAAAGTGCCATTCTGTATTTCCTCCATAAAAGCCTTTCAGAGGAAGAAGTATAATTACTATTTGTCTCCACAAGACGGTACCTGAAGTACACTAATGGCTTCAGTACAAAGCTCAAATACCAGGTTAAGCTCAAGGTCAATGTTCTAATAATAAAATTCCCAGGCAAAATGCCACTAATCATTGCAGAGCACAGCAAGCTGCAAAACCTAACACCAATCTTTAACATGTACCACAAAAACAAGGGCACAGTGCAGATCAAATAAACTAATATTGAGAACAGATGAATCAATATAATGACCCACAACTGTTAACAGATATAAATCTCTTAGTAGGTTCTAGTTAATGTTATTATCTCAAAACCTTCTTGTCCCATGTTGGGTGTCAAAAAAGACTATGGGGGTTTAACTCCAGCCAGCGGCTAAGACCATGCAGCCACTCACTTATCTCCCTGCAAAGTGGGATGGGGGAGAGAATCAGAAAGGGAAAAAAAACCAACTTGTGAGTTGAGATCAGAACAGTTTAATAGGACAGCAAAGGAAGAGAAAACAGTAATAATAATAATGATAGAATATACAAAACAAGTGGTGCACAATGCAATTGCTCACTGCATGTGGCACCGATAGCCCATTCATGCCTGAGCAGTGGTATCTGCCCCCCAGCCAACTCCAGTTTATATACTGAGCATGACATCATATGGTAAGGAATACCCCTTTGGCCAGCTTGGGTAAGCTGTCCTGGCTTTGCTCCCTCACAGCTTCTTGTACATCTGGTAGAGCATGGGAAGCCAAAAAAGTTCTTGACTACCCGGCAATAACCAAAACACCAGTGTTGTATCAACATTCTTCTCATACTAAATCCAAAACACAGCTACCAGAAAGAAAATTAACACTAAGCCAGCCGAAACTAGGACAATATTATATGCCACTGCTCATTGAATGCTAATTTCAGCTAACTGCACAGTAGACAAATGCTATCTTTGTATAAAATAAGTGGAAAAGTAATGATTTACCAGATTTCATTCAGATTTCAAAAACAGCAACAAAATAGGCATAGTTAAGCAGGGATTTGATCAAAATACAGCTCTTAATTATAATAAAAATATAAAATGTTTTAAGCTGAGCAACAATAAAAGTATCAGAATTATCAGCTAAATAAGGAGGTCGAGACTGTGGTTGACACTGCATGAAAGACAGTGCAGAAAGACGCATGAGACGTCCCATTCTACATATCCCTGTTGCAGAGAGGCAGATAGGGTCCAGTTTTTACATTCACTGCATAAAGAATAGTTCTTAGGCTGTCTTGTGACATGAATTGCTTTAGGACTGATCAAATGATGGATAGAAGATAATTTAGATTTACAGGGCCGGTGACAGTGAGGTTGAGATGTGGTGTTGCCAGCTACTATGTACTTCTTGTTTGAATGGTATCGCACTAGCTGAAGATAACCTAACTCGTGAGAGAAGCAGCCCTGAATCAGGTTTGCTGATGGTAAAAGTGCCGAGTTGCTGCCTGACCCGTTATCTCAAGTGAATCATAATTAAGGTTGCCTCTAAAGTGTCACCGCACTTCTTTTCTGATCCCCTTCCCAGCTAGTCAGCTTGCTCAGCTAGGATTATGTGAGCACGGAGATAAATGAAAGATTAAAATCTCAGTGAATGTCTGGTTTTAGTGGGGTTTTTTATTTGATTGTTTGGTTGGGTTTGAATTTGGGGTTGGTGTTTTTCCCTCCTTCCTCTCTCCCATTGCACTAGCTGTCTTGTTTCGGACAAAGAGGGAAATGGTCACCCTAACATATGCTGTGATGGTGAAGGCAGTGCTAATCAGACTAGGTAAAACCACTGAACTTATGTAAAAGTTGGACAGGTGGCATTGGTACAAGCAGTATTGTTCAGGAAAAGAATAGATCTGAAGGCTGAGAAGTAAAATTAAATGGTAGGGAAAGGAGAAAGGGCCAAACCCTCTTTTCTGACAAGCACTGAGCAAATGACCTGTATTGTCAGTTGCACACATACATACAGATGTGACAGTAGTCAGCCCCAAAACACATTCACTTTTCCAAAATACATATATATATTTTTTTAAGTGTAGAGAACTAACAGTATTAATGTGAGGAGAGAAGTAACGGCATTAAACAACATTAAATTCTAGGTGTTTTGGGGGACCAGTGAAAGGAAGAATGGAGTATCTGAGATTGTTAAGACTAGATATTGTAGAATATTTTGGTTTTCTGTTAGATTAAATAACAGGGAAGCAAGTGTAGCTATGACTTCTAGATAACGAGACCTTAGCCTCCTGCCAGGGCCCTCTTCTGACATATTTTCGTGTTTTCACAGAAGGAAACACCTGAAAATTATGAGGGTGTTGTTTGGGATTTGGGTTTTCTTTCTTTTTTCTTCTTTTTTTTTTCTTTTTTCTTTTTTTTTGAGGGAGGGAATAGGTAGAGTTAAATCTGAGAATGCTGAAAGGAAAGACTGTGGGGAGAACTACTGGAAAGAGTGACAGGGAAAGTCACGTAAGAAAGCAAAGGGAGGTTTTCAGCTGGAGAAAAGAGTAGAAAAATGAGAAAAAAAGAGCAATGTTTCCAAAGATGGAAAATGAGTGGCATAGGTGCCTCTTGCTTTACTTCAGGAGAAGCTGGGAGAAAGGAATGTGATTATGGAGTTCACTGAAGCTGCAGTGGAGCAAGAGAAAAGTCTCATGAGGAATGGCTTATCCTAAATCTCATGGGTCAAGATTATGGGAGAAGAACATGGGGCTCATCAGAGCTCACAGACAAGTGCCTCACTTGTATAGCTGGATCTCTCTCAGCAATAATACCTTTTTGCAGGAAATACTGCAGGTCCTTTGAAATAAGGCTTCACACAGGTGAATCATGAGATTTCCAAAATAGCAGAAATTTCTCAAAGAACTGGGTATTTTAGCATATAGGTCAATGGGTTTTTTTGCTATTACGCTATGTTCTCTGATAAACAATGGTGTTGCCTTTTTTTTTTTTTCACATGTGTGTGTAGGGAAGGCAGTTTGTGTTTTAAGTAGCATTAAACTGTAATCTTAAAGTGGTGTGTGACCTGCAGGAGCTTTAAACTGTTCCTGGAAAGTGTGGGACAATGGGGAACATAAAAGTAGATGTATTTCTTTTTTTTTATTCTTTCTCTGTGGCTAGATAGGGGATGATATTCAAGAAAGTCCAAGAGTATTTTTTATTCTAAACTGGACGTGACATGTTCTTCATTCTTGTTTGGTTTTGTGAGTTTTTGCCACTCTCTCATTGCAGATTTTTCTATATCTCTGTGAACAATTGGTTCATTTTTATTGTAGCCTCTGGTGCTGAAACTAAATCAAAATTAACATGGAGAATAAGTTTTGGGTCAACCCAAACCAATTTGTATTTTTCTAATATACAATGGATCAGAGAAGAAAACACAACTGTTTTATTGAGTTTGAAAATACTTTTCAATTTTATCAGACAATGTTACTGAAAGCAGTAGACCTTCAGAAGGACACTTGTACACTTTTCTTGAGATCAGTTATTGACTCTGGCGGTTTGAAGACACTTTGGTCCCACTACCCTCCCTGACTGATTTGGGCTGGAATTTAAACAAAGGACTCTTACTTGCCAGGAAAATTCCTATGCCCCTGGGATATATTTAAGAGATCATTAAAAGGGGAATTGCTTCCACAACAAAGAAGATGCTGTATTCCCTGCATGCACCACCCCCAGAGCACCTGTGGCTTAGTGGCTAAAGTTCCTTGAAGGGCTCAAGACTTGGATTATATCCGATTCCTGAAGAGTAAAAATGAGGACATTTTACTCAAGTCTCCAGCATTCTAGAAAAGTGTCATGGTAACATAGCATGCAGGGGTTGATTCCTTATTTTATTGATTTTGTAGAACAATTCAGAGCATCTAAATTGGGAATTGAAATAACTGCAGAAGCACAGGGCTCTGACTGGTCTGTTAGGAACGTATCTATTCACTAGTCCATCTACTGACTAATGTACAGGGAACTCAGATTCATCTGGTAGGCACCTTAAGTTAGCTGGCTTTGTACACCCCTAAAAAAATCCCTTTGTGAATCTAATATGAATAGGATGTGCCATCTTTAAATGTTATAATAAAACATTTTAATAATGAAACATTATTGCTTTGTTTGTTCTCAAATGTTCTCTTAGGCTAATATTCTCTGAATTCGCAGATATTTTCAGGATCAAATAAATGCACCATGTGCAAAAGCAAATTAAATTTAAAAGAGAAATGTAGCCTCAATTTTTCCTGCTTCCATGTTGTTACCTTGAACAAAAGTCTCCCTTCTTCCTGTCTTTCGTTGACAGTTTTCTCTTTTTTTAGTGATCAATTCGTGAGATTAGGGACAGATCCTGGAAAGGAGAGTGGATTCTGCTTATGTAGTTATTACCTGGTTTGCTCCCAAGGTGCCATTACATGCTAAAACACCATTCAGTGTATGGACAAAAGGTGCCAGGCCATGTAGAATTAAATATAAAACCCGAATAGGATAGTTCAAAAAATTTTGTCTGTCTTGTTAAACCCAATTGCTTTCAAAGATCTTCTAAAAAGCACACTAGATTTGCACTTCATTTAAGGGCATGCAGCTTTTATAACTTTCTATTCCAGAGTAGCCAACCCATTTTGCTACCCAATCTCTCACTCTCCAGACATATTTTATGCAGTCTAAATAGCTGTTTATTTTGTGTGTATTGCAATTTTAAATTGCTCAGGCTGTTTTCAGACACAACCATCTTGCGTTGCCCTCAGTGTATGCATATGTACTCACAGAGTTTCTATTTCTGTTCCTTTTTGCTGTTTCCACTAAAGCAGGGGTGTATACAGTCCTAAAACTACATTTGGCCCTTTGAAGGCAACCACGAGGCTGTTGTGGCCCCCCCCAGTGAGAATGAGTTTGACACCCTGCACTAAAGGTTCTGCAGACTGAGGTTTACCTTTCCTTTTTGCATATAGGCATACTTAATGCTGTGCTTGTTACTAGGAAAAAGTGAAAGGGAAAATTTGATCTGAGTCTTTGCGATGAGAACACTCTTAGATTCATGGACCTGATCCTACCACTGCTGTTGATGTGGACAGCCTTAGTCATGAGACTAGTTCCACATGAGGAGGATTCTTTCACATGGAAGGAATTTTAGAACTTTCATGTGTTCCTGCAGGCTATGGATTCTTAACCTGGTCTTCTGAACAGAGCAGTGACCATTCTGTCTTCTATGTAGAACAGGGTACAAGCTAACCTCTGGCTGCAGATAATTGTGCTGGGATAGCACAGTAACATTCTGGATAAGGCTAAGAATTAGGAAGTTACACAAATAAATTAGGTTCCAATTCTGATCTCATGCTCTGGAGTAAATTAGAGTTATTTCATCAGAGCTGACCAATTCAGAAACTGATGCTTGAGCCTTTTTTACAGCAAACAGAATTAATTTACTCCTTCTCCTCAGCAGCATTCTATCAATAATTTCCAACCTCTATTTACAAGAATGTAGGGCAATTAAAATTCCTATCTAAATACACCATGTCTTTATTTATCCAGTATTTGCACATGTATAATTGGTAAGAGTCTTAAGTTATAGTTAGCAGTAGCCAGATGAGTATAGAGTCACAAGAAGCATCTTGGTTTTGGGTATTCCATAAGTGATCAAGGTATCAATGTTCCTGTTTAGCTCAGGTGACGG
This sequence comes from Caloenas nicobarica, assembly GCF_036013445.1. NCBI lineage: Eukaryota > Metazoa > Chordata > Aves > Columbiformes > Columbidae > Caloenas > Caloenas nicobarica. Next base: position 85,453,133 of record NC_088245.1, on the reverse strand, counting down.
TATTTGACAAGTGCAATATACTAGTACTGACTAATTTAAAACCACACAATTGTCCTTCTTAGTGTGATAGCATTCTATGATGATGGCTTCTGCAGATAGTTAGAAGCATACAAAAATAATAGTAAAACATAAGCAGCAGGACTCCAAAGAATCCTACATTTAGGTATAAACATTCATAATTAGGTACATTTGGAATTACCGAACCTTTATTAAACAGGCATTGGTCACCACTTGCTTTGGATCTACTATGTCCACCAAAGGCTCCTTCATGGCAACATCCCTAATACAGGTCATGTCAAAGCCGTACACATTCTCCCACCCTGTCAATGCAAATGGTTGTGTCAAAGATTAGCAGTAATAATAAAAACATTTTTTGCTTGTCAAAGCATCTTTCATTTGAAATAATTTCTACCATCCCCTAACTTTTGGCTCGTCTTCAGCACTTTGCTCCCTGCCCCAGCTGTCTATTTCATCAATGCTATTTTACAGATGGTGCAGTTGTGGCAAAATAACCTCGCAATGTGCATATTTGAACAAGTGGTCCTTGTTTTTTCATGTCCCCAAAACTGTGTTACATGAAGTTTGTCAATGACATCATGGCTTTAGACATTTAAGAGTGTTGCCCCAAATCATATAATATGTCAGGTTGAGACTTAGGAATAGCTGTAAGTTTATTCTGTTCTTTCCTATCCGTTCTGCTTAATATTTCCTTTTTTTTTTTTTAAATAGATTGCTATTCAATCAGCAGTTTGCATGCTCTTCTAATTATTTAAGTACCTTTAGTTTCAGCAAGTGAATTACTGACAGTGGGATTACAGGTGTGTTTTAATATTTGGAGCATTCAAGATTTAATCTGCATGTACATCATGAAAAAAAAAAGCAAAATGTCCAGTTTTAAAAGATTTAAAAGCTATGCTGCTGTTCTATATTTGAACTGTTCTTCTGTTCTGACAGTTCCAATAAATAGTTTTTATCTTGCTGAGGTTTTTTTTCTTTCTTTTTTTCTTGAACAAAATTAAAACATTAAAACATTGAAACACTGAAAAGGACACTGGCTTTGCTTTTAGGATTGCTTAACAAAATGAAAATAAAAACCTCCAAAAAAGTGAAATCTTAGTTTCATGAATCGTGTGAGTCAAGGTCCATTCAATGCTGCATCTGAAAATCTAAAATGAATACTGTGAACTTTAAAAAAAGTAGTTTGAACACAAGCCAAGTAAACTGATAAACAGCAATAGTGAGCATGCTTGAAATGTCTTGTTTTTTCAGAACATAGTGTTTGAGCTACTGATGTTCCCAGAGGACTATGACTGAAAATATAGTATGAGCAAGAAACCTGTGTATTCTGAAATTGTAACAAATCTGGACATCAACAGTTCTTTAATTTGTTAGCTCTTTATTGGTCTGTGAGTTTCTCAATATTTCAGGGGAGATGGTGATCAAAACTTTCATTTCAGGCATCAGCAGCATGTGGGAACTTCAGATTATATTCATAGAAGCCATACGTTTTTATGTGGTTACTCTGAAAAGATTAGCTAGGAAACCCTGAAGGAACAATTTATTAACAGTTGTTGGGGGCCTCCATCACTTGATGTACTTCAGCCTAAATTGAATGCCTTTGAAATATATGCCACAGCCTGTGTTAGACAGGGACCTGTCGCAGGAGTTAACAAATTATATGTTTTACATTTTGCAGGAAATCAGAGTAATTGACTATAGTAGTAGTCTGTGGCATTAGAGAAATCAGAAGCCAGAATTTTTTAGAAATGTCATATTGCAGTATTTCTTAACCAATATGATTGTTCTTGAGTGTCCTTTGAAATGCTCAGCCCTGCATCTCATATGAAGGCAAGACTCTAACAGCAAAAAAAGAAAGATGAAAAATTGAAATGTAAGGAGACACCATCAAGGATTTACAACTGAAAAGACAGACAAGATGGTGGTGCAGATAGTTAGGTAGTGAGATGGAAATAACTGAAGAAGTCACAGAGGTATAAAAAGTGAGGGGAGAGGGAAATCAGAGGTGAAATCAGAAACGAAAGTGTCTTAATGAAAACAATATTTTGGAAGAGAAAAAGAACCTGAAATATTTTTTAAATGACAAAAAATAAGCAAATTAAGACCAGGAGTATTGTCTGTAAGAAAAGAAAAAGGCTCAAGGCCTAGAAAGGAAGGGGTTCAAAAGCAAAATGAAAAAAGGCATAAGGGATTTTTTTTTTAGGACAAAATGGTTTTGATTCCTTTAAAGGATTGTGCATACTTTTTGTAAGGAATTTAGCTGTCAAGGTCATCACATAATGGAGGAGAAAAATCTAGGCTGTGCTTAATTCTCCCTGGCACCTACATAGATTTCTTGTCACTGCCCTACTACACTGGGCTTGCTTTTTGACCCGGAATGGCAGTTTTGTCCCATTGGTAGTTCTGTGTATTGGCATGGAATTTGGTTACAGAAACACCATATTTTCTTTTCTGAGAGGAACTGAGAGGCAAGGAAGGAGTTAGGCATTTTCGTTTAAAGGTTGACTGAACCCATTAATTTCAACCAAGCTCCTGCATGTATTCTTAATTAATAAAACTGCTTAGGAATTTTGTAATTTTTTTTTGCTAATGGAAAATGCCTTTAAGCAAAATCGACCAGTTCTGAAAAAAATAAATAAAAGTCAAAACAGAAAAAATAAATAAGAAAAGTGGAATAATGTAGAACTTATTAATTTCCTCAAAACTATTATGAGCAAATAAATCCAACATTGGGTGACAACAAGTTGAACATGAACCATGACTATGACCTGGTGGTGATGAAAGTGAACCACATGCTAAAATATGAGTAGGGTCCAAAAAAACTGTGTTTGCTTAGCCTTGGGACAGCAAAGGCTAATGGTGGGATCTAATTGCTATCTGCTGCTACAGAAACAAATTAAAAGTCAGATTCCCTTCAGGTGACAAAGGACAATGAAGGCAAGTTTCAGCAAGGAAAATTCTGACCGAATATTCAGAAACATGTGTACTCCTAAGTGTGCTTCAGCATTTGTGTGCCCAAAGAAGCTATGGAATCCCCCATTTCTTGACCCCGTAGGGTGGGGCCTTAAGTGACCTGCTTTAACTGTGAAATCTGGCCTGCTTTGGGCAGGAGGCTGGACTAGGTGATCTGTAGAGGTCACTGACAGCACCAGTTATTCAATGAAACTTCAAGAAAAAAGAATTAAATGAAAAGAAAAAGTCAATGTTATGCATTTATGAAGTATAACAAAAAAGCTTAGAACTTTTTTCACATCAAAGTAAATGGAAATTTCTGATCCTATTTTTTCATTTGCAAAAGCTCAAATAAAATATTTTAGAAAGTTTAAAAAGTATTACATGCTTTTTTTTCTTTACAAGCTTATTATTGAGATACCATTTTTTCTAGGCTTATTTCTTAATATTTACAATTCATTTGCATCTTATTAATTTGTCTGTCCTTGTTGTTTTAAAAACAAAAACTAGGACCTGGTTCTATTATCTATTCCACTTTTCTCTAACAATAGAAAGTGAATTTTACCAATTTTAATGGCAGTTATGTGAGGTGGTGTATTTATCAAAACAACAACAAAATTAAATCTTCCAAAATTCGCATTTTAAAACAGAGGTAGGGAGAGGTATCAATATAATTCAAAGCAAGGTTTACTGCAAGTTTCCTGAATTTATCACCAGATTAGAGTTCATGTTTGTATTGGAATTCTGGCATGGTCAGCGTGACTTCTTGGCTTTTGCAAAACTTTGCCATTAATTAAGATTACAGTAAATCAAATAATTTAGGGAAATAATAATAGAAAGGGTTACTGTTAGGTGTTTACTCACAGTGAATTTTGAAGTCCTTGTACTGCCTGTCTTCAATTGCTACCACGTACAAAGCAGCTCGGTCTGGAAACATTAGCCCTCCAGGTTTCTGTTGATGAATTGTGGGGAAATGGATCTCGTAATCTATTCACCTGACAAAGACATCACATTTTGAACTGCACATACAAAAAACAGACAAGCACCCCTTGCATGACTTCATTGTTTTCCTTCAGATTGTCACATCAGCTTTAATCTCAGCAACTCTTCCAGCCTGTGGCAATATCATTAGTATCTACACGAATTTCACCAGCAGTTAACAAAAAGCAAAGCTCTTTTACTGAGATTCCCTTTGTTAATCTTCTTGTTGAAGCCTAAGAAGTGGCACTTGGAAAGGTAACTGTGTCTTGTTACAGTGACAGTAGGAGCGGGAAGGCTTGTAGTCAGAAAATAAATTATGATTGCTCCAGCAAGGAGTATGACATGCAGAGCACCTACCAGCCACTTGTCTCGTGCGAAGATGACTGTGTTTAACATTGACTCATAGAACAGACAGTAACCCATCCACTCGCTGATGATGATGTCTACTTTATCCACAGGTAATTCAACTTCTTCCACTTTACCTTTAAATATTGTGATTACTGAAAGAAGAATCCAAAGAAATATGTTTCACATAAAACACCTGACTAAATTCCTTACTGGTGAATGTCAGGGAGATCTGACAGACTGACAATATGATTTCTCTTCTTGAATGCTTGTAGATAAGGGGTGACTCCATGTGACTCAGTGGATTTTATGCTATTTTAAAACCACTTGCAGTAAGCATAATAAACAGAAATTTTAGTATCAGTATATAAGGAAAACAAAACACCAAACCAAATAAAACCCATATATAAAAAACCACCACCACCACCACCAAAAAAAGGTCTTACCTGGTTACCTGCATGTTCGTATTTTACATGCTCTTTGGAATTTGGACCAAGTAATGCAAAGAATCCACCTAGAATCCTTTAAACATCCCTGTAGGCTTTCACATACATGATCTTATCACTGAGATATTAAGAGATCTATGGACCTAGGATTTAATTTTCACCTGCTTTCAAACATAACATGCTGGCTTCACAATGAGGAAACTAAGGCTAATTTCTTCCATGAATTCTGGTGAGTTGACTCAACTGAGGAAGTCAGATCTAGCCTGACAGTACACAAAAAAGAAAGTTTGTACAAACATGGTTCTCTCATGAAAAAACATTTTTCATTCCTTTCTGCTTCATGATTGAATCTTTTATAACATACTAGCATTCTCTGAATCTTTTATGTGGTTTAGACTTGCATAACTTTCCACAGTTATCTCTAGTGACTGCTGGAAAATATTGCTGTCAGGTATTTTGTCACCAAAATGGTTTAAAGGAAATTGAAAAGGTTGCTAGAAATTTGGTCTAGTAGAATACCAGATCCTCAAAGACACTATTACAACACAGCACATTAAATGACTGGCAATACTGTATACTACTTACAGGAGACTGGGTATGCACTACAAAAGCAATCGATGAGCAATTAATAGAACTGGTTGATACTAGAACAGATATTTTGCTTAAAGGAAAATTAAATGCTGGCCCATGTTTAGTTCAGTTATAACAAATAATTTCATTTTAGGATCACTACACAATTCACCAATCATTCTTGCCTTTTAAAATATATTTCGTTTTTAAAAATGTATTCTAAATTCCTTAGGCAAATAATTTTCAGCTTGTGTTTGTCTGCTGTTTATATTCTTTGTTGCAGTGGGTAAAGTCTCATGGTTCTGGATTCTTCCTTGACAAGGTAACTGTTGCACTTGAAATTCCAGAAAAAGTGAGTAGAGAACATTTTACTTTCTGTTACTAATTGATTCAACTACTGTATTACTCTTAATAAATGGCAATTTTTAATGACGGCAATTTTTAGTGATGAAGGTGGTCAACATTCAGTTTGAGAAGGATGAAAGTACTTTCATTTAGCTAGAAATAGGTTAGCTGTTTAAGACTGGATGTGTGGATTGGGTGATTTTTAGAACTCAGCCCAGGGAAAATTAGGTTTTATCTTTCCAAAATACATGCAGTATTAGTATTAATCTAATTAGATGTGGCCCCTTTATTTGCACAGCAAACTTTTAATCTAGACCGGTCCCCTAAGAATTTGGGAACACTGATTCAAGCTGGTAACACAAAGTTATCAGCTGGTAAAAGCAACCCGATTGGAAAAGAGTAGAGTTCTCTCTTCTCCTTCCCATTCTTTAAACTCATTCCTTTCTCAGTTAGTAGCTCAATAGTTCATCTGTTCTTATACTGAAGACTCTTGGTGTCTATAAGCTCCAGCTGTGAGTTCTCTTTAGTTCTCTTTTCTCCCAAGAACTTTCACTGCCACAATTCTTTTGGAGTGAATTTTAGCACTGTTGACAGCTGCCAGGGTGACACACCTACAGACTTTGAAGCCCTCTGTTTATAGCTATAACAGTGTCAGTGTAAGTTTCTTCTGCCTCCCTTCACTTTGATAACACATCTTCATAAGGCAACATGTGGGAAGAAATTGTGCTGTCCCCAGCTGTATTTTATCTGTCCTGGAAACAGTGGGGTTTCTGTTGGTTCAGCCCCTTTTGCTGACTCCACATTTCTCTAAGCAATTAGGGGGAAAAAGAAAAATTTCCACGAGCAACAAGATCCTGGTTGCTTTACAATAAAAGTGAATGTGGGTAAGTGTAAATGTTAGTTCAGTTGTGTAATTTGTTTATGTTGGAGACCAAACTGCAGTTGGACAGACTGCTGTACCTGTCCAGACAAGTCTCCTGCCAAAGGGGAGAGGTCTCTGCTTCTTCATCCACAGTTTTTCCAAGGACTTGCTCCTTGGAGAAACAGGAGAAAGAAGTAGAGAGAAATACCTTCTGCAACCTCTGGAGCACACTGAATGTATCTTGTTTATTCTGATTATGGTGCCTTCACACACAATTCCTGTTGCTGGAAATCCAAACAAGAATTGATTCGTGGTGTGCCATTTGTGTAGCTATTTGGTGAACAGCCGTTCTAGAATACATGGGCTCTGCACCAAAGGTACAGCATAACCAAGCTGAGGTCAACACTTCATTCTTTTAGTGCCTTATCCCAGCTGTGGAGGAGAGTATTTTCTGGTTCTTTGCTTCCTTCTTTTTCTGACCCAAAAACCGCATACACTGGCTGGCCTCTTATATCCCACATCACTGTTTTTTTCACACCATACCACTTGAATACACACGCTGTACAGAAAATTCTCCTCCCAAACAGCTCCGCGTTAGTCAGAAGCTGCCAGTGACAGCAATAAAAATTAGGGCAGATCTAGACCAGAACCGAAATCTATTCATGCACACATGCTAGCATAGCACCCAGCTAAAAGGTGACAAATGAGACAGTGTAGCCAGCTATGGCCTGCGCTGCTCTGCAGCAAAGTCAAGCTTTTCACAAAGAGCACTTTCAAATGAGCTGTCTCACAACCTCAGTTTAAAAAAGCCTGTTATTTTAGGTTGTTACAAAGATATCTTGTGTGCAGTGATTCAGAGCAGGAGGAGGACTGAAGACATGAAATAGAGCTTGTTGGAGATGATTTTTAAAAAGAGTTTTCAGTAGGTTGGGGGTATTTCTAGGGTTTTTTTTATTAAATGTTTCCACATCCATGGAAATTTCAACTATTTTATATATTTTTAAATATTTTTTTAAAGTTTGAAGTCAGAAGATACTTAGTGAAAATTCTGTATTGATATGAAATATTTTTTACTTTGAACCTTATTTCAATTTGAATGTGTGCGTGTTGATTCTATTTAAGAAATAAGGTGGAATTCACATGGCAGAATTAATTGGAAAAGTTCAGCTCTAATATGGGACCTTCTGTGTGCTTTGCTAGATCAAACTGCCTGCTGATGAGTCCTCTTTGCTTCTGTTGTCTGTGAGTCTAGAAGAAATTGTAGGAGTAACTTCTCCCACGGGAATTGTTGAAGTGCCTAGAATGAGGTGTTTAGTTTTGTATTTACAGAAGTAAATTATGCAAACCTACCATTTGCATATAAACCACACAACATAAATTAACCACAAAAAGTGAAACAGTTATCTTCTCTTTCTCCCGAAGAAATTATTTTTATATATGCCTTACTGTTGTCCAAGTGGTTGGCCTTGATAATTTTTTCTGAGTAGTCAGATATACTTGAGCATTCAATCTAGGAAAAAAAAGAAAAGCAAGGGGAAGAGCTCAGCTACACAAATAAAACCAAAATCTAATGAAGGCGGCAAAGACTCTACAGAACATGTAACCATTGATAAAGAGTAAATCAAACCGATGTGGGCAGGATCATGATCAATGATATATTAATATTTAAACTGCAGTCTATGTTTGAGTTAAACTGGCTCATATAGAAGAGTTGTTAAAACTGCTGCAATGTGGAAAAAAGAGGTCCTAACTACAAAGTTACATAATATATTAATCATATAATATGCAGCTAGGCTGTGATGAAGTTGCAACAAGGAGTCCGTGGGCAATCAAGAGAGACTTCAGGGCCTTGGGATGACTGGTTAAGGGATCAGGAGCACAAGGACTGTTCTTCTCTATCCTTCCAGTTGCAGGAAATGATGAGGGAAGAAGCAGGAAGATCCAGCAGATCAATACCTGGCTCTGAGCCTGGTGTCAGTGGCAGAGTTTTGGGCTTTTTGATCATGGGTCACTTTACGTGACACCAGGCCTGCTGGCAACAGACAGGCTACACGTGTCTCAAGGTGGGAAAAGGATCTTTGTGCAGGAGTTTGCAGTGTTCATTGAAAGAGCCTTAAACTAGATTTGGAAGCGGGAAAGGGATAAAACCAGGTTCACTAGAGATAAGCCTGGGGGCAGCACACAAACGTTTGAGGGACAGTCTGCTAGTAAGGTCCCATAGTCTGCTGTCTCAGAGGAAGTAGGGAATAGAGATAAATGCAGCAGCAAAGACACAAGGGTTATTAATGTGTTAGAAACCACAGAAGCACCTGAAAATAGTCATGTAAGAATTAGTGCTTCTCCTCCTGTCATGGTTTAACCCCAAACACAACTAGGACCATGCAGCCAAGTGGGTGGGAGAGAATTGAAAGGGAAGAAAGGAAAAAAACCTCATGGGTTCAGATGAGAACAGTTTAATCAGACAGCAAGGGAAGAGAAAATAGTGATAATATTAGAATACACAAAACAAGTGATGCATAATGCAATTGCTCATAGCCCGTGATACCAATAGCCCATCAGAACCTGAGCAGCAGTATTTGCCCCCCAGCCAGTTCCAGTTTATATACTGGCTATGACATCATAGGGTCAGGAATACCTCTTTGGCCAGCTTGGTTTAGCTGTCCTGGCTTTGCTCCCTCCCAGCTTCTTGTGCACCTACAACCTTTACCTGAAGAGTCCTTGACTTGGTATAAACATTGCTTGGCAACAACCAAAACACCAGTGTATTATCAACATTCTTCTCATAGTAAATCCCAAACACAGCACTACACCTGCTAGTAGGAAGAAAATTAACTCTATTCCAGCCAAAACCAGGACACATCCCAAGAAGGCGGCAGGATCCATAGTTCAACTGAAGTGCATCTACACCAATGCTACAGCATGGGCAACAAACAGGAGGAGCTGGAAGCCATTGTGCAGCAGGAAAACTATGAGGTAACTCACAAAACTGGGGTGCTGCATTAGATAGCTATAAACTCTTCAGAAGTGATAGGCAAGAAAGACAGGAGGTGTGGTAGCACTGTGTGTTAGGGAGTTGTTTGACTCTCTAGAGCTTAATGATGGTGATGATAGGGTCAAGTGTTTACAGGTAAGAATCAGGGGAAGGCCAACAAGGCAGGTATCCTGGTGGGAGTCTGTTACAGACCACCCAACCAGGATAAAGAGGCAGACAAAATATTATATAAGCAGCTGGGAGAAGTCTCACAATCGCTAGCCCTTGTTCTTGTGGGGGACTTCAACTTACCCAATGTCTGCTGGAAATACAACACAGCAGAGAGGAAACAGTCTAGGAGGTTCCTGGAGTGTGTGAAAGACAACTTCGTGATACAGCTGGTCAGGGAGCCTACTAGGGAAGACGCCCAACGGACCTGTTGTTTCTGAATAGAGAAGGACTCGTGGGCAATGTGTTGGTTGGAGGTCACCTTGGGCATAGTGATCATGATATTATTGAGCTTTCTATTCTTGGGGGAGTAAGGAGGGTAGTCAGCAGAACTGTTATCTTGGACTTGCGGAGGGCAGACTTTGACCTCTTCAGGAAACTGGTTGACAGAGTCCCTTGGGAGGCAGTCCTGAAGGGCAAAGAAGAGATTTAAAGATTTAAAGGCACAAGAGCAGGCTGTCCCTGTGTGCCAAAAGATGAACCAGCAGGGATGAAGACTGGCCTGGCTGAATAGAGAACTGCAGCTGGAACTTAGGAATAAAAGAAGAGTTTATGACCTTTGGAGTAGTCCACTCAGGAGGACTACAAGGATGTCATGAGATTATACAAGAGGAAAAATAGAAAGGTTGAAGCCCAGCTAGAGCTGAATCTGGCTACTGCTGTAAAAGGCAATAAAAAATGTTTCTATAAATACATGAGCAACAAAAGGAGGGCTAAGGAGATTCCCCATCCTTTATTGGATGCAAGGGGAAACATTGTGACAAAGGATGAGGAAAAGGCTGAGGTACTTACTGCCTTCCATGCCTCAGTCTTTAATAGTAAGTTCAGTTGTTCTCCAGGTACACAGCTGCCTGAGTGGGGAAACAGAGTTGGGGAGCACAATGAAGCCCCAATAATTCAAGGGGAAATAGTTAGTGACTTGCTACACCACTTAGATGTGCACAAGTCTATGGGGCCAGATGGGATCCACCCAAGGGTTCTGAGGTAGCTGGTGGAGGTGCTCACCAAGCCACTTTCCATCTTTTCTCAGCAGTCCTGTCTAACTGGGGAGGTCTCAGTTGACCTTGGTGCCAGGGAACATTATGGAACAGATCATCTTGAGTGTCATCATGTACAGGAGAACCAAGTGATCAGGCCTAGTCAGCATGTGTTTATGAAAGGCGGGTCCTGCTTGACCAACCTGATCTTGTTCTATGATAAGGTGACCTGTTTAGTGGATGAGGGAAAGGCTGTGCATATTGTCTACCTAGACTTTAGTAAAGCCTTTGACACCTTTTCCCACAGCATTCTCCTGGAGAAACTGGCTACTCCTGGCTTAGACAGCCGTATTCTTTGCTGGATAAAAAAACTGTCTGGATGGCAAAGAGTTGTGGTGAATGGAGTCAAATTCACTTGGCTGGTCATAAGTGGTGTTCCCAAGGGCTCAGTATTGGAACCAGTTCTGCTCATTATCTTTATCAGTGATCTGGATGAGGAGATCTAGTACACCCTTAGTAGGTTTGCAGAGAACACCAAACTGGGTGGGAGTGTTGACCTGCTTGAGAGGAGGAAGGCTCTACAGAGGGATCTGGACAAGATGGATCAATGGGCTGAGGCCAATTGTATGAGGTTCAACAAGGCCAAGTGCTGGGTCCTGCACTTGGGTCACAACAATCCCATGCAACACTACAGGCTCATAGAAGAAAGCTGCCTGGCAGAAAAGGACCTGTTGGTGTGGGTTGACAGCTGGCTAAATATAAGCCAGTGTTGTGCCAAGCTAGCTAAAAAGGCCAGCAGCATCCTGGCTTGTATCAGAAACAGTGTGGCCAGCAGGGCTAGGGAAGTTATTGTCCCACTGTACTTGGCACTGGTGAGGCCGCACCTTGAATACTGTGTTCAGTTTTGGGCCCCTCACTACAGCAAAGACATTGAGGTGCTGGAGCACACCCAAAGAAGGGTAACAAAGCTGGTGAAGGGTCTAGAGCACGTCTGCTGAGGAGTGGCTGAGTGAACTGGGGTTGTTTAGCTTGGAGAAAAGGAGGCTCAGGGGAGACCTCATCACTCTCTACAACTATCTGAAAGGAGGCTGTAGTGAGCAGGGTGTCATAGAATCATAGAATGTTTGGGGTTGGATGGGACCTTAAAGATCATCTAGTTCCAACTCCCCTGCCATAGGTAGGGACACCTCCCTCTAGACCAGGTTGCTCAAAGCCCAATCCAACTTGGTCTTGAATACTTCGAGGGATGGGGCATCCACGACCTCTCTGGGCAACCTCATCACCCTCATACTCAAGAATTTCTTCATAATTTCTAATCTATTAATAAATCTACCCTATTTCAGCTTAAAGCCATAACCCTTTGTCCTATCACTACATGCCCTTGTAAAAAGTCCCTTTCCAGCTTTCTTTTAAGCCCCTTTAGGTACTGGAGGCTGCTGTAAAATCTCACCAGAGCATTTTCCTCTCCAGGCTGAACAAGCCCAATTCTCTCAGTGTTTCTTCATAGGAGATGTGTTTTCATGGCCCTCCTCTGGACCCACTGTAACAGGTCCATGTCTTGTACAGGGGACACCAGAGCTGGGTGCAGTACTCCAAGTGGGGTCTCACCAGATCAGAGGTAGAATATCACCTTTGTCAACCTGCTGGCCATGCTTTTCATGCAGCTTGGGATATGATTACCTTCCTGACCTGTAAGCACATAGTGCTGGCTCATATCAAATTTTCCATTCACCAATATCCCCAAGTCCTTCTCTGCAGGGCTACTCTCAATTAATTCATCACCCAATCTATACTGACATTGGGGATTGCCCTGGTTAAAGTGCAGAACCTTGCACTTGGCCTTGTTCAACTTCATGAGGTTCACACTGGTCTGCCTCTCAAGCCTGTCAAGGTCCTTCTGGATAGCATCCTTTCCCTCAAGTATATCAACTGCACCACTCAGCTTTGTGTAATCTGCAAACTTGCTGAGAGTGAACACAATTCCATTGCCTGTCATTAATGAAGACACTAAATAGTAGTGGTCCTGCCATAGACCCTTGAGGGACCCTTGAGTTTCTTCATATGTATCTAGCATTCTGTGTGTATATTCATCTCTACTTTCATTTTACTTCTCAGTCTTCAATCTAATGCTGCAACTGTCTCCTCTTTTACTGGGGTCTTTTTCTGAAACAGTCATCACATTCCCAGATTTCCATTTCCCCTAGTCCGTGTCCTTATCACCATCCTTTTATCCAAATCAGCTAACATCTGACACGTGGCCTTTATTTTATGTGTCTGTTTAACTCCTTCTTACCTACGCTGTCTTGTTTGTCTGAAAATACTTTAGAATTCAGATAGTTCTATTGCAGTGATTATGCTGAATTTTGTATGACTAAATGCATCAAATGAAGCAAGGTTTCAAGGGATAATTGAATGTATTTTTCTGTCCCTCACTCACGCCCCCAAGCACCAACAGCCACATGCCAATCCTATCTCTACTCGTCTTACAACAACTCCCTAGTTAGATGAACATCATTTCATGATCTACCGTTATCCTCCCACAATGGTTAGGAGTCAGAACACATAAAGAAAGAAAAAAACTGAGGGGGCTTGTTCTGTTCTGCTTGTAGTAGCAATCTCCCCAATCCAATGGCTATCTTCAACTGTCTAAAAAAGGCTTGGAGAGAGAACAGAGTCAAACTCTTCTCTGAAGTGCACAGTGACAGGAAAAAAGGCAAGAATCGTGAGCTGCAGCAAGGGAAATTCCTGATGATTGTAGCACTGGAATAGGTGCTGAGAGAGGATTTAGAGTCTCCATCCTTGGAGATTTCCCAGATTGGACTGGACAAGGCCTTGAGCAACCTGATAAAGCTTTAAACTTAAGTCTGCTTTGAGCAGGAGGTTGGATTAGATCCTTCCAGATGCCTTCTAAACTAAATCTTTTCTATGAGTCAGTGATTCTATCATTTATACCTCTTGAAGACCTAGACATGATTCCAGCAGTTGGCTGAGGTAGTGGCAAGGAACAAGTTCCAACAGTGAGTAAGAGGTGATAAGAAGAATCAGACAGGGTAGTGGATGAATTTGAACCTGAAGAAGGGAGAGTCAGAAAGAGGAGACTGATTTCAGTGGCACTGTAGTCAGAAAACCAACACTCTGCATTTGTCAACAGTTCCCACATCATGCTATTTGAAAATCACGTCTAACTGTAGAGAAAAAACTGGAACATCTCAGCTCTATGTAATATGTCATAGTAAATGCTGGCTTTTTAAAAGGAACACTCACACTTCCCATTGGCACTCTTTGCCAATAGGACTATAAAGTCTGAATTTTACTGTAAGAATGCCACTGCCAGATCTCTGAAATATCTGTTTTTCCAAAACAAATACAACTCATGCAGTTTGCTACATGACAAGGTTCATGGTGAGGTAGGTCATGTAACAAGACGGCTGAAACTCTTATGCTGTAGCAGGGAAGTTTCACAGCTGAGTTCCTTTGAGACCACACCCCCCAGCTTCAGTGTCGCAGAGTCCATGGCTGAGCTGACACTGGTGTGCAACTGAGCCTTATAAATGCCTGAGGTATCAACCTGAACTCTAAGGAAGTCCAAAGCAATGTAACCTAACAACAACAAAGCTGTGGAAAAGTATTTTCTTTTACTAGATGAATTTTCTGCCAGTGAGCTGGCTCAGTGTAGAGTCAGGTAAGCACCAGTGCCAGCACAAAGGAGGGAGGAAGACCATATGGCCAGGGATCTGGGAGACAGGAAGGTGGGAGCACAGCATCATCATTTTGTATATGCTTATACTTTCACAGCATTGCAACATCCTTGTGTGAGACCTGCATTCCTGCGTCAGAGAAGGCTTCAGGTTTATTCTCCTTGAGGCTTTAGATAACAAATTGTGTACTTGGTTTACAAGAAATACACTCCTGCTGCCAAGTCTGTATATTGTCTCATGCTTAAACTCCAAAACTTCTGCCAGAACTTTCTGATTTCAGCTATCTATACTTCCATGCTCTAGTCTGATACTCAGATGAGGAACTCAGAATTAACAGTGGATTTTGAAAAGATAAGCCTGAGAATTGAACAGGAGTCCTGGCATGTCATGTAACATTACCAATAATAGAAGAGGTACAGTTTAGATACTAAGTGACATCAGTGTCTTCAAATGCAGATGTAGCCAACTAAATTTTAGTAAACAATTTTGTCAAAGTACACAGAGAAAAAGAATCTAGTTCACGTTCCCCTTTTCTATGTTCTGTTATGTCTGCAGGGGAAACAGAATTCCAAAACAAAAATAAATTGTATTTCTCATTTTAGAGTCAGTACAAATAACTCTGAATATACTTAGGAAGTAAATCTATGCTCTCTCTAATGACTTTTCTGCAGAGAACTGCACATTCATGCTCCAAAAGTTCAGTGTATTTAAGGTAATCATTCCCTTCTGCCTCTGAAAAGAGTTATTTTTGGCACAGAAAATATGCACGTGCTTTTTTTGCATGGTTCACTGAGTTGTAATGTACAGGGAAAAGTGCATTAAATAAGTTTGTTTCCAAGACTACAAAGTTGCAGAACTTAAGAATTTTAAAAAGCAAGATAGTTCCTTTGGCCCCTCTGAGTAGGAGTGAGTCCCTTTAACATTTTTATGCAGCTAAGAAGAAATGTGGATATGTACCAGATCACCAAAGATTCCACACAAAAGAAGACACTATATCTCAATTTGGAAAAGGTACATTACTGCAGGTCATAGAAAGCAACAGAACTCTACTGAAGCCAGTGTAAATCAAGCCACACAAGAGCTTGGAGAGGAGAATCTCAAGAGAAGTAAGAAAAGGTAAATTGCCAAGCCAAATTCTTAGGCAAAATGCACAAATTTAAAACAGAAGATAAAGGCTTCTTACCCCGTAAACCTTCTTGGCTCCTGCCTTTGCAGCAAACATGGAGAGGATTCCTGTGCCACTTCCAACATCAAGGACAATCTTATCTTTAAATACATGTTTATTGTGATACATTGAGTTTCTATATGTTAATGTACGCACTTCATCCTTTAACATTTCCTGTGATGAAAAAAAGGCATTGTGCTGTTATTTGAAATGTTCATATGCATTCAACACTGCTGCTGAATGCATTCCTTTATCATAATTTAAGCATTATTAACACGCAACCTGAAGAGTTTTTCAAGTACTTCAGGGTGCACAGATCAAAGCAATTGTAAAATGCTAGCTACTTAGAATTGAACTATTAAGAAGAAGCATGATGTCCTCTGTACAAATTTATTTCTCTAAATATTACTTCAGTGTTACAATCTATTTTAATTTGTCATTGTCAAGTGCTGATTTTTACTCCACTGACAGCAGCAGTACATGCAATTCATTCCATTGACACCTTGTTCTCAAATGTGCATATATCAGCCAAATTATATCAATAAACAGTACTGAGGTAAAAATCCAAGTGCCATTTTTAAGAGAAGTGGAGGCCATACAATACACACTCTAATTTTCGCAAAACGCTTCTGTTAGTTCTAGAAGGCTGAACTTTTCCTTATACTACTGCCACCAATCATAGTTTAAGCAAGTAGGCAAACGAGATTTTGAATTTCAGGATAAAAAGAATCAGTTCACTGCCCAGCATTCTGAAGCATTAGTGTACTGGATTGTTACATGCATCAGTTGCTCACTTACCTGTCCTGGCAGGAGACTATATATACTCAATAACTACATGAATAAACAGCTATTTTTATAATCATAAAACATTATTTGGTATCAGGCAGAGAAAGAGGCAGAGGAACAGTCCAACGACACTGGAAAGGTGATGGAGCACACCCTCACGGAAACTGTTTCCAAACTTATTAAGGACAAGAAGGTGACTTGGAGATGATTGACCACCGGATAGCTTTTTATGGTGATGAGGATGTGGATGAGAGGAGTGGATGCTTGTTTATCTTGATTTTAGCAAGAGCTTCAACACTGTTTCACATAACATCCTCATTGAAAAACTGATGAAATATGGACTACATAAATGGACACTGAAGCGGACTGAAAACTGACTGAACTACCACTCTAAAAAAGTTGTCATCAGAAGTACGAAGTCCACCTGGAGGCCAGTCATTAGTGGTGTCCCTTCAGGAGTCAATATTAGCACCAGTACTGTTGTATACCTTCAATAATAACCTGGATAATGGGAAAAGGTGCAGTCTCAGGAAGTTTGCAGTTGATAGAAAACTGGGAGGAGTAGTTGAATCACCAGGTGGTTGTGCTGCAAATCAGAGAGACCTCAACAAGGTGAAGAAAGAACTGACAAGAATCTCAATAAAATCAACAAAAGGAAATGCAAAATCCTGCACATGGGGAGGAATAACCTCATGCACTAGTATAGGCTGAAGGCTAGCTGTCTGGAAAGCAGGCAGTATTTGCTGAAAATGACCTTGGGAACCAGGTGGACAGCAGTTTGAACATGAATCATCAATGTGCCCTTGCAGCGTTTTGGGATGCACTAAAAAAAGCATCACCAGCAGGTCAAGGGAGGTGGTTCAACACTGGTGAGACCACATCTGTGGTCCTGTGTCCAGGTCTGGTTCTCCAGGACAAGAGATGTTGGAGAAGATCCAGTGAAGGCCCATGAAGAAGATTAAAGGATTGGAGCATCTGACATAGAAACATAGAATCATAGAATCATTTTGGTTGGAAGAGACCCTCAAGATCATTGAGTCTAACCATAACCTAACTCTAGCACTAAAGCATGTCCCTAAGAACCTCGTTTATATACCTTTCAAATACCCCCAGGGATGGTGACTCCATCACTTCCCTGGGCAGCCTGTTCCACTGCTTAACCACCTTTTCCATGAAGAATTTTTTCCAAATGTCCAATCTGACCGTTCCCTGGCACAACTTGAGATCATTTCATCTTGTCCTATCACTTGCTACTTTGGAGAAGAGACTGACATCCTCCATGCTACAACCTCATTTCAGGTAGTTGTAGACAGCAAGAAGGTCTCCCCTCAGCCTCCTTTTCTCCAGGCTAACCAGCCCCAGTTCCCTCAGCCACTCCTCATCAGACTTGTGCTCCAGACCCCTCACCAGCTTCATTGCCCTCCTCTGCACTCTCTCCAGTACCTCAATATCTTTCCTATAGTGAGGGGCCCAAAGCTGAAAACAGTATTCAAGGTGGGGCCTCATCAGCACCGAGTAGAGTGGCACAATCACTTCTCTAGTCCTGCTGGCCATGCTATTCTTGATCCAAGTCAGGATGCTGTTGGCCTTTTTGGCCACCTGGGCACACTGCTGGCTCATATTCAGCTGGCTGTCAATCAACACCCCCAGATCCCTTTCTGCCAGGCAACTTTCCAGCCACTCTTTCATGAGCCTGTAGTGCTGCCTGGGGTTGTTGTCACCCAACTGTGGGACCTGACACTTGGCGTTGTTAATCCTCATACAATTGGCCTCAGCCCAATGATCCAGCCAGTCCAGATCCCTCTGTATGGCCTTCCTACCCTCAAGCAGATCAACACACCCACTCAATTTGGTGTCATCTGCAGACTTACTAAGTGTGCACTCAATCTCCTCATCCAGATAACTGATAAAGATATTAAACAGAACTGGCCCCAATACTGATCCCTGGGGAACACCACTCGTGACCAACCACCAACTGGGTTTGACTCCATTCACCACTAGTCTTTCACAGAATCACAGAGTCACAGAATTGTTAGGGTTGGAAAGGACCTCTGGAGATCATCTAGCCTAGCCCACCTGCTAAAGCTGGTTCACCTAGAGCAGATCGCACAGGAATGTGTCCAGGTGGGTTTTGAATGTCTCCAGAGAAAGAGAGTCCACAACCTCTCTGGGCAGCCTGTTCCAGTGCTCTGTCGCCCTTAAAATAAAAAAGTTTCTCCTCATGTTTCAGTGGAACCTCCTATGCTTCAGTCTGTGCCTGTTGGCCCCCATCCTATCATTGGGCACCACTGAAAAGAGTCTGGTCCCATCCTCTTGACACCCACCCTTTCGATTTTTGTAAACATTGATAACATCCCCTCTCAGCCTTCACTTCTCCAGGCTGAATAGACCCAGCTCTCTCAGTCTCTTCTCATAAGAAAGGTGCTCTAGGCCCCCAATCATCTTTGCAGCCCATTGCTGGACTCCCTCCAGTAATTCCTCATCCTTCTTAAACTGGGGACCCCAGAACAGGATGCAGTACTCCAGATACAGCCTCACCAGGGCAGAATAGAGAGGGAGGATAACCTCCCTCAACCTGCTGGTCACACTTTTCCTAATGCATCCCAGGATACTGTTGACCTTCTTGGCCACAAGGGCACATCATTGACTCATGGTCAACCTGTTGTTGACCAGAACTCCCAGGTCCTTCTCTGCAGTGCTGCTTTCCAGCAGGTCCGTCCCTAGCCTGTACTGCTGCATGGGGTTATTCCTCCCCAGGCGCAGGACCCTACACTTGCCCTTGTTGAACTTCATTAGGTTCTTCTCTGCCTGTCCAGGTCTCACTGAATGGCAGCACAGCCTTCTGTTGTGTCAGCCCTTCCTCCTAGTTTGGTATCATCAGTGAACTTGCTGAGGGTGCACTCAGTCTCTTCATCCAGGTCACCGATGAACAGGTTGAGCAGGACTGGACCAATACTGACCCCTGGGGAACTTCACTAACTATAGGCCTCCAACCAGACTCTGCACCATTGATCAAAAAGCTCTGAGCTCTGCCATCCAGCCAGTTGATGAACCATCTCACTGTACATTCATCCAGCTCACACTTCCTGAGCTTGCCTATGAGGATGTTGTGAGAGATGGTGTCAAAAGCCTTGCTGAACTCAAGGTAGACAACAACTCTTTGGGCCCAGCTCTCCAGCCAGTTCTTTATCCACTGAAGAGTACACCCATCCAGACCCTGAGCTGCCAGCTTCTCCAGGAGAATGCTGTGGGATACAGTGTCAATGGCTTTACTGAAGTCTAAGTACACAACATTCCCAGCCTTTCCCTCATCTACTAAGCGGGTCGCCTTGTCATAGAAGGACATCAGGTTGGTTAAAGAAGACCTTCCTTTCATAAACCCATGCTGACTGGGCCTGATTGCTTGGTTGTCTTGTATGTGTCATGTGATGGCACCCAGGATGATCAGCTCCATGACTTTCCTGGGCACTGAGGTCAGATTGACAGGTCTGTAATCCCCTGGATCCTTCTTCTGGCCCTTCAGCACCCTTGGATGGATCCCATCTGGCCCCATAGACTTGTGGGTGTCTAAGTGGTATGGCAGGTCATTAATCATTTCCCCTTGGATTATCTGGGCTTTGTTCTGCTCCCCATCCCTGTCTTCCAGCTCAAGGGACTGAGTACCTGGAGCGCAACTGGTCTTACTATTAAAGACTGAGGCAAAGAAGGCATTTAGTACCTCAGCCTTTCTGTCATCTTCTGTCACTATGTGTCCCCCTGCATCCACCAGCGGATGGAGATTCTCCTTAGGTCTCCTTTTGTTTCTGATATATTTATAGAAACATTTCTTGTTGCCGTTTACAGCAGTAGCCAGGCTCAGCTCTAGCTGGGTTTTGGCCTTTCTAATTTTCTCCCTGCATAACTTCATGGCATTCTTGTATTCCTCTTGAGTAGGCTGTTGCTCCTTTCAAAGGTTATAAATTCTCCTTTTATTCCTAAGTTCCAGCTGCAGTTCTCTATTCAGCCAGGCCAGCCTTCTTCCCTGCCGGCTCGCTTTCCAGCACATGAGGACAACCTGCTTCTGTACCTCTAAGAGTACCTTCTTGAAGAGCAACGAGCCTTCCTTGACTCCTTTGCCCTTCAGGACTGCCTCCCAAGGGACTCTGTCAACCAGTTTCCTGAAGAGGTCAAAGTCTGCCCTCCGCAAGTCCAAGATAACAGTTCTGCTGACTACCCTCCTTACTCCCCCAAGAATAGAAAGCTCAATAATATCATGATCGCTATGCCCAAGGTGACCTCCAACCAACACATTGCCCACAAGTCCTTCTCTATTCAGAAACAACAGGTCCATTGGGCGTCTTCCCTAGTAGGCTCCCTGACCAGCTGTATCACGAAGTTGTCTTTCACACACTCCAGGAACCTCCTAGACTGTTTCCTCTCTGCTGTGTTGTATTTCCAGCAGACATTGGGTAAGTTGAAGTCCCCCACAAGAACAAGGGCTAGCGATTGTGAGACTTCTCCCAGCTGCTTATATAATATTTTGTCTGCCTCTTTATCCTGCTTGGGTTGCCTGTAACAGAGCCCAGGATGCCCACCTTGTTTCCCTTCCCCTTGATTCTCACTCACAGGCACTCAAACCTATCATCACCCTCATCAAGCTCCAGACAATCAAAACACTCCCTAATATACATGGCTACCCTACCTCTTCTCCTTCCTTGCCTATCCCTTCTGAAGAGTTTATAGCCATCTAATGCAGCACTCCATGCTTCCATGATGGCAACTATATTGTAGTTTTTCTGCTGCGTGATGGCTTCCAGCTCCTCCTGTTTGTTGCCCATGTGAGGAGAGATTGAGAGAAATAGGAAGTAATTTTCCATGTGTTTTGTCACCAGGTACTCTGCCTCATTCAGCAACAGTCTCACCTTCTCCCCAGTTTTCATTTTGCTGTTACTACACCTAGAGAAGCCCTGCTTTGTTACCTTTCCCATCCCTTGCCAGATTCCTGCCCAAATACAACTTATCTTTCCTAACTGTGGCCCTGAAATTACTTCTGGGTCACCTGACCCTTCTGCCTCTTTTATGCTTCTTCTTTTGTTCGAATTTTCCCGAAAGCTTCTTGTTCGTTCATGCAGGCCTCCTGCCACTGCTGCTTGACTTTCTGCATGTTGGGATGAACCATTCTTGGAGGAGGTGAGTTTTCCTGGACCCCTCTTCTCTTCAAGACCATCTCCCATGAGCTTTTTCCAAGCAGATCCCTGAAAAGGATGAAGACTGCTCTCCTGAAACCCAGTGTTGTCAACAAGACAAATAGCATGGATCCTGAGAAAGCATCCATGCTCTCAGGATCCTGAACTTCATCATCTCATGGTCACTGCAGCCAAGCCTGGTTCATTCTCTTCAGTAATTATCAGGGCCAGTGGGCCACCACACACAACCCACACCCCACACACTGATTCAGGTCATCTGTGCCAGGAATTTATGATCATGCATTCAAAAAATGTCCTGGATTACTTATGTCCTGTTTGTTGCCTTTCAGCAGATGTTGGGTTAATTAAAATCTCCCATAGACCAGAAATCAGACTCATGTCTTATGCAAATATGAGACTTTCAGTTGTCTGAAGAAGACCTCATCTACTTCGTTCTGATCAGGTGGTCTGTAGCAGACACCCCCAGCAATGTCAATAATGTTGATCTGCAGTTTAATCCTGACCCAAAAGCTCTCAGATGGAACATCATCTGTCCCACAATGGACATGACGCCATGCATTCATCTGCCCTGTCTCCCTTTTCACCTTCCCAGACCGTCCCTCCTAAGGAGCCTGTATCCAGCTATTATGGCATTCCAGTCATGGGAGCACAGCATCTCTCTGATCCCTGTGAGACTGTAGCCATGCAACTATGCACTCATTTCTAATTCCTCATGTTCAATTTGCCAAGCTGCATGTATTAGTGTACAGGCACTGCAGAGAGGCTCTCTGTCATGTTGATTTTCCAGAAAATCTATGAGACCTTCCCTTGTAATACTGCATCTTGGTACTTCCCTTGTTTGTGTGCTTACACTTGGGGTGGGCCCCTTCTGCTCTGTTTTATTGACTGACTATGAGGTCTTGTCCACACCACTCTGTATCTTTTGCTTACCAACTCAGACCACTACTTCCCCATGTGCAGTCACATGGGTCACCTTCTCTTTCCTCTGTTATTCTTAGTTTAAAGGTCTCCTCACCAGGTGGGCCAGCCTCTTATCAAAGATGCTTCTGGCCTAGTTTGTCAGGTAGATTCCATCTCTTCCTAGCAGACCTTAATCCTCAAAGAGGGTCTCATAGACATAAAAGCTGAAATCTTGTCATTGACACCAGCTGCATAACCAGTTATGGACCTGCAGAAGCACTTCTCCTCAAGTCCTTATTTGCACTGTTAGAATTAAGGCAAAAAACCACGTGGCACACCTTGCTGTTGATCACCATCCTAAGAGCTGTGTAGTCATACTTCATATGCTCCAGGTTTCATTGGTGCTTGTGTGGAGGAGCAGCATTAGTAAACCAAGGCTGGTCTACGGGCTGGACAAATGTCAGAAACCTCTCCACAATGTCCCAGACCTGTATGCCTAGACCAGCAGGTCAGATCAACATATGGGACCTGTCCACAGCAGGGGTGAGACTTCCACTACTATCACTTGTTGCTTCCTCCCAGTGCTTCTGTGTGGCTCAGGGCCAGCTGGTTCTGATGCTTCATTAGACAGAATTTCCTGCCTCTTATCTACAATGAAGGCACTGAACCTATTCTGTAGCTAGAGGTCTGCAGGTGGATCAGGAGCCTTCCTCCTGTTGCCAGACATCACAAGTTTCCAGCTTCACGATCAGAGGAATATCCACTTGCAAACCTGATAAGTAGAGACTCTGACTGCTCCTCTTTTCAGTACAGTTGGGAATTTAGGCTCTTGTGTATTCAAGATCTTGAAGAAAATCCAGTCAGTCTCTTTGTCATGTCCCTGATGCTGCGAAGTGTGCCAACCTGCTCTAGCAGCTCCTTTGCTTATTGCCACAGATCCTCTACCAGTACAAACTTCCTGCAGGCAAGAAGGCAATGTCCCACTTCCCAGCCTCAGCAAGAGGCTGCAGGTACTCCCTGCACTCCCTGAGACCTATAGAGCTGCATCCATCCGTCAGGATCTCAATCTAATTTGAGGTCTCTGATGTGTCTTCAATATTTCTCTTGGGTCTACTTCTCACTCAATTGTTCCTCTATCTTCTTCCATTCTTGGATTGAATTTCTGAAGGCTACACTGGCAAGATGTAACTGGCAGATAGAAATCTTCTGTTTATGTATATGCCCACAAGCTATTACTAGAGTAATGGAAACAGATTCCGTTTGTTGTATGGTTTGTGAAAAGTGCCACTGATTTCACATTGTTGGCCTTTTTGCATCGTAGTCTTTAAGATCCCATCTTATTGGGTCACATAAATTTATGATAGTAGTGTCATCTTTAGAACTGGTCTACAGTCAACTTTTTGATGGCAAATATGGTCCACCATGTATTTTGAATTCTTTCTAGGAGTGTACTTACTGGAGGATATTGAGCTATATGTTCCCATTAATGCAGCCTGTGCATTTAAGTAACATGCCAGGAGTTCAAGAAATTACTTGGCTTCTCATGTCAGTTGAGTAGCTGTTCTGCTAACATCTGTGCTCAAATATGCAAGAGAACAAAAGACCTAACTTAGCAATAAGGTATTTTCCATGTGTGGAGCCCTCATAAATGTACTAAATTGGTGCACTAGTGAAGATCACCACTGTACAGATAGCTAATATGAGCTCTGTAGAGAACACATCTATGTAAGATTCTGAAGGACACAGAGGTTTTGAGTACAGGTCCCTAGAGAAGTGAGTGATATCTTTGGCACTTAACCAGATAATACAATCTTCTGAGGAAAGGCAGAAGAATATAGTTGTAAGCAAGTGGGAGGGGATAACTTAAAAAATCAAAGAAAATAACAACAACAACAACAACAATAATAATAGTTACTGAAATAAAAAATATTACCTCATGAATTCCAAAGTGAGCGTAGGAATCAAAATAATAATCTCTGGATGTCATCTCTTCTGGACTGATGAGCTTTGCCATCTTGCCTCGGCCCGGGCAGCTTGGTTGCAATGGGACATGTATAACAGATTGAACTGGCTTTGGAACAACAGCAGGCTGAGGAGGCTGGGATGGGATAGGGCAAACCTAGGAGAACATGGAATATTTTTAAGAGGCATCATTAAAAGCAAACGTTTTTCTCTATGTCTAGCATAGTGATATTATTGTGACCATCTAGGAGACAGTAAGACCAAAGACACATGGGATATCATAAACGAAATTTAGGCTGCCTTCTGTTCCTGGCTCTTTAATTTATTAGCTGTCTTGGAAAATTTCCTTAATGGCATTTTCCTTGATATTCCTCTGTAGATACCTACATCAGTGCAAAGTAACAGCAAATTATTGGTGTTGCCTGAAGTGACTCCAAATATTAACACAAGGCAGTTAAGAGCTAGGTTTTCATCTTTAGTGTCTTTTTCTGTCAAACTGCTACAGCTTTGTGAGAGGTAAGTTGTAATAAATAAAAAGTTCCCCTGCAAAGAAGACCTCATAATTAAACGATTTTGAACACAGTGTTGCCAACAAGAAGGACAGGACTCACAATTGATTCTTAATTGTCAGGTAATGTTTCTGACTGTGTTGATGAGATAGGTCTAAGAATGCTCGCGATATCTGAAAGTATGTGATGTTGAGGGTCAGCATGTCCAGAAAGCACTGTAGGGAGCTGTGAGGGATATACGATCCCTTAATTTAGTTTCCTGGTGTTGGGAGATGCAGGAGCTATGTGCTACCAACACCCCCTGGCCCATTGCACTTCATTTTTCCTTGCATATTGCATCTCCAACGCCACAGAGCCAGAATGCTCACACCTCCTTGACTTGGATTTAACACCTGTAGCACCTAAGGCAGAAGACAGAATGTTTCACAAACATGAGACTCAGACCGTGGTTTGGTCCATAAGTACATCTGCATCTTTCATCATTAACATGAAGCAAAATGCTGAAAACTGAGAAAGACCGAGCAAGATGCTACAGCTTCACAAGTCATGAAGAGCTTCATATATTAAGAAGGACAATCCTACTTAAAATACATCACCTCCTCTTGTACTTTAAAAAAAAATTTTGGACTTAGTAGTTTCCCAGTGGGGACTAGATTTGCCTGAGCCTCTCCTAGATACTTCTGTGAAGTTCACTCTGTCTCCTATAGCTTGATACTGTGAGACATTAATCCATTGTACTCTCTCTGAATAGCAACGATTAACCTAGTTCTAGCACCAATTAGCTTAGTTCAGCTTACTTCAATATATATATTAAAAAAAAATCACCAAACACAAAAAACCCAACATTTTTTCCCTTCTTCAATTAAAGATTTAAATGTGTCATCATTTGATGCTATCTTTGGTCCATCTGTGAAACAAGTATACTAGTGGTTTATTTTCCTGTAACACCTTTCATCCCTAGAGATCCAGAAGTGCTTTATTTATGTGTCTTTTCTATTTCTGATGTTTTTTACTCTATTACCTCACCCCGTTCACCTCCCACCCAGAATACAATTGTTTCCAATTGGTATTTGTATTTCTGTCCTGTCTAGTTTTTAAATGTCCATCTGCAGGAATTTATCTTAAGAGACTATCTCCTTGCCCATTCATTGCAAGAAACACCTTGACAGCTCAACCCTTCCAGATTTAATCTTCATACTTTCAATTACATACTTGAGGTTATATACCAACATTTTTCTCCATTGGTGTGCAGACTATCAAATTTTTGCAGTTACCTTGCCCTGTAGTCCTTTTGGTATTTGTCTACTGGATTACAAAGACTCATGGAAAAACCTTTTTATGCTAAGGATGTGAAGTTCACAAGAAGTGCAAAATAGCCCGTAATGAAGGGGTTCCAACTGAGACCAGATGAGACAAACATTCAACTGCTTGGAGACAAGGATGTTATATATGTCTGCATTAGGTACATGTTTTTAGGACCAGTAAAAGAATGTTTGCCTTTCACTGTGGATTTTGTTTTTCTTAATGGAGGCTTTATATTGTAATATTTTTCAAAATCAGGATGAAATAGGCAGTTCCTCAGCAGCAGAATCTGAAGCAGAATCTACTTTCCGTTTGATAAAAACTACGCTCGGTTTATTTTAAATTGCAGATAACTATGAGTTCAATGCAACTGCAAATCTCTCTAAACTCTAAAACTGCAAATCTATCCAGATACTGTAAGAAAATTGGGAGAGAGAACTGATTCTTAAAACTGCTTACTTTGAAGCTATTCCTTTTTTAGCCAGTTCAAAGCCAATCGCCGCTCTGAACTTTCTACACAGAACATCTGAAATGCCAGATCAAACTGTCATAGACAAACCTGTCCATTTCTTATCAGCAGGAAATTAATTGTCCTTTACAGACAAGTATAGCTTAGAGTACATTACAACTGCTACATGCAAGGTTACCTAAGGTAATGATGATAGTAAAAATATTGTGAAAACACTGAGGCATGTTCTGAAATCTGAGGCTCTATTGTTCACTTTAAAATAAAGCCCCTGTCCAGAACAACTGAGACTGAGCAGTTATACAAGGAACTTGGCTATACACTAAGTGTCCAAATCCTCAGAAAGTCAAAGCAAAAGATGCAAGCAGGTCTTCAGTATGACAGAGGCATGGCTGGCATATTTAGGCTGCTGCAGAAATAACACAAAGTAGCAAGAAGGACAGCAAAGATCACTAGGGTTTGCAAGCCTGTTATTCATTTGAAAGTTAAAAATTAATTCAGATATCTAAATGTAAATACAAGGTAAGAACTGTGATACCTTTGTGGATCTGAGCCAGGATACTATATCCTGTCAAGAATGCTTAATGGGGACACTCTTTGGGGAAAAGCCAGAATCTTCTTAGTGAGAGGTCACAAATTAAGCAAGCAAATTTCCGGTTTGGTATAAAGAAATAGTTCTTCCCCCTAACAGAGGCTAAGCACTGAAACAAATGCTTAGAGGGTCTGTGTGGTCTCCAACATTGTAGATTGCAAAACTCAGCTGGAGAAGGTCCTTAGCAGCCTGATCTAGCTTTCATGTTCTCTTTTATCTGAGTAGGATGCTGGACTAGGTGACCTCCAGAGGGCCTTTCTACCCATATTATTCTCTACTAGTAAGACATGGACAGTTATATTTGTTATATTTGTACTATGCAGGAGATATAGGTGGCAATGACAGGATAAACTTATAAACCTGAGGCTAGTGTAGACTATGGGATAGGTTATTGTGATGGATCAATCAAGATGGAGTTAATTCCTACATTGCCAGGACATCTGGGTATTCGATACCATATAAGGTCAAGCTCAGGTATAAAGGCAAGAAGCCAGGGGCATGACCTCTCTCCTGCTGGTGGTCCTGGTGGGCTCCTTCTCAGCCTCTGTTTTATGATTGCTCTTCCCAGCCACCGGGGGCAGGGGAGGGGTGAGTGAGTGGCAGGTAGTTTTAGCTGCCAGCTGGCGGGGGGCTGGGGCTAAACTACCACAGTCCTTCTTGGTGAGCTAGCCAGGAGAAATAAAAAGGTTGGGAAAAGGACGAGCTGATCAGAGTGTGTTAAAGTTCACTGTATTAGTTAAGTGGTCACAATGTTTCTTTGTTTGCCCACGCTGCTGTGTCATCTGAATTCCTGTATGTCCCATGTGCTCCCTGTGGGGCTTTTTATTACATCTGGGAAAAGGATTAGGTTTATCATATTGCTGTCCTGTATGATATCAACCTATGAGATCGTGATTTTGTTTCTTACACATCTTTATTGGTATTTTTATAAGATATTGATGATATTTCTGTACCTTGGGTGCCATCCCTCTGAATTTATAGGTAATCGCACCCAGTCTACGGGCAAGACAGAGGGCAGGTGAATTTCCCCCTGTTTCTTCACCTCCCTTTTCTCCTCCAGCTTAGGTGCAGCAGTTTTTGAGGATTTTGAACACCTGGTAATATTCAAGCTAGCATGCTCTTGTTGCTATGTCTTCTGAATCTGTGTCAGGTCATATACAGGGTTACAAAAGGATGTGTTAAGAATATTGCCCACAGATCTGCCCTGAGGTTGGATGGTCACGGGTGAAATGGCATGTGGGAGAACATGGGCAGGTATCTAGAGAATTTCTCACCTCTGATGGTTTGGAGTTTCACTCCTGAACAACTGCAGGACCCTGATGAGGTGAGAGAATATTTAAAAGGAAAATGCTCTCGCCATTCCAAAGAAGCACAACTTACCGCACTGTGCTGGGCCCTGGCCAGTATCTATCAAACACTGCTCAACATCATGCAGCACCCACAGGGCAAAGCAGGGAGTTAAAAAACCAACAGGCACTATGGCTACTCCCACCGTGGCACTGAATGCTGCAGCTGCTCAGACCCTAGTCACAGGCACTGTGGCTACCCAGACCCAGGAAGCAAGTGCTTCAGCTGAATCAGAGAACCAACCTGTGCCTGTAACAGTTGCCCTTGTCCATAAAACAAAATACACAAAGAAATCAGTTCTCTTAGTGAGGGAAGATGATGACCCA
This sequence comes from Caloenas nicobarica, assembly GCF_036013445.1. Classification (NCBI taxonomy): domain Eukaryota; kingdom Metazoa; phylum Chordata; class Aves; order Columbiformes; family Columbidae; genus Caloenas; species Caloenas nicobarica. Next base: position 85,424,199 of record NC_088245.1, on the reverse strand, counting down.
GTCCCATCACAAGAACAGGAGGAGGAGGCAGAACCAAAGATAATCACCCGATCTCTATCCCCAGGTGAGCTGCCAGATATGCAAAAGGATTTCAGCCACCGGGATGGCAAGCACATCGTTTCTTGGCTGATCCAATGCCAGGATAACGAGGCTGGTAGCTTGGAACTAGAGAGTAGGGAAGCTGAGCAACTAGAATCCCTGTCTGGGGAAGGGAGCATTGACAAGGCAATTGGAAAAAAGGCACAAACCTTCAGCCTCTGGAGGTGACTTCTCTCAGGCATGAAGGAAAGGTACTCCTTCAAGGAAAATGTTACTTGTCACCCAGGCAAGTGGACTACCATGGAGAAAGGTATCCAGTACTTGAGGGAATTAGCTGTGCTGGAGGTGATTTATAATGACATCGATAAAGACAATTTACCCACAGATCCTGATGAAATCCAGTGCACATAACCCATGTGGCCGAAGTTCCTGCAGAGTGCACCATCGTCCTATGCTAGCTCATTGGCAGTAATGTCCTGGAAAGAAAGCAAGGGACAAACGGTGGATGAATTGGCTGGCCATCTCCGGCAATACGAGGGAAGTCTATATTCCTCCCTGCAGGCCTGCATCTTGGCTGTGGAGAAACTGCCAGACGTGCTAGCTGAAAAACTATCCCGAGAGTTCCAGCATTTTGAAGACAAGTTTCGCTCCCCACCTGTATGGCCTAGGGTCTCAGCTACTCGGAATAAGCATATCTCCAACCAAGATAGAGGGTATACAAAACAGGGCACCCTGTGGTTTTTCCTGCATGACCATGGAGAAGACATGAGGAGGTGGGATGGGAAACCTACCTCAGTCCCAGAGCACAGGTACATGAGTTGAAAGGAAAGACAACCTCAGGCGGAGATTATGCCAGGAAAAATGCTGTCCCAGATTCCAGCGGGCAGTTCCCCAGATATAGTAGAAGAGCTGATCTTGCTTCTGACCCTCTTGAAGGGACTTCTGATTCATTCTTGCAAAAAGGGGGCAATGAGTACCACAACCAGGACTACAGGGATCCTGCCTCCGGCCAGGTGGAGGAGAGGAATAACTGGGTTTATTTGACTCTGTGGATTTGATGGCCTGGAACGTCAGAGCCACAAGAGTGCAAGACTCTAGTGGACACCAGGGCCCAATGTATTCTAATTCCATCAAACTCTGAAGGGGCAGAATCCACCAGCATTTCTGGAGTGACTGGGGAATTGCAACAGTTGACTGTGTTAGATGCTGAATCATGGAGTCATTTTGGTTGGAAGAGACCCTCAAGATCATTGAGTCTAACCATAACCTAACTCTAGCACTAAACCATGTCCCTGAGGACCCCGTCTAAATGCCTTTTAAACACCTCCAGGGATGGTGACTCCATCGCTTCCCTGGGCAGCCTGTTCCAATGCCTGACAACCCTTTCCATGAAAAATGTTTTCCTAATATCCAATCTAAACCTCCCCTGGTGCAACTTGAGGCCATTTCTTCTTTTCCTATCACTTGCTACTTTGCGGAAGAGACTGACACCCTTCGTGCTACAACCTCCTTTCAGGTAGTTGTAGACAGCAAGAAGGTCTCCCCTCAGCCTCTTTTTCTCCAGGCTAACCAGCCCCAATTCCCTCAACCGCTCCTCATAAGACTTGTGCTCCAGACCCCTCACCAGCTTCATTGCCCTCCTCTGCACTCTCTCTAGTACCTCAATATCTTTCCTTTAGTGAGGGGCCCAAAGCTGAAAACAGTATTCAAGGTGGGGCCTCATCAGCACCGAGTAGAGTGGCACAATTACTTCTCTAGTCCTGCTGGCCATGCTATTCCTGACCCAAGCCAGGATGCTGTTGGCCTTTTTGGCCACCTGGGCACACTGCTGGCTCATATTCAGCCAGCTGTCAACCAACAGCCCCAGATCCCTTTCTGCCAGGCAGCTTTCCAGCCACTCTTTCATGAGCCTGTAGTGCTGCCTGGGGTTGTTGCAACCCAAGTGCAGAACCCAGCACTTGGCCTTGTTAAACCTCACACAATTGGCCTCAGCCCAACGATCCAAATCCCTCTGTATGGCCTTCCTACCCTCAAGCAGATCAACACACCCACCCAATTTGGTGTCATCTGCAAACTTACTAAGTGTGCACTCAATCTCCTCACCCAGGGAGGATGAGTCTGACTGGAAAGGACTGGGAACAGCACCCTGTTGTGACTGACCCAGATGCTCCATGCATCCTTGGTATAGACTGCCTCAGAAAAGGGTAGTTTAAGGACCCAAAAGGGTACTGGTGGGCTTTTGGCATAGCAGCCGTGGAGACAGAGGACATCAAACAGCTATCTACCTTGCCCAGTCTCTCAGAGGACCCTTCTGTTGTAGGACTGCTGAGGGTCAAAGACCAACAGGTGCTGATTGCTACCACAACAGTGCACTAGTGGTAATATCACACTGTTCGAGACTCTTTGATTTCTATCCATAAGTTGATTCGTCAACTGGAGAGCCAAGGAGTGATCAGTAAATCACTCACCCTTTAACAGTCCCATATGGCCAGTGAGGAAGCCCAGTGGAGAGGGGAGATTAACAGTAGACTATCGCAGCCTGAATGAAGTCACACTACCATTAAGTGCTGCTGTGCCAGACATGCTAGAGCTCCAGAATGAACTGGAGTCCGAGGTAGCCAAGTGGTATGTGACAACTGACATTGCTAATGCATTTTTCTCTATTCCTTTGGCAGCAGAGTGCAGGCCACGGTTTGCTTTCACCATCCAGTATACCTGGAACTGACTGCCAGGGGTAGAAAGAGAGCTCCATCATTTGTCATGGACTGATCCAGACTGCACTGGAGCAGGGCAAAGCTATGGAACACCTGGAACACATTGACAACTTCATCATGTGGGGTAACACAGCAGAAGAAGTTTTAGAGAAAGGTAAGAGGATTCTTCTGCAAGCCAGTTTTGCTATAAAACAAAGTAAGGTCAAGGGATCTGCACAGGAGATCCAGTTTTTAGGAGTAAGATGGCAGGACAGACGTCCTCAAATTCCAGTGGATGTGGTCAACAAAATAGCAGCTGTGTCTGCACCAGCTAATAAAAAGGAACCATAGACTTTCTTGGAGGTTGTGGGTTTTTGGAGAACACACATTCCAAGTTATAGTCAGATTGTGGGTCCTCTCTGTCAGGTGACCCAGAAGAAGAATGATTTTAAGTGAGGCACCGAGCAGCAGCAAGCCTTTGAAAAAATTAAGCAGGAGATAGTCCATGCCATGGCTCCTGCGCCAGTCCAGGCATGACAAGATGTTAAAAATGTGCTCTACACTGCATCTGGGGAGAATGGCCCTACCGGGAGCCTTTGGCAGAAAGCACCAGAGGAGACTTGAGGTTAACCTCTGGGGTTTTGGAGTCAGGGATACAGAGGATCCAAGGCCCGCTACACTCCAACTGAAAAGGAGATATTGGTAGCATACAAAGGGGTTCGAACTGCTTCTGAAGTGGTTGGTACTGAAGCACAGCTCCTCCTGGCACCTCAACTGCCGGTGTTGGGCTGGATGTTCAAAGGGAAGGTCTCCTCCACTCATCGTGCAGCTGATGCCATGTGGAGTAAGTGGGTCTCATTGATCATGCAACAGGCTTGAATGGAGAACCTAGATCACCCAGGGATCTTAGAAGTGATCACAGACTGGCCAGAGGGTAAGGATTTCAGAGTATTGCCAGAAAAGGAGGTGACACATGCTGAAGAGGCCCCACTGTATAATAAGTTACCTGAGGATGAGAAGCAATATGCCCTATTCACTGGTGGATCCTGTCATATTGTGGGAAAGCATCAGAAATGGAAAGCTGCTGTATGGAGTCCCACATGGCGAGTTGCAGAAGCCACTGAAGTACAAGGTAAATTAAGTCAGTTTGCAGAGGTAAAAGCGAACCAACTGGCTTTAGACATTGCTGAATGAGAAAAATGGCCAGTGCTTTATCTCTATTGATTCATGGATGGTGGCAAATGCCCTGTGGGAGTGGTTACAGCAATGGAAGAAGAGCAACTGGCAGCACAGAGGCAAACACATCTGGGCTGCTGAATTGCAGCAAGACACTGCTGCCCGGCTAGAGAACTTGCCTGTAAAAATGTGCCACATAGATGCCCATGTGCCTAAAAGTCAGTCCACTGAAGAACATCAAAACAACCATCAGGTTGATCGAGCTGCCAAGATTAAAGTGTTTCAGGTAGATTTGGACGGGCAACACAAAAGTGAATTATTTATAGCTCAGTTGGCCCATGATGCCTCAAGTCATCAAGGAAGGGATGCAACATACAGATAGGCTCATGATTGAAGGGTGGACTTGACCATGGACACTAGTGCACAGGTAATTCACAATTGTGAAACATGCGCTACAATCAAGTAAGCCAAGCAGTTAAAGCCTGTGTGGTATGGGGGCTGATGGCTGAAGTATAAATATGGGGAGGCCTGGAAGACTGACTGTATTACACGCCCACAAACCCAACATGGCAAGTGCTATGGAAGCAGCCACCAGATGGCTGGAAACATTTGCTGTGCCCCATGCCACTGTCCGAAACAATATCCTGGGCCTTGAAAAGCAAGTCCTATGGTGACATGCCACCCTAGAGAGAATTGAGTCAGACAACGGGACTCATTTCTGGAACAACCTTATAGACAATTGGGCCAAAGAGCATGGCATCGAGTGGATATATCACATCCCCTTTCATGCACCAGCCTTCAGGAAAATCAAACAGTACAATGGACTGTTAAAGACTACACTAAGAGCAATGGGTGGTGGAACTTTTAGAAACTGGGATTCAAATTCAGCAAAAGCCACCTGGTGAGTTAACACCAGGGGATCTGCCAATCGAGCTCCACACACCATAGTGGAGGATAAAGTCCCTGTGATGCGAATAAAAATGTGTAGGGGAAAACAGTCAGTGTTACTCCTGCCTTGGGCAAAGGCAAACCCATCCATGAGATTGCTTTTGCTCAGGGATCTGGGTGCACTTGCTGGGTGATGCTAAGGAATGGAGGAGTCTGATGTGTACCTCAGGGGGATTTGATTCTGGGTGAGAATACTCCCATAATGTGAATTGTGTGATGGTAATTGCTGCGTAATACTACCAGTACCAATACTAATACACCAGACTAACAATATTCAGCAAGTGTCTTTTAGGTTAATGAAGAATGAACTTCAACAAAACTCAAAAAATGCAGCAAAGATGGAACCAGAGCTGTCTCCAACAACTGGTATCCAGCCATCTCCTCGAGATCAATGCCTTTGACATGCAAACCGTGAGCACAAACTACATGTTCCAGATGCAGCATGCAGCAATACAACAGTCCAACATGGCACTCCATCTTTCCTGCCTGTCCTGATAGACAGAGTCCAAAATCATGGACTCAATGAACATTCCAAAGGAATGAGACTATGCCATGAACTAAGGGAGAAAATATCTGTGTGTATATGTGCATATATATATATGTGTACATGTATACCCTAAGGGTGGTAGGTAGTTGTAGCACGTGGGTACATGTAAGACCTGAACATGACATAAATAATATAGAATACGAGATGGAATGTGCTGCATCAGTCAAGATGGGGTTCATTTCTACATTGCCAGGACATCCAGGTATTCAATACCTTATAAGGTCAAGCTCAGGTATAAAAGCGAGAAGCCAGAGGTGTGGCCTGGGTCAGCTCCTTCTTGACCACATGGTTTAGTGCTTTTGTATTTCTGGCATGAGTTGCAGTTCAGGGCAGGGGGGGAGCGGTTTCAGTGTGAGCAGTGGCCAAGGCAACGGGAGAGTTTCAGCATGACCTCCAGTGGGAGCCTGCTTACCGCTGCTGCGGGGCTGCCATGTGGTGGTATCACAGCATGGATCCAGTTGTTCTGTGTAACCATCACTTTTGCAGGTTCTTTCATTATTGCTGTTGTAACTGCTTATTTGGTTTTTTTTCTTTGGTGTTCCGTTAAACTGTTTTTATCCCAACCCACAAGTTCTGCCTTTGTTTTCTGATTGTCTTTCCCATCCCACCAGGGGTGGGGGAAGGTTTTAGCTGCCGACTAGGGGACGCTGGGGCTAAACTATGACAGTTATAAATTTGGGTTTATAGATTTGTACACACAATAGGAACAGAACCTGTTTTCATGAGATTAAAAACCGCACACTGTGAGAAGAACACAAGAACAAGACATTCTGGAATGAAAAGCTTTTGAAGCTCCATGTAACTGAATTGGACTGAAATGACAGGAAACAAGATGACAGAATGTAAAGAAGGGAATAAATTTGAATATTTGTAGCATTTATAGAAGTCTAAGTGGTTCTAGACCATTCTGTGCACCCGTGCAGGTAACAAAAATGCTCTTCATCCAACCTATCCTCTTGACTGCTTGCTTACTCCACATTACAGTGCAGCTTGGGTACAGCAGCAAAAAGCAGGTGATAAATTGTAGTTATGGATGTTGACATTTAAATTAAGTTGTGTTCTTTTTTATGAAGATGGAGATTTTGCAATGCATGTAAAGTAGAAGGTCCAGTGTAGGGCATTAAAAGTCCTAGTTCAGCATAGGACAGAAGGAAATAAGGGACAAATGTTATTACTGTAATAATAACTGAAATTTACTCTTTGCAAAGTACCTCATGGAAGGATAGAGAAGAATTATTTAAAAAGTGCTGAAAGGTACCTTTCTTCAGGACAAGGTCACATTTTTATTATCTTGGGCATGTGATAGACCTAATGTCTGTTATTGGTTTAGATTTAATGTCACAGACCTAACTGCAACACCTTGGTTTACAAGATCTCTGTTACAAGGAACAGCTGGAGAAATGCCTTGTGCTTTCGCCTGTAGTTTGTTGTGCAGAGCAGATGGTCTGTCACTAGACTCTGTTGCCCATCTGTTTGTTTGAAGCCCTCTAAGTGTCATGAGGAGTGAGCTAAGTTGCATGGTGAGGAGTTTCTCAAGTGCTGGCCAAAGTCTCAAACCTGCTTCTATTGAAGTCAGAGTTTCACAGCTTCAGCTGGGTGGGGTATCATGTTGTAGAACCATTACCCTTTGGTGGATAATATTAAAAGTGAAGTACAGCTGGCAGATGGCTAAATTCATTTTTCATTTAATGGAGTAGAGACTAAGTTACTACAATCAATAATCTGAAAATGAATCCCCACATATAACTATGCTGTTCCCTCCAAATATACAGCATATGGATTTGTTACAGCGTAATGGTCTCTGTCACATGAGTCAAGAATCTGAAAGGTAGAGTATTAAATATTAAATATGAGGTTTAACATTCATGAAGGAGGCAAGATGTGATGTTCTGTGGCGTGATGTTCTATGGTTTTGTTTCCATTCTTCAGTGCAATCAGGAATGGAAGAGGTGGATATACTCAAGCACCCTGGTTATTTTGACACCTATCAGTAAAACTGGCAGGCTGAGAAATACAGGCCAGACGATCAGGACTATAGTGTTTCTGAGAGACATTTCAGACTTCGCAGTGTTTTCTGGCTTAGTACCATATATATCAGGACAGTTAGGAATAGCATACTTTCTAATAGAGCTCTTCTGAATTTGGTGCCTTGCTAATAAGTATGGGCCTTTTGGTGTTTGTATGTTACAGCAGCCTTTCTTCTGTTCCAGAGTCCCGTTTGGAAAGTTGGTTCTGGTGTGTAAATCACAGAAGAGCACAAACTGCAACCAGCAGCCTCACAAGGCCAGCAGCTCTCCCAGGTTGCAGCATGTGGTCTTATATAGATTTACAGCTACGTCTGACATGGTAACACTGCACATTCCTGCTTTCCACTGGGGCATCCCATCCCTTTTAAAGATTCATGAAAGGCAAACAAAACCAAATGAAGAAAAAAAAAAAACCTTCCTATTGGTTTAAGCCTCTCCTTTCCTGACCAAAGATGGTGAGAATTTCATTTTATTTCATCATTCTTCACTCCTTTGGTAGAAGCTGAGACATTACAATAGTGAAAAACAGGAAGGTGCCTTAACGAGTGGTCCTCACCCTATTTATGTTGACTGGGTGAAATTCTGATATCATCATGGGAATTTAAAATTAAAAACTGAGGTCAACTGTGAGAGCTAAGAACGTTATTCCCAGCCATATGTTACATATTTGGTATTACTTCTATCAAAATTTGAAGTGCACCTAATAGCCATTGAAGGCCAGGGAGCACTGAAATTGACTGATCACCATGGAATACTATTCCTTCTCTTCCATTCAGTTATCCAGACTTTCCTTCTGAGATTTCTGGTTTTCAGGAGTTTTGACAGATCTCTTCTCTTTGCAGCACTACATCCAGAGCTCTCTAAAACAAAGCAATCAAGATGTACAGATACAAGAAGGGGAAACAGCCTGTTATTCTGACAGGGCTATTAGAGGCTTAGCTTTTGTGGTAGTTCGGAGGGAAGGTTTGAGGTATGCCTATTACTTGCCTATTGTTGAAAGTGACAAAAGAGGAGAATCTGATAGCAGCATTTTACATTTGAATTAGGCCATAGCCTCTGGGAAATAAAGCCCTTTTCCAAATTTAGTGTCATTTTATTTCTGATTTGCCTTTCAAGGAGTTGCACAAGGGGAAGAAATATTTGTGCATTAATAAAATGCATCAGGTCTTCCAGCTGATTTTGAAATATTGGTCACAAACACAAGTAATCTAAAAATAAACTGTACCGATTTGATTCCTGGGCATTCATTGCAACCTCTATATTTGGTAGCAAAAACTGTTAACATTAAATGCACTGATACTCATATTTTAATATCCCATCAGGCAAGTATGTCTATACTAACAATACTCAGCTACGTTCAGCTGTTCAGGGGCCAAACTCATACTACCACTTCCAACTCTCATAATCAGGTTTGGCATAGCAGAGTGAGAAGGTTGCTGGAACAGCACTGGCTTAAACTACAATTAGTCTTTCCCTTCCCCTTGTATTCTGCAATACAAGTAGTCAAATAGCACCAGTCTTGCCTCATTTTTTGAGATGGGACATAAACCCTCAGATTTACATGTGGCTATGAGTGGAGTCTTCAAGTCCTATCAATCCAGCACTAGTTCTAGGGAACCTGGGTATTGTGAGGCAGTAGCTGGAACAAGGCTAATAGTTCTTCCTGTGTGCACATGTACACTGATAGTTCAGGGTTCCTGGTGGGTGATGTTCTCTGCTGCTTGGGTAGATTTGGCACTTTGCAAACAATTACGATGAATAAATTGTTCCATGCTATGTTTCCCTGGGAGTAGCTCAAACTCTATATTGTTATTTAGCAAGTCATGATTCAGTTCTGAAGAGAAGCTGCTAAATGAATGTATACTGTGATTAAGTTACAAAAGACATACCCATCATTAACCAGTTGACATGATAAATGCTTTCTGATCACCTGCAAAATCAGAGGATATTTTTCAAGTTTTAGACCCTTCTGCATGATAAGAGGGAGACAGAAGATTAAGTAATACATTGTTTGGAAGCAGAGTGCTTAGTTTATATATAACTAATAATTAATAGATGTATTGTAAGTAAGAAACTAATGAATTATAACTAACTTCATCAATTATTTCTTAGTATAGATATATTGTATGTTAAAAAATTCTTAAAATTGTAATTAATATGTAATAATTGTGTGAATATAAGCAACGCAAGAGTGTCCAGTCATTGGAGCATTTATGGAGGATGATCCCCAGAGCTCCCCAGCGCTGTCAATAAAGAATGCCTGCTTAACAGTATAATTGTTTATTTCTCCGTTTCAGTTCCTTTTTCTCCTGTAATGTCAGGCTCAGTAAATAAACTAGTTGCACAAACTAGTTGGACTAACTGGGAGGAGGATCTTGGTTTCTCACTATTCTGCCCCTTCCCTTCTCTGTGTATCATCAGTGTCACCTTAATACTTCTTTTCTACAGTATAGCTCACAGTGTACATAGACTGTACAGGGAAATAAAAAGACTGCCCTTTCACTTATCTGCAGAGTCCAAATTTCAGTGTACAAGACCCTATAAAAGACGCCTCCATAATGTGTGGTGTGTCACCCACCTGGGTGATTTAACTCCACATAAATTCTGAATTATAGATTATTTATCATCACAGCTAAGACACCATGAATGGTGCATAGGAATCTATAGCCAGAACGTAAGGGGCCTGTTAACAAATGGTAATTAGTTGTATTTTAAGGATGACTAGGCAATTCAGCTCTCTTCGTGAAATGAAATTCTTTTTAAGGACAAGGTCGTTTTCTGAGGCACGAAACCCTAGCTCTGTTAGCAGTTGTTTTCACTTTGTGATCAACTATATGCCAGTGAAGATGTGCTACTGTTATCTGGAACAGTGAGCAGAGATGTAAACGTGACTGATGGTTTTAATTCATCTTCAAGTGAAGAGAGATATGTCCCAGATTACTTTAAAACCCCGCACATCACATGGCACAGCTTGTGGTAGAAATAGCAACAGAAGTTACAGGAGCCTGTACCGAAAATATAAAAGTTGAACGCAGTGAAGAGGAAGAATGTGTCACAGATCATTGCATAAAGAGTTACAAAGCTACAATTCCAGAGATGTGTGAACTTTCTATTGTGACATTCTTGTTGGTTGCTACTGTATTGCTGCTGCATAAGTGACTGCCTTGCTGAACAGAATAATGGTTCCAGTAATGTACAAATAAACCAGAAGTGATATACACCCTTGTAAGAAACTCCTCAAGATGGACACAAAAGAAACTGGACGATTGGGTAGTGAGGTGGACTGTGAACTGGATGAAGGAAAGAAGACAGAGAGTTATGGTCAATGGGGCAGAGTCTAGTTGGAGGCCTGTATCTAGTGGAGTCCCTCAAGGGTCGGTACTGGGACCAGTACTATTCAATATATTCATCAACAACTTGGATGAGGGAATAGAGTGACTGCCAGCAAGTTTGCTGATGACACCAAACTGGGAGGAGTGGCTGACATGCCAGAAGGCTGTGCTGCCATCCAGCGAGACCTCAACAGGCTGGAGAGTTGGGCAAGGAAAAATTTAATGAAATATAACAAGGGCAAGTGTAGAGTCTTGCATGTGAGCAAGAACAACCCCAGGTTCCAGTAGAAGTTGCGGAACAACCTGTTGGAGAGCACTGTAGGGAAAAGGGACCTGGGGATCCTGGTGGTCAGCAGAATGACCATGAGCCAAGAAGGCCAATGGCATCCTGGGGTGTATTAGAAGGGGGGTGGTTAGTAGGTCGAGAGAGGTTGTCCTCCCCCTCTACTCTGCCCTGGTGAGACCGCATCTGGAATATTGTGTCCAGTTCTGGGCCCCTCAGTTCAAGAAGGACAGGGAACTGATTGAGAGAGTCCAGCATAGGACAACAAAGATGATTAGGGGAGTGGAGCATCTCTCATATGAGGAAAGGCCGAGGGAAATGGGTCTCTTGAGCTTGGAGGAGACTGAGGGGTGACCTCATTAATGTTTATAAATATATAAAGGGTGAGTGTCACGAGGATGGAGCCAGGCTGTTCTCAGTGATAACCGATGATAAGACAAGGGGCAAAGGGTGCAAACTGGAACATAGGAGATTCCACTTAAATATGAGAAGAAACTTCTTCACAATGAGAGCAATAGAACACTGGAACAGGCTGCCCAGGGAGGTTGTGGAGTCTCCTCCTCTGGAGACATTCAAAACCCACCTGGACACATTCCTGTTTAACCTGATCTAGGTGTTCCTGCTCCAGCAGGGGATTGGACTAGATGATCTTTCGAAGTCCCTTCCAGTCTCTAACATTCTGTGATTCTGTGACAAAATGGAAAGGGAACAAAAATACTTCAGTACTTTAAAACTAGTTTACATCACCCTGGCAAATGCATGAAATGTGTTGAGAAAAAGGAGGGGGCTACTGCTCCCATTATCAATGCTCATTATGTGTTTCTTCTAGGAGAAGTTGGTGTACCACTGGACAGCCTCTTCCCCACCTCATCATCATCTTGACTGATTCTCTGGTGACATAGGGTACAAGAACCAGCAAGTGCTAGTCAACTATAAAACCAGTTATTTGGGGGTCTTTCTCAGTATCAGGCAGTAAGCTGAAATTCACATGAAAAAGTAGAGCGTTGCTATTTTTAGATGCTAATTATTTTTACAAAAATAACCAGAGTATTCTATCTGTACAAATTATTTTCTAAAATTAGCAGAAAAGTTAATGGAAGCCTTCCTCTGCTTAGCAAATTTCTAATTACCTGATCCCTGAATGTCACTTCACATCTGATAACCCCATCATTCTCTTCCCCTCTTACTTAGCTTCACAGATGTTTCACAACAGTTCTAGGAAGACATTCCTGTATTATGAGAGAGGGGAAAAAATTTCCAATTGATCACCTACTCCATCTCTTAGCCAAGCTTTTGATCTACACTTCAGTGTTATTTCAGATGTAGTTCAGCTCTAGAGGATGTCTCTGCCTAAGAAGTATCCAGGTTTATCTGATACCTGTATTTCTAATTACTAGACTGTGTTTTAAGGTATTATAGAACTCAGAGTTTAGGAGAATGTTAAGGTAGTAACCTTTAAAGATTAACCAACCTTGTAACCACAGAATCTTTGTATAAACAGACCTTGTAACCATAGAATCTTTGCACATACCCTATTCTTAAAACTGACATTGATTTACAACATAGTCTTTTAAAACAGGTAACTGAGAAGTAACTGAGAAACATGTGAATGTTACTTAGCATTGCTTAAATAGATAGCTTGTGTTAGAATAGGCGTGGAATATGTTAATGGTTGTCAAGAACTGTAATGAACATATAATTTTTCTGTCAATATAAGCCATGTATGACCAACGAGTCGGCGGCGGACGTATGGAGGGACACCCCCAGTCCAGCCCCGTTGCTGAATAAGAAATGCTACTTTTAAAACCTTAAAACACGGTTTTAAGAGTCCATTACTTTTATGATTTTATGGTATCAATCCATTATTACTTTTTAACCCCTGCAAGATAAATGAGGACAGAAATGAGAAGACTGAGAAATGGCAGTTCTTGAGTTTAAGTGCCAAAGAAAATCAGCACACTGATTTACACAGTTCAGTGAAGCTTCAGAACTGCCAGCAAACAGGCACCAACACTAACAACAGTCATTTGGCACTACAATTTGTCAATTAGCAAAAAAAATTTTGTTTCCCTGCACAGAGTAAAGACACTCTACCACTTTAGAACCATAGCTCACTGGGTCTTAATGTGTTACAGCACAAATTTTTCTCTTGATCACCTGCAATAACCAGGCTGGCAGGTTGTTTTTGTCCTCTGTGTTGATTTTAAGTACATCTCACTGTGTAACTTCGAAGGACTCAGCCATCTCTTGGTGTGGGTTATCAGAGTCTTGCATCCTCCTGTGACTGACTGAACTAGAGGTGCAATGTGACTCTGAATCAAGCCCTAAAATGGAAGAAGGCTCACTGGAGATGGACAAGGGCGGTGTGCCCATAAAAACTCAGAGACTAATGCAGGGTGTGACTGACCACAGCTGTTGCAAAGAGGCTGACTTTATCTCAACACAAAAGGGACTAGACGGTGGCTTTTGTTTCAGATAAGCAGCTATCAAAACGATAGTTTAAATATTTCTCCCTGAGTTCATTAAAAGAGCATGAATGTTCCTGAGTAAGCTAGACTTGTGTGTGGGAAGTCATTACATGGCTCAGCCCAATATAACGTATAAAAGGTGAACAACTAACAGAATCATTTCAATGACAGCAATGGCCTTGAGCTGCCTTCAACTCATGTATTCCTCCCCTGTGACTGGGGACACCCAGTGTCATGACAGTGAGCATATTACACTGGTGTCGCGGTTGACATTCAAGCTTTATTTTTATCAGACTTAAAGGGCCCAATTGTAAACAAATCACTGGGGAGAAAACTGGCAGAAAGCCTTCAACTTGTGCTCAGGAGCCCCAGCTGCTAAAACAAAAATAGTAGCTTTTCTGCCTCACAAGCATGGTTAAGTGCATGGTGGGAGGAAAGTTCTGACTGTTCTCTCTTGGGTATGTGGAAGTTCAGGAAGACACATCTTTTCCAGATTTACAGTGAAGAGTGCACCTTCTCTTCCCTCGTGAGGCTTACCTTGGAGTAAGAATGTATGAATTATATACCAAATGGTTTCAGGTTAGTTAAAATATCACAAATAGTCTACCTTGAACCACCTCCATTCCTATTCATTAAGGGGCTGTCTCCATCCTGGCTTTTGCTGCTACCATTTCCCTCTCTTGCTGTTGCCATTTTCACAAGAGGTTGGGTGTTTTCTCTCAGCACTTCCATTAATGCTGATTCATAAGGCTGTGACAGATGCACCTGACCCCTTAACCAAACTTGCAGTAGTTTGGTACAGGGTCCAAAGGAGGAAAACGCCTGAGCCATAGCCAGGCCAAGAACTCCTCTAGTTTCAATCAGTTCTCTGAAAACCCACAAAGGAGCAAAGTGACACTGTGAGCATCAATGCATATAAGCTTGGAACACCAATCTTGCAATTAAAGTGAGTGACTTTTCCAAGACTCATTTATCAAGGAACAAAGAAAGTTGTGGGTACAAGGAGTCTCATTCCTACCTTTCCATTGCATGTGATTTGACTACAAGCCAGCTACTTTATTCCATAAATATGACAGCCTAGGTAAGCCTTCTTTGAGCTCTCCATACTAGGCAGAGTGGCTGCATGGCAGTGATCTCTCCTGGAGCTGGGATGCCTCTCAAGGCTTCTTCTTGAGGCAGAGACACCTTTTACCAGTGGCGGATCTTTGGTAAGTTACTGGTAGTATGCTGAATCAATACTAATGAAACATTACTAATCCATATTAATATAAACTTTGTATAAATAATTCCATTAGACATAAACCGTTGTCCGAGTCTGAGACTTAGATTTGACCTAGATGCACTTAGGCTCCATAAGGAGCTTAGAAAGCAAGAGGGTCTACTCTGAACCTTGTGACTCAATGGGAGGGTCTTTCTTACCCTTTTCATGTCCCATCTCTGTGTGAATCATTCTAACTCGATTCTAACTCAATTTTCCTTTGTATATTTCTTCCAAGCAGTAATTAATAAGGTGAACCTTGCCATCAAACTTGCTGAACCTCAGTAAATCATTACTATACTTTGTTAAATTTCATCTAGTTCACTGAAATCTATCACATTATTATATTACCTCAGTAAAACATATTGTGTTTCTGTCTTTCGAGTGAGCTGCATTCAACTCATCTGTGACAAAGACGGCATATGTTATTGTGTGCTGAGAGCAGGCACACGCTTGGCTAAGACTGACTGGAAATCTTCACCTGATTCATGGACACAAATGTAGAATGCTTTGTCCACAACATCTGACCTGTTATTCTGTGCAAAAAACAACTGCTACTTGCACCACAGTGTCAGCCGAAGCTGAATCTTTCCTGCAGGTCTCAGGCACGCAAGGGCAGCCTGCATTCTGCTACCCTATTTCTGCAGCTGACACATACCCTTTCAATGCTTTTCTGTTGACATCCCGTGTGGGTCCTGATTTTTCCTTCTTGTTGTGAAAAGCTTTGGCTCTGCCTAGTGCATTCACAAGAGCACGCAGGCAGCAAGACTTAAATGTACGTGCATGAGTGGTTCATCTTTCCCCTTGCTTACACAGTAATAGAAAAGTAGTAGGTGCAAAAGTAATCATGGTTTTTGCATCATTGAAATTTCCGGTTTGATATTGGAATACATTCTTACATAAATGTGGTTATGTTATACATCATTTTAATGCGCTTTTCTTGCTTTTTTTTTTTTGCTACTGACTTATTACTTGCTGTGCTGGTTTGACTGAAAATGAGTTAATTTTCTTCATGAAGTTAGAAAACTCTCTTTTTCATAGCTAGCATGGTGATTATTTGGACTTAGTTTGAGAACAAGAGATAACACCCCAGGACAGAGCTAATGTTTTTAATTGCTCTGGTCTGAGAGACAAGGACATTCTGAGCGCTCTGCCCACAGGTGTGAGGCAGCGAGGAAAGGGGGCATGGATGGGGCAGAACCTGACTGACATCCAGACTGATCAATAAGAGTATTCCATCCCATTAGCATCATGCTTCCTATTTAAGGAGAGTCGGGATGTTCCAGTCTCTCTCTCTTCTTAGCTTTCTTCACTCTTTCTGTCTGAGCTGGGGGAGTTCTGTATGGGACATTTAGCTCGGCCTTTTGCCATTTTGCAAAGGCCTCTGGGCCTTTCTGTCTTTTTTTCCTTTTTTCTCTCTTCAGGATCAGCCTTTAGAGACCAGGTCCTGCTTCCTGGGACTGGCTGCTCGGTGTGGACAGAGTTCATGAGGAATTGCCTTGAGTAGCTTTTATTTTATATTCTATTTCTATTTTATATATATTTTTACTAGTAGTGTATTAGTATTTTGTTATTTTGTTAAACTGTGTTTATCTCATCCCAAGTTTCTCCCTTCCCTTTCAATTTGCTCCCCTATTTGGGGGGAATGGGGAGGAGGGTGAGTGAGCAGCTATCGTGGTTGTATTGTTATCTCGGATTAAACCATGACACTTGCTGTTTATTTTGTATTTATTTTAGACCATGGAAATAATGTTAGACAAAAAGCAAATTCAAGTGATTGTCTTATTTGAGTTCAAAATGGGTCATAAAGCAGCGGAGACAACTCACAGCATCAACAACACATTTGGCCCAGGAACTGCTAACGAATGTACAGAGCAGTGGTGGTTCCAGACGTTTCGCAAAGGAGACGAGAGCCTTGAAGATGAGCGTAGTGGCCAGTGATTGGAAGTTGACAATGACCAGTTGAGAGCAATCATTGAAGCTGATCCTCTTACAACTACACGAGAAGTTGCTGAAGAACTCAACATCAACCTTTCTACGGTCATTCAGCATTTGAAGCAAATTGGCAAGGTGAAACAGCTTGATAAGTGTGTGCCTAATGAGCTGACAGAAAATTTAAAAATCATCATTTTGAAGTGTCATCTTTTCTTATTCTCTGCAACAACAATGAACCATTTCTCGAGCAGATTGTCATGTGTGACGAAAAATGGATTTTCTACAACAACCAGCGATGACCAGCTCAGTGGCTGGACCAAGAAGAACCTCCAAAGCACTTCCCAAAGCCAAACTTGCACCAAAAAAAGGTCATGGTCGTTGCCAGTCCGATCCAATACAGATTTCTGAATCCTGGCAAAACCATTACACTGAGAAGTATGCTCAGCAAATTGATGAGATGCACTGAAAACTGCAACACCTGCAGCTGGCATTGGTCAACAGAAAGGGCCCGATTCTTCTCCATGACAATGCCTGACCGCACGTCGCACAACCAACGCTTCAAAAGTTGAACAAATAGGGCTACAAAGTTTTGCCTCATGCGCCATATTCACCTGACCTCTCGCCAACCACCTACCACTTCTTCAAGCATCTTGACAACTTTTTGCAGTGAAAACACTTCCACAACCTGCAGTATGTACAAAATGTTTTCCAAGAGTTCATCAAATCCCAAAGTACAGATTTTTATGCTACAGAAATAAACAAACTTATTTCTCATTTGCAAAAATGTGTTGATTGTAATGGTTCCTATTTTGATTAATAAAGATGTTTTTGAGCTTAGTTATAGTGATTTAAAATTCATGGTCCAAAACTGCAACTAGTTTTGCGCCAACCTAATAATTCAAATGAATGCTGTAGAATCCCTACAAACTGCAGATGTGTCTTAAAAGAACTGTTGAGCAAAAAGGAAATTGCTAGAGACAATATGAGCAGAAAATATAACTGACAGTAGGAAGATCTGTATAACTGGGCTTCTGTTCAAATTAGTCTTGGACTGATGCTGTGTAAATAGGCTGATTAGCAGGAAGGCTGATGTTCTCTGATGAAAGTGCTTCTGACCTGTGACTCACACTGATTCATGTGACTATTCTCAAACTGAAAAGTTCGAGTCAATCTCAGCTTTAGAAAGGTTTTTACTACTCACAGTTGTGAAGAAACCTTGAAAACACTGAATAAAAGTTTTCAGGTACTGAAACGCCTATAAAAGGAACACAGTGACACAAATTCCATGTCTTTTTTTAGCCAGTCTTATCACCTTTCCACATATGAGGCTGGCGTTATTGTTCTTTAACCATATCATGGGCACAGCAAGATGTAAAGTAATGCAAAATTCTTTATTGCACCAATCCCATCTGTGTTCCGCTTGTGGAACAGGCCTTCAGTTTCTCTTGCCTTTTGGTGTGCTGGTGGGTGGGGAAAAAAAAAATCCATCAAAATCTATTGTTTAAGATAGCTGTGAGCCAAAGGATAAGACTGAAAGTTTCACTTGCTAGTTTTCTAAACTTTAATATGATTTAAGAAACACGAAAGGAAAACAAAACAACCCAACAACAACAAAACAAAAAAACCCAACCGAACAAACAAACAGAAGAGAGAAAAGTAATAGAAGTAGAACCAGTATTTCCCTATAGCCTGCTGCTGGCCATGTCACTGAATTCAGGTCTGCCAAAGCTGATTTATCTTTTTAATGAATCTCAGGACAAGAACAGCATTTAGGTCACTACAGTCCTACTCATACCTCACTCTCAAGAAAGAAACCTCTTTCCCAGTCTGTCCAGTGGTGGTTGTTGGATGCTACAATAAATTATTGTGGAGAGTGGGACGAGATTCAAGGTGATTCAAGGTTTTATTGACACAGAACGGTGTTTCTTTAAATATTTCTCCTCTTCATGGAATGATTGGCAACTGAGTGGGATAGAGGAGAAGCAGCATCAGCTCTCACTTGTGAACTGCCTGCACATTCAGAATTGATGGGGAGGGAAAGCTTTCTGATAGGCATAAGATTCTGAAAATGTGAAAAAGAAAAGAGATTTTCTACAGAACTATGAAACAGGAGAATGTGTTTTCAGGACTGTCATAAAAATGAAAAAACACTGTTTGGTCTGTTAATATTACTGAAGGTTGACAGCCAAACCACCCTAGGCTCTGTCTACAACCAGTAGAAAGAAAGATGCTTTTTAAAGACATGATTCAGCTTTGAGATGGGCAGAGTTGCCATTCAGAGGTGTCCTAGACAGTCCAAGTATGCCATCAACTCAGATACTTCGTTAAAGCATTCAAATTCATGTGAGCTGAATCCAGATCCTAGTTCACCTATGCAAAGTAAAATAATAACAACGGAAAATAACAGATTTGTTGATCCAATGATAGAGAACAACAGGACCCTAACCAATGGGTTGTGCATGTTTCTTAAAATAGCATGGAAAACAAATTACTGTCATTATGAACACCCCAAAAGAGTGACTTGAATAACTCTTGAAACTTTTCAGGAACTTAAGCAGTGCAAAAGGCCTGTACAAATGAGGTTTCTTGAGATACTAAATCACTGGAGGTAAAACCATTCAGCGCCAAATTAAAAACAGTGCTTATTTCTTTCCTTTGACTGACAACATAGTAATTTTCAGCAGAATTCTGAAGCATGATGTGAGTCAGAGGAGTGCACTGTTCTGCCACCAGCAACACAACTGACACAAATCGTATATCACAAGTAATAAGTTTCTTTTGAAGACCATACCATGAAGATATAAATGACTGAAAGATGAAGGAAGAACAAAGGAAACTGACAACTGCATCTCCCCTACTTCCTTTAAAAGGCCCAAGTAATTTCCACCATCTTTCTTCAACCTAGGATTTCTCACTAAAAAACAGATGATTAAGTAGGATTTTGATCTTATATTGATGTCTGAGATAGTGAAGTCAAATCTGGCAGTTGAAAGACTTAAATGAAAGCAAAGTGTAAAAGCCGAATATAGAATTGTTCGCAAATACATTCAGTAATTAATTGTCTTGATTTCCTTTGTTCGGGATTGTGCAGACTGTACAATCCAGTGACTGTAATAAATCATTGGTCCTTTTCATTTTATTGAGACCTCGATTCATCAGGTGTAAAAGAAATCATAGTCAATAGACATGTGAACATACTCAGCATTTCACAGGACTGAATGTTTGAGGAAACCCAGGGACTTCATTCCTTTGTTACAGATATATTGGATTTTTATATTGGATTTTTTTATTAGATATATTGGATTTTTTAAGTATCAACCAAGGAAAGAAAAATAATGCAATGCATTATTTATAGATATATAAAGCTTTTAGATTTCCTATTTTATTTTTATCTTGTGTTTGGTTCTGAATATCTCCAAGGAGAGAGAATCCACAACCTCCCTGGGCAACCTGTGGCAGTGCTTGGTTACCCTCAGTAGAAAAGTGTTTGCTGATATTCAGATTGAACCTCCTGTGTTTCAGTTTGTGCCCATTGCCTCTTGTCCTGTCACTAGGCACCACTGCAAAAAGCCTGGCTCCATCCTCCTTGCACTCTCCCTTCACTTGTTTATATACATTGATTATATTCCTGAGCCTTCTCTAAGCTAAACAGTCCCAGCCCTCTCAGATTTTCCTCACATGAGAGATGCTCCAGTCCCTTAATCATCTTCCTGGCCCTTTGTTACACTCTCTCTAGTCCATGTCTCTCTTGTACTGAGGAGCCCAGAATTGGAAACAGAACTCCAGGTGTGGCCTCCCTAGTCCTGAATAAAGGGGAAGGATCAGTTTCCTCAACCTGCTGCCTATAATGCAGCTGAGGATACTGTTAGCCTTCTTTGCAGCAAGGGCACAGTTCTGGGCCCTATTCAACCTGGTGTCCACAAGGATTCCCAGGTCCTTTTCTGCCAAGATGCTTTCCAGCTGGGTGGCCCCCAGCATATATCGATGCATGGGATTGTTTCTCCCCAGGTGCAAGACTTCGCAGTTTCCCTTGTTGAACTTCACAAGGCTCCTGTCAGCCCATTTCTCCAGCCTTGATTTGCTTATTCTAATTTATTTTGATGTACAACCAGCGTTTGAGCTATTTTCTGGTTTTATTTTTCCTCATTATAAGAGATCACCAAACAAGGAAATGGGTAGAAACAGGGATCACATACCAGATTTCTTCTTTCTGGCAAAAATGTTAATTCTTCATTGTGATTCCACTCTTCACACTTATAACTAACAACCCTCTTAATGGAGCTGTAATTGGTAGCGGCTTTTAAGTGAAACTTTAACTCCCAGTGGCCTCTGTGTTTTTAATAGGGATTAGACTTTCACACCTCTGAAAAAATCCGCAAGTAATCAAAAATGTCAGATGTAGTCAAGAGGCCCTAAATATAACATACAGCATGGAAAATATAAATGCTGCTTTATAGAACATGGTTAATATTGATGTTCATTAACGTGACATTTCTTATAGGAAAACATATTGCTAATGATTTAGGAGAAACTAGCTGCTAGAGAACTGTTCTCGTTCTTTATACAAAAGGTACTCAGTGCACACAGTACAATTCAGAATTGCTAAATCCTTTTGAAAATTGTTGCCATAACTAGGTACTTCTAGCATTTTTCTCCTTCTAAGTTTGTACTGGTCATGGATTTATGTAAGGATATAATTTTGGCTTCCAAGAAAGATAAGTCTTGGTCATACACAACGAAAATCACAACAGCGACTTCATGATTACTGTTACAGTGAGATTCTAAATGAAGCAAAACAGCTATCCTAGTTTTTAAGACTTTAATGACTTAATACATTATCCATACTTGGCACAGTTAATCTACCAGGTACAACTGATTTTTCCATTCATTCTTAGTGGATCTGTAGCTATCTAAAGTATTTCAGTATGGTTTAGAGTCTTCAGCCACTTAAGATAGGATTATCATGCTTGTCCATGGTTAGACTGAAATAATGTATGTTTCAGGAAATGTCAGACTTGCTCACAGACAATTGTGGTTTGTATGTGCTAAATCCAGTGCATTTGTGAGTCATCAAACTTACTGTACAATATGCACAGTAAGTCCAAGACTTGCTTTAAGTAAACTACAGACTTGGCTTAAATTATACTACAAGTTTAAAGTATACTATATGTCCCAGACTTGGTTTAAATTATACAAATGTGTGTGGTGTGCAGAACAACTATCATTCAAAAATACAAGATTCACTTGGCCATTCCTATTGTAGTATAATCCCAGATAAACCTTCAAAAATCTCTAAGTTTAACCTATACAAAATATCTGTGCAGTACTAGAATAAATGTGTAAGCAATTACAGGCATACAGTATAGCTGAGGGCCAGGATTACAAAGGCATGTGGAAGGAGGGTATGTGGAAGGAGAGTGCCTGTTCCTTTATTGGAATCTGGTCAGAATCTTTTTCCAAAGCAACAGGACAATAAGAAAAGGAGGAAGCCTGGAACAAAAAAATATAGGAACACAAACCTGACTGACATGATAAGGGAGGCAGTGACGAGAAGCAAACCTGTCAGTCACATCAACTGATAAGGGCTTGTGAGAGTGTGAGGAAAGTTTGTTCCAGCAAGGTTATCTGACTGGGGACCCATCAGTTGGGAAACTAAGCGGGGAAAGGGGGAAACAAGAAAACAAATACACAGGCACATAGACCTGACAAAGCAAACATGGAGACAATGACAAGAAACAAACCTCACCATGCTCACTAACTGATGAGCTATCAAGAAGCCACAGGTGCCACTTCCAGAAGATCAGCCAGGACTTTGCAGATGATGATATTGCATATTAGGGGACCCCAGACTTCAAGAGATGCGGGAATCAACAGAGCCGTACAGACCCATGGGATGGGGGAAGTGCAGGGGAAGGAGGAGCAGGGGGAACAATGGGAGTAGAGAGAAAAGGGTGTAAGAGCAGCTGATCACTGTAAAACGAGGCTGTTCAATATGCTTGTCTGGCTGAGCCCTGTGCCTGATCACCACAGTCTAGCCTGGCTTCTTGTATCCTCTTACTGAATCTTTTCATAAGCAGCTCTCTGTATGTGCTCACTCTCTGACCCCCATGAATGTGCGCTGCAAGGACTCAGTGCCAGCTACTGGTGAGACTTGTGTGTGAGTGAGGGGAATCTGGTGCCAGCTCCTGGGGGTCAGACCGGGGAGTGGGCACCCCTGGCCTGGCGACTGGAGCGAGCAGTGACTCCATATCATCTGCTGGAGCCACTGGGCGCCTTGAACTCCCAGCCACTGGGCTGGGAATGGTGCCTGTTCCCAAAACCAGCTGTTGGGGGGACAGTGTGAGTGAGGTGAGCGAGGAGCTCAGTGCCATTGGAGTGGGACCATAGGTGACTGCCTGTGTGCCTAGTACTGGCTGCTGCGGGGAGAGCCCATGTCTTCCCCAGTTCTGCTGTGCCTGCATATTCACCAGCAAACCTTTGCCTGGATTAGCCAGGGAGTACAGGGTTCTAGGGTCTGGGCCAGGGTCCACCCGGGCAGAGGGTCCATGCTGCTATGCCCAGGATCACTCGTGAATGTGGAGTGCATGAGGGATGACTGTGTGAATGCTGCGTGTTTGTGGAAAGCATCAAGCCAGCAAGTCAAGGACCCTTTGGGGCAGGTAAGGGAGCCTAGGATCCAGGCAGGAGTGCTGGGCAGGCAGCAGGGCCACACCAGTAGTTAAGGGATCTGCAAATGTGTGTGTTTGTGAACCCGGACAGTGGTGTGTGTGTGTGTCTGTGTGCCTCCTCTAGTGACTTTCTTGTCTTTGCACACTGAAGAGGAGATGGGGACATGGCTGTCTGTGGTTTGTCTTTTATATGAGACTTGTGTGTAGGTGCTGTTGAAGGCAGTGCCTTGTCTGTAGCAGCCTGTGTGGCTGGCCATATTGGTGTCCTCTGTATGTGTCTGTGTCTCTGTGTGTGTGTCTGGGATATGTGTGCAGCCTCCTCACTGGATGAGTCTGCAAACAGGAAAACATCAGCCATGTCCCTCAGCCTGGGCAGAGGCCCAGGGCACCAGGATGGGCTCCAGTGGCCAGATAGGAGAGGTCCTGGGTGACAGCAGCTGGAGGAGGTAGGCTGAGCTTCTTAGAACACTGAACAGTATATAGGCAGAGAAATATCCAGAAATGTACACCTATGGTTTTCAGAAGTACCCATTCAGATCAGTGTCTTCCTCGTTGCTGCATCCTACTCTCTGTACCGTCCAACCCCTTCTCCTAAGGGTTCAGCAGTGTGATTCAAGGCCTAGCAATGATCAGCTGCTCAGATGTGTAACCATGGTTCAGACTCCTGAGAAAGATCCAAAATTGTAACAGAGAGTTTTGGCAAAGCCTGTAGCATAGAGCCATGAAAGATAAAATATGGTGAACTATGAATTTAAAGTTCAAGGATTCAGGAAGAAAAACAATAATGTGAAGAGATATAACATGCTAAAGGAGTCTAAAGATGGCAACAGCAACATGAAACATGAACATCCGCAGCAGCAGCAGAATCTAACTCTTCACCACCTGCTTCATGATTACCCAGCCAGCAAAGACTCTTTGTGTGTCTTATGTTGGGAACGATAAGCCTATTAGTGGTTTGTCTAATAACTTGTTAATTCTAACTGTCTTTGATATGTTAGACAATAAATAATTGCTTTGTACTTTTGAGTTGAATATACTCTGCCTACTAGAGATTCTCTGGTAATGGTGAAAAGTCCTTGAACAGAGTGAGTCAGAGGGAATTCTAGTAACAGTGGCTAAATTTCTGTAGAGGTTTTGAAGAAAAAATATTTTTGAGAACCAAGTTTTTACTTATTTCTGAGAGTATTCTTACTGGCAAAAATGTTCAAATCAAGAACACCTGTGAGAGTAACTAAACTGCATTTTGTGCATTTCAGTTGAGTTGGTCTGACTTGCAAGTGTGCTGTCTTATTCTCTGACCTCTGAGATGTGTAGGTGTTACTTAATTTAAGAAAACTAGACCAGTTAGATTTAACTGCTGAATCAAAGGTGTGAATACTTGGAAGTGATTTAAACTGAAAAGGACAAATATTTTTAAATGCTCCCTTTCTGAATTTGGAGTTTGTATTCCTAACAGCTCACCAAGTTAGTTGAATTTAAACTTACTTTAGAGCTTATGAGCACTGTATCTGAAGTGTGAGCTTGTTATTTCCACTTGAAACAGGGGGCCACATCTTCATGTAATTCTCCACAACTAGACTGAATTTCATCAGAACGCCCATACAGAGGAAGAAATTGAATATAAAGGATGTTATTGAATGAAAAGCTAGGACTTTTCTGTGAAACGACCTTTTTAAAAATAGAGTTTTTCTGTCAGCAGAGGGTAACTTCCCAAGGTGTGGATGCATCTCCGCAGTGGTGTACAAGGGGGCATTCCTGAGCCAGGGAAACCTCAGGGGAGCAAGAGACTCACCAGGAGCCAGCAGCTCTCACAAAAGTGGCTGACAAGGCGTGTAACAGTGGCCACCCTCTACTCCCATAAAAGGCAGCCTGAGGGAGCGTTGGTGACCAGGACGAGCAAACAGAACGTGGCATGTTATGGTGTGAGTGGTGTGGCAGTTTGTCTGGGAGGGCATGCAGGGAGGGTGCCTCTTCGAAGAAGGGACATTCCACTGGCCGAGTGGGAGACTTGAAGTACACACAACCCAGCAAACTGGCACTGTTCTGTGATCATCTGCAACAAGTCAAGGACACTCATCCTGCCTGACCCTCAAGGCTGAATGGTGGCCACTCATCTGAGAGCAAAGGCTGCAGCTCCGGTGGGGGGGGGGTCTGCACCATCTACACCAGTGGTGGCCGATGCTTCCACACAGATGGACCTGCTGGAGAGGCTGCAGTGCAGACCTCAGACTGCAGGAAGCACCTAGACCTTTCTCCTTGGGAAAGGATAGGTGGCAGATCTGCCTGCAAAAGGTATGCCCAGGTGGAGGACCTCCTGCAACAGGTGGCTGAGCAGCAGAAGGTGGTGAAAAGGCTGTGTTTACATCAGGGAGGCTGAGAATGATTTAGATAGCTGATGCCAAGTGCAGTCTGCAGTGTACCCATAGCCTACAAACAAACAGCTAAAACCTCCCCCACCAGCACACACAGAAGGGTGCGGGGCCAGTAATGCAGAGGAATGGAAGCTTGCAATGGCCAGGACCACCAGGAGGAAGAGACTTCCCCTGAAGCTTGAGGCGCATAACCGCTTCACCGCTCTGCAAACTGAAGAGGAAAGACCCGCCACATCAGGAAAGAAGCTGAGTAAGGCAGCTCAATCTGCTCCCTGTATAACAAGCACAACTAAGAAAAGGTGATGGGTGATAGCAGTAGGTGACTCTTACCAGGGGCTCATATCAGATATGTCACGGAGAGACTACCAAGCCTTGTACAGTCCACTGACTTATCCGCTGCTACTATTTCATGTGGGCATGAGTGATACAGTCAGGAGCAGTCTGAGGAGTATCAAGAAGGATTGCAGAGCCCTGGGAGCAGTGGTAAGGAACTCTGGAGTGCAGGTAGCTTTTTCATCAATTGCTCTGGTCAAAGGGAACAGGTTTGACAGGGGCAGTTGAATCTGGCAAATCGGAAAATGGTTAAAGGACTGAGGACACAGCCGGAGGTTCAGATACTTTTGACAATGGGACTTGCTTTGAGAAACTTGATCTACTTGGGGCTGATACAGTCTATTTGTCAGAGAAAGGGAACAGCATCTTCAGTCATAGGCTTGCCAAGTGGGTGAAGAGGGCTTTAAACTAAAGTTGCCAGGGGAGGGAACCTCAAGCCATCCTACTCCTACCAGTTTAATGCCAGTGCCAGTAATAGATGCCTATAGCCTGGAGAATAGAATCATAGAATAGAATCGTCTAATCAGGTCCTCTCCTGCTGACCTATGGTCCTTCATGGATGCCCCATTCCTGGAAGTGTTCAAGGCCAGGCTGGATGGGGCTTTGAGCAACCTGGTCTACTGGAAGGTGTCCCTACTGATGGCAGGAGAGTTGGAACTAGATGATCTTTATGGTCCCTTCCAACTCAAACCATTCTATGACTCTATTCTATATAAAAACATTTGATGTGGTATAAGACTTTAACCACGTTTTTATCATTTTACAGTATATGAGCCCACATTGGCACAGTACTGTCTTTTCTAACATAGTTCTTTATTAGAACTGACAACCTGGGTGCACAAGGGAATGAAAGTCACAGTATAACATGCAGTTTGAATTTAGGTAAATACAAAACATTGTCTTTATGTTTATATAGATGCATACACATGATAAGCAATTTTGTAATTAAGCATATTAATGTGTGTTTAAGGAACTGGATACTTCTCTGTGTGGCTAAAATGACAAATGATCGCAATGTTAAGACAGTTATCGAATTATTAAATAGCATAGTCTTGGTCATTCAGAGCTTGTGTTGTGTACTGTATTTGCATTTTAGTTCTAAGATGGGGAGTGGAGTAACTTCCTTGATTTGAAATGGTGTTAGAGTAGAAACTGTGGTGTCATTGTGAATGTATATACTGTGGATAAGTCAGTAATTACCAGACTCTGGAACTACACTGGATATGAATGTTGTTTTGTTTCGGTTTGTGTTTGGTTGGTTGTTTTTTTTTTTAGTGGTGATGGTATTTTGCAACTACATTGAAGGAACTGATAAAACTTAAATGTCAAGATTAAAAGGCCCAGTAAAACAAAGTTTCTCATAAGCCTGCTTAGTAATGAACAAAGAAATATTACTCTTTCTTCACACTCTTAAGGCAATCATGTGTACTTCCCAGACTGACTAGTCCACATTTATAGCAAGGACAACATATGTCCTTAACCACTCTGTAAATTTAGCCTAATGAAATACACTTGCTCATATTTGACCATTAAACATTATTTGGTTTTGGTTTACCTAGTCTGAGAAATTTAATTGTAAGATACTGAGATTAATAACCCATCAACACCAGGTAGGGTAGCGTATTTGTTCTCAAAAAAGCTGCAAATAGCACAAATTACTTCAATGTGTTTTCAGCAGTTAAGAAGCTTGGATATGTATCTAATATTCAGAACACAGGCAATCCCACTAGTTCCAGCAGAATTTTTATTGTTCCCTATTATATAAGGTGGATGAGGAGTGTTTTTAAATATCTTGCCAGTATGAAACTTGATTCTACAATAATCATGCTGAGTGCTACTGACACAAATGAGCAAACCAGTGTGTTCAGCATTTCTTGCATTATTAATAGAATATTTACTAAAGTGCTCAGAGATCTTCAGCAATTTATGTTAACTCCAATAGGTTCTGAACTACATCTGTAAAAAGATAGCTATATAGTGTATTTCAATAGCAGCTGGTGATAGTCATGATGATACAAATCAAGCTTGTATAGCTTTGTGTTAACAAGAGAATAAGCTTTTGGTATTTCAGACCCATCTTTTAAATACAGTTAAGGGATACAAGACAGTATATTCCTGATACTTTTTTACAATCATGAAACAGAATGATGAAAACTCTATTCTTGAGCAAAATCACTAGTGATTAATCTTTTTTAATACAATTTTACATACAGATGTGAGCTGGTTTTGAATCTAAATTGCAAATAATTCTGCTGAAACTGGTGCATTTACATGAGGGTAAGCCTGTCTTGAGATCAGAATGCCTTTGTTTCCAGTAGACATGGTGAGAATGTTCAGTTTTACCTGGTGGAAATAGATCTTGAAAGTATAATACTTCTGCGTTCCACTTTACAAAGTGACAGAGACATATTTTATGAGCACTAAGGAACATCATCAGCTTTCTGTCAAGAAAGGAACAGACCTATCAGACAGAAAGATGGTACGATGAATAAACACAAGAACACAACTAGAAACTGAAACAGATGGCCAGGTGTCCTTTCTAAGTGAGAAATTAAGGTCCGCAACAGAAACAAGTTTGGATTGGTGGACTGTTGTTGGAAGGCCCTAGCTTGGTCACACATTTTGGGCTCTGGTGCTATTAGAAGTGATGAAACATAAGCTGTATGGCCAGAAAAGCACAAGAAGGACAGAACTGCTAGGCCATATGTGACCCCAAGCATGCATTGTGGGCACTGAAGGAACACTTCAACACTAATCCTTGGAGACCACTATATACCACTGCTTCTCAACCAGTATGTTTACTTTCATCATACTGTTACAAGAGAGGGAAATGCTACTTTCTCTTTTTTAAAAGGGGAGGTGGAACCATGACAGAATGGTTCAGATATACCTGGATCCCTGGACAGGACAAGAAGAGCACTAGTAACTCAAGGGTATGGTCCAGACCAAACAGTATGTGGAATGTGAAGCTTTCTGACTGCACTATGATGAAGAGTTTGCCACTATGAAAAGCTGATGAAGCAGCTGGTATAAAACAATGTCTTAGAAAATACATACCTCCATGCCCCCTCTTCCAAAGTTGTTTGTTTTTCCCCATCCTTTCTCAGAAAAGCTTAAGAAACTCCTTTTCTGTGAATAATGTCTAGAAAATGTGGTAACACCCCTTTTTAAAGAATTCACTCTGGGAGGAAAAGACTCAGGTACAATGTAGCCCCCAGTACACACAAACTTCCAAGAGCATGTCTTAACTGCAGGTCAGAATGTTTTAAGTGAGGGAGAATACTATTTCCTCACCTTCTTTATCGTGTCTTTGTCTAAAACTTTGGCTAAATGTTTTATTCCCACCATAATTTCCTTGCAAATGTTTTGTTACTAAAATATTATCTTCACTTTTAAAAATGAAGACATTGAGATTTTATTTATGATCACCTATCATTTCACACTCAAAATACAAAGCAAAATGATCTTTAATTTCTCCATTTAACAGAATTTTCAGAAAAGCAAACTTAGCAGTGAGTGCTTCTTCAAGTGAGTCTGACTTATTTACAGCTATCATCTCTAAATCTCAAAATTGTTGGTGCAATAATATGAAGATAAAAGGATTTTCTCTTCCAGATTCCCAAACTGAGTTTCTGTTAAGCAGATTATGGAAAAGACAAAATTATGGAAATATGCAGATTATGGAAAAGACAAAATTTTACACATCTTTGAAAATTTGGATTTTTTGAGATAGCTTTTTCACAACTTTGACCTGAAAAACCTAGCTTATAAGAAATTGTTGTGGTTTAACCTGAGCTAGCAATACAACCACGATAGCTGCTCACTCACCCTCTCCTTCTTCCTCCCCAATAGGGGAGAAAATCGAAAAAGGAAGGGAGAAACTTGGATTGAGATAAACACAGTTTAATAAAATAACAAAATACTGATACACTACTAGTAAATATATATATACATAAAATAGAAATAAAAGATACTCAAGGCAATTCCTCACGAACACGCTGAGCAGCCAGTCCCAGGAAACAGCATCTGGTCCCACAGCCAACCGCAGAGAGACAAAAAAGAGGAAAAAGGCAGAAAGACTCAGAGGCCTCTGCAAATGGCAAAAAGCCAAGCTAAACATCCCAAATCAAACTCCCCCAGCTCAAGAGAAAGCACTCTAGGGCAAGCAAGAGCAGGGACGCCCGAGAGAGAGAGAAACCAGAAGGCCCCACTCTCCATAAATATGCAGCATGACACTAATGGGATGGAATACTCTTATTGATCAGTCTGGATGTCAGTCAAGCTCTGCCCCATCTCTGCCCTCCCTTCCTCAATGCCTCACACCTGTGGGCAGAGCGCTCAGAACGTCCTTGGCTCTCAGACCAGAGCCATTAAAAACATTAGCTCTGTGCTGGGGTGTTATCTCTTGTTCTCTAGCTAAGTCCAAATAATGACAGTGCTAGCTATGAAAAAGAAAGTTTTCTAACTGCATGAAGAAAATTAACTCATTTTCAGTCAAACCAGCACAGCAAATAAATAAAGCCACCATCATTCATCTTTCTACACTTCTTAAATCTCAGTTTAAAACTGAAATACTAAGAGTGGAATATTGTCCATCCTCTCACAGTCACTGTGAAGTGAGCAAGTTGTCTCAGCTCCCATGCAACAGCTTGAAAGTGATAGCATGCCAAAAGACTCCATGGAGCAGGTAACTACCCGTTCAAGAACACAAGAAAGAGCCAGGTGGGCTGTGATTAGTCAACAATTGCTCCATTCTGGCATGGTGAATACACCCTTTACAGCGATCAACTCAGCCACTTAGTAGGTGTCGTGGTTTAACCCCAGTCGGCAACTATGCACCACACAGCCTCTTGCTTACTTCTCCACTGTGAGATGGGTAAGATCAGAAGAGTAAAAGTAAGAAAACTTGTGGGTTGAAATAAAGCCAGTTTAATAAGTATAGCAAAATCCACACACAAGCAAAGCAAAACAAGTGATTCATTCACTACTTCCCATGAGCAGGCAGGTGTTCAACCATCTCCAGGACAGCAGGGCTCCATCACACATATCTGTTACTTGGGAAGACTAATACCATCAATCCAAAGGTCCCCCCCACTTCTTTCTTCTTCCCCCAGCATATATACTGAACATGACATCACATGGCATGGAATATCCCTTTGGTCAGTTTGGATCAGCTGTCCTGGCTGTGTCTCCTCCCAACTTTTTGTGCACCTGGCATGGCACGAGAAGCTGAAAAGTCCTTGACTACTGAGCAACATCTAAAACACTGATATGTTATCAACATTATTCTCATACTGAATCTGAAACACTCTACGAAGTACTAGGAAGAAAATTAACTCTATCCCAGCTGAAACCAGGACAGTGAGCAATCTCTGCTTTGCTTTCTTGAGATGAGTGCTTCTTTTTTCTGTTGTTTAGAGGTTATTCCCAAAGAAGAAAGAAAATTATGAAAAGGACAATCCCGTTTTATCCTAAACTGTAGATCAAAATAAAGCTGCCATTGAAGCTAGTGAGTAAGACAGCAGGCAGCAGGATTCTCTATGAAATCAGAAGAAGGAGCAATCAGTTTCATCATTCACCCCCTTCAGCTGTTCATCACCTCATCTGTCAATGGACTGAACTTTGTTACAAACTCAAAAAGGCTGAGGCAAAATCTTGTGAAAATATTAGGCTTAATGCTTTTTACCTTTATTTATTTCTCTGCTCTGCCTGTACTAGTAGGGGCACAAGCCTTCATCTTCCACAGCCAGGCCAAGGGTGAAGCTCTGGAAGGCACATCAGTCAGTCTTGCTAAACTTGCTTTTGGCATGTAAGGTAGAACAACGACAAAGCTAGTCATCTAAGAACTTCTTGCACTCTTCTCTGAATAATTTGGTGCTTTTCACAGACTAAGGTTAGAAAAAGAGTTATTACAGCAACTTCTGTGCAAAGTGGTCACTAGCATGGAACCTCTCTTTTAGCATTGCCACAATGGCACCATATGATCTGGCCTATGATGTCACCAAGATGAACCATACCCTTTCTAAAAAATATCAGTCTTGACACTAAAATGCTGTTCACTAGAACAACCCTATGCTGGCAAAGGATGATCCATGCAAAGACATCTTTATCTTGAAATTCTGCTCTGGGTGATTGCTGCTATTCTTTATTTAAGCATGAGCTTTTTTTGATCCTATTTATATTATTAATGCCAACCAAAAGTGATTTCTTCAATGGGGCCAAAATATTATGGTCAATGTCTTGACTTTTCAGTATTAACTTTGAGAAAGGAATGGAATGCATTTAACTACACTGAGATCTTCAGCAGAGCTAAATTAATGTTCTGCACAGCTGAAGTTGGTAGGGGAAGATGGCTCAGAGCCATATTTCTGCTCCCCCATTCCTGAATTGGCTAGAAACCAAAAAAGCCCCCATGACTATATTAGAACTGTCTTGTTACTAGCCTAAGTAGCATGGGCTACTTAGTCCTAGTAGGAGCATTGTACAGGATCAAAATGTGGTGAAGTAGAATACTCACTGCTTTAATTCAGACCTACCTGTATAGCCCTTGGGGATTTGACTACACCCACAGTGATTCTTCACTGCCATCAGCTTTCTGACTGCCTTGTCAGCAGTGTAAAACATCTAGGACATGGGCCACTGGTCTGGTCTCTATAGCTCACTGATATTACCTGCACACACCAGCTACCACAACTTTGCCTGTTCAAAGTTACGTGACACAGGCATGTGGCACAGTCAGTAAGGCTGAAAGATATGTCATAAGCTGCTTTTTCAGCTAGCTATCTGTCAGATCTGTCACGACTTCTGTTAGCCTAAGAAGTACACCGCATAGCAGTGCTATTTCTCTCTCGGGTAAACATCACCCACTCATTTATGTTCACTCATATATGGTGTTCTAAGAAATTTAATAACACCAAATAAGAATCTTATACAGCACCTTTCACCAATAAATCACAGAATTCAATAGCATGAACAGGAAAGCTCGGAGGGATTAAATTGTATCTCCAAGATCACCCAGTGTAATAGCCAGGAACAAAACTTACATTTACTGAATAAATTCAGTCTACTGTTCTCTGCTAGGCACACTCTTGCTCTGCTTCTGTTCATCTATACTTTGATAACTTAGAAAGGAGAAACTCCTCTTCCTACTCATGAAACGCAAACAGAAGCTCATTATTTTAACAGATTTTATAATTTCTTCTCCCATCAGTAGTGACATGGCTGGACTTCATGCAGATAGGACATTGTAATCTCCCCACTTCTGATATCAGAGCAGTTACTTTCAGAGACCTGGGTCTCATGATACTGTGACAGTTATAAGTCAATTATGGCTGTTGCCTCAAATCTTCAAAAGATTTTTTTTTCCAACCAAAACCCAATCTTTGTATAACAAGACATTCAGGAAGGAGTCCGTTCTGCTACCATTAATAAATTACCTAATGTCTCTATTCTTAGCAATGAAACTGGCATCTTTTCTCTCTACAGACAGTGTGAAATCTTCAGCATAAAAATTGCCTTTTATGAAGTTACTGTGCAATTGCATTGTGCAAAAGTAGCCCATTTTCAGGTTCTAGAATTGTTTCAGTCAGTGACTAACGTATTACATGTAGGTGTATGTGTCTGTTGGACATGCAGATATTGCAGCACTTTCTGCTTATTGGAGCCTTTCAGTACTTGAAGGGGGCTTATAAGAAAGATAAAGACAAACTTTTTAGCAGGGCCTGTTTCAATAGGAAAAGGGGTAATGGTTTTAAACTAAAAGAGGGTAGACTCGGACTAGATTTAAGGAAGAAATTTTATACAATGAGGGTGGTGAAACACTGGCACAGGTTGCCCAGAGATAGATGCCCCATCCTTGGAGACATCCAAGGCCAGGCTGGACGAGGCTCTGAGCAATCTGATCTAGTTGAAGATGACCCTGCTTGTTGCAAGGAGGTGGGACTAGATGACCTTTGAAGGTCCCTTCCAACCCAAAATATTCTGTGATTCTATTCCCTTCATCTGGCATAGGTTCACTAACTACATTCAGGCACACTGCTTCTGAAATCTCACTTCTTTCAGTTTGTTTCCCATCACTGATATCAGGCCTAGTATTAATATGGCTTCCATTTAATAACTTTAAAATAAAAAGACCCAGAAACCGAAATCTATAGCAGGCCAGCACCATGATTTTTGCAGAATCCTTGTGCATATGTTCTACAAAGAACAATTTCTCTTTCACTTTGTTTTCTGAGTGCCTTTAATTATTTGCAGATAACTCAATTCCGGATCTGTTTTTTACACAAACAGTCCTGTTTTGTTTAGGCAAGTCTTCTTTCATTACTAAAGAAAGAGAACTTCATTTTTTATATCTTGAGGAGAGATTATACAGCTTTTTTCCAGTGGAACTTCTCTTAGAGTTCATTGGACAGTCAAGGAGAATAAAGACTTTCTGACTTTTTTTCCCTTGTGAGCTCCAAACAGGGATCCAAAACCATTCTAGCAAGCTTTCTACTAGTGGGACCCCTGTGGGCTTCAGTGAGGCTCTAAATAGAAAAGATTTATGATTTTATTCCCCTTGACTTTTGTGTTTATACAAAAGACTGTGTACTCCCAGACTTTTACAAACACAAAAAAATGCTGATTCTGGTTAAACTCTGGCGGGCAGACTGATATCAAGCTGTTATCAATACAATAATATTACAAGACTATTCTGAGCCTGATCCAAGATCCAAGAACACTCGCAACAAAACTTCCGCTCACTTAACTATGTTTTGTATCAAGATATAAGGCTGTGCGAATAATGGCAATATAAATGCCTGCACAATCTGGTACTTGGGAGCACATTTCTGTAAGCTTCCTGGTAACACAAGGTGTCTTCCTTGACCGGAAAGTAATGCTAGTGAGCTGTTGCTTTCTGACTCTCTTATATTCTTCTTTGAGGAAACAGTGAGTATTGTCTTACTGTAGCTTTGGTTTTATCTTGTCTGTATTTGTTAGCAATTTTTTAAGCTCCTTAGGCTAATGAGCTAGCACTATGTTCATCAGAGGGTAGTTAAGAGAATAAAAAGTTGTGGTAGATTAAAAATAAACAAATAACACCTCCCCCCCCCCGCCCCGCCGAAAAAAAAGGCAAAACCAACCAAACAAAAAACCTATGAAGCTGTAACATAAGTAATAGGCTCAAATCAATCTGAGTAAGAACCAGAAGGTTTTTGGAATGATTTGGAAGTGGGGTATTTTGACCATTTGTTAAATGTTTTAACTGGTCATCTGTCATTATAGCTGGCATTTTTTACATCATGCCTGTCACCATGGCATCAAAGTACTTCAGAAATTTAGTGAGTATCCAGTCATGCATATTATTGATACCCCATTAGTTTTAAATGAAGCAAATTTATACCAATTTCTAATTTTCTCTGACACTGCTAAGTTCAAAAGTGAGATGCTTTGTCCTGTATTCCTTCTGTCACAGAACATTTGCTAACTTCAGGAGAAAATTAGAGAAATACAGGTTTGAAGGTCAAACTGGTATCATATGACTGCTAAATATAGATGCTTGACGAGTGAAAGAGCTTCAAATGTCTAGTTTATTTTGCTTGGTGCCTTTCTAAGTCTGCATGTATGCAGCCTACTTCTCTCAGTACACAACAGATATTAACATCACAAATATGAAAATTAATAAAATAGAAAATATCTTGGCAGGTGTTATGAAGGTATCCCTTCTGATTTTCTTAAGGTGGAAGTGCAGCAGGATATGCCTAATCTGCAATATTTTCACTCGTATTTCACAAATCTGTCACTGATGGATACTCTGAGGAGAGGAAGCACAGCATTTTAATATTCTCCTAACCTGTATGCAGCATTGGAATGAAACTGTCCTTGTTAAGAGAGCCTTCTCCATAAAATGACATTGTGGTGTGTGGAGCACTATACCAGCAGAAATAGAAAGGCAGTTAAATGATAAAAATGTACTAATAGTTAATCGAAATAGAAGAGGAACATATAAAGAGCTCCTCTCATCTATTTTCCCTGTCTAAAGACAATTTCCATCGAAAAATGGCTTTGAAAGGAATTGTCTGTTCTTGGACATTTCTCCTTGCAACAATGCCCAGGATCCTGGGACCTTTAATGCAATATGTGCTGTCAGTACTATGACAGTGTAGAGATGTGCAGCCAGACTTCGTACTATTTATAGATACCACTTCTGCAAACAGTACTCTATGTAATACAGTAGCAGGCATGTTCTTTGATTCAGTGCTTACATCACATTCATTTAAGAAAATACTGCTCTTCACCTGGCACAGAAAAGGAGGCATATTTATGAAGGTCAAGCAGAGAGAGCACTGTTAGGAATTCATGAGGGAGCAGGACACCTACTGGGAGGGCTATCTGAAAGGAGGAGATATTTAGCAGAGACATTGAAAGAATAGAGGGAATAATCATGTGCTCACACTGAAGCGGTGCTTTTGTTCTTTATTATCTATGCAGGGCAACTGGGGAGGAGGGTCAGTGCCACCTGCCCGTGCATGTAAGGGCATGAACCTGGCTGGGGTGCGATGTCCTTGGGGGTCTGCACATTGCTGTGCTGCATATTGCTCAACCATGTGTTAAGCGCCCAGTCAGAGCGCTAGGCACAGTCTATGAATAGAAACGGGGAGTTTGGCACACACTCGCACTTTCCCCTGTCTCCTTACATGGACCCAGAGAAGCTGGGACTGCATCCTGCATCTTTCTGTTTTTCCGGATCTGAGACTTCGCACACTGCTCTATCCCTTGAGAACTCTCAGTGTGGTCAAGACAGCCCTAGACAAGTAAAGAAGGGCTGCTCCACCCCAATGTTGAGGAAACCAAAGGTAACGGAAGGTTATAGAGGGTGGAGGGTGGGGGAGGGAGGGGGCAGCGCGGCTCTCTTGCAGAAAACCTGAGAGGTAGCAGGGTACCCTCTCGGCCCGAAGGCAATGCAAAGCTATTCGCGGCACTGCCGAGGCCAGCGGGGCGCAAGGGGGATTGCTCCTCCTGCCCTCCGCCCCCTCCCCGCGCACCTCCGCCTGGTTATATCCAGGACGCTGCAGGGACACCGGCGCTCCTGAAGTCCCCCGAACAACCGCAGCAAAGGCTCCGCGGCGTTCTGACCGGCGGGACGCACTCGGAGCTGGCCAAGGTGCTACCGCAAGAGACCTCTGTCCCGTTCCGCCTCCTCAAACACATGAATAACCGCCCCCCTTCCTTAGCGCCGCACACCCAACTCCCCTCCCCGCTCCCCGTGCCCTGCACGGCAGCCTCACCTCCTCCCAGCCCACCCAACTTCTCGGCGAAGCAGCCGTAAAGCGGCAGCTTCCGGGAAGCAAACCCGAGCGACAGGCCGGTTCCGCGGGGTGCAAAGTTCTCTGCAGAGAGCGAAGCGGGGTGGCGGGGCGGGGTGGGGGGGCATGCAGGACATCATGGCAGCAGGGGAGGCAGGAGCTAGCTGAAGGAGCCAGTAAAGCTTATCTGCACTGGCTGCTGCGCCTACTAAGGGATCTATGCTCGGGGCTGGGGGAGCTGGGGCGCCAGGCTCGGCCTCGCATCCTTACCTCGGTGCTGTCAGCAGCGTTCTCCGCCATTTTCCTCCTCAGGAGCAGGCAGCGGGAGGAGTGTTTC
This sequence comes from Caloenas nicobarica, assembly GCF_036013445.1. Classification (NCBI taxonomy): domain Eukaryota; kingdom Metazoa; phylum Chordata; class Aves; order Columbiformes; family Columbidae; genus Caloenas; species Caloenas nicobarica. The sequence continues at coordinate 85,386,498 of NC_088245.1, read as the reverse complement.
ATTCCCATAAGAGCTAGCCAAGGGGTTGGGGCTTCGGAGTTGGTGTTTTATTTTGTGTTTTCAAAGATCTCCAAACACTGGTGTGCGCCAATGGATAGGGAGAGAAAAAAAATTATGGAAAACAGCAGTAAATCAGTCAGATTTGTCCTTCCTGTGTTGTCCACAGGAATGTTTGGCTCCTCTTAGCATCAATAGCTCGGGCACTTTCAAGTCCTCCTCTTTCTCCCCTCTCCTCCACCTCCAGCGAGCTCTTGGGATGGGCAAAGAGAGGCGGCACACACTCTTCAGGATAAACTACAAGGCTGTCGGGCTGTGAGTCCTCCCCTTCACAGTAAGCAGTCGGGCTAAACAGGAGAGAAGCACCAGCTAAACTGAACTTGGGCATGCAGTGACCAGCCGGGCATCTTTTTGTCCTCTGGCTACTCTTCCAGAGGCAGAGGGAGCCAGAGATAAAGCAACAGGACAAGGAAATCATAGCCTTTTTTTTTCTTTCTTTGGGGTTCTTTCTTGCTCCCTAGGTCCCAGGAAACTGCCTTTAAAGATGGTCAGAGAATTTGCCACCCTCTTTCTACGAATGTCTTTTGTAATAGTAATCCCTCCTCCCCCCCCCCCCCCTTTCCTCCCTCTCTCTACCCTTTTTGCTCTTGGGCAGAGCTTGGTCCCCTTCTGTGGGAACTGCATTCACATGTCTTCCATAGGAAAAAAAAAAAAAAAAAAGGACAAAAACCCCACCACATTCTTTCAAGCTCCCCCAGCCGTCGCCTACACCCTCTCACACACAAGCACGCATTCACACGAACACATGCACACATCTCTCACAGAGACATGGACAATTTTTTTTCTTCCCCATCCCTCCTCTTCTGTTTGAATCAGCAACATTTTTCTTAGCAAGGATGCTCAGCAAGGCTCTTAGAGGGCAACTGAAGAAGTCTGCTCCAGCTTCTTTCCTCCGAGTTAAGTAGCAAACCTGCTTTCTTAATATATCTTCTGGTGTTTGTGCTCCCAGCTTCTGTTTTACTTGAAGTTTTTCAGCAGAATCCACACTCCGTCAGACAGCCATGAACTGTAGAACTATAGTCCCGATCCAGATGCAGCTCCCGCTGAAAAGGGAGAGGGGGCGAGGGGAAGGGGTGGAGGGAGAGGTCTTGTTGGGGAGGGGCTAAAGGTGTTTTGAACTTCTTTTTAGCCTTTTCCTAATGACATCTTCCTCTGTGGGAGTGCATTGCCACTTTCCCCACATGTTTATCTTGCTTTCACTCCTCCGGGCACTTTCTAGTTCTGAGTTGTCAGATGGGAGGATCAGGCTTACCTCACTCCGGTTGCTGTGGGAAAGGGCGGGAGAGGGGGGCGTATTACATAATTAATCCTTCCAACTTCACTTTCTACAGCTCCATCTCTCCAGCCCACTGTTCTCACGTTTCTGTTTTGTTTTTATATGGAGGAGGTGAGAAAATAATGCTGGTGTGTGGGGGTGTGTTGCTCGAAAGATTCCAGGGACCAGAACAGGATTGCTGCTCTCTAAACAGTTTGAAATAATTTCCTCTGGGGGTGCCAATGGAGACCTGAAGAAGAGGTTTGAAAGATTAGTTTTGATGCATATTTTAAGCATGTAGCCAGCTCAGATGCTACATCAGTAACAGATTATGATAGAGCTAGGGTTTTGAATAGTTGTCTCCTGCAGCCTATTTTAATGTCACTTAATTAGAGTTTATCCTCAGCTGACCTCTGGAATACTGGCATGCCATGAAGTATTGCCAAAACAAAAGGAGGTCCCTGGCCACACAGGAGGCTGAAATTTTCCTGGTGGTGAAAAAATGGAGGTAGAGAATGTGAATTGAAAAGCAGAAAGCAAAATTATTCTCCTGCCCCACAGGGATGAGGCAGTGGCGCCAAGAAAATTAAATAAGCAAATTTTTCCCTTTGACTTGAATGACCCTCACAAATTCTTGTTCAGATACAGATCTGTAGGTACGCAATAGATTTCAGGGATTTGTTATAAATCGCATAAAAGTAAGGAACCTAGGGAAGCAGAAGGTATATGGTATGCTGAAATGTCAAGTGACAACGAGTATGCCTTACAGGACACAATGGTACCATATGAAAAGGTTTCAGAGTTGTAGAGTATGTTATAGACACACGTGCCATACAGCTTGAGACTGGGACCTCTGTGAGAGACTTTGCAGAGACATTTGATCATTCAGGTTTTTACAACCCTCTGATTTCCTGCTACTCCTTTCAGCTCACATTTATTCTAACATCTCAAGTTCTCTCATTAGCTCCATACCACTATTTTTTTCAATAATCATCCACACCTCCTTTCTTTATAAAGTAGAATTTTATTTCACACCATGGCATGGTGTAGGCATGGGGCTCTAATGATGACAGAAGTGGAAGCAAGCCATTCCCTCTTCGGGACATTCATAGAGCTCTTGAAGGTCTTAAAACCCTTCAAACATGAAAACCCTTATAGCCATTGCTGATAGAAGCTATTTTAGAGTATTCCAAAGCTACCTTCACAGTCTTGGACAATGAAACTATTTCTTATTAAGTACTTCAATTTCTAGGTGGAGGGATAAGGAAAAAATAATCTGCAAATAAAAATTTAATGTCTATGCAACCTTTGTCACAATGTTTTTCACTGGTATGTCATGAATGTCTGGTGGTTGGTGAATGCATGAAGTTTTAGTCAGCATGCATTTGAGCTAACCTACATAGTTTTAGTGTGTCTTCTCTGTTTTCAGGTGATACACATAGCTAAAATTAGCATAATTAAATCTTTTAATAAACAGTGTTCTATATAGACATACAGAAAAAAAATACTTAGATTTTTCAGAACTATTCCAGGACATATTTTACTGTTTTCTCTGACAGCTGGGTCTGTATTTCTGGTACAGCTCAATCACTCTTTAGTCAGATAAATGAAGCATCATATTTTCAAAAGCACTCAGCAAATGGCAAAACTGGCAGGCAGAGGTTTAATATATCCTTTCTTCTCCTTCAGATACTGCAGGACGTGCCCTGGCACCTATTCTTGTCCTTCCCCACCTCTTTGTCAACACGGATGATAGCTGACTGCTAATCCTTGAACGTGGTGCTGATACTTTACAGATACCAGGAAAACCTTCCAGTCTGATGGTTCCAGCATAAGGATGAAAGTTTTGGTCCTGAACTCCTTTGGAAATCTACCAGATGGTTGATGTTCTTACTCCTCCTTTTATGTTCTATATGTGATTGAGGAAACTGTTTTGAAAACATACACCATTTGCTCTAATCTGTTTTCTTCCAAAGAGAAAACTATTTGTCCTTCAGGACTTTTTTTACCAGTCAGGGGTAGAAGCTGTTCCTTGCAAGAATCATTTAGCAATATCAGTTAAGAGGCTGAAAGCAGCTATTACACATACAGATATCTGTGTGCACACGGATACTTGGCCAGTCCAGTTTGAATAGGGGCCTCAGTGCAAGTTCCTCTTGATACTGAAATTCACAGGAACACTAAATTTGAGGAATATGAGTTTTCATACTGTTTATGGGACAAATTTTGCCCTCAGACATGTGAATAAAAATCCTGATGACATCTGTTGTTACCTAAGGTAACTAGCCATTGGAAGTGAGCTTGGGAACATATTTCTGCTCCTGTTTTGTTAGATCTCAAGTAAAAGAGTACTGTCATGAAGAAAATTTTATGGTAGTAAAAGTGTACTTGTAACAAAGCCAGGAGATGTCAAAAGTGTCTTCTGAATGTAAACATATCATGTATAAGTACATGTGAAGGTCACAAAGTATTACAAATGGAGTGGGGTGGTGCTGAAGAGAAAATGGAAAGGGAAGCATTTATTACTTCAGATTTCCAATAACAGCAGCCTCAGGCTGAAGTAGGTAAGAATTACTTCAAACATTGACAATTTGGTGTAATTTCAAGTAGGAGGCAATAGTAGTGCTCCAGTTGAAAAATAGACTGGAAGTATAAGGATGAATAAGGAGAAGAAGATAAAATATTAAAAAGGAAGGAGGGCAGGTAGAGGACTGGCAGAGAAGGTGAAAAAATGTGTAGCAAAGTTCTGCACAGGGAAGCATAGGGTAGCCATGGAAGGCAAAGAAAAGCAGCAATGAGAAGGCTGAAGACAGAAGAAGGTAAAATAGAATAGCACTTTGTGTCACAGATAAAATTCATACAGCCTGAATCATTGTTAAACTGTGATATTTATTACACTGGAATGCTCTCTCATATAAAACAGCATCTTTCCATTGGGTAGCTTTGGCCATCTCTTCCCCAGTCACTTATTCACAGGTCATAAGGAAGATTAAACTAGAAAATTTCACCATTCTTAATACCTTGCATCTTGATGAAAGGAAGAAGGCAGGGCATAATCAGCCTGGAAAAGACTTCTCCCAGTCTGTTTGACCTCAGACTTCAGTAGAAAGACTGGGCATCAGGTGCCTTTCTTCTTGTTTAGAAAAGTGGGTAAGGGCTTTACCCAAAGACTTGGAGCAATCATTGGGCTGTAAATCCACTTCCTAGTTGGGTGAGAACATACTGTGGCAAAAAACTATTCCTGCTCCAAAACCCCCACTGAATTTTGTTTGTTATCTGATCAAAGGAAGATATGGGGCAGGATCCTTTAGTAGAATCACTTGGCATTGTTCTTTCAAGTTAATAGCATGATACAAACTGATAAATCTGTGATTTTTGCCCTTTTTGTGAAAAACTGCCACATCTGATGACCCAAGGCTAACTCGTTCTCATAGTTTTTTCTTTTTCCTTTCCTCTTTTCTTTTCTTTTTCTTTTCTTTTCTTTTCTTTTCTTTTCTTTTCTTTTCTTTTCTTTTCTTTTCTTTTCTTTTCTCTTCTTTTGTTTTCTTTTCTCTTCTTTTCTTTTCTTTTCTTTTCTTTTCTCTTCTTTTGTTTTCTTTCCTTTCCTTTTCTTTTCCTTTTCTTTCCTTTTCTTTTCTTTTCTTTCCTTTTCTTTTCTTTCCTTTTCCTTTTCCTTTCCTTTTCCTTTCCTTTCCTTTTCCTTTCCTTTTCTCTTCCTTTCCTCTTCCTTTTCTCTTCCTTTTCTCTTCCTTTTCTTTTCCTTTTCTTTCTCTCTTCTCTTCTCTTTTTCTTTTCTTTGCCTCAAAATATGCATTATGTTTGGCAATCTCTCTAATATCTTAATATATCTTCTATCCTGACTATTTCTCACAAAACTGCTAGTAGTTCAAATATTTCTCTTATTTCCTGTAATTTGCCCGTGTTCATTCAGAAGATTTTGAACTTAATTCTTAAAATATTTTATTTATACTTTTCCTTCCTGGTCCTTTAGCTTTCCTCATTAACTTTTTTTCCACATGTATCATCTTCTTAACCTTCTTCAGGAACACTAAAGCTTTCCAGCCTGCTCCTGGGAATCACTGCAGTTTTCAACCATTGATGCTAGGTTTGAGTGAGGAAGGGTCTATCAGAAGCTGAACTGATCCAAGATACCCACTGCCACAAGCCAAGAATATACATCCAGGGCTCAGATAATTCAGTGCTAAATTACAGAATTCTTGTCATGATCTGAATCCTTAGCTATGCTTACAGATAATGAAACACCAGAGAACCTTGTCTCTTGCAGATTATCATGAGAATGTTTGTATTTTTCTAAAGTTGTAGACTTAATTTTATTTAGCAACATAAACTCTTATTTTGCAGTCAAAAAACAGAAAACCTAATCTCATTTTAACCAAAATGCTCCTGCCTTCTTTTTTCTTTTTCTTTTTTTTTTCCTTCATTTTCATTGTGAGTGCTAAACTCTTAAAAAAAGTTTTAACTGGGTCAGCTGGAAGAAAGTCCTATTCTGACAACTTCTATAGAGGACAACAAAGTGGGTCTCCAATCCTCTATGGATTAGAAGAGCTAAACAGGCTATTGAGAATTGAGATTACTCCAGTGGCAGAGATAAGACGGCATAATATCATGGTATGTCAGACACTGACCTGCATAAGTGATAGTACAACCTTGTTCGATTCCCACCTAACTTTCTGAACCATTACAAACCACATGTACTCAGAACGGACAACAAAATACCTCTGAAGTTTGACAGCAAAGTCATCTTCAAGTTATGAGGAGCCTAAGAAATATTATACAAAATATTTTCCCATATAACATAAGAAAAACATGGATATGCTGTAGTGAGTCCACTGAAGGGCCACAAAAATTAATAAGTAACTGGAGAGCTCTCTCGTATGAAGATAGGTTGAGAGGGTTTGATGGGGGAGGGAGCAAAGAAGATAGAGCCAGGCTCTTCTCAGTGGTATCCAACAAAAGGGCAAGAGGAAGTGGGCCTGATTTGAAATACACAACTTAGAAACATAAGAAAAACTGATTTTTAATGTTAGGATGCCCAAAGACATTTTGGAGTCTTCTTCCTTAGACATATTCTAAAGTGACAATAAATGGCCCCAAGTAACTTGCTCTAGTTGACAGTCCTTTGAGTGGGGGGTTGTACTAGATGATTTCCAGAGGTCTATTACAAGGTCAATGATTCTGTGATTCTGTGTGATTCTGGAAGAACTATGAAAATCACTTAGGTAGCTCCATCAGGTCCAGCAAATAGCTGTCTGACTTCTTGTTTTCTCTTTCATATTTCTCCTGAAGCCTTGAAAAGATGTATATGTACACCCTCATACCAAAGTGATTTGATAAGTGCAGCCAATGCTGTCACAGAAAAAAATATGCTGAGAGAAGTGAAAGACTGTTCCTTGATTCTATTCTTGAGTGCTCAGAGGAGAGAAGGTGTATAATTTTGTTTGAAGAGCTAAACTTCACTATAATGCCATCCCCCATAAGCTGTCAATGGGTAGAAAATATTGCATCTGGGCACACAGCTTATCAGAAAGAAAATGAAGTAATACTCTTAGAATCGTGAACCCATCTTTACTGAAATGCAAATCGCCAGCTTCAAGCTATCTTGTAACTTTCTGCTCTTGTGTGATAGCTTTTAGGAAACTTTCCTTTCTGAAAAAAACCCTCTGCCTTCTGCCTTATATTGTTTGCTGGAATCTGAGGTGGAATTTCTGTATTTAAATAAAAAAACATTTCTGTTTCATCTGTCCTGATTTTCATGCCTGCTGGATTATGTAATATAATAGCATGCTTAGCAAGTCTGAGGTGAAGACCAGATAAGTAAAAATGTCCCTATTCATTCAAACAAGATGTTTTATTGCTTTGTAATTATAAAATCTTAGTTGTTTCTTTTCTTCTTAAGCTACAGTCTGTGCTTACACTTTTAAATTGCTGTGTCACATAGAGTTAAAGGAATTTTTGAGATTACTCCTCTCATTTCTTCGCCAGGTGGCAGGCACTCTGTTGTCTTGGTTTCTGTCACTTTCTGGTTTTTCACCCATTCTCAAACTTTCTTTTTTTTTCTTTCCTCCTACCTTTTTTGAGGGATAGACTTCTTGATTTCTTGCTAGATTGGAAAAGGTATTTATTTACCTTCTCCAGTGATATGCATAAGGCTTTGGGAGCATTCTTCTAAAGCATTTTAACTGGAAGATCTATGAAAATCACTTAGATGGCTCTGTCAGGTCTAGCAAATAGCCATCTGTCTTCTTGCTTTCTTTTCCATAACTGTCTTATACAGTGTCGTGCTGCTATGTGTCTCACTTTTTCCTGTTCTGAACAATTTTGTCAAATACATGCACATGTGTTCAGCCATCACTGTCCACAAACAACCAACTGTAACTATGATAGTGTGTTGGCAATTTTTTCCTCCAAGTTTGGTATTTTCCTTCCTTTTTTATTAAAGAAAACTGCCAAAATGCTTCTGCCTCCCACTAAAACATGAAAAACAACTAAGTCTGATCAGTACTCGTGTATATCATGAGCTGAGAGCAACATAGTCTATTTTCCAGAACCAGTCTAGAACTTATCAAAAGTGAGGTCGTACTCCTTTACAATGTTGCCTGATAATGGTCCCAAATAAATTAAATACAGTCAGGCTTTGGCCAGGTTGTAGTATAGAGTCAGCACTCTGAGGTGCCTAAGATGGTGATCTGGAGATTCTGCTAGTTTGTCTGTGGTCCCTGCCAGAGAGAAGATCAACTCATTTATACTAAACTCTGCATAATACAGATATGATTGTGTGACCTGGGTGTTAATGGTGCCCATCTTCTCTCTTCAAACTAAATAAAACAGAAGATGGTAGAAGCAAAAGATCCAAAATTCAGAAGTACATTAACTGTATATGTGTTATATTTGTATTTTCTTTCAGGGAAAACACATTTCATGAGCATTTCATGCATAATGGTTTTGCTCCTAGGATTCAGAAACCTGCTTGATATAATAAAAACCCTCTAGAAATACAGACATATTGGGTATCATTTGTCGAAGTTAAGAGAAGTCAGTATAGCAGAGGTATTCACAGTTTGGATGACAGTGACAGCTTCTTCTGAGAAGGGAGAGGAAAGGAAGAATATGGCTAGTACCACTAAAGGCAAGGCAAAGTTTCCTTAAGGAAAGAGCTTTTGATACTAGCTATTTTTGTTACAGAAGTGGCCTAGAGGAGCCCATCAAGCTCGGAACCCCATTGTTCTAGGCATTGCCCTTCAGTTCCTGCTTTGGTAGTTTGCTGCTACATAGATGAGAGCAAAGCATTATTTCCCTGATTTTTGCTTTTATATTTGTGCCACAGAGCTCAACTGAATTACACGCAACATATAACAAATTCCAGGAGGGCTGGGCCAGAGCCAGTTTTCAGGTCTATTTCAGTAGCTGACAGGATCTTGCTGTCCATAAACCTAAGAACTGGCATGCTGGAAAAAACCTGAAACAAAATTCAAGCTGCTAGATCAAAACAGTACATAATTAAAAATGGAGGATTTGGAAAAAAAGTGATGCAGAATTAGAACTTGGTGCAACTAAGCTCATTTATGTCATCCATTCCTCTTCATTAGGAACAATACATACTACAGTATGGAGAAGGAGGAATAGAATATGTGGGTTTAACAAGAACAGTAAACCGCTGCAACTCCAAATGAAAATGTTATTATCTTTACTGCAGTCTTGGGACCTACAAGAGGTTTGACAAAATATTTAACTTGCAATGACAGAAAAACATAGGAAAGTGTCACATTTTCTCCCTTGTACCTGGTATATTCTGGAAATATATAAACCTGATGATTTCTAAGTAGTAAATCCATGTGTGTACCAGATTCCAAAGAGCTACCAGCTTGGTGAGGAGGAGAAAGGAAACCTACAGCAATCTGAACACCGAGGATTCGTGTTAGAAGTCAATTTAAAGCATATTTTTTAAATGGCATATGAAAGGTCATGTTCATCTGTAAGAGTATGAGCTCAGGAGGAATTTGAGACATACTGGTCTCAAAAAATAATATGCTGTTGTGTGTCTTTTGCTGTCTGGATAAATTAAAAACCAAACAAACAAACAAAAAAACCCAACAACAACAAAAACAGCCTGAAGTCACAATGAATCTTATAATGGTCCCTGAAAATTATGATCAAACAGAAGTATAAACCTTGAAGAACAATTTTAATGGGAAAGCTTATTGAAGCTTCTAACACCTATGGGTGAAAAACACATGGTTAGAAGTGCTAGATTTTCAACTTGTCTCTGCCCCGATTTACTAGATGATTTTACCTATCTTTCAGTTTTGCAATCTATAATATTAATATTGAAGTTAATATTAATCTATAATATTAGCCTGCATTTTGGGTTGTGGAGACTTAGTTGATGGCTGTACATGCTTTGTGTTGTACATGTTTAGAGACAATACAAAAGTCTCCCTAAGTGCAAAGTATTATGTAAAGCACTTCTTATACGTGACACAAGGATGGGAGAGACCACTTGGATTATAATTTCAGGTACTGTAATGGGACATCATCAGGTGTCACAATTCTATTTATAATATCATTGTAAACACCCATACACTGCAAACCTGTATTATGCTAATCATCCCATACACTGCAAACCAAACATGCTTCGTTGCCCCGTACAATCTTAAAATTTGCAGTACCAAAGAGCGAAAAGTCCTCAAACTGTGGTTTGCAAAAGGAAGAGAGCAGAAGAGATTGAGGGCATGGTCAAGCAGAGAGTATTGTCAAATAGAATAGCCTAATCTTGGTTACTCTCTAGGGCCGAACGTATTTTGTATGGTTTTAGATTAGACTTTTTAAATTATTTTGCTTCTTTGAGGGATACTCTGCCATATCTAAAGGCTATTTTATCTTCAGCACAATTATAGTTGTGAATGAAAGACACACAAATTCTTATATCTGAAAACACTCTAAAAGGAAAGCAATCATGAATGGCCCTTGTAACAAGATTCCATGAATTTTAAGTTTAAATTGTGATATAAGACTGAACTTCAAGGTTGTCCTATAGTTTGTGACCACGCAGAAGTTTGTGAAAACTTTAAAATATGAATGTACTAATCCAGATATTCCAACATGGCTTGTTCCTGTGCTCTCAAGCCTGGTCATCTTGTTCTCTGTGCCATTAGTTCCATATATACTCACAGCTAATTTAAAATATGCTTGTTAGAGACTAACAGTTCTATATATGTAGTGATGATGATTAGTATAGTATAAGCACGGTTACTAAGAAGTCTGTTGGTGGTGAATGAATTTAGAAAAAAAAATACTTTACAACTGACCTGATTTCTCAGGGTTTTTTTGGTGGTTTGTTTTTGGTTTTGTTTTGGTTGGTTGGTTGTTGTTTTGTGGGAGTTTTTTTAATAATAGATGTGGCAGTATTCTGACACCGGGCCTGTGAGAAACCGCAAGAGTCAACAGTGTGAGAACAAGCGTTGGTGGAAAAACAAGAAGCAAGGACTGTATACTATTTGATACATCAAGGACAGAGGGATTGATATGGCATTGATACAGGATTGATACATTAAGGACAGGGGGGTAACTTGTGATAGACCAAAAAATGCTTTTATGGCAGTAACTTCAGTGGGAACACAAAATATATCGCTTATGTAATGACTAACCTAGCAAATCAGCAAACGCTGCAGCAGGCATCATAGTAAGTATAAATGCAAGTCTGAATTTGTAATAAATGTCTCTCTTCACACCTTAAAGAGAGTCTGTGCCTCATTTGCTACAAATGATGCCCTGAACAGGGACTTTCAATGTGGCTGTAAAGGCAGCAGTCATTCCGGTATCGAAGCCCAATTGAACCGGGACTGGGAAACAGCACCAGGAAACAGAACTGGGAACCAGAAATCGCAGCACACACACCCGTCACCAAGAAAAGGTGAGTGATTTGGAACCATGGGAGGGACCTTATCCCTTGAACAAAGAAAAGTCTGGATGTCCTTCAACGTTTATTAAGAAAGCAAAATCAGGGTGTACCAGTAGTCCGATTAGTGACTTTATTAGAATGGATTGCTAATCATGTGCAGGACTTTCCTATATCTGGTACATTTCAGTTGGAGGCATGGCACAAAGTTGGATGAGAACTATTTGAACAGGCAGCAACCAGAGATAATGCTGCTTGTGAACATTTTTCTACTTGGGGGAAAATTATTACTTTAAAAGCGTCTCAGAAGTAAGTATTTGCACAGGCAGCAACTAACTGTGAATCTTCTGCTCCTCCTTTGCCAGGGAAGGAGTGGGATCCTGTAACTGTATCGGGCAAAAATGCACTAACCACAGATGCAGTAGCAGAGAAAGGGCTGGCTGATAACAAAGCCCCTGCATGTACACTACAGCGAACCCTTTTGACAAAAGATGGTTTATGGGAGTCGCCTGACAACCCCCTTGATCCTGGCCCAATGGACCTGGAGCGAGAGCCTGCTGTATTCCCCCGGGATGTTATTTTGCAACCGAAAGTGCACACTAATTTAACCATGTGGGATAAATGCAGAGAAGAGGCTTTGAAAGCAGGAGACTGGAAAGTGATTACGGCATCCGTGATCTATCGTGAACAGCAAACTCCAGGCTTTCAACAGCTACCATATGATGTTATAAAGGAATTACGGACATTAGCTAAAGAAAATGGAGTTACTTTGCCATTTGTTATAAATTTTTTGGAAGCATTAAGCTCCTCCTATGTACTTAGTCTGCATGACTGGTGTTCCTTGTTGAAAATTATCTTAACCACTACTCAATATACTGTATGGCTATCTGATTTTGGGGAGAACTATACTATAAAGGCTATTGATAACGCATATCAGCAAAGAGGGATTGATTGCAGTCATTTAGCTGGGGAAGGTGCCCATGCTTTGCCAGAGAATCGAGTTGCATATCCCAGAGATATATATGGTGTAATAGCAAAACTAGCAATGAAAGCGTTTCGGAAGTTACCAGAGGTTGCAAGAGATGCCAATATGTCCTTTTCAAAAATCTTGCAAGGATAACAGGAACCTTATGTGCCATTTTTAGACCACTTGCAAACTGCTTTGGAGCCACAAATTGAAAATGACGCAGCTCATGAGTTGTTACTAAAACAATTGGCTTTTGAAAATGCTAATGCTGATTGTCAGTGTGTGTTACAGGGTATTAGGAATAGGGAAAGGTGTACTATAGCAGACATGGTGACAGTGTGTCAAAACATAGGGTCAACTGAGCATTGTACTAGCTCTCTAGCTACCACCTTAGGGGCACAGTCACAAGTATTGGGAACAAAACTGAGATCGAGATGTTTTCGTTGTGGGGCACTGGGTCATGTAAACAAAGATTGCACAAAGTATGCACGCCAGACTTCAAAGGCTGTACCCTTGTACAGGGTTGTCCAAAGGTTGTCCAAAATGTGGAAAAGGCAGGCACTGGGAGAGTGAATGTTGCTCAAGGTTTAATATGAAAGGGCAGCCAATTAACCCTTCCCACGGAAACGGGAGCAGGGGCGTGGGGGGGGAATCGGAGGAGTGTCGGCTGCTGGAGCGCCTCTCCTACGGGCCGGTGACACTGAGCGCCGCCTCCGCTCCATCCCCTCCCTACGGCCGGTGCTCCTGGCGGCGCTTCGGCTGCTGCGCCCCCTCCTCGTCCCGGTCGGGCTCGCCGCCTGCGGGGGGGGCGGTCGCCACCTGGCTCGACCGTCCCCTGCTGGGCTGCTTCGTCGTGCACTACGCGAACAGAGCACTCAGATTTCCACTTCTGATCCGGCGAGGAAAGCCAACGCCATTTTTCACTTTTGTGCTAGCACTTCTGTTCTGTGTTTACGATAGATAACTTACAAGGCCAAAGCTTAAGCAGCTATGCAAAGCACCCTCAGGCTGGTTAAAAGATCTACGTTTCATTACAGGTTTAATAGGGTGGTTGGTCAGTATGGCAATCAATATTCATTCTGATCATATTCTCAGAAATCTGAGAAAACCTGGAGAAACCAGTTACAAGATACCAAGAGCGTGTATCTGAGTGCAGCCATACAGAGAGTATCTGATGCTATGGAACCAAAACAGGAACGGTGATGCAATTTGCAACTGCCTACTTGGCTGGCACTCATAGCCAGTAAATTCCAACCATTTGCAGTACTATTTCAATAGAACAAATCATTAAGTGATTCTGTAAGAGTGTTGGAATGGGTTTTTCTAGCTCACACACCAAGAAAAGCAGTTTGGACAATTAATGAAATATATGCAAAACTAATAATCAAAGGCAGAGAACATTTATATGCTGTGGATGGGACAGACCCTGAACGTATATTTATTCCTACAACAAAAGAGAATTTGCAATGGTTATTAACTGAAGATGTGAATTTCCAGACTGCATTAGCTACATACACAGGGAACACATCAGTTCATTACCCTCAACATAGACTGTGGGCTGAAATTGGTAATTTACTGTTATACAGCAAATGCCACTGTCAGCAATGACCAGTGAGCAGCAAGATTGTTTTCACTGGTGCCTCTGGTCGCTCGCGTAAAGTTGTAATTACGTGGCTAAACTCACATACGCAGTGTTGGGAACAGAAGGTTTAAAAAAGAGATCAAGGGTCAATATAAGTTCTTGAGCTAACAGCTGTTAGGATTGCTTTTGAAGTATTTTGTAATGAACCTTTGAAAGTTATAACTGATCCATATCATGCAGCTGGCATACTTAACTGTCTAGAAGCTTCTTTTCTTAAGGAAGTGGATAATCCTCTTTTGATGGCTGAATTAAGAATGTTATGGTTTCTAATAAATCATAGATATCATGATTTTGATGCAATGCACATCCACTCTCACACTGCCCTTTCAGGACCTCTTATGGAAGGCAATAGGAGAGCTATGCCACTTATTGTGCCTAAAGCCTTTGAGCAAGCTAAATTATCACATAAATTCTTTCACCAGAATGCAAGGTTGTTAAAACGACAATTTCACATTACAATGGATCAGGCCAGGAGCATTCTTATGTCCTGCCCTGATTGTCAACAGTTCGCACCTATGCCATCCAAAGAGGGTGTTGATCCATGAGGGATTACTGCTAATGAAGTATGGCAAACTGATGTAACGCATTATTCTGAATTTGGTAAACTCAAATACATATGTTTCTGTAGATACTCATTCCATATTTCATGTTGCTACTGCACACACTGGTGAAAGAGCACGTGACGTCTGTAAACATTGGTTAACATGTTTTGCTGTTACGTGATATATAAAAACAATGGTCCAGCCTACTGCTCCAGCAAAGTTCGCTTCTTTTTAATTGAATTGGGCATTTCCCACATTATGGGAATACCTCACCCACCAACAGGACAAACTATAGTAGAACGAGCTCATAGAGACCTTAAAGCTCTGCTTACTAAACAAAAGAGGGGGGACCCTGGCCTCTCGCCCCAGGAGCGTTTATGGAAAGCTTCTTACATTCTGAATTTTTTAAATTGCAATGATACTGGGTGTAGTAGGTACGAACGGCAACATACTACCAGCATACCAGAACAGCAATGTCCTTTAGTGATGGTAAAAGATCCTATGTCTAAGGAATGGTCAGGATCTGTTGATCTAATAACCTGGGGAAGGGGCTATGCTCGTGTCTCTGCAGGTTCTCAAGTGAAGAGGATTCCGTCAAGATGTGTATGACCTTACGTTGCCTCCTCGTTGGAGTCTTCAGGTGGCCCCTCGACAGACGACTGATTCAGCAAGAAAATGTATGCTTATTTTAGCTAACTTAACCCGTGCAACTACTTTCTGTGCTTCTTTGTCCACATCAACAGATCCTTTTTGTACATGCTTAGTAGGAGTGCCAGTAACAGAACGACATTTAAGTACCTTATATAATGAAACTGTTAGAAGCAATTGCACCAAGCCAGGAGTTATGCAGAGATGGTGGTGGTGTCAGGACAGTTAGAGACAGACTGCCGGGGAAAAAGCTACATGGTACCATGATAAATTGTACAAGTTTAATGATTTTCCTGCATTGCCCCTTGAACCACAGGAGTTCGACATCATGGGAACCTTACAAGCACCTATTTACTTTTATCTAAATTTCACAACACGTCAGTATCTAAATAGTTTAGGGTTTGATGTGTCCCCTACAGGGATATATGTCGATCACTCCCTGTGGTGCGATATCACAAGTGTTGGTCAAATCACTCTTGGAACAGATCCCGTAGGTTTACCCAAGGATTTGGTTTTGATCTGTTGGCAGCGAGCATGGAAACGCATCCTGGGAAGAGCAGTAGGAGGGCCTTGTGCCTTCGGACAACTAACATTCTTTCACCCTGACATTTTACCACACAATAAAGCCATACAGCAAAAACGAGACATACATCACTTCTCAGATTCCTGTAACTCAAACATAGAATTTTGGGGTAAAGGCCAGAGAGTTTTAGCAAGCCTTTTTTCATCTGTAGGAACTGCACATGCTCTTGTAACTGTAAACAAACTAGGCTGCTGGCTTGCAAAAGAAGCTAACACTACGAGCCTAGCCCTGAATGGTCTTTTAACAGATGTTGATGCTGTAAGACACGCTTCACTACAAAACAGAGCTGCCATTGATTTCTTATTATTAGCTCAAGGTCATGGTTGTCAGGACTTCAAAGGAATGTGTTTCATGAACCTCAATGATCACTCAGAATCCATTCAAGTCAGTATAACCAAATAAAAGGAATTAATAAAGCAATTGCAAAAACAAGATGATGGTGATTTCTAGAGTCTGTTCTCTTGGCTGGGGGGGGTCAGGACCATGGGCAAAGTGAGTAATTATGCTTGTAATATTTATATGTGGAGTCATGTTGCTTATTCTGATTTGTATACCATGTGTCTTATCTTGTGTACAACAAATGATTGAAAAAAGCTTTAATTGTGTAATGGCTATGCAATTACATGCTGCTATGGCTATGCAATTATTAAACAAAGAGGAGAGATGTGGCAGTATTCTGACATTGGGCCTGTGAGAAACCACAAGAGTCAACAGCATACAAACAAGCGTTGGTGGAAAAATACAAGAAGCAAGGACTGTATACTATTTGATACATCAAGGACAGAGGGATTGATATGGCATTGATACAGGATTGATACATTAAGGACAGGGGGGTAACTTGTGATAGACCAAAAAATGCTTTTATGGCAGTAACTTCAGTGGGAACACAAAATATATCGCTTATGTAATGACTAACTTAGCAAATCAGCAAACGCTGGAGCAAGCATCATAGTAAGTATAAATGCAAGCCTGAATTTGTAATAAATGTCTCTCTTTGCACCTTAAAGAAGAGTCCATGCCTCATTCGCTACAAGTATACAGATACATTCATTTGCAACAAGTTACAGTCACAGTGTAGCTGTATATCTTGGCTGTGCCAATGTGCATACTCAGCACAATCATTAATTCTCTGGGTGACTGAGAAATTCTACAAATAGTTTCTGCTGTCTGAGACACTAATGTGAGACAGTGGATTGACATGATATGAGGTCGTTGACTGAACTCCTATGTGAGACAGTGGATTGACATGATATGAGGTCGTTAACTGAACTCCTAGTTGCCTTCACAACAAAATATTTGACAAACCATTGCAGAAGCTCTCTACGTGGGAATTTCAGACAGTCCTGGAGATTTCCCCAGGCAGCTCCTGCTGTGTATAAGCCAGTTGACAGGCACTACAGTATGGTGTTGTCTCAGAGATGTCCCCAGGTAGTTGCTGCTGTAGAACTGACCAAACTGTACATAGATACTTGTAACTAGTCACTAGAACTGTTCTTGCAGATACAGAAATGGTCACACATAACACCTAAGACACCTAGACTAGGTTTACACACATAAGACTGTGTGCCAGCTGTATTATAAGAATTCAGGAGGGCAGCAATTCAGTGAGGCTCATCTGATTCAACTGAAGATGCCTTTGCAAAGACACTTGCAACAGAGACTTACAGTGTCACTGCCCATACACCATCTGACCAACCTGTTTGAGAGATTTGGTTTCCTATGTGAACACTATCTCATGCAAAAAATCCCAATAAATCAGTATTTTTTAACAAACAATCTGTATTATGAGTGTCTGTAACACTCATTCTCACGTACGTCACCTTCATTACAATGTTCATTGACAGAGGGGGAAATGTGTGGGGCCAAAACCCTATGAGAAACTGGCACTTTGGCTCAGAAGCAAACTTCCTTAGAGAGAGGTAAATACCTACTGAGCTGACATGACTAGAATAACTAGATTGGTGCTGAAGATCCAGAGTCCAGCTTTTGATATATTGCTATGGAGTTAAGGATGTAACTTTCATTAGTTAGAGTGCAATTAGGCAGGTGTTAGGAAAATGCATGTAATTGGCAGAAACAACAGAACTATTCAAGGATATTTGCCTGGCAACTCACTACACTAATGAATGCATAGCACCTCAGAGCAGTCTGGAAGTTGTTAATCCACCTCAACCTAAAGGAGGAGAACTCTACCTTCTGGAATGCCTAACTCTGGAGCACCTTCAGAAACATGTGGGACCAAACTCATGTGGCCAGAACTGGCACTCTTAACAGCCTACTCCTCCAGAACACTGAGAGTCACTTGCTGCTCTTGTAAGCAAGGAAAGGGGAAATAGAAATAACCACTGCTCTGTAACGTTGTAGTGTTTTATGCATCAGTAACCACTCTTTCACAAAGGCAATAAATATCCAAACTCTTTCATGTGGATCCAATTATTGCATAGTAATTAATGAATGCTTTAGTGTGCCCTGATCTAAAGTACAACAAAATCCCATGCACTGTCTCTGGAGAAAGTGATAGATTGGGGTTTTTTGTTTTATTTTTGCAAAATGTGCAAACTTTTTGGGGTAGCTCTGCACTGGCTTTGTAGGGAAAGTCTATTTTCCAGAAAGACATGTGCAATTATTTCCATTGAGACTTCTACTTCAGTATCATAAGGGTCAATTTGAATGTACATGCCAGAGTGGAATAATGGCTCAAGAGATTATCAGAGCAACAGGGGGTTTAATCCCTGGATCACTGAACCAGAAATTTGCTGAAGCTGGTAGTTACAGAAATTATTGTCCTTTAGTGGGCATTTATGGGAACCAGTCTATGAAATGATTTGGCGAGCTCAAGATGCAGCTCAACAAGGCAATTTTCTCAACAGCAAGACCAGTTCTCCATCGTTGCCTTTTTTGTTTGCTATCCCACTTGTCTGTGTGGATGCAGGTCTATCCAGATCGGGGCACTGATTAGGATTAGAATTACAAAACAAATCTTTTCTTTTTTCTTTTTTTCCCAGGGAGTGTGGCATTGTGCTCTTGGAGGGTTTGCTTTTTTTCCATTTCATTTACTAAATTAATTCACTGTATAGCTGAAAAAAGAGTGGAACTAGCACAACTTTGGGGCTGTTGGAGGGTAGGTGCAAAGGGAAAGGTACAGAAATCTTGCTTTTAGCACTAAGAAAAATGTGACTAAGCCCACAGCTTCAATCCTGTATTTATGGTGGAGGTAGTGTTTTGTTAATGCCTGTACCAGCAATTTCAGTCAAGATTCCAACATTATCCTGAATATGCCAGTAGGTTTCTGTACATGGCCACTGAAATGCTACCTCACTTTTGTTATGTTATTCTGCCACCTGAGGGCTGACATTTCAGAGTGATGGACGGTGAAATTTCTGGTAAAATAAGATCCTTAGAAGGAATTAGCATGTGAACACCACCAGGGGAAGGTGTGGGAATAGCATCTGGGGAGGAATAAGAAAGAGGAGTTTTAAACTGTCTAGAATTTGCATTCTGAGTGATGCTGATGCTGTGAGTAATACTGAAATGCTGAAGTTCATCATATTGATGCATTTCTGCTAATTATTATTACTGTTCCACCCATAATATTCTTCACAAGCAGGAGCTCCATGGATAAATCTCAGCATCATTTTTTCAGATTATTACATTTATTTCCCAAAATGTAAACAGCCAAATTTCCATGCAAGACAAGACATCACTAAGCATATCCCCATGCCTTCACACTGTCCTCAGTTTTGTGATGTTTGGGAAAAACTCAGAATGCTGGAGGACATGTTCTCTTTTCTTCAGTTCCCTTGTATAATTTAAGGGACTTTTTATAGCCCTTCAGACTGTTTACAGCTCCTGAAAGCACCCTCAGGCCCTTGATCACAGGCTAGATTACCACAAGCATGTATTACACATCATTGTTTCCCAAGAGGCCTTGAGCCTGCTGGAGGTTCTCTGGTCTAAGTCAGCATTTATGGCTGCTTCAGTGGAACAAAGCAAGTGGAATAGGAATAAGAACATGGCCTGTTGGATGATAGTTTCTTCTTGAGCTACATGGCGTAGAAATGTTGATAGAATTTTTTTCAAGCTAATAAAACCATTAACACTTTTCTTTAATAGAGTCCATTTCATTTAAAGTGTCCCTTGACTGGCTGAGAACTGGAGCATAGTATAAATTTGGGGAGCCTAGAGATGTGTAAGCAAGCCATATATTTCTAAGACGACACAACTAAACTGAAGACTAAATGTTCAGCCATTAGGTAGAAAGGTGAAGGTTGTTGCTTTATTTAGAAGCAACCTGAAAATTATATTTCTGAATCCTGGTGAGGACAACTGCTAGGTCATTGAGACTGCTGACCGCTAGGCAGGTTATTTTGCATCTCATGCCTGAAAATCATAGGCACAAATACTGGTATGCTTTCAGGAGCCAAAAAAGAAATTTTGTCTAATAACAGTACAGATACTCCTGAGGATAATAAGTTATTATCAGATATTACACAGGATTGAAGGAGAGGGTTGATATCTTCAAGGATATGGTGGCTATTACAGAATCATGTAGAAATTAGTCATCATTATTGCACAAAAGAGACTGAAATAGTTCAGCTTATTTAGTATGTCAAAGCAGAGGCTGAGAGGAAAGCAATTATTCTGTCAATACACTACAAACAAACAGAAGACAAAACTGACACAAAAGCAAAAAGGCATAAAGTTGCCATGCCTAAATTTAGGTTAGAAATTAGTAGTAGCCCTCTGAGCAGGAAGTCTAGAACAGCCAGTTACTAGGGGCAGCAGGGCAAGCAATCTGCCTAGTTTTAAGACAGCACTCAATATGTTATGGGCATTTTCTGAGATAATGTAAATGGATGCATTTTTTTTCCTTGCCATACCCAGAACTGAGATGATAATATAAGCACAGAAGAGATCCATGTCATATCATTGCATACAAAAAATAATTCCTAATTAGAAGCTACAGAAATTTTACGCGATTTTCCTATTTTATTTTGAAGAATGTAAAACACAAGGCTACAATCAGCCAGTAAATTTTGTTATTCCTGCACAGAGAAAAGCACTCATTCACAACACATGCAAGTGATTAGCTCTAAGTTCTTCTTTAAGATTCTGCATGTGTAAGAAAACTTTTCTGCCATCTCTGAAAGAAACGGCTATTGGTGAAGTAGTGTGGCATGACCCAAGATGTAACAGCTGGACAGAAGCCAGTTTATGACATCTAGTATTTTGGATTCAGGTGGGGAGAAAATAATTTATGGCATGCTACCCATCAAAACCAACATCACAACTTTCCCACAAAACATCAGCTCAAACTTTACCATGCAGCAGATGAAGAACCTGGAATTCCCTATCAATTGAGGAGTGGGGCTGGCAGGAATACCATATCCACAGCAGTGGAATAACATCAGCGAAGACACAGTCTTTGAAATAAAGCTACTGGTTAAAATATGACATGATACTTTGCAGAGGCCATCATCCATTCCTCTCCATGTTGAAGGAATATGTGAACAGTCTTACCGACTTCCACAACTTCAACTGTTGACTCTCCAGTCGCACGCAGATTTAGGAAATCAAAGCTTAAAAGACATGAAAATCTTTATGCTCTTTGTACACTAGAGCAGTGAGTGCATATATTCAGGGCTTGTCCATGGGTTGCCACTAAGAAATTTCCCCTTGTGGTAGATATCACCTCTCTACCTTTACATGGCTCTTGTAGAGCACCGATGGGTACTTTTTGCTTCATTATTGTGCTGTGCTCTAACTGCCAGTAACAGTGAGATCATTACAGTGACACACAATAAGCCACTGCATGCCTGAAAACCAACTGAATATCTACATCATCAACACTGAGTTAAAGACTGGCCAGAACATGAACAACATTTAAGGGTGAGGTGGCCTCTTGTTCAGCCTCATTGACCCCTAGCTCTACAGACAAGTTCAAACTGGAAGGAAATTTGCTTCACTAGAGGTAAATGTTTAAAGAGGAGACAGAGGAGTAAAAAAATAAAATAAAACTTTATTTGAATAAAGGGAGAGTCCATAGGAGTCCCTATAGGGTCCCTCAAAAGCACAGGAAGACACAGTCCCCCTATTTATCCTAATCCCTGGCCGCAGGTGATCCCTTCTCCTTTTGCCATTGGCTGAGGTACTTGGAGGGTACAAGCTTTCTGATCCACCCTTCATATTCCCCCAGCAACACCCCCTGTATGTCTCCTGACCAACACTCCCTGTTAACTGATTTGTTAAATCCGTAAGTCTGTTGCACTCCTTTTTGTAGAGATATGGGACAGTTGTTCCCATCGAAACTTCTTCATGGTGCTCATGTTATTGGTGCAGCCCACTCCTCTAAAACATACCTCACCCCAGACTTCCTAGGATGTGATCAGCAAACTTATAAAGTGGGAATGTAAACCTGTCTTTTTAATTATTATTACTATTTAATATTCTTTCTAGTAATATTTAATCTTGAAGTATTAATTTCATTATCTCTTATTTTAAGAGCGTATTGTACAGGAGGGCCAGGAGGGACTGTATAGCCTTGAAATACTTGCATCAGAACAGGAAGATGTTGCTTGTCTTTCTGTCCAATCACAGGGCACTTTGAGACCAAGTGGGAATAGGACACTTAAAAAGAACTGAGTCCTCCAAGGGCAAAAGGAAGTGAGGTAAGCTGATCATGTGACCAGAAGAGGTTGTCAGGGACCAGGAAAGGCTGGGAGCTTGCTCACAGATGGGCAGCTGGAAGCTGAAAGGCCTGGGGCACCACCATCCAGGGAAGCCCTGGAGGGCTTGGCAGGGAACAGTCTGAGCCATCTTTGGAGAGTGGCATGGCCAGGCGGGGAAGCATCCATAACCCTCCTTGGAAGCCCCAACATGCCTGACAGGGAACAATCCAAGTCATGCCTACTGATCCCCAGGTGGCTTGGTGGGGAAGATACCAGGCTGCCCCTGAGGAGCCCCAGAGGGCATAGTGCAGAGGGGTTTTTGCAGTCTTTTGGACCCTCAGGTGACAAATGAAATTGGTGGGAAAGGATCCAAGTTACCACCCCGTGGGCAGACTCAGAAGCAGGTGGGCATGGTGGGGAAAGGTTCAAGTTGCCACTGGAGACACCCAGCACATCTGGCAGAGAGCGGTCTAAGATGACCCTAAGAAGTCTGAGAGGCCAAGCTTGGCTTAAAAGGAGAGAACTAACCCTTAGAAGCCCTGGCAGGTTTGGTTGGAAAGGGTTCTTGATGTCTGTAGACAACCCCAGACAGCATGGTTGGGGGAGGGTCAAAGGCACCTCTGGAGGGCCTAATGATGAAGGATCCAGGTGAGGAAGGGACTAAGCCACCCCTGAGGAGCCCTCAAGTCTGGGCAAACTTGTTGGGGAAGGATCCAAGCCACCCCTGAGGACCAGTGGAGGGCATTATGAGGAAGGGTCTGTAGTGACTTAACACTGAATTAGCAATCGACACAACAGGTAACCTGAATAAGGCACAAGCCTGTGCAGTGCTTGGCTGTATACATAGCTAGGCTGGATGTGTAGCTTGGCTGTCAGGCCTGTGTTACACAACACATATCCCCCAGCCACAGGGTAACTTCGTTCATTTTAATAGTTTATAGGCAGCTCTCACTCTGTGCTGGCAATTACACCACCAGCAAGTCTTTGTCTTTACCTAAAAGCGCACAAAAGAAAGGTCACTCAGAAAGATATCCTTCCAGCATTAATACAGGCAGGAGTGCCTAGGGAGGATAGATGGCAAACCAACTCTGTGCTTGTGTGGTTTGTATAAATAAGTAAAAACAAAGAAGGAGTGAAGGAAACTGTAGAGCACTGGAGCAACAGTGCCACCTGCACCACCCTCTGTAGACAGTGAAGATAGATCTTCCTCAATCGTTCCCATATTCTCTGACCTTTCTCCCTGGAAATGAGAGTAGGGAACGGGTAGTCCCTCTCCATTATGGCTAATAAACAGCTAGTTGGGCAGGTGTGTCACCCACATCTTCCATTGCACTTGTAATACATTGGAGCTGCCATCATAAGCAACAACCTATGGCTTTTCTAGATACTGTGAAGAAATTACCTTAAGTCATGGAAATTCATCCCATTACCCTAAAAATAAACTAATGAATATTAACGTATTCAGGGAGGTTAAAGAACTGAACAGAGAAGTTTTTACAACCTTGCAACTAGAAGGATATTCACCATTTATAGCTAGGGTGTGTTAGGAGGAAAATATATCACATCGTTTCTGACAACATGAAAGAGCTGAGAGGCTGAAGTTCCATGCCCCCAAGTCCAATCAGCAGCAAGGCTGAAAGCATATTACCAGTAGGAACAAGCAGATAAAGCACACATATACAACACATATAGTTGGTCACAGACAGCACCAGCATATGAGTCCTGAGGCTGCAACGCCACTCCACTTGCTGGTACAGTCCATCTCTCACACACACTTGCATACCCATAGCTGTCTGAGACTCCCCTGATCCCAATAGCCAAGGACAATGTAACTCCCAGACCACTTCACTTACACACCAGCTAGCCAAGCCTGATCTTCACTAGTGCTTATGCACTTGCTCACTTACATTGACTCTAGTTGCCACAGACACATGGGCTGCTATGACCCATGGTCACACTCCGGTTGCTAGGCACTCTAGTTCCACTCACTCCAGTCTCTTCAGTTGCTAGTACCACAGAAAAATAGGCCTCTCCAACCTGTGATCTGATTCCAGTTGCTGCTCTCAGACCCAGACAGACACACAGCAGCAGAATTCCTTACCCAGGAACAGAGTGAGAAAGGAATTTAATAAGAAGGTAGGAGAGACTGCACTGATCAGGCACAGGACATGGCAAGACAAGTGTACCAAACAGCAAACTATTTGTAAACAACCAGCCCTTTTTATCTCCCTATCCATCTATATTCACACACTTGTTCCTCCATAAAACACTTAAATTAATCTCTTTCCTCACCTTTGGTTCCTCTTCTAAATATCCCATAGTATGTTTTGTGCAATTCAAAAGTTCTCTTCCCCGCATCCCCTATTGTACACCATACCCTCAGGCAATAAACAACTCTCTCAGTTCAAAAATGTGATCAGAGAGTTGCTCCTGATGACACATCTTGATGGGTTTCACATGTTATCAGTGGAGCTAATGGCCCTCTTGGGGCTGCCACAGGACAGGGTGTCCATTTCACAGGAGTCACTGTTCTTCTCTGGGCTTGTAGAGATAGACTTTTGATGGGTTGCTGGCTCTCCCTGACAGAGAGGCCAGAGGCTGTAGTGAGCAGCCAACATACTTGACTAAGACTTTGGTGGTCCTATCTCTAATGTCGCTGCTACTGTACACTTATTCCTACAACCAATACTTGTTTTAGTTATCACTACTCTTGTATTACTAATTGTAGTAATCACTTACTGAATCTGCAACTTACAGTATCTTGAAGAGTCGATCAAGAGATGGAATGTAGTGATTCCAACTGAAACGGCATTGAACTTCAAAGAGCTGGGCCTTGGAGGCAGGACAGCCTCAAGAGGAGTGGAACATCATGCTAGCCTGCCAGGACTAAGAGGTGTGGGGGACTGACAAACCACACCAGCCCGCTGAGCTTGGGAGGACAGTTGACCTTCAGGGAAGTGGAGCACCACACCAGGCCCTGAAGACCAGGCAAAGGGAACTGGCCCACCTGCCAGGACAAGGAGACTGGGCAGCTTCAAGGGGCACAGGCCTTCCTGTCGGGCCCCAGAGATGGGGTGGCCTTGAGGGGAATGGAGCACCACACCAGACCCTGGCTGCAAGGCAGCCTCAAGGGCAGTGGGGCATTCTCCTGAGACAAGTTGACCAGGTAGCCTCGAGAGGAACAGACCTTCATATCAGGCCCCAGAAGCAGAGCAGCCTTGAGGGAGGTGGGCCTCCTTGCTAGACCCCGGAAGTGGGACAGTCTGGAGTGACCTGGAGGACAACAGGACTCTCTGATGGACCTCGAGGCAGGGCAGCCTCAATGGGAGTGGGACACCACTCCAGCCTACCAGACCCCAGAGGGAGGGTACCTAAGAGGGGAGTGGGCCCCCCCACCAGGCTGGATACACCAGGTGGCCTCGAGGGGAGCAGCCCTTTTCACTGGGCCCTGGAGAAAGAGCAACCTCAAGGGAAGCCGGGCACCAGGATAGTGTTCCAGGCAGTGGCAGTGTGGCACAATGTATGTTTCCAGTCATCCAGTGGTTGCTTCCATCATTGTGAGCACATAGCACTTTCTTTGGCAGGTTTGTGGGAGTGCGATAGAATAAATCTGCTAGGCCTTCCTGTATTTATTTTTAGCCATCGCCCCCCATACCATATAGGCTTTAATCACATCTCTTTCTTGATCACCTGAGACATCATGGGCTCACTGAGCTAGAAATAATTCACCTTTGTGTTGCCAGTCCAAATCTACCTGAGACACTTTAATCTTAGCAGCGTGATCTGTCTGCTGGTTGTTTTGATGTTCATCAGTGGACTGACTTTTAGGCACATGGGCATCTATGTAGCACACTTTTACAGGCAGGTTCTCTAGTGATAAGAGGAACACAAGTCTTTCAGAAACGCCTAGGCCTGATGTAACAAGACTAGGCATAATGTACAAGGAATATAGTCAAAAACAATAGCTTTATGGAGACTGGACATGAAGCAAAGCAGGATGTCCTTGGTTTGCAAGCTGGGAAAGCAGAATGTTCCACTAAATTAAGAAAGAACCACATGACTTTTGCTGTGTAGTAGCACAAAATGACAACATGCTTGAGAAATCAGATCAAGAAGCTGACACTGGGGGAGCACCAGGCTGCAAAGACCACCGGGGCCACTAGAGAACCCCGATGAAGATCCTTAAATACCAAAGATGGGCTTCTGGCAAATGGCGGGATTATGTAAATAATTTATGTTTAATACATGAACTAAGCAGTAGAAACAAATGAATAGGCAATTGGTATGTGGAATAAATACCAAGAAGTGTGAATCATGTGTACACTCGACTAGAGGAACAATCCTCCGAGTGTCCAGTGCGCTGCAATAAAAGTGCCTGCTTTTTAACGCTTTCAAAACAGCGTTAAGGAATCTTTTTGCCAGTTTTTTGGTATCACTAGCCAGGCAGCAAATCTTTCCACAATTCAGCAGCCCAGATGGGTTTCCCTCTACGCTGCCAGTTCTTCAGCTTCCATTGCTGTAACCACCTCCACGGGGCATCCATGACTCAGTATAAACTAATGGCCTTTTTTCTCATTCAACAATGTCTAAAGCCAGCTGTATGGCTTTCACCTCAGCAAACTGGCTTAATTCACCTTGTTAGGACTAACTATCACGTGTCTTTACAAAAAATATGGTGCCAGGTTCCCATTGTTAATTGATGTGCTGTTAATTGGTTTATTAAAAAAGGCATTAGTCTTGTTAAAGGTATTGCTTTTCATTTGCAGCAGTCCCTACCCTGATACACTGGACAGGGGCTTGCCTGCCTAGAAACAGAGGAAGGGTTCCTTGTGACCGGACCCCTACTGGCTGCTCAACACCAACACATGCGCACAAACAGCCGCACGTACCAAGCGGTCGTGGCGGAAAAATGGAGACGTCGTGGCGGGAAACTCGTGAGCATGCAGTGTACAGCAGTGCACAGGAAATTGCGATCGACCAATCAGCTAAAAGGGTGCGTTAATGGCGGGACAGGAAACGGGTGTATCGGGAAGTCGGTACACTCCGAGTACCTCAGCCAATGGGGAAAGGAGGAGGGGTCACTTGCCGCCGCGGACTAGGATAAATAGGACGACTGCGCCCTCCTGTGGTTTTTGGGGAGATCTCACAGGGAGAAAGCGACTTCCTTTTATTCGAATAAAGTGTTTGTTTGTTTGTTTGTTTGTTTGTTTTACGCCTCTGTGTCTTTTTCTGAACATTCACCTCTAGTGAAGCCAATTTACGCATAACCTTGTCCTTCAGTGGCATCTGCAGCTCATCGTGTGGGACTCCACACAGCAGCTTTCCACTTCCGGTGCTTTCCCACAATACCACAGGACCCATCAGTGAACAGGGCATATCACAGGGCAAACCACTCTGGTGGTTTATTATACGGTGGGGCCTCTTCAGCGAGCATCACCTCCTCTTCTGGTGATATTCTGAAATCTTTGCCTTCTGGCCAGTCCGTGATCACTGCCAAGATTCCTGGACAACTGGGGTTTCCTGTTCAAGCCCACTGTGTGATCAGTGCCATCCACTTACTCCATGTAGCATCAGCTCCATGATCAGATGGTTATCTCTCACTGCACCTCTCACAATGATGATGGCCCTGGCTTTCCTTCCTCCTCCATGCAAGATGATTTTTTTGTGTGTAGATACTGGCACAGGTTGATCATCAGCATAACTTATCGCCGGAGTCTGAGTAGCAGGGGTTTGAGTGGCCGCAGTTGCTGTTGCCAGGGTTGATGTAGCTGCAGTGCCCATCACTAGTTTTGGAGTAGCTGCAGTGTCTGTTACGTTCAGTGGCATACTGCAGCATGGTACAAATTATGATTCCTGGTGTAGCAACTCCAGTTTGGTAGCAAGTTCATCCAACCTAACACAAGCCCTTTCACAGGAGAGTGGTTCCCTTATGCCACTCTCTAACTTACAGGTCAGAAATAGCAGTATCAGATGTCTGTTGTTTTTCATCTCCTTTACTTTCTCTGTTGCATTTAGACTGCAAGCAGGAACTGCCTTCTCACTTTTAAGAGTATATCTAGTAACTGATCCTGGGACCTACCCAGGCCTCTAAGAGCTATAGGAGTAGATTGGAGAAAAGGAAAAATGGTTAAACCAAATGTACCATCAAAGCAAATCACTGCAGAATAAAGGTTTTGGTTGAGTATTATTTCTCATTATCAGTGTATCTAGGAATAGCAAGTTTCATATATTCAATAACAATATCTTTCCTCTTTTATTGTAAACTTTTAAAAGCCAGAGCAGATGTGTTTCCAGTGTCAGAACTCCTTTAAACATTATTTTTCTATTTTATTTCCCAAAATAACATTGTACATTCCTCATCTGTGCTCTAGCAAGAGCAGAAAAAAGGAAACAGAATTAAAAAGTAATAAAGGAGGAAACAGTATGAGAGACAGCAGGAGTGCAAAGAAACATAAAGAAGTGGAGGAAGAAATGTTGTAAGGGAACATGGAAGAATTTGAGCGGGATAAAAGAGAAAAAGTGAGAAAGGGTTGGTTGGAAAATTTCTGCTTTGTCTGAAAAAAGATCAGAGACCCCTCGAGGAAATTTTTTTAGAGAAGTCCTTAAAAAAAAAGTCAATGGCTGTCATAATTTCACTTTATTTCTTCACTTGGCTTGGCAAGGATCATTCTTTATTAGAGATAGCCAGGTGTACCATATAAGGAAGAATCAGCTGTCAGAACTAAACAAAAAGAGAGCAGCATGCACAGTGTACAGATGTGATCAATAAATCTGACCAGAAGAATTATGAACACTAACTGCTTTACATGTCCACTGCCCAACTGATGTCAGTACTAACTGCTGTGATCTCCCAGAGGTTTTTCTGTCCCTTCTCTTGGCAAGGGAAAAGGAAGGTAAACCAGCATGGGCCAATGCTCTCTACAGCAATAGGGAATTTTTAGGAGGGTGAATACACTGTTACTGAGATACTCTGCAACACCACTCCTCTTCCGTGTGATCCTGCAAGCTAGATGTTGCTACTGTGACAGATGCAATTGACCCCACTTAACCAAACCACCAGCTGTTTTCTCCAGGCTCCAGAGGAGGTAAAGGCCTGAGCCGTAGCCAGGCCGAGAACACCTTTTAGGAAACTCACAAAGGAGCAGAATTACACAGCGAACATTGATAAGTTGTGGATGCAAGGAGTCTCATGCATACCTTTCCCACTGTGTGCAATTTGACTATGAGACAACCACTTTATTCCATAAATATGACAGCTTACTTTGAAACCTCCCTCCTAGACAACCGTGGCTGTATGGTGATGGTCCTTTACTGCTCACAGATCATTGGACGAGCCCAATTTAAGTTTTATATTAATGGTTTAGCTTAAATAAATACATTTTTAATAGAATGAATCACTTAGAATTATTATTAAGGTTGTGCAATTTTTAGTATACAGTCCACTTGATGTTACTTAGTCACTAAATTTGCCGAATGCTTAAACTGTACCTTGTAAAGTTCCACTCATATTTACCAAACTTGTGTCTCCTTGAGCAAACCAAAGCAGCTACAAACCATCAACATGTGCAAGATAAGGCCTGTTTTGTACCTTATTGAGCAAAAAAGGATCCACTTGGACAAAATAATGCCTTCAAGGACAGCATGAAGCAACTATGAACTATCAACAATGTCTGCAGCTAAACAAAATAAGGGCCTGTCTAAAGACAGGCCAGCCATGTCCTGGGGTGCATCAAGGACAGCATTACCAGCCAGGCAAGGGAGGTGATTGTCCCACTCTGCTCTGCACTGGTGCGGCCTCACCTGGAGCACTGTGCAGTTCTGGGCGCCACAGTATAAAAAGGATATAAAGCTACTGGAGAGTGTCTGAAGAGGGTTACAAAGTTGGTGAAGGTTTTGGAGAGGAAGCCGTATGAGGAGCGGCTAAAGTCACTTGGTTTGTTCAGCCTGGAGAAGAGGAGAGTAAGGGGAGACAGCTTCCTCACAAGGGGAGGAGGAAGGGTAGGCGCTGATCTCTTATTTTTGGCAACCAATTGCAGAACCTGAGGGAATGGCAGGAAGATGTGCCAGAGGAGGCTTAGGTTGCACATTAGGAAAAGATTCTTCACCCGGAGGGTGGTGGAGCACTGGAACAGGCTCCTTAGGGAGGTGGTCACAGGTCTGGGCCTGACAGTGTTCAAGAAGAAACTGGACAATGCCCTCAGACACACGGTGTGAACTGTGGGGTCATCATATGCAGGGACAGGAGTTGGACTCGATGGTCCTTGTGGGTCCCTTCCAACTCAGGACATTCTATGATTCTATGAGAAGTAAGAACACCCCAGACTCAGATATATCTATTGGACTGAATCAACACATGAGGGGTGGGTAAACAGTCTGGAAGTGTATAATTACCCAGGTCTCCTTCTTTGGAGACATTCAAAACCTGCCTGGACACATTCCTGTGTAACCTCATCTAGGTGTTCCTGTTCCAGAAAGGGGAGTGGACTAGATGATCTTTTGAGGTCCCTTCCAATCCCTAACATTCTGTGATTCTGTGATTCTGTGATTCTGTGATTTCTATACTCAGTTTGGCACCTCTTCGATAGCACACAACTCAAGCCAAAACTGCTGCTATACTATTCCATTAAATTATTTTTTTAATGAACTTTGATGCCTGAGAGTTTGCTTTGAGAGACCTAGGATTCCATCTTCTTTGCCAATGAACTTCAGTGCCTGAGAGTCTGCTTCCAGAGACCTAGCATCTGTACTCTGGAGTGACCTGGCACCAGATCCCTGGAGGGGAGGTAAGCAGGTTGAGATGCAGAGTGATGAAACTTTGAAATCCTAATCAAGTGATATAAAGAATCAGGTCTGCACATATAATCCTTTGGCCATAAACACATATAACCCCTTACCTGTTTTCTCTTACTCTTTATGTCTCTTAGACATAAATTGTTGACCAAGTCTGGGACTAAGTTTGGATCCAGCAACACCTAGACTCCTCTCTGAGAAGGAGTTTAGAAAGCAAGAGGGTCCATTCTGAACCTTATAACTCAATGGGAGGGCCTCCCTCTACCCTTTCTCTTCTCCTGTCCTCATATAAATTGCTTTAAAACAACTGTCACCTTGGCATATTTCCTCTATGCAGTAAATAATAGAGTGAACGTTACTATCGAACTCTGTTAACTCACACTTTTCTTAAGTGATCTAAACACTGCTCTGCATCAAACAGGACCCTAAATTGCTCATCTGCAACAGATACCTGAACCAATCTTGCTTTCTCCTGACTAATGTCATCCATGGACACAATTAATGCCTTCTTTAAGTCCTGTACCAGCTGAACTATTCCAGGTCACACAGGACATACATTTTTATCAGACATTTTTTGAAAACAGAATGCAGTACTGTTTCTTTCCATTCATGCTTGCTGTCCACGGTAACACCTGGCATTTTCTTTCCATCTCTTGCTGATTATGCCATCAAAGGACATAGTGCTTGCCAGCAGCAGAAACAAAACCAACTTCTCTTTCTACCTGCCCTGCTATCTGAGCAGATGGGCTAAAACCATCAGGGCACACCACCACCTCCCCCACAAGAAGATTCTCACTGGTAAATTTCTAAGACTTGCAGAGTAGGATTTAGGGAGTGAGTAGAACTGGTTGTGCTTTCCTTGGCAGAAAGAAGCCATATGCAAGGGAATTAGGTGTATTCCAAAGCTGTCCTTCCTATATGGCTCTTCTGATGTTTCTCCAGCTGAAGACAGCATCTCAAAGGCTGGACATCAAAGCGTTTCTTGAGGAAAACCAGAAGTTAGCTCAAGTTTTAATCACAACATATCTTTTTTTGCTGCAGTCAGACCATGTCTTCAGTGTATATATCCTCAGAACTGAATGTCACTGTGACTCCTTCCCTATCCTCAGACCTGAGTTCCTTTCTAAAGGAAAAGCTAATGTGCCAAGGAGTGGTGAGCATCCAGGTCTTGTTCTGACAGGCAGTTGGGATGTGACCAGGATGTCCACCTGAAAACAAGGACTGCAGGTGTCATAATGAAGCATGCTAATCTGATAAACTTTTTGTCCATTCCACTCAACCTGCTTGTTCAATATGCAGGGCTTGTCCCTCTGAAGCTTTCTGAAAGTGCTACACCTGGCTGTATATCTTTACCTCTGCGTCTTGCTATAACATCTGCTGCTTCCTGAAGCAAGATCAATTTGAGACCTAATGCCTATTTCTCATATGTTGTAGAAAGGTACCTCTTTCAGGTAAATCCATATTGAAGGGAAATACATTAAGAGGAAGGCTTTTGCATATTCTACATCTATGCAAACACCTACTGTGTACAGAGTCCATCCCTGCCTAAACTCTGAGTGCTGCTATTGGGGTGGACAAGACAAAGGCATTGGCTTTACTCAGAGACATGGCTGAAACTCTTGCTCAGAGTTTCACCACTTATCCTTCCACAGCGGGTGCACAAAGGAGGGGCAGGGACCAATTCCTCTTTACCTTCATTTTCTGTATTGTACAACTGATGAAAAGGAATGGTCTTGTACTTGTGGATGCATGTATATGTGTGCATATGTTTGCAGGCAGATGGGATCAGGAACTTCCCTTCAGCGATTCTACAGGCAAACCCAGCATCATCTCCCAAGGTCCCTCTTTTGTCAGGACATCTCAAGAAAAACTTTATGTTCCAAATTTGAGGCGTGGAGAGTGTTTCTAGCAAGTTACATTTTCACAACAGTCTTCTGGTGTGAGTTTTGCTCTGCCCCATGCCACATCCCAGGACCCAGAATTGCAAGTTGCCTCTAAAACCTCCTGTAGAACATTGGTCCCTTTCGTGTATGTTTTATCTGCCCCTTCTTCTTCCTCAAAACCCTGCTGCTGTGGTTTCCAGAACTGAGATGGGGGAAATTGAAAAGAGAAGTCCATTGCAATGGTTTTTTTTGCGGTCATGTTGGGCAGGACAACAAGGTTTCCTCTATTGTGAAAAGATACCAGCAAATTTAGAAAACAGGAAGCAAAGACCTTGGTCCAATGGCTAAACCACAAACCTGTCAAATACATTGCTTTTGGTGGAAATGATACACATTTGTGCTCAGATTTTTGATGAATAATGAAAATCACCCAGAACTGATTTTTCAGGGTGTATTTTTAGCCCCAGACTGGAAAATCTCAGCTCTTCAAGGAGTGTGGATATCACTGATGAAAGAGGAGGAACACACAGACAGAGGTCTGTGGAATTTGAGAGAAGCAGAGAACTGGCTCAAGACTTCCGTGTGTCTGATTTGCAGTGATGCCTCTGATAGGGGCCTTCTACCCTTTTTTTCACATTAGAAACCTCTCCTGGGGAGACTCAGGCTTTTATCCTTCATGTTATATTTGACTGCTTTCTCTCCCCTTCGTTGCTGTGCTTAATCCTGCCATATGTCTCAGCAGGATCTCCAAAATCCCTCCCCTTTCTGCCACATCCTGGGCAAACAGTTGTCGGCATTCATCTCTACACAGCCTGCTCTGTTGCTTACCTCACACGTAATTCTCCAAGAGTGTTCAGAGCCTTTCTCACTTGCTTTGCAGATGAACACTGGGTTGTTCCTGCTCCTGGGCATTCCAGCACACTCACAGTGATATTCTCACCTGCAGGTGCCAAACACACTGAAAAGTTAAAACCTCCATGCAAAGAAGCTGGGTTGACAGAGGGCTGGGACTCGTCACTCAGAAGACAAACTCATGCAGAGAGGAGAATTAACATATATTGATACGGATTTTTTTAAACTTATCAACACAGAGTATGCTAAAGGAAGAAGGAAAAATTACAGATAAGCCATGAACGAACACTTGTTCCCTCCAGGGGTGGGTCAAGCACACTCCACTGAATGCTCTTCTTTCAATTTCTGCTCCAGTGATTTGTAGGACCCTATATTTTCATGAAACAAAGAGGGACATTTACACATCATTGAGATCTTGACTGGACAAGTAGTCAAGGAAAGTACTGGAGGATCAGGGCACCCACCTGTGAAGGAGAGTGAAAAGGGGCACAGCAGGTTCTTGACATCATGCTGAGTGATTTCATCCAGGACTGAACTCCAGCTTGGAAAAAGATGCATGGGCACAGGCTGGGAACTGAGGTTATTCAGAGCTGGGATTCTGTGGAAAGCTTGCTCATCCTACACCACAAGGTAAAGCATTTGTGTGAGCTTGAGCCAGCTCTTTATCAGCTCTTTCGTGAGCCGCCCTTTCTCAAAGATGCTCCTTCAGGTCCTTCATCCAAAGTGGAGCTTTCTTCCTCAGACAGATTTGACCGTCAGTTCACAAATTCGATAGCAACTTGTGAAGCAAAGGACATTATTCCAGTTACTCTAAGTGCTGGAGTCTGTGTTTCCCTTGATGTGAATTGCAGCACATTTTTCTGCAAAGAGTAAATTGGGTTCCCCAGGTTTCCAGAACCTGTAAAAGAAAGTTCCTCTGTTGAGAATGCATTGGAATGCATGACAATAGGGGTGAAGTCACCTCAAACAGTTGTGGAAGAGAAAGGGGAAGAGATCGGAAGTCATAGTTTTGACTAGAAAATTAGTCAAGTTTTCTGGCTTATAGTGCAGGTGGAAACAAAAATGTCCCTCTGACACATACCTGCCTTAAACAGTGTATTAGTCACTTGGACTGAGGGTTGTGAATTACAGGACCTTCCTCACTCCCCTGGAATACCTATGTGGTTGCCTTCTTGTATGGAGTCTGATCCACCCACTGCCATTGCCCATTTTCATAAGAAGTAAAGCCTATGTAGTATTTTGTTTCAGAGGTGTTCGTAAATACTCCTTTCGTCCCGTTGAAGAAGAACTCCTGGAAAAAGCACAATGTCCATGAGGTGCAGAACTGAGCAGAGAGAGGCAGCAGGAGTCCCCATGGGGTAAGGCTGGTGGCAGAGGGGAGCCAGTGCTGAAGGGATGCAGAAAGGAGATCCTCCCTCCCCTGCAGGCAAAGAGGGGTTCTGAGTCCCCTCTAGGGCCTGGCTCTGTGTCTCTCTCACATGGAGATGGGGGAGTTTTCTTCATTTCTCTGCCAGGATATTTCACAAGATGCTCATTGCAACACAGAAAATCATAGAAACAAATGAAAACAGATGAAGAGTAGTATCATTCCAGCTCTGACAACCTCCTTTTGCACATAGTCCGTTTCACAGGACATACTACTGGCTTTACCTCTTTGGTGTTTGTTCTTCCCGGATATGTCTGTGAAAATGTCTACACTGTTGGTATTTGCTAGCAAAGAGCTATACCCATTCAAAACAACCTGCAAAAGGGAGTCAGAAAATGACAGGAGAGCACATCTGTGACTTGGTCTGGACAAGTCCTCATATGAAGCCTGAGCTCAGTAACCCAAAGAACTTGCCATCACTGTTTTTAATTAATTGCTCAGATAAAGACGATGGAACTTTGAGTGGAGGGATTGCATGTGACCTGTCATTATAGACCTGGAGGTCAGAAGGGATCACTAGATGGTGTCAGAATTCCCGTGCCTTACAGATCATGAAGTTTTACTTGGTAACAACTGCAAAAGGCACAGCCATTCATGGTGCTTCTAGCACTGCTTAAGGCAACTGGATTCAAAACTCTGCAGGATAAAGTGTCCCTAAGGATCTTGTTGTACTCTGAATGGACTAGGGCGGGTACACGGCCTTTGCTCTTCCATGTTCCCTCAGCTAGTTTCTTCTGTGAAGAGGCAGACACAGATGCACTGAGGAAGGAATGGGATAGCTAACACAATAGCACAAACACCTCAGTTGAAGACTCAAAAGAGCAGGGCACAAAGCTGGTTACAAATGAAGACAAGCCTAAAGTGTGTGTAGAAAATACCCTCTGAGGATGGTTTTTTTGTGCACAACAGACTGCAGGCAGGCTCGAACCATCCAACAGCTCTGTTGCGTTGGAAAGATCATCCATACATGTGCTTGCTGGTATTGTTGTAGAAGGTTGTTAGCTACTAGAAGTCAGTAGTTACTGGATTCGCAACACAGTGAGAGATTCTCAAGTGACATTTTTAAAAGATTCCAACTGTCATGCTGCAGAACAGACTAGAATTGCACCACAGAGGCCCCAAAATGCGAATGCATTTTATCTGTTATTGCTCTAAAATATACTTGCTTTTGTGATATGGGTAGGGAGCTAACTTCAGCTGATCAGTATGGAGAACGCAGAGGGTGCAAAACAGTTAGAAGGAAAATGTGCTCAGGTCATGCGATTTAAATCTAATCAGGACTGATCTAAGCAGTTTAGTGATTTATTCATGCCATGTGATTAACTGACAAACCATGACCTGTATATTGAAGATCGGTATTAGCAATCCAGCAGATAAAGCACAATATCAGACACAAAATATTAATGAACAGCTACAAATTTCTGAACATCTTTAAGTAAATAATTCCCAAAAGCTCTAACCCCCACATACACACAGATTCACATGATTATTTGTGCAACCTTCCATCTCCCACCCCTGCCACAGGAAGTGCGGACTGCAAGAACACATCCCCTTTGCTGGAACCAGAGGTTCCCTTACTCTCACACACTTTGCTGAACATGGAGGTTCATGCGCCACTGCCACTTCCTGCAGTCTGCTAACCCACAGGCCAGTGAGAAACCACAAGGTCACGTACGCACACTCAAATTGTGGGTCTGTACGTGTTCCACTCCTTACTGCCAGGAATGTTGTCTATCCACGGCATCCAACAGGGAGGTGCTCTGTTACAGACAGAGGTTGCAAAGTTGCAGAGCAACTGTCAAATTAGATTTTGACTGCCACTTCCTTCTCAATTCTCTGTTAAAAATGTTCTTCCTTATTCTAAACTTTTTCTTTCAGACTGATTCTTCTGTGTCTCAAAATCCTTTTGCTAATTCCCTGGTTACTGTAAAGCCAGTTGATGGTCATGTTCCTCTTTGACACTAGTGGGTTTGGGGCAAATGGCCTCTCAGATAGTTTCAGGTATTCAATTCACACAGCTGTTTATATTCACATTCCTGTTTTATCAGTTGTTGCTATCAGGCCATTTGACAAGATGAAGGTCTATGCAAGCACCCTCCCATGAAAGCACTTCAGTGTGTGCACAGGGTCTGAAGCAGAGAGACAGCAAACTTTCTTTTCAGCATCACAAGCCAAGCTACTGTTCTCAGCAAATCAACAACTGACCTTACAACATTCAGGTGACTAACAGCTCTGTCCCACTCTGGGATAAATAGTCTCAAAGTGGTGATGGCAGCCAAACTCTGCACTGGCCTGCACAGAAACTCCTCAGTAGTCTTGGTGCCAGGCAGCTGGGGCCAGTGATGGGAGAGGTTACCTCCTCAGTGGAAGGCTCTGGAACCATTGCAAGTATCCTATATTTCCAAAATGGCAGGAACTCATTTCTCTTTCCTGCTTCATAAACATCAGCAGCACACTTGGGGAGAGCATGTATCGATGACCTCAGCCTTCGTGTATGTCTTCCCACAGCTGTGCAAGTAAAGATTCTCAGCTGCTTTCTACCTGCTCCAGCCTTGAAGAACTTCACTAGTGACACTTGGTTATTTCACTTCACAAATGTATGTGTCAGATCAGTGTGCTGGAACAACAGGGTTGCACCTGGCCGTGCAGAATTGCCAGGGACTCCTGCCCCTGAACCACTGAAGACAGTGGTACTCGCTTATAAAAAGTGCACTCCTGGAAGAGACACCTGAGAACCTTGAATCTACTTTCACAGACCTTTGCAGTACAGACAAGAGTCAACAAGCACAGCATGGACACAGGCAAGATCAACGGGACATGAACTAAGGAAAATATTGCAGTTACAGGGTGTCTTGCAGGACTCAAGGTTGAAGGAGAAGAAGACAGAATGGAACTTCCCTCAGAGGTACTCTGGATCTGAGAAGCTGAATAACAGAAAGCTGGAAGATAAAACTTCATCAGAATTTCTGCAAAATTATACCACACAAGAAATCCGTTGCAGCTTCTATTTAAAGAGGAGGAAACACAGCAAACCACATGTTGGGAGCACTGAAGGTGCTTGGTTTTGGAAGTAACCAGCCACCTGAAGTAGGATGGAGAATGCATGAGAGGGTTCCAAGCGCTAACAAAGAACAGCAAGTGTGCTCACATTCAGACATGGACTCGTTGGATTTAAACTCATTCTCCGGGGTTGATGGCAGTTTCTCCATCAACTTGAATACCCTGGGGACTCCTGCTTTCCAGTTTTGTTGAATTCAGAATGATTTGCAACAGCCAAATAAAGGCAAGCAGTCTAGAAGGGAATACTGACAAAGTGAAAGGCAGGAAACACAGAGGAAGCACCACCAGTTGTGCCAATACAGGAAGAGAGACTTAATCCCATGGGAAGTTCTTCCCAATGTGCCTGCTTGCTTTGCACTTTGAAGGACTGAAGACCAGCTCCCCAGTCCTGAGCCCCAGCGGTATGCATGAGAGCGCAGCTGACAGAGGCAGACAGCAGGCTTAGCAGCTTGTGCAGCAGTTTCCAAGCTTGGTTTTCAGCAGCCAAGTACAAGCAATCCGGGAGGTTTCTGCAGTGCCTTGGTGGTAACTTCCTGACACAGGTTATGGAGGACCTGATGAGGAGACATGCTCTACTGGATCTCACACTTACAAATGAGGAAACTGATTTGGGATGTAAAGGTTGATGGCAGGCTTGGCTGTGATGACTACGAGATGTTTGAGTTCAGGATCTTTTGAGGAGGTAGCAGGGCAAAATCCAGGATCACAACCAGAGACTTCAGGAGAGAAGACCCTGGCTAATTTGAGGATCTCCTGTGGGAAGACTCCCACTTACCTGATTTGCTTCTATATTGATCACTACCATGTGGGACCCCAACCCTGTGCTGGTGTCTTTGCTTTCATTCCAGGACATCCGTTCAACCAATATGTAGTAGCAGCATTTTTGAAAGCATCTCCAGCTCATCCTGCAGCACATCCTTGCACTGAGTAATGGTAACAGGCCACAGAGTGAACACTACCAAGGGGACAGAGAGGGAATACGGTCTGCTGTCTGGAGAGTCACCCAAGTCACGAGGACAATGCTGGATTGTACTCCGCAGGTTCTTATCCAGACAGCTGACCATACTAACCAGTTAGTGTGTCCAAATAAGCTACAGGAAAAGGCCCATCTCATTGCAAAGCCAGTGTCTTTGTCAGGCTGCAGTAATTGAGGGACATTTCCTATGTCTCGAAAAGACAAATGGAGCATCTTTTGGAGCATCTTTCATATGAGGAGAGGCTAAGATAGAACTGTTCAGCCTGGAGGAGAGAAGCTCAGTGCTCACCAACTGCCTGACCATGTCACTTCCACTCACATATTCTCACCTTGCAGAGTGAAGATGCAGACTCCAGCATTCACACCCATTCCAAAAAATCTTCTGTGTTCTTGTCAGGTCACTGCTGGTCTCTCAGTTTTACTCATGGTGAGGTTTCCTCCATCAGACAGTTGATGCTGCAGCTTCAGAAATTTGAAGACAACGGCTCTCATTCATGTGGAACATTGTGCCAGCTCAGGTGTACTTCTGCCTTCCAGTGGGTTACAACATGAACTTGTTTTTATGTCAGTGCTTTCTATCTGCGTTGACCTGTGTAGCTGCTTATGTGTACATATTCTTTTTCTTCTGTATGTATCTGGGTATGTACATATTGTACATACCAGTTGGAGCTGGGGACACGGAGCTGCAGCAGCCTTGCCTCTGCCGAGCTATGGGATTCAACAGTTCCTGCCACCACCCACTGTTCTTCACAGAACTACTCCCATTAATTGATTTAGGAAGGCAAATCTCCTGGTCACCTTGTCTCTGGTACGAATTCTCCCCTCTCTTTGAGACACAGAGAGAGGATTCTCCTCATATTTAGTCAACCATGCGCAGGTCAGACTCCTGACACAAGTTCTTGTTACTCTCCTGGGCAAGAATTTCCGCCATGGAAACAAATAGTCATTTGCACCCCTAGAGCTGCCTTCCTCTGCCCAGTCCCCTGCAGATCTTTGGCTGTGTGCAATGGGACTGCATAGCCAGATTGTCTCTGAGGGGTTTCCTCTTACTGAGTGGACACAATGTGTACTGCACTAGTTGCATAAGGCTCTGTCCTGGCACAGCAACATCTTTTGATCCTGCTTATACAAAACACCTGCAGCTTAGAGAGGGAAAGAGAGAGAGAGAAAAAGAGCACACAAAGACTTTTTCATTGGTCGAATGTTGTATAGGAAATCTGTATTTATTCAGCAAAACCAATGCAACTAGAGAACATTCTCTTTGTGTCCCAAGAAAAAGCAGACACCTCTGCTCAAGAAGACAAAGTAAATCACAGCTCGGAA
Organism: Caloenas nicobarica; assembly: GCF_036013445.1. Lineage (NCBI taxonomy): Eukaryota > Metazoa > Chordata > Aves > Columbiformes > Columbidae > Caloenas > Caloenas nicobarica. The sequence goes on along the minus strand of NC_088245.1, from coordinate 85,345,910 downwards.
CATGTCTTCCATTCCTCTTTCTTCCTCCTGGAGAAGTCAAGCTCTTTTCAGCCAGTGGCTGCCTGACTGACTCAGAGGGAAGAGGACACAGAAACCCAGGACCTGCGTTGATGACCCTGAGCCTTCATGTGTTCCTTGAGCTGATACGTGCACTGAGGGTGCTGGACACAGGGTAATATCACTTCTGCTCACATGTCCCATCCAGCATAGTGAAGATACAGGATCCAGGGCCCCAAATCCCTCCCAACACAGCCCTGAGCTCTTCCCAGCTCACTGTTCATCCCTCGGTTTTACTCAGCATGAGGGTCACTCCATCACACAGTTACTGCTGCAGCTTCACAAATTCGATAATGTCTCTCGCATAGGACATCATTCCAGTTGTCTATTACTGGAATCGCATGGATTACAACGCACATCTCAGCATCCACATTACTTGGTTCATTTGTCCTCCAGAACCTGAGATAGAGACAGACATGTTACTCCCCACTGTGCCCCACAGAGCACTGCTGAAAAAGTCCACAGCAGGATGCAAGGCTTGGAGAGGAGACAGAAAAATTCCAGATGATGATGCATGAACAGAAGCAGTACCATTCCTCCTGTTCTGCTACCCCACTGGCACCAGGCTTATGTGGAAACCTGCCTTCTTCCTACAGCCAACACAACAGTGACCTCTTCCGTCCTGGTAGGGCGATATGCTCACCACCGCTCACCCCATGCACTTCACACTAAGCAGAGGCATGTGTCTGCCTCCAGGACAAGTTTGTCCTCCAGGAGATGGAGTGAGGACAGCCCTGGTGATCTCTTCCTGTGCTCCATCTCTTACACAGCATCACAGCTCTGGCCATGCCTGTGCACATGTGCATGGTGAGGGCAGTATAGAGGTCAGGCAAAGCTGGTCATCTCTGAAGGGTTCTTCCTGCTGGTGAGATGCAGGTTCATCTGTTTCTACAACACTGATGGCCACATCACAAGTAGTGAACTAACAACCACTAACCCAGATGGATGGGGCCATGGGAACCTGCTGTACTACACAGCCCTCTCCTGCTCCATCATTGTCCTCTCACAGGGATTTGTCTCGCCTCTCTCTCATGCACCAACAGACATGCTCACATATTCTCTTGAACTACCAGGAGCTGCATCAAATACTCTCCATCTGGAGATACTCACGCTGCTGTCTCATTAAGTGGAGTCTGGTCCACCCACTGCCACTGGCCCACTTTCTGTGCACTCAGACCGATGTAGTAATTCTTTCCTTTTGAAGACTGTTTTAGATCCTTAGTGAGGAAATCCTGGAAATCAGGGAGAGCTCAATGTCCACAAGGTGAAGGACTGGGCAGAGGGAGGCAGCAGGAGTCCCCATGGGGTAAGGCTGGTGGCAAAGGGGAGCCAGTGCTGAAGGGATGCAGAAAGGAGATCCTCCCTCCCCTGCAGGCAAAGAGGGGTTCTGAGTCCCCTCTAGGGCCTGGCTCTGTGTCTCTGCCTGCTGTGCCCCTCTCTCAGTGCTGTACCTACCTGCTCTGCTTCGCTGTTGATCACCACCAGGTGGGAGCCCATCTCAGTGCAGTTCTGCTTACTCTCAGCCCAGCCCATCATATCATCCGACAGATAATAGCAGCTTCCTTGAAAGCGTTTCCATCCCCTTGGGCAGCACATCCACCCTCGCCCTGTGCAGTGAGAGATCACAGATATGAATGCTAATTACAAAAGAGATGGTGAGTGCAGGGATCCCTGTTCTCCAGGGACAATGCTTATGTTGTCCTTAGATCACTTCTCCTGACAGAAAGGGCTTGAATAAACAAGGATAATACAAATATTTCTTCCAATTGCTTTGGGGTGTGACCAGTGAGGTTTTTGTACACAAATCCACGGTAATCCTTGTAACGTGATCTCAGGTCTTGACTTGACAAATGCAAAGTTGTTTTCGTGATCTGCTTTGACTTCTTTCATAGTCTCCTTTAGGCCTTTAGCCCCAGGGAACAGGGAATATTGCTTCTTTTCCTGACTAGAGCTGTACTTTTATTATTGCTCTATTGTTAACCTTCCCTGTGCTGCTGTATGCTGTCCCTTTCTGTTTTGCCATTGTTCACAGCCACCCTGCCCTCCAGGACATTATTAACATGGCTTTCTCCTCCCCCTAAACTGTTAGCAAGAAATCCGGTTTCTCCCCACTTTCTTCTCTTGAGTCTACCTCTCCAGAGTCTGGTCCCACTAATGGTTGCTGTCAGAGCAGACCCCAGCATTCGTTGTCCCTGTCCCAAAGACCTCTTGCACCCCTGCCATCACTACTGACCTTTGTCTTGCGGCACTGCTGAAATGCACCACCACTCCATAAATTTCTGCTGTAGGCTTGTGGGCTGGTCAGTGATATGGGTGAAGGGTGTCATGACTGGAAAGGGAGAGGAAAAGCAGCGAATTACCTCTTCCTGCTGGCCCCCACACACCATCTTTGGGCTTCATTCTTTTTTTCCCCATGTCCCCAACAATACTGTCTCATCATTACCTCTCCTCAGGCTATTTCCATTTCACAAGTGGTAACTGCCCTTCTCTCTGTGAAGGGAGCAGGCATTTCTTCTCCCAGCATCCCATAGCTGCCCACAAGGACTACTTCATCCACTGACTGACAAGATTTAGGCAGGATTGCCTGTCCAACAAAGCTAGAGAAGCCTGTGACCCACCCAAGCAGTGCTTGGTGGCTGTAGCCAGCCTGCGGTTTGTCAGCAGAGTCTGTCCCAGCATAGACCAGCTGACATGCCTCCTTGAGTGCTGTGGAGATAAAGATGTGGGGTGAGTGTATCCTTGGTCCAAGGGCCTGAGAAAACTGGCCTGAACAAGTGGTATGTCTGCCTTCCCAGGCAGAAAGAGACAATCTTTCATGTCAGAGAGCAGAAGGACTGCTGGAAGGACATCACACTGAGGACACGCCAGAGAGGGTGGGATTGAATTCCACCCAACCACAGGCATTTAGCATGTAGATATCTACAGCCAAGCTGCCAGTCCAAATCTCTTTACAATTAGTGAATAAAAAGCAGCATTTCGGTGGAACAGTTTATCTCTTCCTAAGATAAGCATCAACAGTAGTTTGGATAAGTAGCGCATAGATGCAGCCCAGCCCATGATATCATCTGATAGATAATAGCAGCTTTCTTGAAAGCTTTTCCATCCCTTTGGGCATCATGTCCAGCTCTCCTCTGTGGGAGAAAAAAATCCTACTTTTGAACAAGATGTGCTGTCCTTCATCTCACTGAACTCAATGGAAGGTCCCAGTGTTAGGGAGGGCGTTGAACCACTCTTTGAATATGGACAGAGGTAAATGGTTTCTTCTATGCTCTACAAGTAAAGCTGTCAGGCTTCTGTCACAATGCCCCTACCCAAAGTGCTTTTCCCTTTCTCTATCTGTTCTGCCATGTCTATGCAACCTCTGTTTTGTGAAGGACACAAGTTTTTGCTTTATGCTTCCTGAGGAAGTGAGATGGGAAGTAGTTGGCTTGCTTTTCTCTGGAAACACTTCCATCAGAAAAGTGTTGGCCAAGTTTTTGTGTCTTGACTCCTGCAGACTGACAGACAGGTACAGTAAACTGCTCTAACAGCCTTGCTGTCACCACAAGCCATTCGTTACACTAGCCAGGTTTTCCTAGAGATCTGCCTTATGGCCAGAAAGTCACATGACAGATTTTTTAAAAAATGGATATATTCTCTCAAAGCATGAGGCTACATGCTTTGAGGTTATATTTCTGTATCTATGAGCTGTATATATTATACCCTGAATATATCTCTGTATAGAACATATAAAGGTGAAACATTCATCCAATAAAGTAAATAGGAACTGTCGTCTTAGTTTGCCCGTCAGGAATTCTTCAGGGAGTCACATGCAGTGACAAGGCCCTGGTCAAGCCAATGCTCCGGCCCACTCACAGCATGCAAGCACATTATATTCATACTACAATGTGGACCCAGATAACCCTGTGCTCTTCAAGAGTTGTCTTCAGAACACAGAATCTCACATCCCATTCTTGGCACCAAATAGAGGGAGTAGACTCCAGTGAATGGAACAGCTAGAAAAATTTCTGTTAACCTGCCGGTGGCTCTAATACATGAGATCCACTCAAGGTGCACCATTATGTACCTTTGTAGAAAGAGAGACTGTGGCATTATAGACCATCACAAAATATGCAAAATCAAGTTCAAGCAGTCTAAGGAACTTGGAGCTCTCTGTCTCTATGCCACCACCCTAATCTTTCATTGAACTGCTAGAGAACAGCCTATAGCCATCATGTACTCTGCAAAGCTACTCCATTCTTAATTCCACAATGAAAGCTAAAGTTTTCCCACATGACTAAGCAATGCTGGACAATTTCTTCTGGATTCTTAAGTGTGTTGGTTGGGAGAATCTGCCTGCTGTTCCATGGACATGCTTGTGCCCTGTGGAGCTAGGCAGGTTTTTTTTACAGGGAACAGCAAATTGACCATGTGTAGAACACAGCTTGTCTGGCCTTCCATAGATGTCCACCATAAGAATAGGTGGACCATGCCTATTTTATACCTGCAAACACCTTTTTATCATGAACTGTAAAGGAAGTTTGAACAGCTAGCCCAAATGTATTCAACATGTAGGAGTTACGCTGTGTGCAAACTGCAACCTGCTTATGAATATAGTGCACAAGTGAGAACAGATCTATGAGCTGAGTTTGGGAATTTGCACTGCAGGAATTCTAGCACTTGACATTGCCATCACTTCCTGTGTGATTGCAGCCCAGCTCTCCAACCACTCTAAACTGCGTGACAACATCCTCCTACCACTCCTGCCTCTGTCCCTCATACTGACCATGGTGCTTGTGTGAACATTCAGTGAACTAGCACAGGGAGTGGAGTTGGATTGAACCAGCCCTTACAAAAGGATGAAGCCCTTTCAGCTAGATTAGTGAGCTGGACTAGCAGTTGAGGGGTTGTGTGAGGGTCAGTGAGAGGGGAAGAGTAGGGTGGTCTGGCCCAATCCACCCTCTTCCACTAGCGCAGAACTTGTTTTCTTAGCATCTTAAGAAAAATTGTGCACTGCAGAACTTTTTTCCCTGAATTCTCCAGCTTCCTTCCTTAAAATAATCTGGCTCTGGCTGACAGTCACATTCCAACCTCAAGGGCTGACTAATGTCAGAGTAAATTTTGGTGAGGTTCGTAGTGTTTCTTATGAGGCTCTTAGCATCACTCACTTTTGTCTGCAGATACGCTGTGGTTGCGGCACCACTCTGTAGCATTCTGGAGCAGAGTCTTGTACTGGCCATAGCTTCCATGAACGAAAACAACTGGGAAGAGGGGAAAAAGAAGGAAAGTGCTGCTGCCACCCTTTCCTCCTCATTCGTGAGCAACATGTCCTACCCTCCCCCTTTGGTTTTAGAGCCCCACAGAAACTCTGTTATGTTGACAAGCTCTGAAATCTGTATCAAATCAGGAGATAAGAAACAGCAGGCTGTTTCTCCCACTACTGGTCACTGCCTTCTTTGAACAGGCATGAATTGGATAAACTCCTCTCACCTCTGCTGGCTGAGAGACTCATTTTTCCCAGCTGACAAAACCAGCTTAGACATCCGTTGAGGATGGGGTTAGGAAAGGCTTAAAAAAGTCATTGGATAAGCTTAATAAAGGTGGAATATTAATATACATTCTCTCTTCATCTTCTACCTTTATCCAGAAGGAGTAGAACTGTTGAGTGTTGAGGCCTCACCCAAGGGAGTTAAGAAACACAGAGGAGTTATCACAGACCAAATTAGTAAAGGATTTCCCTTTCGGTCAGTCCAGGCAGCCAGTGTGGGCTGGAGCATTTTGATGGATTTACCCCCACCCTGCTAAAATATGGACAGCCTGGTACCAGTATTTACAAGGAGATCACACTGGCTCTATGTTGGCAACATTGTCACAGCGAACTCGGAGAGAAACCAGGTCAGGAGAACCAACATCCAACAATTAGCCTTCGGGGAACCTATTCAGGTGACCTCTGACACCAAAGAGACTTCTCAGCTCTTGGTGGGAGGGAAGAAACTGGCTGGTTTCATCCGGATCTGGCTTTATTCAGACAGGTAAGAAAGTGAGAGGAGCAGTGGGAAGGCCTGGCAGGGAACATACCCTGGTCCCCAAGAGGGCAGAGGTGGGAGAGGGCAGGAGAACAGGCTGTTTTGGTGAAGGGCATATGCCTGCTGGCAGAGAGACTAGGATATTGTTTTTCCATCTGACAAAAGGCAGTCAACTGCTCTCTTCATCCCAGGGGAATTAAGAGACCCCGGAACTCACCAATGCAGATGGTCAGAAAGACAGTTTTGATGGCAAGGGCAGAAACAAGGAAGACCCAGGGGTTCTGCCAGGAGCAGCTTCTATCTTCTGCCGGAGCTGAAAAACACAAAACACAAGGCAAGAGTGGGAATTTCTCAGCCCAGAGTTGGAGGCAGGATAACCCAGGTGGCTCTATACCTCAACAACCTGCTGGTACCTTTGTTCCAAAGACCTGGGAACACCACAGGTGCTGTAACCAGGTCCTGCTGTAACCATGTCCTGCTACATTAGCAGCAGGTCAGACTCACAGAGTAGGGCAACACGGTCTACCCTAAAGCTGCTCTTTTATTTCACTTTTTATCACAAGTTCTGCCTGTACTCTTCCCAAACTGCACTTCTTTCTTTGTCTTGTCACACCTCCTTTCTCCTCAACATATCTTCCTCATTGCCTTCTATTACTCCTGTCTTTGATGGAACACTCCTTCATGGAACACCCTTTCTGTAACCTTCCTCCCCTTCATCTCTCTTTAGAGCTTCTTTCTCTCAGCTACCTATATTTTGGCTCAATCCTCCAAGCCCTTTTATGCAATACTGTATAGTCACCCAAAGGAGTGACTGTCCAGCTCAGTGTTTGCAGATGCAGACACACATAAGATTGTTTCCACAGGAAGAACGGGCACTTTGAAGCTCTTGGTGAAGAAAACCTGCTAAATTAACATATACTGTGATTAAGTTACAAAGGACATACCCATCATCAACCAATTGACATAATAAATTCTTTCTAACCACCTGAAAAACAAGGGGATATTTTTCAAGTTTTAGATCCTTCAGCATGACAAGAGAGAGACAGAAGATTAAGTAATACGTTGTTTAGAAGCAGAGTGCTTAACTTGTATTTGACTAGCTCTTATCCTAAACCCCTTCTGCTGATACGGGGCAAGCCACTCTACGATGCCCGTTACCTATCCCAGCCCTCTATTTTCACCCACCTCCTCCTGCTTTTACAGGAGGACAGAAAGGAAGGCTTTGTGGTTACCTGCAGTTCCAGGACAGACTCCACATTGATGATTCATTATCTCTACCATAGTATCACTCTTCTCCACCAAGACTCCACGTTACAGTATGGTCATGAATACAGCCTTCCTCCTGTACAGAAGACTGCAGCAGAGCAGCTCCCACACTAGTGAGGAGAATTAACAGTCTCTATACTGGGCACGCAGAAAAAGCTGTATCCTGGGTGTATCACATCACATGGAGATTTGTTCGCGGTCATGTTGGGCAGGACAACAAGATTTCCTCTATTGTGAAAAGATACCAGCAAATTTAGAAAACAGGAAGCAAAGACCTTGGTCCAATGGCTAAACCACAAACCTGTCAAATACATTGCTTTTGGTGGAAATGATACACATTTGTGCTCAGATTTTTGGTGAATAATAAAAATCACCCAGAACTGATTTTTCAGGGTGTATTTTTAGCCCCAGACTGGAAAATCTCAGCTCTTCAAGGAGTGTGGATATCACTGATGAAAGAGGAGGAACACACAGACAGAGGTCTGTGGAATTTGAGAGAAGCAGAGAACTGGCTCAAGACTTCCGTGTGTCTGATTTGCAGTGATGCCTCTGATAGGGGCCTTCTACCCTTTTTTTCACATTAGAAACCTCTCCTGGGGAGACTCAGGCTTTTATCCTTCATGTTATATTTGACTGCTTTCTCTCCCCTTCGTTGCTGTGCTTAATCCTGCCATATGTCTCAGCAGGATCTCCAAAATCCCTCCCCTTTCTGCCACATCCTGGGCAAACAGTTGTCGGCATTCACCTCTACACAGCCTGCTCTGTTGCTTACCTCACACGTAATTCTCCAAGAGTGTTCAGAGCCTTTCTCACATGCTTTGCAGATGAACACTGGGTTGTTCCTGCTCCTGGGCATTCCAGCACACTCACAGTGATATTCTCACCTGCAGGTGCCAAACACACTGAAAAGTTAAAACCTCCATGCAGGGAAGTTGGGTTGACAGAGGGCTGGGACTCGTCACTCAGAAGACAAACTCATGCAGAGAGGAGAATTAACATATATTGATACGGATTTTTTTAAACTTATCAACACAGAGTATGCTAAAGGAAGAAGGAAAAATTACAGATAAGCCATGAACGAACACTTGTTCCCTCCAGGGGTGGGTCAAGCACACTCCACTGAATGCTCTTCTTTCAATTTCTGCTCCAGTGATTTGTAGGACCCTATATTTTCATGAAACAAAGAGGGACTTTTACACATCATTGAGATCTTGACTGGACAAGTAGTCAAGGAAAGTACTGGAGGATCAGGGCACCCATCTGTGAAGGAGAGTGAAAAGGGGCACAGCAGGTTCTTGACATCATGCTGAGTGATTTCATCCAGGACTGAACTCCAGCTTGGAAAAAGATGCATGGGCACAGGCTGGGAACTGAGGTTATTCAGAGCTGGGATTCTGTGGAAAGCTTGCTCATCCTACACCACAAGGTAAAGCATTTGTGTGAGCTTGAGCCAGCTCTTTATCAGCTCTTTCGTGAGCCGCCCTTTCTCAAAGATGCTCCTTCAGGTCCTTCATCCAAAGTGGAGCTTCCTTCCTCAGACAGATTTGACCGTCAGTTCACAAATTTGATAGCAACTTGTGAAGCAAAGGACATTATTCCAGTTACTCTAAGTGCTGGAGTCTGTGTTTCCCTTGATGTGAATTGCAGCACATTTTTCTGCAAAGAGTAAATTGGGTTCCCCAGGTTTCCAGAACCTGTAAAAGAAAGTTCCTCTGTTGAGAATGCATTGGAATGCATGACAATAGGGGTGAAGTCACCTCAAACAGTTGTGGAAGAGAAAGGGGAAGAGATCGGAAGTCATAGTTTTGACTAGAAAATTAGTCAAGTTTTCTGGCTTATAGTGCAGGTGGAAACAAAAATGTCCCTCTGACACATACCTGCCTTAAACAGTGTATTGGTCACTTGGACTGAGGGTTGTGAATTACAGGACCTTCCTCACTCCCCTGGAATACCTATGTGGTTGCCTTCTTGTATGGAGTCTGATCCACCCACTGCCATTGCCCATTTTCATAAGAAGTAAAGCCTATGTAGTATTTTGTTTCAGAGGTGTTCGTAAATACTCCTTTCGCCCAGTTGAAGAAGAACTCCTGGAAAAAGCACAATGTCCATGAGGTGCAGAACTGAGCAGAGAGAGGCAGCAGGAGTCCCCATGGGGTAAGGCTGGTGGCAGAGGGGAGCCAGTGCTGAAGGGATGCAGAAAGGAGATCCTCCCTCCCCTGCAGGCAAAGAGGGGTTCTGAGTCCCCTCTAGGGCCTGGCTCTGTGTCTCTCTCACATGGAGATGGGGGAGTTTTCTTCATTTCTCTGCCAGGATATTTCACAAGATGCTCATTGCAACACAGAAAATCACAGAAACAAATGAAAACAGATGAAGAGTAGTATCATTCCAGCTCTGACAACCTCCTTTTGCACATAGTCCGTTTCACAGGACATACTACTGGCTTTACCTCTTTGGTGTTTGTTCTTCCCGGATATGTCTGTGAAAATGTCTACACTGTTGGTATTTGCTAGCAAAGAGCTATACCCATTCAAAACAACCTGCAAAAGGGAGTCAGAAAATGACAGGAGAGCACATCTGTGACTTGGTCTGGACAAGTCCTCATATGAAGCCTGAGCTCAGTAACCCAAAGAACTTGCCATCACTGTTTTTAATTAATTGCTCAGAAAAAGACGATGGAACTTTGAGTGGAGGGATTGCATGTGACCTGTCATTATAGACCTGGAGGTCAGAAGGGATCACTAGATGGTGTCAGAATTCCCGTGCCTTACAGATCATGAAGTTTTACTTGGTAACAACTGCAAAAGGCACAGCCATTCATGGTGCTTCTAGCACTGCTTAAGGCGACTGGATTCAAAACTCTGCAGGATAAAGTGTCCCTAAGGATCTTGTTGTACTCTGAATGGACTAGGGCGGGTACATGGCCTTTGCTCTTCCATGTTCCCTCAGCTAGTTTCTTCTGTGAAGAGGCAGACACAGATGCACTGAGGAAGGAATGGGATAGCTAACACAATAGCACAAACACCTCAGTTGAAGACTCAAAAGAGCAGGGCGCAAAGCTGGTTACAAATGAAGACAAGCCTAAAGTGTGTGTAGAAAATACCCTCTGAGGATGGTTTTTTTGTGCACAACAGACTGCAGGCAGGCTCGAACCATCCAACAGCTCTGTTGCGTTGGAAAGATCATCCATACATGTGCTTGCTGGTATTGTTGTAGAAGGTTGTTAGCTACTAGAAGTCAGTAGTTACTGGATTCGCAACACAGTGAGAGATTCTCAAGTGACATTTTTAAAAGATTCCAACTGTCATGCTGCAGAACAGACTAGAATTGCACCACAGAGGCCCCAAAATGCGAATGCATTTTATCTGTTATTGCTCTAAAATATACTTGCTTTTGTGATATGGGTAGGGAGCTAACTTCAGCTGATCAGTATGGAGAACGCAGAGGGTGCAAAACAGTTAGAAGGAAAATGTGCTCAGGTCATGCGATTTAAATCTAATCAGGACTGATCTAAGCAGTTTAGTGATTTATTCATGCCATGTGATTAACTGACAAACCATGACCTGTATATTGAAGATCGGTATTAGCAATCCAGCAGATAAAGCACAATATCAGACACAAAATATTAATGAACAGCTACAAATTTCTGAACATCTTTAAGTAAATAATTCCCAAAAGCTCTAACCCCCACATACACACAGATTCACATGATTATTTGTGCAACCTCCCATCTCCCACCCCTGCCACAGGAAGTGCGGACGGCAAGAACACATCCCCTTTGCTGGAACCAGAGGTTCCCTTACTCTCACACACTTTGCTGAACATGGAGGTTCATGCGCCACTGCCACTTCCTGCAGTCTGCTAACCCACAGGCCAGTGAGAAACCACAAGGTCACGTACGCACACTCAAATTGTGGGTCTGTACGTGTTCCACTCCTTACTGCCAGGAATGTTGTCTATCCACGGCATCCAACAGGGAGGTGCTCTGTTACAGACAGAGGTTGCAAAGTTGCAGAGCAACTGTCAAATTAGATTTTGACTGCCACTTCCTTCTCAATTCTCTGTTAAAAATGTTCTTCCTTATTCTAAACTTTTTCTTTCAGACTGATTCTTCTGTGTCTCAAAATCCTTTTGCTAATTCCCTGGTTACTGTAAAGCCAGTTGATGGTCATGTTCCTCTTTGACACTAGTGGGTTTGGGGCAAATGGCCTCTCAGATAGTTTCAGGTATTCAATTCACACAGCTGTTTATATTCACATTCCTGTTTTATCAGTTGTTGCTATCAGGCCATTTGACAAGATGAAGGTCTATGCAAGCACCCTCCCATGAAAGCACTTCAGTGTGTGCACAGGGTCTGAAGCAGAGAGACAGCAAACTTTCTTTTCAGCATCACAAGCCAAGCTACTGTTCTCAGCAAATCAACAACTGACCTTACAACATTCAGGTGACTAACAGCTCTGTCCCACTCTGGGATAAATAGTCTCAAAGTGGTGATGGCAGCCAAACTCTGCACTGGCCTGCACAGAAACTCCTCAGTAGTCTTGGTGCCAGGCAGCTGGGGCCAGTGATGGGAGAGGTTACCTCCTCAGTGGAAGGCTCTGGAACCATTGCAAGTATCCTATATTTCCAAAATGGCAGGAACTCATTTCTCTTTCCTGCTTCATAAACATCAGCAGCACACTTGGGGAGAGCATGTATCGATGACCTCAGCCTTCGTGTATGTCTTCCCACAGCTGTGCAAGTAAAGATTCTCAGCTGCTTTCTACCTGCTCCAGCCTTGAAGAACTTCACTAGTGACACTTGGTTATTTCACTTCACAAATGTATGTGTCAGATCAGTGTGCTGGAACAACAGGGTTGCACCTGGCCGTGCAGAATTGCCAGGGACTCCTGCCCCTGAACCACTGAAGACAGTGGTACTCGCTTATAAAAAGTGCACTCCTGGAAGAGACACCTGAGAACCTTGAATCTACTTTCACAGACCTTTGCAGTATAGACAAGGGTCAACAAGCACAGCATGGACACAGGCAAGATCAACGGGACATGAACTAAGGAAAACATTGCAGTTACAGGGTGTCTTGCAGGACTCAAGGTTGAAGGAGAAGAAGACAGAATGGAACTTCCCTCAGAGGTACTCTGGATCTGAGAAGCTGAATAACAGAAAGCTGGAAGATAAAACTTCATCAGAATTTCTGCAAAATTATACCACACAAGAAATCCGTTGCAGCTTCTATTTAAAGAGGAGGAAACACAGCAAACCACATGTTGGGAGCACTGAAGGTGCTTGGTTTTGGAAGTAACCAGCCACCTGAAGTAGGATGGAGAATGCATGAGAGGGTTCCAAGCGCTAACAAAGAACAGCAAGTGTGCTCACATTCAGACATGGACTCGTTGGATTTAAACTCATTCTCCGGGGTTGATGGCAGTTTCTCCATCAACTTGAATACCCTGGGGACTCCTGCTTTCCAGTTTTGTTGAATTCAGAATGATTTGCAACAGCCAAATAAAGGCAAGCAGTCTAGAAGGGAATACTGACAAAGTGAAAGGCTGGAAACACAGAGGAAGCACCACCAGTTGTGCCAATACAGGAAGAGAGACTTAATCCCATGGGAAGTTCTTCCCAATGTGCCTGCTTGCTTTGCACTTTGAAGGACTGAAGACCAGCTCCCCAGTCCTGAGCCCCAGCGGTATGCATGAGAGCGCAGCTGACAGAGGCAGACAGCAGGCTTAGCAGCTTGTGCAGCAGTTTCCAAGCTTGGTTTTCAGCAGCCAAGTACAAGCAATCCGGGAGGTTTCTGCAGTGCCTTGGTGGTAACTTCCTGACACAGGTTATGGAGGACCTGATGAGGAGACATGCTCTACTGGATCTCACACTTACAAATGAGGAAACTGATTTGGGATGTAAAGGTTGATGGCAGGCTTGGCTGTGATGACTACGAGATGTTTGAGTTCAGGATCTTTTGAGGAGGTAGCAGGGCAAAATCCAGGATCACAACCAGAGACTTCAGGAGAGAAGACCCTGGCTAATTTGAGGATCTCCTGTGGGAAGACTCCCACTTACCTGATTTGCTTCTATATTGATCACTACCATGTGGGACCCCAACCCTGTGCTGGTGTCTTTGCTTTCATTCCAGGACATCCGTTCAACCAATATGTAGTAGCAGCATTTTTGAAAGCATCTCCAGCTCATCCTGCAGCACATCCTTGCACTGAGTAATGGTAACAGGCCACAGAGTGAACGCTACCAAGGGGACAGAGAGGGAATACGGTCTGCTGTCTGGAGAGTCACCCAAGTCACGAGGACAATGCTGGATTGTACTCCGCAGGTTCTTATCCAGACAGCTGACCATACTAACCGGTTAGTGTGTCCAAATAAGCTACAGGAAAAGGCCCATCTCATTGCAAAGCCAGTGTCTTTGTCAGGCTGCAGTAATTGAGGGACATTTCCTATGTCTCGAAAAGACAAATGGAGCATCTTTTGGAGCATCTTTCATATGAGGAGAGACTAAGATAGAACTGTTCAGCCTGGAGGAGAGAAGCTCAGTGCTCACCAACTGCCTGACCATGTCACTTCCACTCACATATTCCCACCTTGCAGAGTGAAGATGCAGACTCCAGCATTCACACCCATTCCAAAAAATCTTCTGTGTTCTTGTCAGGTCACTGCTGGTCTCTCAGTTTTACTCATGGTGAGGTTTCCTCCATCAGACAGTTGATGCTGCAGCTTCAGAAATTTGAAGACAACGGCTCTCATTCATGTGGAACATTGTGCCAGCTCAGGTGTACTTCTGCCTTCCAGTGGGTTACAACATGAACTTGTTTTTATGTCAGTGCTTTCTATCTGCGTTGACCTGTGTAGCTGCTTATGTGTACATATTCTTTTTCTTCTGTATGTATCTGGGTATGTACATATTGTACATACCAGTTGGAGCTGGGGACACGGAGCTGCAGCAGCCTTGCCTCTGCCGGGCTATGGGATTCAACAGTTCCTGCCACCACCCACTGTTCTTCACAGAACTACTCCCATTAATTGATTTAGGAAGGCAAATCTCCTGGTCACCTTGTCTCTGGTACGAATTCTCCCCTCTCTTTGAGACACAGAGAGAGGATTCTCCTCATATTTAGTCAACCATGCGCAGGTCAGACTCCTGACACAAGTTCTTGTTACTCTCCTGGGCAAGAATTTCCGCCATGGAAACAAATAGTCATAACACCCCTAGAGCTGCCTTCCTCTGCCCATTCCCCTGCAGATCTTTGGCTGTGTGCAATGGGACTGCATAGCCAGATTGTCTCTGAGGGGTTTCCTCTTACTGAGTGGGCACAATGTGTACTGCAGTAGTTGCATAAGGCTCTGTCCTGGCACAGCAACATCTTTTGATCCTGCTTATACAAAACACCTGCAGCTTAGAGAGGGAAAGAGAGAGAGAGAAAAAGAGCACACAAGGACTTTTTCATTGGTCAAATGTTGTATAGGAAATCTGTATTTATTCAGCAAAACCAATGCAACTAGAGAACATTCTCTTTGTGTCCCAAGAAAAAGCAGACACCTCTGCTCAAGAAGACAAAGTAAATCACAGCTCGGAACATGTCTTCCATTCCTCTTTCTTCCTCCTGGAGAAGTCAAGCTCTTTTCAGCCAGTGGCTGCCTGACTGACTCAGAGGGAAGAGGACACAGAAACCCAGGACCTGCGTTGATGACCCTGAGCCTTCATGTGTTCCTTGAGCTGATACGTGCACTGAGGGTGCTGGACACAGGGTAATATCACTTCTGCTCACATGTCCCATCCAGCATAGTGAAGATACAGGATCCAGGGCCCCAAATCCCTCCCAACACAGCCCTGAGCTCTTCCCAGCTCACTGTTCATCCCTCGGTTTTACTCAGCATGAGGGTCACTCCATCACACAGTTACTGCTGCAGCTTCACAAATTCGATAATGTCTCTCGCATCGGGCATCATTCCAGTTGTCTATTACTGGAATTGCATGGATTACAACGCACATCTCAGCATCCACATTACTTGGTTCATTTGTCCTCCAGAACCTGAGATAGAGACAGACATGTTACTCCCCACTGTGCCCCACAGAGCACTGCTGAAAAAGTCCACAGCAGGATGCAAGGCTTGGAGAGGAGACAGAAAAATTCCAGATGATGATGCATGGATAGAAGCAGTACCATTCCTCCTGTTCTGCTATCCCACTGGCACCAGGCTTATGTGGAAACCTGCCTTCTTCCTACAGCCAACACAACAGTGACCTCTTCAGTCCTGGTAGGGCGATATGCTCACCACCGCTCATCCCATGCACTTCACACTAAGCAGAGGCATGTGTCTGCCTCCAGGACAAGTTTGTCCTCCAGGAGATGGAGTGAGGACAGCCCTGGTGATCTCTTCCTGTGCTCCATCTCTTACACAGCATCACAGCTCTGGCCACGCCTGTGCACATGTGCATGGTGAGGGCAGTATAGAGGTCAGGCAAAGCTGGTCATCTCTGAAGGGTTCTTCCTGCTGGTGAGATGCAGGTTCATCTGTTTCTACAACACTGATGGCCACATCACAAGTAGTGAACTAACAACCACTAACCCAGATGGATGGGGCCATGGGAACCTGCTGTACTACACAGCCCTCTCCTGCTCCATCATTGTCCTCTCACAGGGATTTGTCTCGCCTCTCTCTCATGCACCAACAGACATGCTCACATATTCTCTTGAACTACCAGGAGCTGCATCAAATACTCTCCATCTGGAGATACTCACGCTGCTGCCTCATTAAGTGGAGTCTGGTCCACCCACTGCCACTGGCCCACTTTCTGTGCACTCAGACCGATGTAGTAATTCTTTCCTTTTGAAGACTGTTTTAGATCCTTAGTGAGGAAATCCTGGAAATCAGGGAGAGCTCAATGTCCACAAGGTGAAGGACTGGGCAGAGGGAGGCAGCAGGAGTCCCCATGGGGTAAGGCTGGTGGCAAAGGGGAGCCAGTGCTGAAGGGATGCAGAAAGGAGATCCTCCCTCCCCTGCAGGCAAAGAGGGGTTCTGAGTCCCCTCTAGGGCCTGGCTCTGTGTCTCTGCCTGCTGTGCCCCTCTCTCAGTGCTGTACCTACCTGCTCTGCTTCGCTGTTGATCACCACCAGGTGGGAGCCCATCTCAGTGCAGTTCTGCTTACTCTCAGCCCAGCCCATCATATCATCCGACAGATAATAGCAGCTTCCTTGAAAGCGTTTCCATCCCCTTGGGCAGCACATCCACCCTCGCCCTGTGCAGTGAGAGATCACAGATATGAATGCTAATTACAAAAGAGATGGTGAGTGCAAGGATCCCTGTTCTCCAGGGACAATGCTTATGTTGTCCTTAGGTCACTTCTCCTGACAGAAAGGGCTTGAATAAACAAGGATAATACAAATATTTCTTCCAATTGCTTTGGGGTGTGACCAGTGAGGTTTTTGTACACAAATCCACGGTAATCCTTGTAACGTGATCTCAGGTCTTGACTTGACAAATGCAAAGTTGTTTTCGTGATCTGCTTTGACTTCTTTCATAGTCTCCTTTAGGCCTTTAGCCCCACGGAACAGGGAATATTGCTTCTTTTCCTGACTAGAGCTGTACTTTTATTATTGCTCTATTGTTAACCTTCCCTGTGCTGCTGTATGCTGTCCCTTTCTGTTTTGTCATTGTTCACAGCCACCCTGCCCTCCAGGACATTATTAACATGGCTTTCTCCTCCCCCTAAACTGTTAGCAAGAAATCCGGTTTCTCCCCACTTTCTTCTCTTGAGTCTACCTCTCCAGAGTCTGGTCCCACTAATGGTTGCTGTCAGAGCAGACCCCAGCATTCATTGTCCCTGTCCCAAAGACCTCTTGCACCCCTGCCATCACTACTGACCTTTGTCTTGCGGCACTGCTGAAATGCACCACCACTCCATAAATTTCTGCTGTAGGCTTGTGGGCTGGTCAGTGATATGGGTGAAGGGTGTCATGACTGGAAAGGGAGAGGAAAAGCAGCGAATTACCTCTTCCTGCTGGCCCCCACACACCATCTTTGGGCTTCATTCTTTTTTTCCCCATGTCCCCAACAATACTGTCTCATCATTACCTCTCCTCAGGCTATTTCCATTTCACAAGTGGTAACTGCCCTCCTCTCTGTGAAGGGAACAGGCATTTCTTCTCCCAGCATCCCATAGCTGCCCACAAGGACTACTTCATCCACTGACTGACAAGATTTAGGCAGGATTGCCTGTCCAACAAAGCTAGAGAAGCCTGTGACCCACCCAAGCAGTGCTTGGTGGCTGTAGCCAGCCTGCGGTTTGTCAGCAGAGTCTGTCCCAGCATAGACCAGCTGACATGCCTCCTTGAGTGCTGTGGAGATAAAGATGTGGGGTGAGTGTATCCTTGGTCCAAGGGCCTGAGAAAACTGGCCTGAACAAGTGGTATGTCTGCCTTCCCAGGCAGAAAGAGACAATCTTTCATGTCAGAGAGCAGAAGGACTGCTGGAAGGACATCACACTGAGGACACGCCAGAGAGGGTGGGATTGAATTCCACCCAACCACAGGCATTTAGCATGTAGATATCTACAGCCAAGCTGCCAGTCCAAATCTCTTTACAATTAGTGAATAAAAAGCAGCATTTCGGTGGAACAGTTTATCTCTTCCTAAGATAGGCATCAACAGTAGTTTGGATAAGTAGCGCATAGATGCACTTATTCCATCTGCAACAAATACAATCCAGGTGAAGGTAATCACATACAACTAGACCTCCTGAAACCAAGGTGGAAGGTAAACTCCTAGGACTTACCAGCCAGTCTATGGAGAATAATGCAGTGTTGAGGACAAGTGTCAGCAGGCCACACCCTCAAACCGAAGGACTTATCACTAACTCAGACACTCAGGGATATTGACTGGAAGCTGATCAGCGTGTGCTAAATTATACATATGTTTTTGTCAACTATTTCATTTAGAAATACTGTAGTAACAATATATTGTAGTGAGGAGAGTGGAGTAATTATAGTGGCCTCTGTGACTGATGAGTGGATTCCTATAATAGAAGGCTCAGAGGAGGTGGGGAGGGGCGATGCATGACTGGCCACCACCATTTCAAAGAAACATGAGCTTATCTCAACACAAAGGGGACCAGACAGAGGCCTTTGTTCTAGTTCAGTTGAGTGAATCAACCATTTATATCAACCGAGTGAATTGACCAGCTGTGTAACTGTTCATCCCTCTAAAAAATCAAAAAGATGATAACATCTTCCAAAGTTAGCCAGACCAGCATGGGGCGAGTGTGTACATGGTTCAGCTCACAATAGCGTAAAAACCTCAATTACTTACAAAAACACGTCTGAAGAAATCAGTGGGCCTGAGATGGCTTTAACTCACATATGCCTTCTGGGTCACTGTAGACACCCAGTGTCTTGATATCGAGCATATTACAGAGACTAGTAAGGAGAATCACATTTGTATTGTGATTCAACAGTGCATTGCATTTGCATTGCACTCTGCTAAGTGCCATTTGTGCTCGTGTTTTTATTCAAATGCACTGCTGTATGACTCTGCTAAATCAAAATCCTATGTAATATGAATTAACTTAGATGAGTAAATTTGCCATTAAAGATTAAACCTTCCATGTGTGGAACCTGCCCAGACAGTATTAGACTTTAATAGCCTACCCTAAACCTTCCCAATCATGTAACAGAATATTGTGAAAAGTTATACATTTGGGAACAAAGCAATACAAAATTCTGGGACTTGGGAACTAATGACAGCAAAAGGAAGGGCATCAATTTAGCCTGACGACCTGCCTTCTTCCAGAATCCATCACTTTTATTGACAAATTGTGCAAACATGCCATGATCCTTAGCGGAAAATGAGAATGAGGCAGTGATCATAATTTCCACAAACTGTGCATGCAAGAGTCACTTTTAATTAATTATTCTAGTAGAATGCAGTTAACATTGAAAAGGTGAGAGTTTCCATTAGGACACGGAGTGTGTCAAAGCACCTTAAAGAGCTCAAGTGCAAGTCAGGCTCCCTGCATAGACACTTGAGCTGCCATCTCCAGGCTTTTTCCCCTCTGCTGTAATCAAATAATTTATTTTTGTGTGGTATGCAGGTAGAGTATTGTTCCATAGTTCCAAAGAGGCCATGCAAGTTGGGGATGTAGAGTCTGGGAACACTGAAAAGGCTTCAGGGTAAATGGTGAAAGATTTGGGGGATGTATCCAGAAATGTACAAAGTCAAGGCAGAAAAGCCCAAGACCAAGCAACCCTGAAATTCTGAAGATGGCCATGCTTCACCTAAATCCTTCTGTCATTCTAAGAAAGAGGTTGTTTATGACAGAACCATATGGCATTATACTGTGGTAGTCCTACCTCCCACATATCAGTTGGCCAAAACAGCTGGTTTGGCTGGTCTGCAAGACAGGAGATGTGTGTCACGCACCCTTAAATCCCCAATGTTTAAGTAATTGGGAAATATTTTGCTCCTAAACATACCTTTCAAATAGTCAACATTTAGGTTTTCTGAGCCCAAATGTTGGTGCTTGCATTCTGTCTCATGGCAAAACAGTTCCTGAGTAGCGCCCCCTCCTGGTCGGAACAAGGAAGATGTCCCCCTCTGGGCTCTGATGTCTGGTTTTCTCCCAGCACTTCTGCTAGACCTCTCTTCTGTAACCAGCCTGCACATACTCACCAAGGAGAACAATAACGAGGGCAATGCACACCAGGACGAGCAATAGTGAGATCAGCCATGGGAGCCAAGGCGGGTATTTCTGGGGATGGTGCTCATGCTTCTTCATCTCAGGAGGTACTAAAAGTGAAGGAACACACCAAACACAGCACCACAGTCAACTATGCTTCAGTCAGCCCACATACCAAGGATGTAGAAACTCAAGAGAGAGCTGCTCAAAAAAATGCAGTTTAATTTCTGATGTGGAAGCTACTCTGGGAGAGGGGCAGATTGGGACAGAGCAGGGGACCTCTGCGGTTTCTGCAGAAGGTCAGGTCCTGTGACACTGTTCACAGCCTCAGGCCCTTTGGTGAGCCAGCAATGCTAATTTCTGGTGTTTGGGGGTGAGGTCTTCACATCACTTCGAAATCTGGAGTTAAACCTTGTTTTTCTAGACGGAGCTTAGAGCTGCCAAATACAACATTTGCATGAAGATTTTATGCTGACTTCTCCCCAGAGGACTTTTTACACCTGCTTCAGTTCCTTCTTAGGTTTTTTTGACTTTCTGTGTAGAAGGTTGATGTAAGCTGAATGAGGGCAGGAGACAAAAAAATGTGCAAAGTGATGATGGCACTGAATCACTGGAGGAAAAAATAAAAAATTCCCTTCCATCTCTGCTTTCCAAGCCAGGGTTCAGAGATTTGCTGTAGTAAAACTAGGCTATGCTAGGCTGGATGACGGGGAAGAACAGAGGACTGTATCTGAGTAAAGTATCCCACTCAGATTCAGGCCAGGGCCTGACTTTTGTCTAGAGGGATACTGCCAGTATTGATGAGGTTTGATAGCAGGCAGGAGAACGGGTCACAGGGAAGGAGAAGCAAACAAGTCTTAGGAGACCATTCTAGCTTGTGGCAGGTACACAAGCCAGGGTAAACAGGAGGGTAAAGAGACAGCAGCACAGGAGTAAAATTTTGAGAGAGACTGATATTAATGATAAGCTTTAGAGCTTTTTCATTCATTGTTTAGCACAAAGCTCCCAACTCTGCCAGCAGCCACATGTTCCTGTCAGCCATGCCTACCAAGCAAGACTTCCAGAAACCTCCTGTTTGGGGAAGCCCTCTGACTACTTCCCAAACACCTGGGGAAGGCTGTTACAGCAGGGCAAAAATCATCATCTTGCATTATCGGAAAACATTAATAGACAGAAAAGATCCAGATTTCCTCGGCCAAATAATGTTTTTCTAGACAGAGCTTTTGTCTGAAGTGACATCAAAGACCTGGATTATGATCTGGAGTCCAGCCATCAATTTCAGATAACAGATCTAACCAATCCAAATGTGTTCTTGATGTACTGGATGTCCTCAGACTGACTACTCTACCTGTGGCTAGCCAGATCTGTGCATCCCACATTCATACCCAGATGGCACAGAAAGCACTGCCAATATGCATGCACCTCACCAACAGAACTGAAGTGCACTAGATTTTGTGCATATTTAGTGGTTAATCTCCCTGCAAAATGCTTTCTGCATTTAGTCTGCATGCTTGCAATGTGGCCAGCATGATCACAACACAATAGATCTGATGAGTGTATGCTGGTTATTCAGCATTTAAATCCAACGTCTCCTAAGCACATGACACAAGTGCTGTGCAGCACAGATGCCTGTGTTTCTACCTGGGGTATCCTGGCTAGAAATGCAGGAACCTTAACTGCACTGTGCTGTGGAACCCATGCCAGTAGTATCTGCCACCTGCCATAGACGTTGTTTGATTAGCTGCTGCCTTCTCCTCTCTATCTTTGAGTGACTGCCAATTTTGTTATCTCTAGAGCCCAATTAGAAGAGGTTAAAGAATGGGAAAACCCAGATGAGCTTGGACATTACCAACATGGAGTCTGCATAGCAAGAGTAACTGCTCAGAAGGACAACAGAGCAGGGAGACTCCCTCAATCTTTCAATAATTTTCAATTGTATGAGCATACCATGAGGCTGTGAGAGACATTAGCACAGTGTGCAATGTTACTAGCAGACACTTCTCTGAATTCAAAGTATAAGCTAAGTGTGTGATCACTTGGACAGGCACACTCAAAGACAGACCCTGAGCACACACTCAAACCTATAGCATGCATGAGCCTGGCATTAGCAGCTCAAGCAAACATGGCTGGTTCAGGTGTCTTTGAAACAGGCAATTGGGAACACAATGACTTCCACCATCCTCACCTCACCATGATGGAAATTCTAGCTATAACCAGAACCAGCTAATCTTGGTGCACTGAAAACAGTGAGCTTTCAAGTCAGTCAGGAGTATGTACATTCTTTATTTCCATGACTCATGCCTCAGAGCATGCAAGGAATAACCTGGAGCTGACGCCTGATCTGTTTGGGGTTGTAAAACTGAGGTAAAGTCGTAAATAGGCAAGTTAATATACTTAGCAGCAATTATAATTTATTTCTTTGTTCATTCATTTATTTATGCATACATACTTTCACTCCTCTGGAATCTGCTGTTGTGTAGCGTCCTGTATCTAAGTGTGGAAGCAATGAGCCATACATGGAACATCTCTATGTGTTCCTACTTGTGATATTATAACTACAGAATACATACCGATCAGAACATCTTAAATTTGCACAAAGCCTAGTAAAGACACCATTTTACAACTGTGATTTTTAATAGCAATAATTTGTGTGTGTATGTGAATTATTTTTCAGGAGCGGCAGACATCAACCACAGAACTGGATCTTCCTCCAGATCTTAGACAGTTCCTTCTCTGTGTATTTGAGCGTGTTTTGTTCAAGAGCATTCTTCCTTTTAGCTTTTGTGTCTCTCTTCTCCAAGGACCATTTCTCAATCAACCAGGGACAAAAGGGCTATAAATTTCTGCAGACAGTGCCACCTCTCATGAAGCTGCAGAGGGCAACTGACTGCTCTACTGTAAGAAGGCATGTTGGTTCTCTACTCCTGCTCTCTCCGTGAACAGTTAGGGTTTTGGCTAATTTGCTGCCATTTGCTGCACTGGGAGCCCCTCCACCTTTGTGACAGATCAGATTGTTGGTAATAAATCACAGTGTCTATTGTTGGTACTCAGTATTTGTCCAAAACAGACTTTCTCATCCAAGACTAGATAACATGTAGAGAGGCAGCTACTGCCTGCAACATGCCAAGGCTAAGCACTTGTCCTGGACCCCCTACCATTTACCACAGTTGGTGCTGCAATCAGGGAACTAAGGCACCCCAAATACCTTATTTACTGAAAGCTCACTTGAAACCTATTGTTTGTGCTCCCAGTAGTCATCTTTGTTCATGTTGCAACACCAACCACTTAAAGATTCCCACCTCTCCTCTTGTAGACATTCCTTGACGTTCTTACTTCAAAACTCCTACAGTCTCCTGCTCATGTAGTGGTAGAGAACTCCTTTTCCTCACCAATTTATCAAAACTAGGTAGGAACCAGAGTCACAGAAGGCAAAGTCTGCATTCCCTGTTTTTCAGCCCCCTCCCTCCAAGTCTTCTCCCCTGAATAGCCAACCCATTCCTTACCTTCAACCACTGCAGCTGGTGATGCATTCTTGAACTTCACCTCAGCATAGGTGATTTCTGATGCCATTTAATCACAATGTGATCACTGATCCCTGTCGTTAGTTTTGCTGTGTAAAAAGTGGTCCTGTTTGGTCCTTGGTTCCAGAGAGAGACACCAATAAGTTACTGAGCCTCTCCCATCTGCTCATTCAGCCTCTGTCTGTCAAAGAAGGCTGTGCTGAACACTGGAAGCACTGGCAATAAGCTGAGAATTCCTTGGAGCTAAGAAATGCCCTGAACAGTTTTTCTATTTCTAAGCCCAGGAAATCAGCCCTGGCACTATGGAAACTTCCGAGAAAGGAAAGAAAAGAAAAATGAGAACCTAACAACCAAAAAAGGAAGTTGCACTCCTTCTTCCTCATATCAGATTCTCAGCTGATAAGTTTCCTTTTTAGGATCTCTTTTTTTTTTTTTCTTTTTTTCACCCTTCTTTTTATTCTATTTCTTTCCCTTATCTTCATGCCTTTCTTTGTCTGTTAGCAATTCTGTCATTGCTTTTAGGTTTGCAGCTATCATGGGTCTTAGCCCAGTTTAACTTGCAACACAGTCCAATACAAAATGTATTCTGCCCTTACTTGTCTCTTGCAGTTAAGCTGCATTTGCTACACAAAATATTGCATGCTATGTCTCATCCTAGGAAGTCAGCCTCAGTTGGCAGCTAGCACTAGAAAAAAGTCTCAAATGAGGAACTGTTCCTGTAGAAGTGAGACTGAGGAGTTTCAGCCTTAGGCAGAGGAATAGAAATACTCAGATTTTTATATAACCAAGGAGAAACAGAAAAGGATGAGGCCAGGGTCAGGGAGAAGAATAAGCAAAGTGGAATAAAAAGAAATTGGGTTTGATGGTTTGAGAGGTTATTGGGAGAGCACACACAGAGACCTCTCTGTCACAACCTGATTTACAGCCTGTGCAAGTTCAGAGCAGTGCTCGCTTCAGGGAGTCAGTCTCCAATTCTGAGGCTGAAAAGACTTGGTTTCTATTTTTGGTCCAACAGTGTCATTTCTCTCCCTTTTCTGCTTTCTGGTAAAGGCCTCTGATATCACCTTGAGAAAAATGTCAGGCTACTGCTTAGTCTGATTTCAAGCTGAGGCAGATGTTGAAAGGAGACAATGAGACAATCAGGGGAAATGGCTGCTGAGATACGTGCTCAATCAGAAAGACTTCTGAGAAGAAATGCCAATGAGTCACGATATCCTGGAGAAAAAGGGTTTGAAGGGTTCAGTCAGCAGACAGGACTCAGGAATCACAGAATGGTTTGGATTGGAAGAGATCTTTAAAGACCATCTATCCACCCCCCTTGCCATGGGTAGGGACATCTTTCACCAGACCAGGTTGCTCACAGCCCTGTCCAACCTCACCTGGAACACTTCCAATGACAGGGCAACCACAGCTTCCCTGGGCAACATGTTCCTATGTCTCACCACCCCCATCATAAAGAATTTCTTCCTTATATCTAATCTAGATCTAGCTTCTTTCAGTTTAAAACCTTTGCCCCTTATCCTGTCACTACAGGTGCTGGTAAAAACTCTCTCTCCATCTTCCATATAAGTCCCCTCTAAGTATTGAAAAGCCACAATAAGGTATCCAAAACAACCAGAAGGAAGAAGGAGGAAGCTATTCTTGGCTAGTTTGGCTAGCTGGAATTTCCTCAAGGCAGATCAGAATGACACACTAGCAGGACATCCAGGGCACCAGAATGGAGGGTACACAGGGCAGAGCTGGAGGTGAGATAGGACAGTGCAAGGAAGAAAACCAATTAGACAGTACAGGAGAACAATGTGACAGAAGGTAAAGGGTAAGGGAGGGATGTAGTGGACATCTGAACACAGATTATGGAGAACTGGCCCTAAACAGACTGGAGCATATGCAGCTGGATTTCATTACCAAGGAGCCTCCTCATGTCCCATGTGTTCTGAGCTAGCTTCACTTCCACTTTTTTTATTGTGTGCAAAGAAGGCGACTATTATACAAGAAGAGCAGCTGCAGGACAGAAGCCTGGTCCCTTGAGAAGATAGCATGCTGCCTGCTTTTCTTTCCAACATCCTTCCAGCACTTTCCTTTGTCTTCAGGCTTGGGCCTCTCACTGGAACTAAGCCTTCCTAAGCATTTGGTGAAACCTAGTTATGCCCTCACATTTCATATGGAGATTTCAGTTAGAATAATCCTCTGTGTGCTTCCCTTGTGTCCCTTGCCAACCAAGCCAAAGCAGACTCACAGTCTCATGGGGAAAAAGGCTTACTTACTAGCACAGTTTCAAACTTTCCACTGTGAAGAAACGGGAAATACAACCAGCAGACAGTGAAGGAAGTTGCAGTGTGGCTTCATTAGCATTTTGCCATTGAAATACATATCCAAACACAGCTGAGACATTTCAAATGCAAATTCACAATCCAGTTGCTGATTTTACTAGAATACACTAGACTGCACTCAGACATCAGGAGACAGCTCAATTCTTCCTTCTCAGCCATCAGAGTTGTTGTTTGTTATCAAAAATCAACCCTGAACTGTACTTCCATAGGATACAACGCTGGGCTCATGTGGAAAAACAGTGAGACGATATTTCCGAAGGTAAAATTTGTGTTTTGAATTTCATATGCACTGATGTCATGTCAATGGGTGTGAGATAGGGAGAATCAAGCCTAGCAGTTAGTTGCAGGGCTGAAAACCAAGAAAAACCAACCAACCAACCACCCACCCCTAAACCCAAACCTTAGTTAAAAAAACCAAACCAAACCAAAACAACCACACATACACACAAAAACAACTTACGCTTTGTTTCACAGAATCACAGAATGGTTAGGGTTGGAAGGGACCTCTGGAGATCATCTAATCCAACCCACCTGCTAAAGCTGGTTCACCTAGAGCAGGTCAGAGCAATGCATCCAGGTGGGTTTTGAATGTCTCCAGAGGAGGAGACTCCACAATTTCTCGGGGCAGTCTGTTCCAGTGCTCCGTCACCCTCAAAGTAGTTCCTCCTCATGCTTAGATGAAACCTCCTATGCTTCAGTCTGTACCTGTTGCCCCTCATCCTATTGTTGGGCACCACTGAGAAGAGCCTGGTCCCATCCTCTTGACACCCACCCTTCAGATATTTGTAAGCACTGCTAAGATCCTTTCTCAGCTTTCTTTTCTCCAGGCTGAACAGACTCAGGTCTCTCACTCTCTCCTCATAAGAAAGGTGCTCTAGGCCCCCAATCATCTTCGTAGCCTGCTACTGGACTCCCTTCAGTAATTCTTTGTCCTTCTTAAACTGGGGAGCCCAGAACTGGACACAGTACTCCAGATGCGGCCTCACCAGGGCAGAGTAGAGCGGGAGGAAAACCGCCCTTGACCTGCTGGTCACACGCTTCTTAATGCACCCCAGGATACCATTGGTCTTCTTGGCCACAGAGACACATTGTTGACTCATGGTCAACCTGTTGTCCACCAGAACTCCCAAGTCCTTCTCTGCAGTGCTGCTTTCCAGCAGGTCCACCCCTAACCTGTACTGCTGCCTGGGGTTGTTCCTTGTATTCGCACTGCCCTTCCTCAGTTCCTCCCTTCCACTTCCACCTGTGTTCTGCCCTGCCCCCATGCAGTACACCCTTGTCCTCCCACAACACCTGTGCTTCCCCACAGGCATCTTTCATCTCAACCCCACTCAGCACTGCCAGGTACTTCCTACGCTCCTAACTCCCTCATACCTCACAAGCCCCAGCTTCTTCCTAGGACTCATATGTTTGCCCACCACAACAGTCCTGCTTTCTCTCCTTACTCATGCTCCAGCTGCTGCCTTTAGGTGGTTGCTCTGCAAACTGTGCAGATACAATTTGGCTAGCTGACCCAAACAGAAAGCAGCAGAGGCACTAACGCTCTTTGTCCCATGCTGTCAGTGAAGTTCAAGTAAGGTAGTATCTGCAAGCCTTTCATCTCATAGATGGTTTCACCCGGTTTAGCGAGCAGGTCCATGTGACAGCAGAGGTGACAGCACCATTGCATGTGCCTTACTTCTTTTGAAAATCAAGCTGAACCAGTTGACTTAAAATTGAATTCATAAGCAAAGAGAAGGACTTGAATCCTAATGTTGTGACCCCACATATTAAAAAAAAAAAATCCCCTTTTGAAGTTGAGCACAGCTGTGGTAGAAGCAGCAGGGAAGTGAAGTACTTCTTACAAGCCTGTCAGAATGGAGAGAGGCAACTGAGGGAATTCGGTCATCATAGGTGGCATGAAGGTTACAAAGGGACATTGCATTGGCAGCCGAAAGAGAATACCTACCACCTCTTCAGAAGATTTGACAAATGGCAAAAGCAAGCTGACATTTCCAAAATGTCAAGACAAAGGGATTATCAGTATGTATTCTTCAACAAGCTGAGCTTGCATTCAAATGAGAAAAACTGAAATGACCACGACTTCAATTATTAAATTATCAATTATTAGAAACACAACAAAGCAAAGGTAAAAGAGTCTGAAAAGCAACTAGCAGAAACCATCAGAACTAGTAAATAAACCCTCTGCTATAGTTACTGAAAGCAGAAATCTTTCCCCAAGCTTTGAGGAAAACTGAAGAGCTCTGCTCTCATGGAAACAAAGCTAAATTAATTATTTGTGACAGTCAAGAAATTCTCTCAAAAACCCCCCCTGTTTTGTGTGGGACTAAACCAAAGGACATGTCAAAAATACAAGTGATTGTGTAAAAGGTATAGAATTAGAAGGTCTGGGCAAGGCAGTCCCATGGGTTCCCAAGAAGTTTGGGGGTGAAACAGTTGCTAACAGCAGTTGATGGCCTCTTGTCTAAAACCACCTTTTAACCACCAAACCACAGGATGGCAAGGAATATATCAAATAAGGAGAAGTGGAAAAGTCTAGGGAGATTAGGAAGCTAAAGGTTTGACATCTGTAGTGGCCAAGTTTGTAGAAACTATAACAAAATAATAAAATTATTGGACATGTGTATAATGTGATGTACTCTGGGAAGGGTCAATTTTAAGTCTCTTGTAAGGAATCCTGCCTCTTGTAGTTCTTAGAAAGTGTCAATAATCATATACATGAGAATAATTCAGCTACCTGTTCCTCAGCAAACACTTCTGAGGGAAGTGGACAGCCATGGGATAAGAAGGTAGATGTTTTCATTGTAAGCGGACAGGAAAGGTCAGTATGAATTAATGGTCAGTTCTCTCAGTGGATGGAAAGCACCTACAGAACTCTACCACGTCTGTAATAGGACCCTAGTTGGCCACTGACAGGACAGTCCTGCCATCACCTGCTTTTATGGCACCTCTAGCTAGTGCAGTCCTCCAGGTCACCCAGAGAGCCTAAACCCAGTCTTGGCTTTTTGTCTCTGCACCTGGGTGAGGAACAGCATCAGAAGTGAATCTTCCCTCTCCACATCACATTAATCCTCTCCCAGGGATTAACACAGAATTGGCCGTGGAGCTAAAAAAGGGAAAGCAGAGCCCTTGCAGTTGAGGGAAGAACATAAAAACGCACTGAAGCCTGGCCCCAAGGCCTGGCACTGAGTGGTTAGTAAGGGACAGCAGATATCTAATCAAAGGGATTCAGGCAGCCAGAGCTTCTTGAGAGGTTCTGAGGGATTTGACTGGTTAGAGTGGATCTAGCAACAAGTGGTCCCACTGTGTACCCTCCTGCAAGGAACTGGCTAATGAAGGGAGGGGCAGGATGCTACAGTTCTCACTGCAGGAGCTGAGTTCCCGCAGCTCTAGGGGACAGTGTGAAAGCACTGCAGCCTGCTGGGACCTGAGAGAAAGGCATCCTATGCCCTTATGCATGGCTGACAACACTGGCCAGAGCTGCAGGGAGAAGAGAACTCTTCTGGAAGGCCAGTTGCCACCCCTGCTGATGACAGAAGGTGAACCAGGTGCCATACACTAGGAGACTTAGGAGGAAATGGATTATATGGAGCTGAGGAAGCTCAGAGAAAAGGACATTTGAACATCCAAGGGTGAAGAACAAACAGAGAAGAACTCAACTGGGAGTGAGAAAGGGAGGTGAGACCAAAGAGTGGGAGGTATAAAAGAGGAGCCAGCTCTGCAAAGACACGCTAATTTCTGGCAGGTGGTAGCACATCACCACACACATCCCTGTCAGCAGCAACACTTTCTCTTGAACAGAACCACCTAGAGTGACACCAAAGCATTTTGACAGAGCCCAGCGGCTACTCAAAATGCTATGGTTGCAGTACCATGCAGAACATGGTGAAAGGAAAGTAGGAGAGATGAGAAAGAGGTGTTACTCCCCAAAAGGGTTTCTGCATTCCTTCCCCCCCGCCATCTCTGCCAACTTTTAGGAAGACCTGAGAGTTTCAAGTAGAACACACCATGTCCCAAAGCTATCTGAGCTGGGGGAGCTCAAACTCAGCTTCAGAAAGGGCAAGTCATGTGCTCACCTGTGATGACAGGTTCCTGAAATCCTTCAGGTTTAAGTGAAGGAATAAGCGAAGCAAGAACAGTATCCAGGGAGCCTTCCAACAGACAAGAAGCCCCAACATGCCTCTTTACATATACCATTAACCTAGGATTGTTTCTTCAGAAGAGAATTGAGAAATTATCCAACCAAAGCCAACAGAGGACACATTCAGATGCATTATCTCACAGCTTTGTTTTATGCCATTACTGGGAACATCACACCCTCATCTTCTTCTTTCGGGTCACAAGGCCAGAAATTGTTGGAGATCAGATCCAGATATTGTAGTTTCTCATCACAGCTGCACATCTGACTCCAAACCTGGGCCAGATCCAAGTCCTGGTCAGACCCAGTGGCCTGTTTCAGAGGCAGGGCTGTGAAGTTTAGCTTCTTAGAGTGGGCATACGGGATTTGCATGAACAAGCTGTGGCCACATAACACCTCCCCACAGAAGCAATCCTTCATGCTTCATTGTCAGGCCTGTCCAACGATTGCACAGATCTCAACAGCCTTGAATTCAGTTTGGCTACACCTCTGCCCAGTGAGGTAAATGCACCTCATCTCTCTCTTTTGAAAGGGGAGTGGGAGGAGTGGAAAGAAAAGCACAAAAATGGAAAACAACCACAATCACCAAGAAAGCTTGGGGGCTATCAGGTGACGTCACCCAGACCCATGCTGTAACCTTAGGGCCACTCTTATTTGACCTCAAGCTGTTTCCTTCCACATCCTCACAACCTCTCAAGGCACATGAGGACAATGCAGTAAAGCCACCAGTTAGCCTGTCCCACCAGCTGGCACTGGAACAGCAGCACAAGCCTCCCAGGCCCTGCAGAGTTTGCCTCTGCACTGGCACTGTGTGTCTCCCTCACACTGCTCCTAGCCTCAAGGGTAGATTTATCAGGAAGATTGTAAATGGCCCGTACTGACCCTTACTCTGCATCCTGTAGCCAAGAAGGCCCTGCATGCTGTTTGGAGCCTCTGTGTCCATTGTGTGCTCTCTCTCACCAGCTGGCCACAGCGCGAGGGACACCACCTGGCTCCAGAGCAGTGCAGCCTTCCTATGCATCCAGTCAGGATGGGGCAAGGCAAAAGCCATCTGGAAACAACTGCAGAAAGCTGACTTAAACCCAGACAGCACAGTTACCTCAGTCAGACACTCCCTGGCACCTCGTCACTGAAGTACGCTGGTTTTAATTAATTAATTTAATTAATTAATTTAATTAAGTTTTAATGCCAGCCAGTGAAGGCTCTAGCTTTGGGGTTCAACTGCACGCAGGAGCTTCCTCACAACACTGATGTCAACACAGTTGAATGGGGAAGGGCACTTCTTGTTTTGAAGTGCACACTCTCTGGCTACCCACATGACCCACTTTTACCACGTTAGGACACTGAAGTCAGCATCAGCACAGTAAAACAAAGACTGATCAAATGGTGCGC
Source organism: Caloenas nicobarica (assembly GCF_036013445.1). Taxonomy (NCBI): domain Eukaryota; kingdom Metazoa; phylum Chordata; class Aves; order Columbiformes; family Columbidae; genus Caloenas; species Caloenas nicobarica. The sequence goes on along the minus strand of NC_088245.1, from coordinate 85,314,523 downwards.
CTGGGTGCCAGCCTCCAGCACGGAGCCAGCCTTGACTCAGAGGGCAAAGGGCCCCTGCTGCTGGCTCCCTGCAGGCCCCAGAGCTGCTGGCTGGGACTGATGCTGTGGCCAAAGTGCTCCTTGCTGAGTCACTCTGGCCTGCAACACTCTTCTGTTAGAGTCTGCCTCCAGTTCACACTTATTTGCATATTTAGCTTTTTAAGATGGTGCAGACACAGCACACCACACTGGTCCTTGCACAGCCTCTGCCCTTCCTGAGCTGAAAGATCACAGTCGGACCTCAGTGCTCCCCACCACTTACCAAACCCCTGTGTCAGATGTCTCAACAGATGGTGCTGGTCCACGACCCACCTCACAACAGCCAAGCACAAAAGTTGTGCTAGGAAATAGTTCCATTCAACCCTTGCTCGAAGCAGAGCTACTTCTGAAGCTAGACCAGACTACTCAAGGCAGGTTGTCTGCTTACAGGAATCCTATTTCCGTGTAGAATATATTACTCCAGGACTTTTCCTGTTCTTCTATCCCAAAAACATGCAGTTGTCATTTTTCAAGTATGCTTTGTACATGTACCCATGGTATTGGCTTCAGCTTTAGGTACTAGTGACAGCAGCCTCTAACTCTGCACCAGACATGTAGCCTATGCTGCCACATCTATAGCCCCTTAGTACATATTCTCCAATTCTCCACACAGTTTGTGTGGCACTACTGATGCAGCATCTCCACACATCTTTGAGCAGTTTGCTTAATACTCTAAGCTCACAGACAAGTGCTTAAACTTCACTTCGAAAAAGAACCGGAGGAGTTCAGTTTGCATGGGCCAAACTTTAAAGACAACACACATACACAGACATACATGCAATGGCAGACCACAAGACTGGGGCATCTCAGTTCCAAGCACTACGCTATGCTTAAGTGCATGAAGGCACTGAAGTGCAGAGGGCATTAGGATAGCAGAACATTTCTGCATTTGGAAGCTCCAGTTCCATTACTGTCAAACTGTCAAGAGGGAAGAAGAAGAAAAAAAAATCTTTAAACTATGCTTCTGTAAACTTGAGCAGGGATCAGTTTTAAATCATTCAGGAAAGCATTTGCTGACAAGTTATGATACTGGTGGCCATGAAGGCAGAGCTGCTATTGGACTGAAGGAAGCATTCAATAAAAGCCATTACAAACTCCACTGTCACCCAAAGCTGTTCTGGACTGTTTTAAACCAGACCTACCAAAGTCCTTCTTCTGTCATCTTATGATTTTGCCTTCCTCCTCCGTTGTGCCTCCTGTGTGCAAAAGACATCTTTCCTTTCCTTTCCTTTCCTTTCATCTCAGATGCTCCTGGGGAGACCTCCAGATGCTGCAGTTCTGCTTTGTGGCTTCTTCCATACCCAGGTCCAGCCCTTGCTCACATCCCACCCTGAGGCACAGATGTCCCCTGCCCAGGGGAGATCACTGCGGGCAGCCAACTCAGGAGTCAGCATACTCTTGCTGACAGATGCCAGCTGCAAGTTCTTTTAAGAGAGCTCTTCACCAGTGCTAGCCAGGTCGCAGGTGATGTTTGCCTGCATTCCCCTGTACTCCTGATTGCTGGGGGCCCAGCCAGTCCCTGGAGACAGTGGCCAAGCCCAGGGATTGCCAGAAGCCCCGCAGCAAAGGGATTGAGCAGCAGGTGGTAGCACATGGTCACAGATGAGACTGAACTTGCAAGCCCTCGTCGCAGGTGTCACCAACCTAGCCAGGCTTGCAGACCATGCTAGAAGAGCAAGGTAGCACCACAACTCTTCACATCCCTAAAGCACAAGACTCAACACAAAGGCTGCAAGCTACAGGCATCTCCCTCCTCCTTCAGGGAATGTCTCTTCAGACTGCTTCAAGGATTAAAAACCTGGTCTCTAAGACAGCTGACTCTGCCTCAACATGCAGGAGTTGCCATTCTACAATGCTTAGGAAAGAAAACAGAAAGCAGGCCATCGCAAATTACCTGGCTGACCTGCCCCAAACACAAGTGATGCAAGAAATTCACCCTAGGCTCCCAGCAGTGACAGCTGGCAAAACACGGCTCTGGTCAGGAGCCACTGCAGGCACCAGCTCTTGCTGACTGATTTTCCCATGCTCAGAGGAAGCTCCAAGGAATGTCTGTCATAGCTCTAACTCTGGATGAGGACACACAGCTATAGCTAATGGCAGCCGGCAAAATTAAGCTATCAAACTAGAAGGGCACTACATCCTGCAATGTGCTTTTCCTAACTATTAGCATGGACAAAGCTATTAGCTTGGAAGAAAAAGACCCAAACCCAGTCTCTATACTGAGAATCTATTGTTCATATAATATAGTGAGCACTCAATGGATTGCCTAGTGTGGTGAGCTGACCCTGGCTGGACACCAGGTGCCCACCAAAGCTGCTCTGTGATTCCCCCTCCTCAATTGGACAGGAGAGAAAAAAATGTAACTGTGCTGGGTCATCCAAGATAGGGTTAATTTCCACAGGTAGGTGGGGGAATGACACAGCCAGGACTGATGACCCAAAACTAGTCAAAGGAGTAGTTTTACCCAGGAGTTTTGCCTCTTCTTTCCTGATTCTCCTGCCTATCCCATAGGGGGCAGGGGAGGGGTGAGCAACCAGCAAGTGGTTTTATTTGTCATCTAGGGTTGAGGCTAAATTACAACAGTCCTTTTTGGCAAGCCAGGCAGGAGATGCAAAGGGTTGGGATAACAACAGACCTGACCAGAGCGTGTTAAAATACACATTTACTATGTTAGTATATATTAGTAGTCGCTGGTCATGATGTTGCTTTGTTTCTCTACATGGTTGTGTTATGTGAATTCTTACATGCCCTATGTATCCCCTGCAGTGCTGTTTATGACTTCTGGGAAAAGGACTAGGTTTGTCATATTGCTGTCCTGTGCAATATCAACTTACAAGATGCTAATTTCCCTTGTTGCATGATTATGTTGGTATTTTTACAAAGCATTGTTGTCATTCGTGTGCCTTGGGCACCATCTCTCGGAATTGATTAGTAATCACATCCAACCTATGGGGAAGACAGAGGGGGAGTGGAATTTTCCCCTGCTTTTTCACCTCTCTTTTCTCCTTGGCTTAGGTACAACAGTTTTTGAGAACTTTGCATATCCTGGGGATATTCAAGCTAGCATGCTTTTATTGCTGTGTCTCCTGAATGTATCTCAGATCATGTACAAAGTTACGAAAAGATTTTTTAAGAATAACACACAGATTTGCCTTGAGGCTGGATGGTCATGGGTGACAGAGCATGTCAGAGAACATTGGCAGATATCTAGAGAATTTCTCATCCCCAATGGTTTGGAGTTTCACTTGGGCACTTCCATTGTCAGGTGAGAGGCAGCTAGGAAAGAGAGCATAGATGAGACAGACCTTAACTGACAACCAGGCTGACCAATGAAAATATTCCATACCATTAGCATCATGCTACATATATAATTGGAGTCAGGTTTTCTGGTTTGTGAGATCCATTCAGGTTCAGTTCTGTTCCATTAGTTCAGCCTTTTGCCATTCTGTCATTTTGCAGTTGGCCTTTGGGTCTTTTCTACCTTTTTGATGTCTCTCTCTCCCCAGCTCCAGCTGTTCCAAGATGAGGGTGCTGGTTGATCAGTGTGGACAGAGTTCATGAGGAATTGCATTATCACTTTATATATATTTTAAAATATATCTTATTAGGAGGATATTAGTATTTGTTGTTACATTATTAAACCATTTTAATCTCAACCCATGAGTTTCATTCCTCCCTTTCAATTCTCTCCCCTACCTGAAAATTCCACTCTGAAGAAATACTCTCTGAGGCTACTCAATAGTTTGCTGCAAGTACTTACTGAAAACTCAGATAAGCTTTGCCATAGCTCATGGACAAGACCCTTCACCTTCTGCCTGGCCAGGACCTACACAACATATCCACCATATTCACCAAGACAGGATAACAGCTTTGCTCCTAGATCCGAAGAAATGTAATGTTATGTTTTGTGTTGTTTTTTTGGTTTTTGGGGTTTTTTTTGCCACCACAGATGCTAGAATATTTGACAATGACATCAGTATTTACCAGTGTCATTCAAGCAGCTGACTTAAAAGATTAAGACTTCTCATCTTTACCAAGGCCACAAGACTGTACTTTTAACACATACATACATAGAGCTTTGCTGTCTGGCAGAGGAACACCAAGCAGTGTGGCTGTGCGAGAAGAGATGGCTGTGAGAAGGCTTGACAGAATATCAGGGCCCTGAGCATATTCTTCACCTTCTGGTGGACTGGCTGCCTGGACTGAGGTCCATCTTAAATAATACAGGTGTCTGGCTTTGAGAAGCCTCAGGTAGGTTTGCCTGCGAGTTTGTATCAGCTAAGGTTCTTACCCTTGATCCCTGCCCGAGTTAGTGCAGCCACAGCCATGCCTGGCCATGAACCTTGCTGATGTAAATCCTCATCCTGACCTGCTCTGACCTTCCCGCTTCAGCACTGTGGGGCTGTTCCTTTGTCAGCAAGGCCACTGCCTTTGTCTGCCTTGCTGTGACTCAGCTTCCAGCTTGCTGTTCCTTTCAGAGCAGCCTGCCCTTGCTGCTCCCTGACAAAGGGACCACTCAGCTACCTTGCTCATCTCTGCAGTCAGCATGGACTGCTTCCCATTTAGAAGCGTAGCAAGAATCAATTCTGAAAGCATTTTCATTGTGTAGAAGCCTCTAATACCTGAAGTGCTAAATGACAGGGCAGCTAAGTTTTCTCACTTGCTAGTTTTATCCACATTCATTTCAAGCATCATACACACACACTCTCAAGTCTGTTTCCATGCATTGGGGTTTTTTGTGGTGGTGGTGTTTTGTTGCGGTTTTTGTTCATTGTTTTTGGTTGGTTGGTTTTGGGGGAGTGTTTGGTTGGTGTTTGTGGCTTTTGGGGGGTTTTGTTTGGTTGGTTTTTGTCCCATTTGGAAGAGCAATAGGTAATTTTTGTGTCCTTCCACACTCCTTCACCCAGACAAAGCCTGAACCCATTCACTCCTTAAGTTGCTCTTGTCCAGCCTGCAGGCTGTAACACACTTGCAGAAGGATAACTAGGCTAACTAGGATCTTGCTGAAGGAATGAAGACCTTCAATCTGCAGAGCTTCCAAAGCAGCAACAATTTGACAACTTAGAAGACTCACGATATTCTTTTCCCAAAGACTACTTGTTTAATTACCATTTGCACAAGTACATCTTATGCTTTATATACATATATCTTTAATTTTTGCTTCTTCAGCTTTTCAAATACATAATATATTATCTCCAGAATACTAACTAAGACAATACAGAAAGGGTTCCTAGTTAGTTGTTAATTGGTGCCATGAACCTTCTTGGTTTGCGGAACTCATACATAGTTGAAATGACAGGACCTCACAATGATTTGAGAAAAAAAGGAAAAAGTAAACAAAAAGCCAACCAGCAGAGTCCATGACTTTGCTAGCAGATTATAGCCACCCACAAATTCGGAGGCAGGGAGCTTAAGTACAATGAGACTGCAAGAGTGACTATGAAGGTGGGGGAGGGGTGGCAGGGGGAACACCAAGAGAACCAGGGGATCAGGATTAAATGATTACTTAAAATACATCCAAGAGCAGTCTGGTTCCCACTTCCACAAGTGGAACTGCAGCAGCTTTATAGCTGTTTTCAATCGTTTTGCTTCCCAGAGGGATGGTCTAAGTGAAACTTTGTCTCCAGAATGCCCTCAGCATAGTAAGAAGACAAAAAGGACAACAGACCTTCGCAAGTACAAGGTGCATATAACTAACTACTCTCTTTTAAAAGCCTCACCAGGAAATTTTTGCCCAATGAGAAAAATTTACTGCACAGGTGTGCTAACAGAGTGTATTCCAGTTACAAAAGCATTGCTGCTGGTTGAGTGTTCAAAACAGGAAGAAACCTTCCAGTGAAGTACCAAAACCCTAGTGTTACTGTAGTTGGATAAGAGTCACTGAGACCACCTTCCCAGCTAATGTTTTGACTTATCAGCTATCACAGAAGGTAGCTAGCATTGCGAGGTTTCCAGCTTGCCCATGGGCTTTACCCAGAGTAATCAGACTTACAACCCAGACCCCATCCATAGCTGCTGAAGATGGAACAGTGCCCTGATCAAAGGGCCTTAGGAAACCCTTCCAAAGAGAACAGAAGTAAGGGCCTTCTACCTCTTTCTAACTCCATAAACCATACAGGAAATAGAGGGGGTTTGGGGCACATTAAAAATTTAAAAAAAGAAAAAAAAAAATCCTAACTACAATAACCAGCTCACATCCCTTGAAAGTTAGCCTCAGAAGAAAAGCCACAAGAAGGAACACAGGTGGGAGAATTTTTCTGTCACAGTTCTCAAGATTGGGCCTACTATAAATTTCTTGCCCAAATGATAAGTGTGAGCTGAAAAGGGAAGAAAACTTCCCATTCGCCAGAGCATAATCCACTGTCCCACCATAGTCCTTACTGTGGCATGGATATGCAATACTTGTAACAGTGCCAAGTCACAACACAAGGCCAGTGCTCAGGATAGTAACACAGGAACATGAAATGTTGAGTGGTGGGATTACCTGGTTGTCATCTAGTGCAAGTAACTACCAAATTATAAAAACAAGTTTGGTTTTTTTAATGCTATTTCCAGTTAAAACAGCTCAATGACAACGAGGCCTTTGCATGGGGCAGGAGGGAGAAAGGAATGAAAATTAGAGAAGCTCCTCCAGTGAACCTGCAAGTCAAAGGCAAGGAGCCTTACGATGGGGTGCCCACCTGGGGCTCAAGCACAACAGCAGCAGGTCTACTCAAGGACTTGCATGACCCTTCCCATAAGAGCACAGGAACATCCAGCAACTATCAAGAATTGCACCAAAGAGAGGAAGAGTAGTGCATGCATGGCAAGGTTCACTCCTCACCACAGACATAATTAAAGTTTTGTGTTGAGACAAGACCTATCTCCTTACAGCTTCCATGTACAAACTGCAGCCAAATGCAACTGCCCTCAGCACTGCAGGCCAAGCTGCAGAGACTTGAGTCACTATTGAAAACAGCCACAAAAAGCAACAGTCTAACCAGAGAAAATTTTAAGGGCAAGGAACCCAGAGGCACTTCCCAGCCTCCTCCTGTACTTACCTTCTTCAGGATTCTTACTTTCCCTGTATGGAAAGACAGGGAAAAAGAGCTAGGATGTACCATGTAATGGTCAAGCAGGTGGAAGAGATGAAGCTACCCCTCTCCTCCTTGTCCATCTTTCGGAGAGTCAGTATGTTCTCTTTAGGTTCAGTAGTTTCACTGTGGGATCAAAAACAGTAAGCTTTGACTTAAGTGAAGATCTAGTTTTAAAAGGAAGGATTGTCCTGATTTGTTTTTGATTGAAGACTAGAGAGGTTTGTGCCTCATTTGATCCCATTTGGTGCCTCTAGAGCCTCTTGGTCATCAGTTTGTCCCATTCCACTGCTTTGACCATTCAGAACTGGACCCAGTTGGACTGCTGAGGAGCCTGATTTGGAACAGCACTGAAATAAAGAAAGGAGAATCAAAGGAGCAGATCTAGTATGACTTAACTTATGGCTCTTTCAGTGCCCATCAGGACACTACCCTTGTGTACAGTTCCCTTCACCACAGTTTACCTGGATGCAGTGCTGAAGTCTCCCCAGAGGTCTGTGGCAGCTGATGCTGATGGCTTGGATGCAGATGCAGGAGCATCTAAGTCTAATAGAATATCTAAGGTGGAAGAAAAAACAAACAAACAAACAACAAAACCACCACAACAACACACCACCAAAACCCCAACAACAACAAAACAAAACCAAACAAACAAAAATCAAACTAATGATGAAGAAAACCCCACAGACATTTAAGCAGTCACCTTACACAAACTGCTGGATGCGGGGACAGAGAATCTTTGAAGGGACTCCAGCTCTCCCTCCAGAAGAAGGAAGTTAGACTTTTTAAGGATTTGATTATAACAGTGGCTCCTTTTGCTGAATGTGCACTGAGCCTCCCACCTCTACTATAGCGGTACATCATCTTCAAGAACTATTCAGTCTTCACCTAGCATACCAGCTGGCAGATTTGTAACCTATTACCTCTCCCAGTAGATATAAGGCTCAGACTCAGCCCAAGCTCAGCAATCATAACAGTTGCCAAGCAGGCATCACCTTAAAAGTATAAATCATGCACTGGAGCCCAGGCTTATTCAGAAGCTTATGGTTTCTTCTCACTCTGATCTCTGTACAGCACTGCTAAAATCTCTGCCTTCACAAGAGTATCATCACCTCTCCAGACATCTCTGTATGGTGACACTAAAAGTGTATGCAGCATCCAGCAGACTGCAGCAACCTCTTTGTTACACAATCACAGAATGGGCTGAGTTGGAAGGGGCCTTTAGAGATCATCTAGCCCAACTGCCCTGCCATGGGCAGGGCCATCTTTCACTAGATGAAGTTGCTCAAAGCCCCATCCAATCAGGCCTTGAACACTTCCAGTGATTGGCCATCCATAACTTCTTTGGGCAATCTGTTCCAGTGTTTAACTGCACTCATTAAGAATTTCTTCCTTGTATCTAACCTAAATCTCCCCTCTTTCAGTTTAAAACCATTGCCCCTTGTCCTATTCACTACAGGCCCTGGTAAAAAGTCTTTCTCCATCTTGCTTACAAGGCCCCTTTACATACTGAAAGGCTGCAATAAGTCTCCCTGAAGCCTTTTCTTCTCTAGCCTGAACAACCCCAACTCTCTCCTGTCCTCACACGAGAAGTGCTCCAGCCCTCTGATCATTTTTGTGGCCCTCCCATGGAACATTTTCAACAGGTCCATGTCTTTCCTGCACTGAGGGCTCCAGAGCTGGACACAGGACTCCAGGTGGGGTCTCACCAGAGCAGAGCAGAGGTATAGAATCACCTCCCTTCACCTGCTGGCCACACTCCTTTTGATGCAGCCCAGGCTATGGTTGGCTTTCTGAGCTGCAAGCACACATTGCTGGCTCGTATCCATTTTTTCCAACCACAAGTATCCCAAAGTCCTTGTCTACAGGGTTGCTTTCAACCTATTCATCCCCCAGCCTGTATTGATACCAGTGATTGCCCCACCACAGATGCATCACCTTGAACTTGGCCTAGTTGAACTGGTATATACCTATGTAAGAAGTTCAACATCTATTTTTTATATTCTATTATTATTTTAATATATAAATAATATTATATAAAATTATATACATATTTTAAAATAACCCACTATACCCACAATTCCACTATACTTTGCACCTCTTTCTGCTGCTCATACTAAAGCATCCTCTCTGCGGAAAGCAAGTGACAGTGCAGTACTTTCTGGACACATTATATAGCTCTGTCAGTGTCCCCAAGGCACATGCAAGTTCAGAAAAATGCAGCTTTTTAAATTTCATATCCACACCTCCAAGATCATTTTGACCAAATTGCTTGGTTTCTCATTTTGCAAGGACCAGAGCTACAACACTGTCCTCCTTGCAAGAACAAGCAGGTATTATTAAACAAGTATGGAGATCCTCAGGTCAAAGAGCAAAGCTCTCAGGACACATCATGTCTGAGAGGCTGCTGTTGACACAAGATTGAACACCAGTTCCTTGAAGCAGGCCTCAGCCCTCTCTATGCACTGACTAGTGTCTGACACACTGTTTGCTCTATGCTAATGTTTACCTGCACTGCTCACATTACTGGGTTTCAGCATGGGTGGTGGTGTGACATGGTTGGAAATGGCTGTAGAAGAAGGAGGAGGTATAGGAGGGACTGAAATTTTGCCTCCTGGTGGTGGAGGCAGCAGGCTTAGGCCCCCTGATCCAGACACCCGAGGCTTGGCTGCTCCTCCTTTCTTTGTCGTCATGTTCTGTATAAAACGAAAGGCCAAGTGAGGAAGAGTCTCCATTGGTATACCCATAGAAAGAAGCAGGGTAAACTGGGCTGCTTACCCCAATGTTCAGTTTGATGGTCTGCCCTTCCTTAAACCCTAAGTCTAATTTGGGACGTGTGTCAGCTTCCTGCGACTCCTTTGAGATCTCAGTCTCCTGCTTCACCCACCTAAAAAGAAGAGAGAAAGACATAAGAGTCTGTGGCAAAGGGAAACAAGGATTCAGAAACACATGGTTCCTCTCTCCACCCCACCAAAGAAATTCCTTGCCTTGTCAAACCAGTTACCTCCTACTCCCAGTGTAGTACAGTAAAAAGCTGCAACCATCACAAACCCAAGAGATCAACACTGCACCTGTAGCATCACAGGACCTAAGCTTAAGACTTACAGATCTGACCCTGCAGGACTCCGAGCTTGCATGACAGTTGGCAGCACACCCAAGTGTCCCTGTTGGAACCAGAGCAGGGCTTCACGACCATCCCAAGGAAGCCTGTACTAAATGAACATGCACCACCACCCACCATGTTCTATAGGCCAGAGGAAAAACAGCATTCCAGAAAAGCACAACTCACTTGAAGTGATCCTGCAAAGAGACGTTGAAGTCAAAGGCATCACCACGATCCGTGAAGCCAATGCCTATAAAAGCACTTCGTCCTAGCAAGGAGACAGAACGGGTCATTGGAAGTGCCCTGGAAACGGGCCCTTGTGTTCATTCACTCCAAACTCCTTCTGCTTCTCCTAAACCACTCTGTGCTACCTCCTTCCGACACACCTGCAACTGGACACCAGCAACTCACAGCAGTTCATTGTTCCTAGCCTTCAGGATGCACCCTTCTTCCCACGTAGCACTCTCATAAAACTGAATGTTCCCTCCCAGCCCCGGAACTCCACATAATGTACAGAACCCTCCTCTGTTAACCTTGCCTTCCTACCACTTCCGGCACACTACTCTGCCTTTTCAGCACTCCCAACACCATTTCAATCTACCTGGCACACATCCAGCTTCATCAGGCTAAGTCTCCTCCACCCCTAGCACTTGGCACATACATGACCCCTCAACTCACCAGTCCCATCCTGAATTCGAATGACAAAATAGCGGCTGGAATCCGTGACAGTCTCCACTGCAATGCCAGGGTATTGATCTATAGGAGCCTGGGCAAAGAGTTCTCCTGTAGACAAAGAATGAGTAGATGAGTCAGCAACGAGCACAGCAGCAGCTATGGTAAGTTCTCCTGCAGAGCATGAATCGAGGAGGCAAGGTGGGATGCCAAGGATCCTGGAGGCAGGGAAACCTGCAGACAGGCAGAGGGACTAGCCAGCAACCAGCAAATCTTGCAAGAGAGGCTGATGCAGAGGGCGCATTGCCAGGAGCAATGGTGAGAGATTTAAACAGCCCCTAGGGAGCACAGGCGACCAGGAGAGCAGTGACCAGGGTGAGCAAACAGGGGTGTGGCAGTTAGCATGGCAGCTCGCACAGGCAGGGCAAGCAGGGAGGACCCTGCCACTTCAAACAGAGGCTACAACCCACTAGCAAGGAGCTAAGAACAGCAGAAAGTATGGTATCCACCTGGCAAAGAGCTGTGCCTTCAGCATCCCTCACGGTCCCTCCAGCTGCAAGAACTGATGCAGCCACTCAAACTGAGCTTGCAGGGGAAGACGTAGCTGTCCAGGTCCCAGGCTGAAGAATGTGCCTGAGTTTCTGCTCCAGGACTGTTGGCAGCAGTGAGCTCACCTGTGGGTGATATGCCCAAGTGAAGGAGCTTCCCAACCTGGTGACAGAGTTTCAGGAGGAGAAGTCCAGGCTGAGGAGACCAGGGAGTCAGAGAAGGAGACTGACTGGTGGACTCACACTCTACCATCCCTGAGGCAGGTACAGAAGCCAACCATGGCACTAGAGACAAAGGACCCCCTACCTTCTCAGCAGCAGGCAGAAAGAGAAATTCCAGGAGATGGGGGAAAATGGAAGCAGGTTACTGCTCAGGGCAGCAGGTGAATCCACTCTCAGCCTGCTCCACCTTCCCAGGTGCCTGTACACAACAGGTATGAGGCCCTGGAACTGGATGGGCAGACAACTGATGCTGCTGATGAAGATTCTTCTGGGAAGAAGTGGTCCTCTAGGCAACCTACACCCCACATGAAACACATCGCACCCATTAAAACCTCACATGTAAAGACAAAAAGAAGGGTAGCTGTCATAGGTGATTCCCTTCTGAAGGGAACGGAGGACTCAATATGCCAACACGACCCTGTCACAGGAGTGTAGGGTGGGGGAGGTCGAGTGCATCCACCACAGACCCAACCTACAGGGAAATCTGCTGCTTCCCTGGGGTCAGCGTAAGAGATGCTATCCAACAACTCCTCAAGCTGGTAAGGTCCTCAGACTATCATCCACTACTGGTCCTTCATGTTGGCAGGGAAGAGGTAGGAAAAAGTAGTCTAAAGGTAATCAAACGGATTTCATAACTTTGGGGCAGTTGGTAGACAGATCAGGTGCTCAGATGTTTCTTTCCTCTATCCCTTCAGTGGCAGGCAGGAATATAGAACGGAACAGGCAGGCCCAACTGATCAACACATGGCTCTGAGACTGGTGTCCATGGCAGAACTCTGGGTTTTTCGACCATGGGTTCGCGTGTTCTTTACCAGGTGTACTGACATCTGATGGGATGCACCTTTTGCAGAAGGGCAAAAAGGGTGTTTGCTCAGGGGGTAGCAGGACTGATTGACAGGGCTTCAAACTAGATTGGAAGGGGGAAGTACCAGGCCAGTCAGTGATGAGCAACCAGGTGGCACATCAAAGCTCAAGTAGCTGCGTGACAGTGAGATTCTTTAGACTGCGCGATGAGGTGAAGGGCACCATAACCACACTTGAAGTGCTTCTACACTAATGTGTGCAGCATGAGGAACAAGCAAGATGAATTAAAAGCCTTTCCCCAGTCCCACGGATATAACTGGCATTAGTGAAACCTGGTGTGCTGAATCCTGTGACTGGTGCGCCATGATGGATGGTTACAGGCTCTTCAGAAGGAATAGGCAGGGTAGGACAGGCCAGGGGGGTGGCACTGCATGTAGTGAAGGGGCAGGATTGCATGGGAGCTGGCAGTTGGCAATGGCAAAGCTGAGAGCTTTTCGGTAAGGATTAAGGGTCAGACAAGTAAAGCAGAAGTTGTCATGGGTGTCTACTGTAGGCCACCCAGCCAGGATGATGACACTGATGAGTTATTCTTTAAGTAACTAAATGAAGCCTCTAAGTCATATGCCCTTGTCCTTATTGGGGACTTCAACTTGCCAGATGTCAACTGGGAATATCAAACAGCTGGCACCAACAGGTCCAGAAGATTCCTAAAGCACCTGGATGATAACTTCTTGGTGCAGGTACTAAGGGAACTGACCAGGAAAGGTGCCTTCCTAGACTTGCTACTCACTAAGAAAGAGGGTCTTGTGGGTGACGTGGTGATTGGTGATTGCCTTGGCCTCAGTGACCACAAAGCAGTCAGGTTTAAAATCTATGCTAACAGGAGGAAAACTGACAGCAAGACCTCAATTCTGGATATGAGGAGAGCAGACTTCAGGCTGCTCAGAGAAGTACTTAGTAAGGTCCCTGGGAAGAAGCTTTTGAAGGTGCTGAGGTCCATCAGTGTTGATTGCTTTTCAAGTACCACCTCCTAAAAGCACAGGAGCAGGAAATTCCAAAATGCTGAAAATCTAGCAGGCAAGGCAAGAAGCCACCTTGGCTGAGCAAGGATCTTCTTCTTGAACTATGGCGAAAAAAGTAAATATATGGTCAGTGGAAGCAAGGTCAGGCATCATGGGAGGACTACAGTCATGCTGTTCACCACTGTAGGGAGGAAATTCATGCTGCCAAAGCTCCATTAGAACTGAAGCTGGCCAGTACTGTGAGGGACAATAAAAAGGGCTTTTTAAGTTAATGGCAAAGGCAAGCTAGAAATAACATTGGCCCATTACTTGACGAGCATGGTCACCTTATAAACAGGGACACAGGCAAAGCCAAGACATTTAATGCTTTCTCCGCCTCAGTCTTCAATACCGAAGATGGACTTGGGGGCCCCCATAACCCAGGGCTAGAGAACCATGGCTGCGAGAACAATAAACTCCCAATCAATCTGGAACTCATACGGGATTTGCTACTCCAGCTAGATCCCTACAAGTCAATGGGGCCTGATGGGATTCATCCAAGGGTGCCTTAAGAGCTGGCTGACATCATAGTGAGACCTCTCTCTGTGATTTTTTTCAATGCTTCTGGGAATCTGGAGAGGTCCCAGTTGACTGGAAGCTGGCAAACATTGTCCCAGTCTACAAGAAAGGCAACAGGGATGACCCCAGCAACTACAGGCCTGTCAGTCTCACTTCTGTGCCTGGCAAAATTATGGAGATTGTTCTGGGAGTTATCAAAAAATATCTGAATGACAATTCAGTCATTGGTTCCAGTCAGCACAGGTTCATGAGGGGAAAGTCTTTGCTTAACCAACTTAATATCTTCCTACAACAAGGTCACCCACCTAGTCAACCAAAAGAAGCCTGTTGACATGATCTTTTTGGATTTCAGTAAAGCCTTTGATACTGTCTCTCACAGTATCCTCCTGGACAAGACGCCCAGCATACAGCTGGGTAAACACACAATGCAGTGGGTGAGCAACTGGCTGATGGGCCGGGCTCAAAGGGTTCTAGTGAATGGGGCTATGTTGGGCTGGTGACCAGTCACTAGCAGGGTTGTGCAGGGATCCATCTCAGGGCCAGCACTCTTCAATGTCTTCATAAATGACTCGGACACAGGACTTGAGGGAATACTAAGTAAGTTCGCCGATGACATTAAATTGTTGTTGACGTTCTCAAGGTCAGAGAGGTCCTGCAGAGGGAACTAGACAAACTATAGAGCTGGGCAATCACCAACCACATAAAGTTTAACAAGGGTAAGTGCCAGATTTTGCACCTGGGACACGGTAACCCTGGCTGTACATACAGACTGGGGAATGATATGTTGGAAAGTAGCTCTGCGGAGAAGGATCGGGGGGTTCTGGTCGATGGCAAGTTGAACATGAGCCAACCCTGGCAGCCAAGAGGGCCACCTGTGTCCTGGGCACATCAAGCACAGCATTGCCAGCCGGTCAAGGGAGGTGATTGTCCCGCTCTGCTCTGCACTGGTGCAGCCTCATCTAGAGCACCATGTGCAGTTCTGGGCGTCACAGTATAAAAAGGATATAAAGCTACTGGAGGGCGTCTGAAGAGGGCTACAAAGTTGGTGAAGGGTTTGGAGAGGAAGCCGTATGAGGAGTGGCTAAAGTCACTTGGTTTGTTCATCCTGGAGGAGACTAAGGGTAGATGTCATTACACACTACAGCTTCCTCACAAGGGGAGAATGGGCAGGTGCTGATCTCTTCTCTTTAGTGACCAATGACAGAATCCGAGGGAATGGCAGGAAGATGTGCCAGAGGAGGCTTAGCTTGCACATTAAGAAAAGGTTCTTCACCCAGAGGGTGGTGGAGCACTGGAACAGGCTCCCCAGGGAGGTGGTCACAGCCCCAAGCCTGACAGTGTTCAAGAAGAGACTGGACAACACCCTCAGACACACGGTGTGAACTGTGGGGTTGTCATATGCAGGGACAGGAGTTGGACTTGATAATCCTTGTGGGTCCTTTCCAACTCAGGATATTCTATGATTCTAACTGGGTGTTAAGGAGAGCAACTTCTTGCATGGCCCAGACTGCCACACACAGCTCTGAGCAGGCCTAGAAGCACATGCTCACATGCAGCAATCATAGTCACAGTCTCACCAAGCCACAGCCTTTCCCTTACCTGAAACCTTATCCTCCAGTTTAACGTATGCAGTTTTGCCTTTGGAGGTGACACGAAGCCGCCCTGTCCAGTCCGGATGGTCCAGTTTCCAGTCAGATGCCCTGAAAATAAAAGCAATTGTTCACTGACCATACACAAACCCCTCCACTTCTGCCCAACCATCTCAACAGAAGTCTCTGCTCCCAAACCTTCAACACCTCTCTCCCCAAGCAATATATGAGGTCTGAGTTACTCTTCCTTGCTGCCAATTGACACACATGGGTAAAGGGAAATAGATATAGTCCAGAGAACATCAACTCTGTCTTTATCTTTATAGGCCTGCAGAAGAGGGGAGGCTGAAACCCAGAAACTCGCTTGGAACACTGAACTCAAAAGCAACTAATAGGTGACTTGTGAGCATCAGGAAAACCCCCAAAACTAATTAACTGCATGCTGAAAAGCAATACCATTATTGTCCCCTCTTGATGTAAAATAATATCAACTACCTTTGAACCTAGAGGCAGCTAGCTTATACTGGGTAAAACATGATAGACACAACCATCTTGACTAGCCCACCAAATTCTTTGCTACAGACTGTTATGAAGGGGGCAGGGGGAGGGGGGGAAGACTGAGGAAAAAACCCCCAACCTACAGGATTCTACAACTGGAAACAAACATCTGTGGCCAAGCACAGCATTCACAGCATCAACAGTTTGCCAAGTTCAGAAACTGACACCCACCAGTGCTTCAGAGCACAAACCCATTCCTCCAGAAAGTCTGTGGGCACAGCTTACAAAGTCACACTCCAGTGGTTTCAGCTCAAAAGAAAGAAAGGATGCCTAACTCCCTATCTTGCAATCTCTTCCTAAGAATCATGCTGAACTCGTTCTGGCTTCTTCTCCATTATTGTGAGAGCCAGCGGGCCAAATTCAACATGCCATTATACCACATCAGACTCACATCCCAGGGAACGAGGCAAATTGGGAGCAGAGGTCAGCTCTGCCTGGAAGAGCAAATGGCTCAGGTGCCCTCACCTCCCGCACACAATTAACAGAACAGCCCCTGCTCCTCCGCAGCACAGAGCAAAGGTTGCTGCTTTTAGGCAGAGACCACCTATAAGAGATGACTCAAGCTTCCCCCGAAGCTCCATCCAGTGAGGGCTAAGGCCTCGGGGAACAGGCCTCAACGTGCTCCGGGCCGCAGGCCACGGCGCCCCAGGACGCCCCTTCCCAGGCCCAGCCCCTGTAGCTGCGGCCGCAGTCCCGCGGGCAGGGCGGCCGGGGACCGCGCCGGGCCGGGTCAACCCCGGGAACCACAAACTCCCTCACCTGTACCCGCGGTTGGAAGCGCGCGGCGGGATGCGGTAGACGTTGACATCGGGCTTCACGCAGAGGACTGACTCGTACTCCAGCTCAGCCGCCGCCATCTCTGCCGCAAACCTCAACAACCCGGCGAGGGGCGAGGGGTGGGAACCTAATAACGCGAGGCACTTCCGACCGCCATCTTTGATGAGGGCTAGACGCCGCCTAGGGACGCTGGGGCGGCCGGGCAGGAAGTAAGGCACATCGAAGGCATAGGGGAAGGCATCTTGGCTCCTGGCAGCAAAGAGCGGGGGCGGGGAGGTGGCCATCTTGGGGCCGGTTCTAACACATCAGCGGGAGCTGGCGCCATCTTGGACCCTGGCAGGTCACCCCCTGGGCCTGGCGTGGCCATGTTTGGTTCGGGCTGATGAAGTAGTGCCGGGCGCCATCCTGGAGCTGGGCGCAGCCATGCCGGCAGCCGGCAGAGAAGGGCGGGTTGAAGCGCCCCTGGGGAGGTCAGGATCCTGTCCTGAGTGCTGGAGAGGCCCTGAACTGCTAGCAGCCCCGTCGGGGCCACAGCAGAGGGCACGAAGGGCAAGAGGTGCTGGGCTTGGGTCGGGCCTGAGCTGTGGCCTCCTGCAGCCTGGTACATGGGACAGGGGCCGCCGGCTGCAGTGGCTCCAAGCAAAAGGTGCTGGTGTTGCGCCAGGAGTTGGGAAGCCACAGCTGGGCCTTGCTGAAAAATGGAGCTGGGTTTTGTACCACTGCACAAGTACCTGGAGGGGCTTGGCAGTCCCTGCACGACCTCCGCTGTGGGCCTGGGCACTTCTGTCCTTCCTTGTGTGTCTTCCCTGCAAGCTTGGGTCAAAACTTAGGTTTTAAGTAAAAAAAGACTTTTGTGTGGCCTGTGGTGCTGGCATCAGGAGGCCTTTGGTAAAACAGCAAAGCAAAGAGAAACACAGCAGAAACCGTTAACGAGTTTTGCAGCTGTAAGTGGTGAGAATGCCTGCTACATGAAGGTTTAATTTCAGGAGTGTCACTTCCCAGAAATGTGGCGAAAATAAGTGGCTAGTTTATTTACCAAATAAGATAAAGACTAGTAGCAATTAAACTGCTATTTTATTAATAGCAGGGCATCTTTATTTTTTTAATAGTGACTTCCCAGTGAAGACTGGTGTTTAAGTGTGCTGCTATGCGGTAGCGCAACTGTCTAAAATACTAAATTGTTTACTCTGAAAACTGGAAGAAAAGACATAAGAAACATTACAAAGAAAGTTATATATCCGCAGAACCAGGGTGGGCATAGCATGAGCTAATTGTGCTACAAAGTGTTTTAAGTAATCCGTGGAAGACTTAGTATGGTTTGTTGCTGAGAGTAAAACAAGTGAATGAAACAGCAGTAAGGCTGAGGAATTTTTTTTTTCCTCTGGTGTGGAAAAGTGTTAGCTGATGCAGTGAAAGCTGAAATGGTATCTGGAGATTTGTTCCTTGCTGTTTCCAGAGATAAGTGGAACAGGATGGTAATGAACCTCAATCATAGCAGTCAAACAAGCTGTTCTCCTGTCGGGTCAAACATCCAGCTAATCCAGTGTGTGGAAACTGAGTTTGCTAGAGGTAAATGTTCAAAGAGGAGACAGAGGAGTGAAAAAATAAAATAAAACTTTATTTGAGTAAAGGGAGAGTCCATAGGCCCTATGGGGTCTCCCAAAAGCACAGGAGGACACAGCCCCCCTGTTTATCCTAATCCCTGGCTGCAGGTGATCCCTCCTTTTCCCATTGGCTGAGGTACTTGGAGGGTACAAGCTTTCTGATCCCCCCTTCATATTCCCCCAGCAACACCCCCTGTATGTCTCCTGACCAACACTCCCTGTTAACTGATTTGTTAAATCCGTAAGTCTGTTGCACTCTGTTTTGTACAGATATGGGACAGCTGTTCCCATCACCAGCATCGTATCTCTGACAGTGCCCAATGCAGAAAAACTCTGAAAGAGAGAAACGGAGTCTGCCCTACTCATTCCATAGATCTACTAAGTGAAGCTATTTTAAAGCCACGAGCAGGAATAGTCTTGGGTCATTCAGACCAACATAGTAGGATACTTGTTGTTTAACTAGCATATCTAACTATACCTGGCTTAATTTTCCCCAGAAATGATGTTCACAGCTGTATGAGTAGATACACAGGAAAGATACATGACCAGTGTAAGCTAAGTACTCAAACAGATATGGAATGACGCAAATGCGCAGCTTCCTTTTCCCCTTCCCCTCTGCCAGCTTGCTCTGCTTCCTTGCAGCAGAAGGGAGGTCTGAGACACTCTGGTTTGTGGCAGATCTTGATGCCCCAGGGAGCAGAGGCCCACACCCTGCTCTGTGGGTGCCCTGCCAGGCTGCATGCTGTGATGGACAGATAACTGCTCGGGAAAAGAGGTTTGAATCTTTTCACGCAGCCTGCGTGAGAACTAGTTGGAACACACTGCACCAATGCTTGATGCAGATTAAGTGCCACAGTGTTAAAGAAGGGTCTGCCTCCCTGCTTGCTATATGCTGGTGTTATGTTGTTTGCCAGACTGCCAGAGTGAAGGCAAAGAGGTTAATGAGAGGCAAACCCTGGAGAAGAACAGAGCTGCTTAAAGAAGGCCTATAAAACAGTACAGAATTATACTTGCCTAGTATACTGGCCTAGCAATCTGTAATGTAAGGCCTTTGTGGGCCAAGGGTTTAGTGCTGATACTGAAAAGCTGGCAAAAAGACTCCTTAACACTGTTTTGAAAGCTTTAAAAAGCAGGCACTTCTATTGCATCACACCGGACACTCAGAGGATCGTTCCTCTAATCGAGTGTACACATGATTCACACTTCTTGGTATTTATTACACATACCAATTGCCTATTCATTTGTTTCTACTGTTTAGTTCATGCATTAAACATAAATTATTTACATAATCGCACCCTTTGCCAGAAGTCCAGCTTTGGTATTCGAGAGTCTTCATCGGGGTTCTCTAGTGGCCCCCGGTGGTCTTTGCAGCCTGGTGCCCCCCCAGTGTCAGCTTCTTGACCTGATTTCTTGAGCATGCATGTTGTTGTTTTGTGCTACTACACAGCAAAAGTCACGTAGTTCTTTCTTCATTTAGTGAAACATTCAGTTTTCCCAGTTTGCAAACCAAGGACATCCTGCTTTGCCTCTTGTCCAGTCTCCATATAGCTATTGTTTCTCTATTAAGTTCCTGTTACATTAGGCCTAGTTGGATGTCTAAAATACTTTTGTTCCTCTTGTCAGTGTGCATTTGTTAGACTTAGTGCATTTTATAGACTTTCCTTCTATGAATTAATCTAATTGCTTTTTTGGACTCATTTATGCCTTTAGTTACTCATAGCATCCCTGGAGACATGAATCGTGCAATATGCAAAAGTGTAAATTTGTTGTTTACAAAATTCTACCTGTTCATTTCATTTGATACCTCCTAGTTCTTGTGCTATAAGAATTCATGTGTCACCTTCTCCATGTGTCTCTCATACTGCCACTTAGATGTCTCTTTCCCAAAGTAGTGCATTCTCATCTGTTTAGCTTGTTTTGGATTTGTGCTGGAAACAGTGTTGATAACACAGGGATGTTTTATTTATTGCTGAGCAGTGCCTTTTCAACAAAAAGTGCCAGTCAACGCCTTTTCTACTTCTCACACCATCCCATCAGCGAGCAGGCTGGGACTGCACAAAAAGTTGGGAGGAGACACAGCCAGGACAGCTGACCCCAACTGAACAAAGGGATGTTCCATACCATATGACATCATGCTCAGTATATAAACTGGGGGAAGAAGAAGGAAGGGAAGGATGTTCAGAGTGATGGCGTCTTCCCAAGTAACTGTTACGCGTGATGAAGCCCTGCTTTCTGGAGATGGCTGAACACCTGCCTGCCCATGGAAAGTAGTGAATGAATTCTTTGTTTTGCTTTGCTTGTGTGTGTGTATTTTGCTTTACTTATTAAACTGTCTTTATCTCAACCAACAAGTTTTCTCACTTTTACTCTTCTGATTCACTCCCCCCTCCCACTGGAGGGGGAGCAGCTGTGTGGGGCTTAGTTGCTGGCTGGGGTTAAACCACAACATTTTCCAAATTCAGTAATTCACGATTAGCAATATTAAATTGTCTGCTTCTTTATTGTGCTGTCATTCAGTGTGCCACAGTCCTCCTACAGTTCTTCTAGAAGGAGAGCATCTAAGACAAGAGAGTGGCAAAGGGCCAACTTTTATGAGGCATGTAAGGAAAGATGCATAAGCAGCTCCAGGACACCAGGAATACATCTCCCATTCAGTTCCATTGAGACTTAACCAGCAGAGAACAAAACACTCTTCTGTCTTCTTTCAAACAAGCATCTCTGGATCAAGAAAATACAAAGCACTGCCAATAACAGCTAACATGTTTTAATTAAGTAGTGAGTTTGAAACATTGAAGGAGAGCATTTTTAAAACCAGACTATGAAAGCAATGAAGATTTCATATTATTGCCACACAGAAATCTTCAATGAAATAAAGCTAAGGAATAACAGAAATCTTGGATGGAACTCCACGATATTCAATCCTATGATGTGTGCAAATAAAAAGGTCTACGCGAGTAGGGTAAAATGCACAGTTCATGCCAATCTGTAGGTAGCCTGATAATAAACCATGCAGAAGAATCATTTTGGCTTTTTGCTTTGCTTATTTAAGAAAAAAAACCAGGGCATTGTTCAGGAATGTACTTAGTGGATGGACCAAACATCTGGAATTTTTCTTCTCTGCAGAGGAGGTACAGGGGAAACCAGTCCCACAAAATGACCATTAGATAACTTAAATGTTAATCCCAAGATAAGCATTTTTAATAAACAATCAAAATACTATTTCAAATTGTGCTTTCTTCACTGAATATTCCCTGGCAAGACATCTGACCCGAGCAACTCACCCAGTACTGAGAATCCATTACTGTGAAGAGCTACTTTTTAATTACTTATAATCTATGATCTACCAGTTCCCTGCTTGGTGTCCAAAGCTTGTGCTTACCTGAGCTTACTCAGCAACGTACAGAAATGCCTTTGGGTCACTCAATGGATTTTCTAAAGCAGAGAGTCTGAGGAATACCAGCGTAGGGCAACCCTGCAGATACTGGATGTTACCGTAGCATCCCTATGAAAGTACATGCGCAGTATTGACAATGAAAATAAGCACATAGCAAAGACTGGCCACCAGACCACTGCAGTATGCTTTCTAGAGAAACAGTTGTGCTAGTTACAGCTAAGCTTTATAGGGGGAGCTTTGGGCAGGTTTTTTAGGAAGATGGGTTTGCCATATTCTCAAGGAACACTCAGGATCTGTGAAAGATCATAGCTATCTAGTCACTCAACCTGCAGAGAAACGGATGGGAGATCTGAGAGGGGCTTCAAAGCTTTGTAGAACTGCAGAAAAATTAGTAGAAATACGAAATACAAGTGGAATTCTCAGTTCTTGCCAAAGTCTTGGAGATAACCTGCATACTCTTGCAGGAAAGTGGCTTTTGTAAACATAGTGATCACAGTTTTAGAACTGTGTATGGGTGTAACTATTTAGTAACTGATAGGCTGATGCAATTTTGTAATAACAAACCTGAAACAGCAATCAAGGTTTTAACCTACTTGTTCTGGTGGCCAATTGAGTCTGTACATCTAGATAAACTTCAGTATGAACATCCTGATGGAGTATGGGCTAGAGGTGGATAGTGAGGTGGATTGAATAGTGGCTGAACTGCGAGGCTCAGAGGGTGCTGATCAGGAGAACAAAGTCCAGCTGCAGACACTGCTGCTGTCTGGCTCTGGTCAACACTGGTTCTAGTCCTGTTTAACTCTTCATTAATGACCTGGATGATGAAGCAACGTGCACAGCTTTGCAGATGATACAAAACTGGCAGGAGTGGCTAATGCACCAGGTGTCTCTGTGACCATTCAGGGGAACCTGGACATGCTGAAGAATTAGGCAGACAGGAATCTCATGAAGTTCAACAAGAAGTGCAACGTTCTGCACCTGGGGAGGAATAACCCCATGCACTAATACATGCTGGGGCTGACCACCTGGAAAGTAGCTCTGCAGCAAATGATGGTGGTGTATTGCTGTAACTCTTGCTGTTGTATTGCTGTTACTTTAGCAAGGCTTTTGACACTATCTTTCAAAACATCCTCATAGGCAAGCTCAGGAAGTGAGCTGGATGAATGCATAGTGAGATGGATCATGAACTGACTGGATGGCAGAGCTCAGAGGGTTGTGATCAATGATGCAAAGTCTGGTTGGAGCCCTGTAGTCAGTGGGATTCCCCAGGGGTCAGTATTAGGTCCAGTCCTGTTCAACTTGTTCATCAATGACCTAGATTAAGAGACTGAATGCATCCTCAGCAAGTTTGCTGATGACACCAAACTGAGAGGAAGGGCTGACAATCCGGAAGGCTGTGCTGCCATTCAGCGAGACCTGGACAGGCTGGAGGACTGGGCAGAGAAGAACCTAATGAAGTTCAACAAGGGCAAGTGTAGGGTCCTGCGCTTGGGGAGGAACAACCCCAGGCAGCAGTACAGGTTAGGGGTGGACCTGCTGGAAAGCAGCACTGCAGAGAAGGACTTGGGAGTTCTGATTGACAACAGGTTGACCATGAGTCAACAATGTGTCCCTGTGGCCAAGAAGACCAACGGTATCCTGGGGTGCATTAAAAAAAATGTGACCAGGAGGTCGAGGGAGGTTTTCCTTCCCCTCTACTCTGCCCTGGTGAGGCCGCATCTGGAGTACTGCGTCCAGTTCTGGGCTCCCCAGTTTAAGAAGGACAAGGAATTACTGGATGGAGTCCAGCGGAGAGCTACGAAGATGATTAGGGACCTAGAGCACCTTTCTTATGAGGAGAGACTGAGACAGCTGGGTCTGTTCAGCCTGGAGAAGAGACGCCTGAGAGGGGATCTTATCAATGTTTACAAAAATCAGAAGGGTAGGTGTCAAGAGGACGGGACCAAACTCTTTTCAGTGGTGCCCAACAACAGGATGAGGGCCAACAGCCACAGACTGAAGCATAAGAGGTTCCATCTGAATATGAGGAAAAACTTCTTTACCTTAAGGGTGATGGAGCACTGGAACAGGCTGCCCAGAGAGATTGTGGAGTCTCCTTCTCTGGAGACATTCAAAACCCACCTGGATGCATTCCTGTGCAATCTACTCTAGCTGAACCTGCTTTAGCAGGTGAGTTGGATTAGATGATCTCCAGAGGTCCCTTCCAACCCTAACCGTTCTGTGATTCTGTGGTCCTGGTGGACAAAAAGCTGAACATAAGCCAGCAACGTGCCCTCACAGCAAAGAATTACAACAGCTGCCAGGTCTAGATGAGGAGTGTTGCCAGCAGGACAAGCGACATGATCCTTCCCCTCTACTCAGCAGTGGTGAAGCCATGTCTAGAGTGCTGTGTCCAGTTCTGGGCTCCCCAGTACTGGAGAGACATGGACATAGTGGAGTGAAACTTGTGGGGAGCCACTAAGGTAATTAAGGGACTGGTACACCTGTCATGCAAGGAGAGGCTGAGAGAACTGGGACTGTTCAGTCTAGAGAAGGCTTAGGGGGATCTTATCATCCATCTGATGGGAGTGTTTAATGGAGACAGAGCCAGACTGTTCTCCGTGGTGCCTGGTGACAGGACAAGAGACAAGCGGCACAAACGGAAACACAGGAAGTTCTGCCTGAACACAATCAAACAGTTTTTTACTGTGAGGGTGGATGAACACTGGAACAGGTTGCCTGGAGAGTTTGTGGAGTCTCCTTCTGTGGAGATACTCAAACCTGACTGGACACAGTCCTAACCAATCTTCTCTAGCTGACCCTGCTTTGAGCAGTGGGATTGGGCTAGATTGTCTGCAGACAGTCTTCCAACTTCAACTATTCAATGATTCCTTTGTAAGCTAACTCAGTCCGTTTTTCATGAAGGGAAGGGAGAGATCCAGAAAAGAAGCAACAGAACAGGCTGCCCACAGAGGCTGTGGGATCTCCTTCTCTGGAGACATTCAAAACCCACCTGGATGCATTCCTGAGTGATCTGTTCTAGGTGAGCCTGCTTTAGCAGGTGGGATGGACTAGATGATCTCCAGATGTCACTTCCAACCCCAAACATTCTGTGATTCTGTGAAGAGAAGAATAGAATGCCGTGTCGTGATTTGGGATTACCATCAAAGCCGCAAGTCAAAGGTCGGGTCTGATGTAAGTAACCATTTTACGAAAGTAATAAAATGTCTTTTTTTTCCCTCCTTGCACCTTTGAGCATCTGCATCATCAGGCCCTTTGTGCTGAAGTGCAAAACACTCCACTAGTCAAACTGCTTAAAATGTTTATTCATCTGGAAACCTATAGAGAGAGGTACCATGTCATCTCGTCACTGTCCAGGGTAAGCTGGCTGGACTAAAGATAAAGTGCTTGCCGTGTCAAGGTCAGCTGCAGGAGAGAGGTTTTAACTGAGAGGATCAGAGCTAGCCAACTGGTGGAGAAGAGCCTTCTTGCAAAGGAGAGTTTGACTAGAGCTAGTGAGTCGCATGGTGGTGAAAAGGCTGCGTGCCCCTTGGCCAACAGAAGCAATAGGAGTACCCTCTTGTCAGCACTGTCTGTCTGGGTCTGAGGAAAGGTGGCATCTGAGAATAAGATGCAGCTGGAGGAATTTTCCTGTCAGGCTGCTGACAGCCCATCCATCTTCGGGGCTACAGCCCAGCCCTGGCCTGCCTTCCTGTCTCAGTTTTCATGGGTTTTGTGCTGGAGGCAGCATTCATGTGTTTCACAGAGACATGCTCAGGAATGGGACTTTGCTCCATTCTGGTTCATTTTCCAGACCAAAACCAAAATACTGACGCTGATTCTTGTGTGTCTGGGCTTTGTCATTTCTGCTAGCAGTGTTGATTTCCCAAATTGGGAGGGGTGGGGGGAAATCCTATTGTTGCACATTTGAAATGCATTGCCCTAGATGTCTTTTCTTTTTATAGTCTTGCCACATTTTGTGCTATCAGCATTTCAGTTAATCACTTCTAAGTTTTCATTGGTTAAGTTCCTTCTTTAAAAACAAACCAAAAACACAAAACAAAACAAAAACCCAAACCAAATAACCAATACCCTGAAAGATCAAGAATCAGATTAAAATCCCTTTGACATGACCAATTACGGTTTGCTGAGCACAATGTTCTGTGTTTGGTGAACTAAGCTGGGGCAGAAGCTGATATATATTGGTAAAAATCACAGAAATGGGATTAACTAGGTGAATGTGCTGATCTGATAAAACATGGAAGTGGCTACAAGACAACAGATCAGACCCCTGATGGTGGCATGGCAGGGTTTGGAACTGTGAATTATATCAAGCAAAGGCCAATGTTTTACCAACAGGCAAGGCATCTGATTCAGTTGTCTTATGGAAACTATAGCAAAGTATGTCTGTGCCTATCATTCCCTTGCTTTCTATTATTCTTTGTCTCAGGGCACTATTTTATTTTGACAGTGTTGAGACAGCTTCTTTGGTTTGACTCTTTGTTAGCAGATCATATCTAAAAATGCAAATATGAGTCATTCTAAGCCTTTCCGCCAGGGTGAAAGAACATGCTTAGCACACACTTGCAAATACAGGAAAAAAGAGCAGTTCCTAAAATGTCATGTGAGTTTCTGTTTTCAGTCACTCAAGAGACAGAACTGATGGTACTTGCTCCCTGACACACTGGAACATCTGCTTCACTTGGGTAGGTATAATAAGATGCAGAATTCTGCCTCGCTCTTCAACTTGCAGTTTCTTATTCTTCACTTCTGAAAACCTCTCTCCCTGCTTCAGTTCCCCCTTCCACCTTCATAACTACATAGCAGCCCTTTCAGCACTCTTGAAAAGAGTGTGGGCAGTATCTTCTTATTGATTTATCCCTCAGTTTGCTGTGGCGTAGGATTTGTATTACTATTTTTACAGCTTTCTTTGATTCCCAGTCATCTTCGTACCACCTTCTGTAGCTATATAGGGAGGGAGCGAGATTCAGCTCTTGCAACACTGTTCTCCAGTTGTCCCTGTAAAAGTCGCTTCTGCATATATCAGCAAGACCACACGAAATGGAGCAAACTTGTTAGAATTTCAAGCTAAGTCCCTAGCTGCCTTACAGTGACTGCTTTCATAGCTTTCCCTGCAGGTCGCCCTCACCTAAAAGCCTTTTAGCAATTGTTACCAAAAAGTGTTACCAATGTTTGTTATAACTGTTTATTTCCGTTTCTTTGTGGTGAGGCGGTTCTAACATTTATACATCACTCCACATTTAGACTATATGCTATGCAAGAAAGAGATTGATGATTTGGAATATTTTTCTGTAATAATATTGATAATTAGTCCTGCACACAACAGTCCCTGACTACCTCTTAAGTACTAGCATAATAGAGGTTAAAATAGAATCAGTCTGGGTTTCCTTATTCATGTCTCCTCAGTTGCTTCTGCAGACTGTATTCAGCTCTTACCTGTGCAGTTTTCTTGCATTCTGGTAAGGCTTTTAGGGACCTTTCAGCAACAAGGGTTTAGTTAACAGGGGTTTTATAAACAATTCTACTAATGCCTACAGGATGAAGATCAGGCTCTTTTTCTCAGTTCTATCTTGACTTTGCTGTATCTCCTTTACTTTTCTTTCAAAATTTACTAATATCTAAGTCCAAGAATAACTGAGCAATTAAAGTTTTTCCTCTACTATTCTCATAATTTTAAAATGTCACTACAGTATTCTGTGGCTCAGATTCATTGTCTTGCAATGAGCTATCCAAAATTGCTCAAGAACATTACCGCTGTTACTCTGTATTTTAATTTTTCTTTCTATAACTAAATCTCTGTCTGTTCTTCTTAAAACATTCATTTATTGCCTTTCTGCCCATCAAGACTAGCCTTCTAAGGAACCAGGAGAGAGCTCAGAACAAAAGCAGGGGGAAGGAAGTGCTTTCTGAGACTTCTCTAAAATACCCTTAGCAAACAGAATTGCTGTCCCATCTGTTCTCTTTATAAATGTCCAGAAAGTGGAGTGGGGTTATTTTGTTAAGACAAGCATTGCTTTCTTAACCTAAACCTATTTCACAGGTTACACTAGAAGAAATTCATTTGTTTTGAAGGAAAAAGGAACTAAAATGATGACTCACCTTTCTGAAGAATGGAAGTGTATACAAAGCTGCAAGTCGATCACAAAAGCTAGTGGGTGATAGTGTGGGCATATGAATAGAGAACTCCACCTCAAAGTGGAGACTAAAAAGAACCAGACTGAAATCAAAGGGGATGATAGAGACAGAACTTAGGTGTATACAATCTCCCTGTTTGAATAGTGAGGCTTATGTAGCTTAACCACCATGAGAATTTTGGTGTGTAATGGTCAGATTAGTAAACCTTTAGCACAAACTTTTGTAGACTGATGCCTTTGTACCCTGACAGCTTTGTACTGTCACCTGACTCAGAAATGCTTCAGTAAAGATAAAAATAAGAATTTGGAAGGAGTGTGTGAATTGCCTACTAATTTGCTTTCTGTTTTACAGGTACAGAATGCCTCAACTCCTGGGTAACAGCAGTTCACATGAACAGGCTGCTGTATATTATGCATCAGAATCAATTGTCTCCATTGCTGTCTTCACCATCGTTTTCATCATAGGTATCCCAGGCAATGGATTGGTGATCTGGGTAGCTGGTCTGAAAATGAAAAGGTCTGTGAACATTGTCTGGTTCCTAAACCTTGCTGTGGCTGACTTCATGTGCTGCTTGTCCTTACCATTTTCCATAGCTCACCTGGCCCTCTACGAACACTATCCGTATGGTTGGTTCCTCTGCAAAGTCATTCCATCAGTCATAATCTTCACTATGTTTGCTAGTGTCTTTCTACTTGTGGCCATCAGCATTGACCGGTGCCTCCTTGTGATGAAACCTGTCTGGTGTCAAAATCACCGAACAGTGAAATGTACATCATTAATATGCAGTGGCATTTGGATCCTGGCTTTAATTTTCTGCTGTCCTGTATTTCACTACCGTGAGACTAGCACTCATGATGGCAAAACTGAGTGTGGGTACAATTTTGGAGACAACGAAGTGCTGGATTACATGGATGATGCTGTAAATGAGCTATTGGAAAAATACTCACTTTTAACATACAACGGTAATGACTCATGGGGAAATTTCTATGAAAGTGATTATTCTGTATCCTCTGCCTTAGTGGCAATAAACACCAGTAGGGCTGTCTTTGGCTTTGTACTCCCCTTTGGCATCATGGCAGTTTGCTATGCCCTTATTGCTTTCCGAATGCGTGCAAGTCAGTTTCACAAGCCACGCAACAGAATGCTGAGAACAATTGTGTTTGTAGTAACGGCATTCTTCATCTGCTGGGCTCCATACCATGTAGTAGGGATTCTGTCCCTTGTACCTACGCTTGGAACAGGACTGCGGGAAAATTTGACCCTCTGGGATCACCTCTCTACAGCACTTGCATATGCCAACAGCTGCATCAACCCCTTGCTCTATGTTTTTGTTGGACAAGACTTCAGGGCAAAGGCACGGCAAACAGTGAAAGGAATCTTGGAAGGTGCGTTTACTGAGGAACCAACACGTTCAATCCCATACTCCCTTGACAGAAGCAAGACATCAACAGAGAAGGATGGTAGCAGCACAGTGTAATACAGGACTTCTGATCACCACTGTAGAAAGAGCAAGCTTTGGCCCTGCACATCAGTGACTCTGCATTTAATAGCTTTTTTTGCTCTAACACATTTGATTAATCTGCAGATCCACACACTGAGACGGTTCAGATAAGAACAGCTAAGACCCTTTATATCCTACTCCAGAGAGATGGGAAGTTGGAAGTACCAAGAGTATCTGAGGGAACACCAGGGAAGACCCTGGTGAAGCAAGAGACGCAGCACTTTAAAGAAGAAAGCAGGCCTGCAGAATGATTTATGGTGGGATCATGTAGTTTAACCTCTGAATTGCTAGATTGTTGTGATACTCACGGGTCTGTATGCTTCAGACATTATCTAGTAGTATCAAAGCAGATTGAATTACATTGGTTTAAAGATGCTGTGGCATAAGTTATATGAGTTACTCTCTACAGTGTGTTCTGCCGTACTTTATTTGTGCTGGGCGCATTTCACTAATAGGTTCGTGCATTGTATTACATCTGGAAACTGGATGACAGTGATGATTTTACTGTGTGGTTTGGCACTGGTTTATTTCATTATACTGCAGCTGATAATGAATTTATACTCGTTACTGTTGTACTTAGAGAAACCTCCAGTAGAGATTAAAGAGAAATACAGCTCTGTGTTTGCTAATTGGACCAGCCAATCTATAGAAAAGCTGACTAACGATACCTTTGTTTTTTCATTGAGATGTGTGTCAGTTCGTGCTAGTGATAAAAGAGATGAGGCTAAATAGGAGGACTGCATCTTTTTTGAGTCTTGAGACTTGCGTCTGCCCACTCCAAATGGAGCAAGGCAGCGAAGGCTATGGCTACAGCCCCTGCAGCTGCTGCTGCCCCCCCAAACACAGACACTGTGGCTTCTCAAGCAACTGCCAAGGCAGTTCCAGCTCCCACGCAGACCGAAGCTACCAAGGTCGCTGCCTTGCCAGCCACAGATACTGTTATTTCTCCAGCCTCTAAGACTAACAAGGCACCTACTGTGCCCCCCCTACACTGGGCACTGCTGCTGCTGTAACCACAACAGCCATTGTAATTATACCAATGCCAGTGACAGTCATTTAGATTCTGGAAATAAATCAAGAGATGGTGACCCCATATCAGCATCAGTTGCCAGTTTTAAGAGAGTCACAAGAAAGACTATTCGTGCTGCAGATGATGGCCAAGGGGCATCATCAACCCAAGGGGCAGCATCAACACAAGGAGGAGAGGAAGTGACCACCTGATCCTTTTCTCCAAGTGAGCTGAGAGATATGTGAAAAGACTTTAGTCATTGTGAAGGCGAGAATGTAACCTGGCTGCTCCGATGCTGGGATAACGGAGCTGATAGTCTGGAACTAGAAGGTGGGGAAGCCAAGCAGTTGGGATCTCTGACAAGGGAGGCCAACCTTGATAGGGCAATTTCAAGAGAGAACAACTGCACCACCCTCTGGAGTCGACTCCTGACAGCTATGAAGTCAAGGCTTCCCTTCAAGGAAGATGTTATATGTAATCCAGGGAAATGGAATACCATGGAGAGAGGTATCCAGTTCCTGAGAGAATTAGCTGTGCAGGAGATCATCGATTTTGGTCCAAACAGCCAAGAGGGGACCGACCCAGATAGAATCAATTGTACACGACCTATGTGGTGCAGGTTTGTACAAAGCGCACCACCTGCATATACTAAGTCATTGGCAGCAATGATCTGGTCAACTGGAGGTAGATAAAGCATTTCTGACGTGATTAAGCAGCTTCAGGACTTTGAGGATAGCCCTGCTGTCTCTCTACAGGCTTGTGTCTCAACTGTGGAGAAACTGTGTGAAAAACCTGACGACCAGTTTGAAAAGCTGTTGCAAGAAATCAGAGCACTTAGAGAAGACAGGTTTCATTCACGACCTGTACAAACCTATGTTTCAGCTATTAGGAGAAGGCGTTTCCAATCTCAAGAGAGAGGACAGAAACAGTCCACAAAAAGAGGTTCACTGTGGTTCTTCCTACGTGACCAGGGAGAAAACATGAGGAGGTGGGATGGAAGACCTACCTCAGAACTTCAGGAACGAGTACGTGAGTTAGAAGGAAAAACTAGGAAAATGGCTGCTCCAGTTTCCAGAAGGGGCAGAAGAGATTCTGATCCTCTTGAAGGAACGTCTAATTCATACCCAGAGACTGTGCAAAACACAAATTAGAGGGGCCCTGCCTCCAGCCAGGCAGAGGAAAGGGACAACAGAGTTGTCTGTGCAGATACGATGGCCTGGTACAACACACCCCCAGGAGTACAAGGCTTTGGTGGACACTGGTGCTCAGTGCACGATAATCCCCTCAAACTATGAAGGCACACAATCCATCAATATTTCTGGAGTGACTGGGGGATCCCAGGAACTGACTGTTGTAGAGGCTGAAATAAGCCTAACTGGGAAAAACTGGCAAAAGCATCCCATTGTGACTGGCCTAGATGCTC
This sequence comes from Caloenas nicobarica, assembly GCF_036013445.1. Classification (NCBI taxonomy): domain Eukaryota; kingdom Metazoa; phylum Chordata; class Aves; order Columbiformes; family Columbidae; genus Caloenas; species Caloenas nicobarica. Next base: position 85,282,453 of record NC_088245.1, on the reverse strand, counting down.
TGTACATCCTTGGCACAGACTACTTCAGGAGAGGGTATTTTAAGGACCCAAAAGGGTATCGGTGGGCATTTGGCATAGCAGCTATGGACACTGAGAATATTGAACAGCTGTGTGATTTGCCTTCTGTTGTAGGACTGCTGATGGTTGACAATCAGCAGGTGCCAATTGCTACCACGACGGTGCATCACCGGCAATATCACACCAATCAAGACTCTTTGATTCCTATACAGAAGTTGATTTGTCAACTGGAAAGCCAGGGTGTGATCAGTAAGACTCGCTCACCTTTTAACAGCCCAATTTGGCCAATGCGTAAGTCTAGCGACAAGTGGAGACGAACAGTAGACTATCGTGGCCTGAATGAAGTTATGCCACCCTTGAGTGCTGCTGTGCCTGACATGTTAGAACTGCAATTTGAACTGGAGTCAAAGGCAGCCAAGTGGTACGCCAAGTGGTATGCTAATGCATTTTTCTCTATTCCTTTAGCAGCAGAGTGCAGGCCCCAGTTTGCTTTCACCTGGAGGGGCATCCAGTACACGTAGAATCGCTTGCCCCAGGGGTGGAAACGCAGTCCTACCATCTGCCATGGACTGATCCAAACCATGCTGGAACAGGGTAAAGCTCCAGAACACGTGCAGTATATTGATGACATCATTGTATGGGGTGACACGGTGAAAGAAATCTTCGAGAGAGGTGAGAGCATAATCCAGATTCTTTTGAATCCCGGTTTTGCCATAAAACGAAGCAAGGTCAAGGGACCTGCACAAGAGATCCAGTTTTTAGGAATAAAATGGCAAGATGGGCGTCGTCAGATCCCAATGGATGTGATCAACAAAATTGTAGCTGTGTCTCCACCTACTAATAAAAAGGAGACACAGACTTTCTTGGGCGTAGTAGGTTTTTGGAGAATGCATATTCCTGACTACAGCCAGATTGTGAGCCCTCTCTATCGAGTGACTCGGAAAAAGAACCATTTTGAGTGGGGTCCTGAACAATGACACTGGGGGGGGTGGGGCGGAAATCAATACTGGCACCAAAAGAGTTAAACCATAAACATTCACTTTTTCTTTTTATTAAGAAAGCATGCACAAAAATAAACTTGTGAGACCACGCCCCTCTCTCCCTGACCACTGGAACAAAGCGCAAGGGGCCACACCATGCGGGAGGGGACACCCCACACTGCAAGGGCCTGCAGGACCCCTTCTCCAGAACAGGCTGCCTTGCCTTCCCCTCCCCTCCCCACAGGCTGGTACCCAAGCACCCTGCAGAGCTCCACGCCACCCACCCGATGCCTTCCCACCCACTAACAACACACATTTATTTCAGGGGCAGAGGAACAAGGCTAATTTGCACACTGACCGGCATGTATTTACATATGCAAATGAGGCACAACTTAGTATGCAAATGAGGTGAATATGCAAGTGAGGGACACTTGGATACACAAAGGAGCCATCTTGTTTTCCTTCCAGTGGTGTTTTCAGACTCCTACAGGGCCATCTCTCAGTAACATTCCCTGCAAAGCATGAACTGGCATCTACCAGAAGCTGTCTCTGGTGCCACTTTCCACAGAAACCCATCTCACCTGCTTCCAAGCTCTATCATTCCCATCCTGAGGCAGCAGAGATAACAACTGACTCCATGTTGTAGTTGTCTGGGATTCCCCATTTCTCTTGGAAACACTCAAGGATGAACTCCCCCCACAACCACACACTTTAAAAAGAAAAAAAAGTCCCACCACCCCTGCAATACAATGAGACTGTCCACTTCCCTGACAAAGATCCAATTGGTCTATCCCTATAGCAAATTTAAAAAGCAGTACTAGTTCCCCACCTTCCTGCAGTCAGAGTAGAGGTTATAACTCCCCTGCTCCAGGTCTGTCAAACAGCCATGATGTTTTATTTCCAACTTGGTTCTCTTCACTGGTAAACAGGGAATATGGGTGGGGGGAAAGCTTTATTAAGAGGAAACAAGAGGTTTAACAGAACAGAGCCATACCAGAAAAAAAAGGGAAACACGGGACACAGCTTTGGGGAGGAGGCATCTCAACATTCACTCCTGCTCCAGAACTTTTTCCACCTTCCTGATTTGCAAGTGCTGACAAAACTTATCCTTCTGGATTTACCCTAGATTCTATCATCTCCCAAGCTGAACTACAAGGGGTCTGACCCACCCTTTTCCCTTTTATACAACGCTCTTTGGCTGTTCAGTTTTAAAAATCTGCCCTCACTTCATCCGCTCTCTTCTAATGCACCTCTTAAAACCCCACTTGTGAGGGCCTCCCACTTACTTGACCAGAGGGTCCAGCCCCTTGACCAGAAGTCCTCTAATTCACCTCCACTCTGAGCAGCAGCTTCCTCTTCCCACCATCAGCCCATTCATGAAGTGGGAACCACTGACTGAGAACTGGCACCTACACAACAAGGCTCCTGTTGCTGGCACTCTCAAGCCACAGGCAAGGACAGACTTCAAAGAAGTATGAGGGGCAGAGGGCCAAATAACAACTGAACCAATACTGATGGGAGAAAACTTCCAAATTTGCATATGCAAGTAAGAGCCTCACTACATACTTTGAAGAAGGGCTTGAAGGGGTGGGGGGGTGAAATTAAAAACTCTGGAAAACAGAATTTGCTGAATCACATGTGACACCCCTGACTGCTTTGTTTACTTGATGGGTATGTAAGCTTCACCTGGAGACTGCAAAGGCAGTGTAGAAACAGTTCAGGATTCCTTCAGAATCTCTCTGTCCTCACAGATGGCACTGCATTCTGAAACCCAACTTCTCTGCTGAAACACCATCTCTGCTACATTTTCCTTGCTCCAAACTCAGGTCTACCCTCCCAGCTGAAGCACCCCCTACCCTCAGGGACTACCCTCTCTCTGTGCTTGGAAACTGTAATTATTTTCTTGCTTTTCCTGCTCATGCAAGAAAGTTCATGGAGCTAAGATCACCCCTCCAGTGTCCCTTTAGCCCCCTGACCTTTACGACATTTACAAAACAACATAACTACAGACTCCCAGGGTCCACTAGGCTCTCTCACTCCAGTAGCCAATACAACAGATTCACCGGCCACCTTGAAGGGAAAGAGGGATTGTTAAACGCAAAATGATGAGGGAAAGATGCACTCGAGGATTCAGCCTTCCGAGGTCTTTTCATGGCACCAAGGACCCATCTTTCCACCCTCCACAGGGCACCACACAACATGAAAGAGTCAATCTGATGCATCTGAGGCCACCAGAGGCGGGGGAGAGCTGTGCTCAATTATTGGTAATAATAATAATAATAACAATAATAATAATAAACAAAAGAAGAAAAAGAAGATAAAACAGGACGCAAGGAAGGATTATCTTCGGCAGCATCTTGCGGTGGCTTCTCTGGCGGAGATAGAGAATATATATCTATATACAGGCAAGGCAGGGAGGCTGGGGAGGGCGGTGCTGGCACCATTCACCCCATGTCCCCCTCCCCTCCCACGTCCTTCACAAAGGACCAGCTATTGAGTCTGTAACTTGCTAGGTGATCAAGTCCCAGTCGAAATCATCGGGGATTTCCTCATTGGCGCCTGGAGGAGGCCCTGGAGGCCGAGGGACCAGATGGTGAGCTGAGCCAAAAATCAAGAAAAAACCAAAAAGACGGGAAAGGGGAAAGGGGAAGGGGGGAGGAGGGAGAGGGAGAAGAGGGGGGAGAGGGGACAGAAGGGGGAGAGAAGAGTTAGTATAAAAAAAGTCACGCTTTTTTACAGTGGGCCCTTGGGCAAAAGAACACATAAGGGATTCAAGCTTTCTCCCTTCCAAAAATCTAACAAGCAAGAACACTACTGTCATTAATTTCTCCCTGTCAGACAGCACCTACCAATGTCTGCAGGTGGTCTGCTATAAAATTCTCCACAGCAGCTTCTACCAAAGTTAAGTTTCAGCCTCCTTAACTTTCCTTACAGCTGTCTGCTGACAGAGCAAAAAGGACTTCATCAACAGAAGCTTCTCATGTAAAGTTACCTTCAAGCAACCGAGGGTGAGGCTCAGCTAGAGGACTATTCATGTGAAGTGAAAGAAATCAGGCCACTGAAATCCTAAACCATGCCAGAGCTATGGCAGAGCCCTAAATGGAGGGTCCCTTGCACTGCAGGCTTCCTTTCTACCCTCAGTGCTCCATTTGATTAGTAAGTGCTTAGAGAAATGCACAAAGGGCTTGGGAACTGGTTCTTCAATGTTCATTGGTATAACATGCCTTACTGTCACCCCTTACCTGGGCGATTATATCCTGGAGAGTCCTGGGTGGACATCTGGTACATAGGAGATGGCCCGGAGAAGAGATGGGGAGGCTGGGGCTGACCATAGGAGTTCACTGTGAAAGGAATAAAAAAAACAAAAACAAAACCGACAAACCTGTTAATGTTCTGGTCAGATGTCTTGGCCCTGACTGAGTGGCAGCTCAGCCACAGAGCAACTCACTCAGACCCACGGGATACTGAGGAGATGTTCAGATGTTGGGTCCTAACTGCAAGCTATAGCTTGGTCAGGGATCTTGTTCTTGGAACCAGCAGGAGTTTATCTATTATTGTAAAAGAAGAAAATGTTCATCCAGAAACACCACAAGCTGGCTCAATATCATCCATTTAGTTCAGTACTAGATGACACACACCATCACAGTTGTATCAAGACCATGATATTCTCTGTGCTCTCCTCCTACTCCTTGTCCAGTCAGTATTTCTGCAACATTGGGTGCAAGAGATTTCTTCTTTACACCTCCTACAGCTCCTGCCATCTGGAATAGCAATCTCTTTACCCTGCCATTCCTTTCGGTTGGTCACCTACAAACACCACCACCTCCTTCTCCTTTTATGGGTTTACCTTTTAAATGTATTTCTGCCTGGAGAGGTTGCCTGTCAATGCTATGCATCACATAATAACAGTCTGTGTCTAGGCCACAGACATAGGACGTCCTAATTCTTTAAAGCCAGAGGAAGCTAAGTTGCTACAAACAGCTGACAGCCCAGCCCTGGGTTGCTCAGTGCTACATTGCCTGGGAAGGCAGGAAGTAGTTTAGGATAAAGTTGAACCTTCATTTACATGTAATTTTAGTCTCCGTCTTCATTACCTTGGTTCATAGATTGCTCCTGTTTGCCACTGTTCAGGGCACAAGAATCAGAGATTCGGGGGGGCTGCTGTGGGCCAACCAGATGAGGGAGCTGACCAGTCTGGGTAAGGAAGTGATTAAGGGAGTCACAGAGGTTGGCAATATGGTGCTGATCCAGTGTCCAGTTCTTCCGCTCAGCCTGGCGCAGACTCTCCATCAGCTCTGCAGGGGACAAAAGACAATGTCAAACACAGTACCCACACTGTGGTCTTCCCTGCAAAGAGTTTCTGTCTTCTACCTCTAAATTCTATCTTCTTCCCACAAACCCAACTTCATTGCTTTGAATCTGTCACCAAACTCCTGGAGAACTCCGTATCTAGGATACTGTCTCACTGACTCAGGTAGAGGAGGGAAGAGTAGGAGGGAAAAATTTCAGTTAGCTTTCTGACATACTTTTATGAATTAATTCCCCCTGCCCCAAATTCTTGCAGTGTTCAAGCACTTCAGGGTCTTTAACAGAACCTGATTTTACAAATAGAAGAGTTGAGTCACTGAGAAACTCGTGCACTTGACACGGTTACATTGAAAAAAAGATCTGGCCACAGAACTCACATATTCTAGACTACAGCCCTAGTCAGAGTCACTAGATCTAGCCACTAGGCCAACACTGACCTGAGAACTGGGAGTGCTCAATGCTAGACCAGTTCAGCCGGTTTACCATCTTGAAGCTTTCCTTCAGGGAATCAATGTTGGAGCACCAATCAGGGGGAAATGCTGCAATGAAATGGGGACAAGATTATTCCAATATCGACGGCTCCTTCTCTCCATCCCTTAATATAAAAATGGTTGGCTCCTCGCCTGATGCTACAATAGCTAGAAATCCTTTCTCCCTTGGAAGACCGAGGATGGGTCCTTTTTCATTTAGCCCCTGCCTTTATCCTGTATCCCTAAAGAGAATCCCAAAGCCAGTGTGGATGTATCCTCCTCTCCTTCAGTAAGAAAGCAACTTCCCCCTCAGATTTCAATCATAACTGGCCTTTTCCCTTTTTCCACGTACAATGTAGGCACTACATACGGAAAGCTCGCTTGTGGCATTTCTGTCTGGGGACACCTCTTTGCTGTCTTTTCCCCAGCTGTTCTTTCCATCACCCTGACTCACCAAAGCCAGCATTGTTGATTGAAGCCTGCGACTGCTGCTGCTGCTGGTGCTGGTGTGGCTGCTGCTGTGGGTGGGAGTGCGGGTGATGTTGATGCTGGTGGTAGCCTCCATGCTGCATTGGGGGTGGGTGCATGGACATCACTGGTGGAGGGCCATAACCTTCACCACCCTGCTGCTTTCCCCCTTGGGATGGACAACCCTCCGGGGTTGGAGTGTGGAGTGGGGGAGCAGCACCCACTGATGAGGGGCCTTGCTGCTGCTGGTACATGTAGTAGTTGTGGTTGGAGGGCTGCATGTCACCAAGGAGAGAAGAGAAGCCTGCCAAGTAAAAAAAGAAAGGAGGAAGGAGCTTTAAGAGCTGCCTGGATCAGACCTCTCCTTAAATTATCCATCTCTAATTTCACACTACCTATCCTGCTATTTATGAAGCTTTTGGAGTGCCCTCTGCAGGCTGCCAACAACTATCACCTGCACAGTTATGCCCTCACTGCTCCAGATTCTCTTCAAAACAAAAGGCCCTACAACAAAGCCCCAGCAGTATTTAAACTTCTAGTAGAGAGTTAGGCACTTAAATTCCTCCCTGGATTTTTCCTGTATTTATCAAAGTAACCCATGCTTTCCTGAAATTTCATGCACATGCTGTTTTCCTAGAAATGACCATTAAGCAAACAACAAAACACTTAGAAACCAGGTAACTTGATAAATCTGACTTGCTGTTTCCAAAAGCTCCCTTCAGTTCCTGTCTTACAAGCAGCTTGGTCAGGAACCTTCACAGTTTTCCTCACACAGATCATTAGAGGTCACACATTCTACTGCTTTTGTTCACAGAGCACATCACATGCATCAGGGCTCCTTTATTACTTTCATTCCTCTTGACACATTGAGAGTCTCATTTCTGTCCTATTGGATTTCAGGTATCCCCCTATATGGAATGACATCAGGTGTTCTCCACTCTTCCCCACATCAGGAGCTTGGCATCTCTCTTATGTCTCTTTCCCCAGTTCATTCTCCCCTTACATTGTGGAACCTTTGTCAAGAACCACACTGAAGGGCATTACAAGCCACTAACCTAAACTACCTATTTCTTACTTTGAGCATCCTTACTTGGCCATCTGCAAGCAAGCCTCAGTTTTTCACTATATTCAAAATCAACCCTTAAAGCATCCTACTACTGTGATGGGGCAAAAAGGATGAATACTGCCATCCTGACTCAAACACTGCCCACAAAATTTCCTCCAAAATTACAAGTTTTCCTAGACTACCTTACAGTGGAAGACTTGGGGAAAAAAAAATACTGCTGCTAAGCTTTTACAAACAGAGGTACACACTCAGTCAAGGTTCTTCTCTACATGTAGCTACATACATGTAGCTTGCTCATTCTACAACATCTCGCACAACAGGCTCCTACTACAAATCTCAAGTGCCAGCATGATGAAAGCAGTAAAAGTAAAAAAAAAAATTATTTCACTGAAGTTCAGGTCAGTTCAGGAGGCTCCTCCTAGAGTAGCAAACTTCACCTACACTATATGATGGTTGACAGCACAGACGAGGCACTCATTTAACAATATATTCCTTTTTACACCAGACTAATATTTAGAAGAGTGTTTAAAGGCACGACAACAACCAGAGGTTTTTCTGGAGCGTATTCTGTGGACAACCCATCCCTATGGCAGTTCTGCCCTCTGGTGGCTGCTCCCCCAGACCCCAAAAGGCAAGCTGTGAATGGAGCTGCATGCTCACTCTCTTCTGCACTCTGAACCCATAAAACTCGATTCTCCAAGGCCTTGTACAATCCTAGTTTTAATAGATCTGAGCAATAACGACTTTCCACTCTCCTTTTGGAGAAATTCTACATGTAACAGTCCCCTCCCTCTTTTGGTTCCTAGCCTGATAGATTGTGAATACTTCTCTGACATGCTTTTCTTCAGGACTTCATTTTGCTAAGCTTCTGCCATTTTAGTATTTGCTTTTATATCAACACAAGGTATTCTTAAATCATTATCCTCTTTATTCTGAGAGAACTAGGGGGAGCAACAGATAAAGGACATGCAGATTTCTTATCTGGTCCTGGCAGAAATAATGACAACATGCCAAAGAAGGAAGGTCTGTTTGCACAGGCTCCTAAACAAGGAAAGATCTGAAAGATACCAAGGATAGATCAAGTCGACAACAGTGTGTGGGCAGATACCTCCCTATCCGACATGATGTGTATAGTTACTCACCGTGCTGAGAGGAAGATGATTTCTCCAGCATGGATTTGTACAGATTTCGGAAGGACCAGCTGAGGTCCTGGAAGTTGATCTCAGAGTAGGAGAACTTGAAGTCATGGTTGGCACTGTACAGTGGGGATGGCACATCAGCCCCTTCACGGCCCTGCCCCCCTGCTACAGTAGAGGCAACATCCACAGGCCCTGCACCCTGCTAAGGAAGTCAGAAGTAATAACTTTAGATTGTACTAGGTTTTTTAAGTTGACACCAGGATCCAGAGACTAGATACAGGCAGAACATGTACTGGCAACCCATATCACTGAGCTCATCTCCCAACAAATCTTCTCAAATACCATTTTCCTTGAGGAAAACCAACCACCACCCTCTCCCTCTAGAGCAAGCACACTGGCTCCAGCCTTTTCTTCAGTTAATACTGTTATACCTTTATTCTTATCCCCATCCAGCCCTTTGTTAAAATTCACTTCCTCTTTATTTCCTGACTCTGCTATTTCACATTCTTCCTTTTTTTTTTTTGCCTCTATATCACCATTCTCACAATTCCCTCTCTCCTCACCACTCGCTTTTCCATTCACACCCTCCTCCCCCTCTTATTTTTCCCCACCATAAGGTTTCTACCCTTTTCCCTGCTGCTCACCTGACTGTAGTTAGTAATGGGGGTGGTGCTCTGGAGTGACAGCTGAGGAGTGGCCTCAGGTGGCAAAGAGGCTTCTGTGCTAACTGGAACAGCCCCTCGGGGGCTTTTACTGGCTTCTTGCTCTGGGGAGTCTTGCGGTATCTGTGGATGGGGAAGAAAGAGAAAAGGAAAGGAGCAGAAATCAAGAACAAAGGGAGAAGTGAAACTGCAGATGGGAAGCCAGCTCCCCCACTGTAAAAGTTCATGGCTTAGAAAAGAGGAGGAGTGGGTCTTAGTCACTGAAGAGTCAGGATAAAGGACTTTACACAAGATTAACTTTGCTACTGAACAGCAGCAGCAACAACAGCCAATTGGCAGGATATACATGCTAGTTCATTCAGCCCTAGCCTTTTTCTCCCCATCTGTACACCCTGCCCCCAAAATGATACCATGGTCTGGTGCTGGAGGGACTCCCTGGAACGAGAAGGGAATTTCCCCTCCCACTCCATGGTGTCTGGAAAAAAACAACACTCACGTCATCATCTGGAGGATGCCGCCTCTTGCGAGATATATCTGGACATGTATCTATTGTCCAATAAGAGCCCTGGAAAGAAGACCCATTGGTGAATGCATGATTAAATCAGAGAGCTTCCTGAAGCAGGGGGTTACCCATTCGAAGAATGCAGTATCAACTAAATATTAGGACCACAAGGACCACCCTCCAGAACATCAGACAACTGAGACTTAGGTGTTGCAAAGACATTCCTCTCTCGCATTGGGTTGTATTGAACAATGAGGTTTGATGCTGCTGGTGGAAGGCAGAATGCTCTACATTTCCACCACTCCAAGACAGGACACCATGAAGAGCAAGGGATGTTTTGATCCAAGATAGGTCAATTCTTTTGGGCACGCACAGCCCTTTCAGTACCTTCCTCACAACACAAATTTGTTATTTGCTAATGAGAACCAACTCAATGTTCAGATTGGGCAGAAACAGCTAGAAGGACCACACTTTGTCTGTGCTCGTGAGACTCCACTTGAGTACTGCGCCCATTTGGGGGGTTCCCAGTGCAAGACAGATACTGACAGGCTAGAATGAATCAAAAGAGGGGTCACCATGATGGCTAAGAACCAAAACACATGATATACAAGCAGTTCACATAGAGAGATCTGTTGAGCCCAGACAAGAGAAGGCTAAGGGGATCTAACCACTGTCTTCAACTAAAAGAAGAAAGAATAAAACTCTTCTCAAAAATACACAGCACAAGAATCAGAGGCAACAAACACAAGTTGCAGCAAGGGAAATTACAATCAGATATAAAGAAAAATTTATTCACGATGGTGGTGCAGCACTGGAATAAATGCCCAGTTGTGGTATCTCCATCCTTGGAGACATTCAAAACTCAACAAAGACACCATCAACAACTCAATCTAACTGTCCCTTTCTGGGAGGAGAATGGGGGTGCATGTTGACCTCCAGATGTCCCTTTCGACATAAAATAAGTCTATAATTATGTCTGCTCTTTTCTGAATAAGTATAAAGAGAACTCTAGAGTGTGATTTAGCCGATTTTAACCTCCAATCTGAATAATCAGTGACAAGCACAGGACAGGTTTTCATTATAAACCCAGCTGAACATGCCAATGAACACCTGCAAACATATACACTGAAATCAGTCAGGATTTGCTGGAAAAAGCCGTATAATCAATTGTATTTTTTGAGCAGTGATCTTCAAAGATATACTACTTCCATTTATAGATGCCAACTGAGCACCACCTAGTCCTTTAAATATAACCTGAAGTAAAAGGCTTGAGCAAGTGCCCTTTCTGGTAACTTTAGTATGAGGGAGGAGGAGACAATCTTTCTGTTTAAATACATAGCTTCTTGTCCCCATCATCTCCTCCTGCTTGTGGGGTTTTTTTTAACAGTAATAATATCTGTATACCAAGATGCCAAGTCTTGGTTTTGCCAGCAATTACCCTTTACAATCTATATATACTAACAGAACTTTATGAGCCTTTACTTAGCCCAAAAATTCCTGAATTCCTGAGTTTTACTTGCAAAGGATTTCTACAGATTCAAACTGACAGTGACATTTTTTTCCCCCAACACCAGATGTTTTCCAGTCCAAATAGGTAGTAGTTCTGCTCTCACTTCCATTATCTTGCTGCCATGAAACCCATGATGTCATGTCACAGTCCTTCCATTCACCAGCAGCCACTATGGTTTTCCATAATAGATCAAGCTGGCCTAGACCCACATTTTACACACAAAGATCAAGAAGAAAAAGAAGCAAAACGAATAAAATAAATTCAACCCCATTTCTCCTTATTCCAGTATCTCTAAAGTTAACCAAAGATCACAGATAAGAAAAACAATTGCTAAAATCATTAAGGCCCCTATACCAGTTCCCTTTAAGCGAATGCTTCTGTAGCCAAAGCACTGCAGTAAATCTTACTACTGCTTCCATTTTTGCCTACACTTCAGGTTTCAAATTCCAACCATGAGTTAGAAAGGGCAACCCCGGCTTATTCTCTGCAGTTTTAAATTGCTTGCCCAGGAGCATGCAGATTTCTTACCTTCCCAGGATCATCTCTCGGTCGAGGCACCTTCCGAAAACATTTATTCAGAGACAGGTTATGACGAATAGAGTTCTGATGAGAGAATAAGAGACACAGGTAAGTGCTACAACAAAAACATACAGCCTTCTAAGTATGTCCAGGAACGAGTAGAGAAAACAGAAGAACGGTGCATACTCAAAAGCCAAATCTCACTACATATACCCAGAAGAGAGCAGAACAGAAGCTGCAGAAGGGAGAGGGATGGATTAGGATGAATAATATGGGACTGAACCACCTATACACCCACAGAAGGTGCAATGAAAATAGTATTAGTGTGATACAGAGGTTGGTATTGAGGTAGGTTTTGTGGGGGGGTTTGTTTTCTTTGTCTTGGTTGTTGGTGGTGGCTTTTTTGCAGGCTCCTTCTTAAGGGGCCACCACATAAAACAGAATTCTCAGAGAAAATGGGATTTCTGGCTCTGCATTTTATCCAGTTGGTCAACTTAGTTTCACATCTGTGTTTTTATTTTGCTCAGTGAGGATTTTTTGCACAGAATTAAGAAGATAAGTCTTGTAATTAGACAAAAAGGGTACTTCAGCAATGCGAGTCCTCACCTTCCAACCAATACCAGCATTTTTGTAGTATGGAAAGTTGTCACAGATCCAACGGTAGATCTCACTAAGCGTCATCTTCTTGGCAGGTGATGAGTTGATGGCATATGTGATCAAAGTGGCATAGCTGTAGCGTGGCTTCCCATCTTGGTGCACTGCAGCCTCATCCTTACTCAGGGTGGCATTGGGATCTGTTGGTGAGCCTGGGGGACACTTTCGGGCAGACCCTGGAGGTCCTGCTTGTGAGGAACCCCCTAATTTTTCTATAGTAGCCCTTAAAGTAAGCTGCGGGAGCCAGTCTATGGAAGTGAGGCTGCTTTCCAGGTCAGAGGCCATGATGCTGGATGCAGGAGTACCTGTGAGAAGAAAGGAGCCAAAAGAGAACTCCTGAGATATAAACAAGGTGAACCCTAAGAACAGAAGAATCCATTCGCATTCCTCTTCTGCTTCTCCCCCATCAGAAGTACCTGTGTAAAGATCATCCTACTTCATATATCTTATTCACAGCCAGACAGAATCATCCAAAAAGGCTTATGACTGTCCCTGGAAGGACCATCCTTGCTGATATTAGCCAGGACAGTGATGATGGTAACACTGCTAGGACGGTCTTACCCAGAGCATCCCAACTGTTCCCAGGTAAAGAACTGAGTACTAGTCAAAGGAAGTTGAGCCTTTTCAGCAGCTGTATCACATTCACTCCCTTACTACATAAGCAATATAACCTTGTGACCCTTCACCAAGACTGTGATCCAGTAGGTTGTGTCAGGTGAGAGGAAAATTATAGTTAAAAGGGAATACTCTTTCATGCCATATACAAACCACAGTTTAATTAGATCATCTGGAAAAGTCAGAACTGGGACTATCTTAATTTGGGGGGAAATTCACTTCTCTCCAAGGCCTAGCCTCTCTTTTTGCATCAGGTAACAATATAATGAATACTATTCCTTAGAGCTAGGATTACAGATAATTTTAAAACACCAACATCATGTGTAATGCTGTATACAGATAATTACATCTACCATGTCAAGGTGGAACAGACTACATTAAGCTCACAATAGTTAAAGCTTTGCCTACCATAACCTGTTTTTCCTAAATATACATATCATTTCATTGAATTAAATCTCACTTAATGCACAGTGTAACAGGCAAGTATTTTCCCCAAATCTGAGACACAAGAAAAAACTTGTCCAAAGTCACACAAGAAGTTTGCCACATGGTGGAAACAGACTCAGGATCTTTCCTCTCATAAGTATTATATATTTCCCCTCACAAAAATAAAACACACATGCCCAACATGGCTAGCACTTGTACTGAGGGTTTTCTACTTCACAATTATTTCATATGAAGAAAATATTTAGCAGCATGAACTCATACACTTAGCACACAAGCTTGTATGCTGTCTTTTGTAGTAGTCAAGGCAAGCAGAAAGATCATAATTCTTACTCATAATTGGCTGCATCCCTATACTAGGAGCAATCCCTTAAAGTCTGGACTGAGATAGCTAAGTTTCTAAGGACACAACCTGCCTTGCTCTGCACTTATTCTTTCCATAAAGAGAAGAAACATGTCTTGAAGGGCTATAAGTTCTGCATCTTTCATTTTTGAAATTAATCTTTTAAAAAGATCAGATACCATCTTCAAGCATGCTAGTGCATACAAAAGGCAAATGCACAAACACATGTACACAGTCATGTAACACATTAAGCAGATGCATACATGTAGGAGAGAACAGACCCACATGAACACGCTATGCTTTGGAAAGATTCATCAGCAGACACCTCCCACTAAGTGCATCACTCAGATGAGTGGATCAGATGAGACCAGGAGACACCCATCTGCACGAATACCAATTAGATAGTCATTCTAAAAATAGGTATTTGACAATAATACAGTGTGGATGCACAGATCCAGAGACAGACGCACCCAGCATTTTGACACAGAAGCTCCCTGTTCTACCCCCACAACCATACGCATTACACCTTGCACTTCTGCACTGAAGTACTCTCACAGCACAAAAGCACTCAAGAGTCTATGCTCTAACACTCATGTGCACATACAGACTGAAAAGTAAAATTGCAACACTACAGTAAGAGTGGAAAAATACTTTTGTCTGTGGAGGAAAGGAAAAGCCCAACTGCTTTTAACTTATCTATCTACTCATCTGCCACGCTTTCACATATGACAGCAATGACTATTTGCTACACAGCTAACTAGATGATCAGAGCTGCAAAAGGCTTTCCATTATCCACCCTCCTCGAATTGTTGTTTATTGAACGTAGCTCTTTTTGACTGCATTGATCTAATCTCAAACTTTTTTTTTTTTTTAAAGCAGCACTATTCCTTCCCGAATTATACAAAGGTAAAGCAACAATGTATTTTGATCCAGTGGGGATGGACAGGCCACTGAGGTGTCCCCGTAACTGAAACACAGTTGTATTTGCATGGTAACTTTACAGGTACAGCCATCACTAAAAGTAGTATTCAACTTGGAAGAAAACAAACATGAACTAAATATCAGTTGAATGCTTATTTTTGTAAGTGTGCCTCATACAAATTTTAATTTCCACAGTGCAATCAGAGAACAAATTACTGCTGCTCATCCTATGTATGTTAAACCACTATGAAATATCAGTTATGCTAACAATACAAATCCAAAGTAAAATAAATACAAATTTCCCAGCCACCCCCTCACTTTTAAGATAAGCACAGAAATCCAGAAAATTAGGTTATAAAAACCTACGGCAGATTAAGATACCAATCTGAAAGAACTACTTTTCAGGAAAGAACAGCAGCTCTTTAACAACACATACACTGGACAGTAATTCAGGACAGAAAGTCAAGACTTAGACCCAATAACAATCACATGGGAAATTTCAAAGCAGTGGAATAAGATTTTTTTTTTCCCCAAGTTTAACCTTGATCATGTCACTGGATCCTGGCAATATGGGATCTGTAATAATCAGGCATAGTCAAAACGCAGGTAAGGTGGCATTCCAGAACACTATCAGTGCAAAAATATATTTGGTGTAATTGGCTACTAAGTTAATTGGAATAATACTTACTATAACAGCAATACTTGCTATAATTTGTGCTGCGTATCTTATTTACCTGATCCAAGCAATACACCAGCTTGACACTACTTAATGGTATGATAAAACAAGACTGAAGCCAAACCAGAGCAGTTGATGACTCTTCCAACTTTCCCTTCCCAGTTCATTGCCTGTCAAATCTTCCTTCAAGCTATTACCTTATGATCCCACTCAAACAAAGAAAAAAACCCACTTACGACTAACAAACACACTGAACTAAAACCAAGGGTGTCTGAAAAAAATCCTACCACATTAGCAAGCCAGAATTAACTTCGAAGAAGTAAAAAGAAAGTTGGAAGTCCAGAATTCATAATCTCTGACTTTACATAGTAAATGGTATCTGTTAATGTATTTGGCTGCCTTTAAAACCAAGGGTAATGTAGCCAAGTCATAACCACCATCGACAGCTGGAAACTGACTGCAAAGCCTTCATTTCTCAAGCACTAACTAGTTCCAGTACAACCCCAAGTCAAGACAGGGATGCAAAAATGACAGCCAAGCACTGGTCCAAAACTACAATTAAACAGATGAGAATCTGTAACTCATAAGGAAATGTATTCATCATTAAAGAAAATCCTAGCATTGAATACCTTTTAATAACCACTAATCCACTTGGGACTAGTAATACTCCACTACAGCTTTCCAGGAAAGCTACTGCCTTACTTTGAACATTTGCAACTAGCAAATCAAACCTCAGGCTGAAAAAAAAAAAGGCAGCCTTCTCTCTATCAGATTGTGCTATCCCTGCCACCGGACTGAAGAAATCTGTACTTTGCCTGTCCTGCTATTTTGCAAATGCTTGCTCTAAGACAGTCAGATCTTATCCAAGATCACGGCTACTTATATATCAGGACTGAAAAATGTAGGAAATGTGGGGAACAGCACTAGAAGAGTCATACCGAATCCAGTTCATAAACATTTATAGCCTGAAGCATTCTCTAAGGCTGAACTCAAAGGCTGGCCAGTCAGAATTGGTTACAACTGAAGCAGAGAGGCATAAAATGAATGATACTATGCTGTGCACAGCCTACACAAAATGCATATTCTAGAATAAATCTCTACATTTACTTTTCTATATATACTTTCACACTTGCTTTATTTGCTGCTCCTCCAAGCCAATGAAACACTAAAGGCAAAACATTCAAAGGATATTAAACTTCCGTTTCTCAACGTAAACTTTGAGAAGGAAGAAATGCACAACAGACTTTTAAGCAGTGAGAGACATTGCTGTAGAACACCTATAAATGTAAGGCCACCTCTATTTACACTCCTGAAACACAGATCCAGTGATCTAACTAACAATATCCATGTAATATATTCAGAAACACACCTAGCTTCTGAGGTAATGAACAAACGAAAAAACTCAAACCCAACAAACTGGCAAAAAAGAACCATTTGATTGCAAACTTTCTGAAACACAAAGGTGTTGGAAAAGTGGGCAATTACCAACTACATAAAGTTCAACAAGGGCAAACAGGGGTGCATCCAGCACAGCATTGCCAGCCAGGCAAGGGAGGTGATTGTCCCGCTCTGCTCTGCACTGGGGCGGCCTCATCTGGAGCGCTGTGTGCAGTTCTGGGCACCACAGGATAAAAAGGATATAAAGCTACTGGAGAGCGTCCAGCGGAGGGCTATGAAGTTGGTGAAGGGTTTGGAGAGGAAGCCATATGAGGAGCGACTAAAGTGACTGTGTTTGCTCATCCTGGAGAAGAGGAGACTAAGGGGAGACCTCATGGAGGCTACAGTTTCCTCACAAGGGGAGGAGAAGGGGCAGGCGCTGAGCTCTTCTCTTTAGTGACCTATGACAGAATCCGAGGGAATGGCAAGAAGATGTGCCAGGGGAGGTTTAGGTGGGACATTAGGAAAAGGTTCTTCACCCAGAGGGTGATGGAGCACTGGAACAGGCTCCCCAGGGAGGTGTCACAGCCCCAAGCCTGACAGTGTTCAAGAGGTGTTTGGACAACACCCTCAGGCACACGGTGTGAATTTTGGGGGTGTCATATGCAGGGACAGGAGCTGGACTTGATGATCCTTGTGGGCTCCTTCCAACTCACAACATTCTTTGATTCTGTGATACTTTGATGGAAAAATGCAATTTTGACATACTTGTGTAAATTACACATGCAAGAGACCTGTACTCTTATGCCAATAAAGAAAGGGGAAAAGAATCATTTTTGCTAACTCTGGCAGAAGAGAATTTTGACATTTTAACACATGTGCTTTCCCTCAAAAATTAGGAGGTATGAACTAAGAAGGCATGAACAAAACACTTAAAAATCTTATCTTCTCTAAGCAAACATCCTCACTGAGAGATATTTGTTTCATGTAAGAAGTCATACAAAAGGATATTGATCACCCTGCATAGTTTGAAATTTTTATCCATCATTTTGGCAACTACTTGTGAGAAGCCTTCAGGAAATGTTTATGTTTCTGGAATCGATTCCAGAAGGAAAAGAGAGGCTGCTGGGTATTGTCCATAAAACGAAACTTGACCTGAAGCAACAGTAGGTGTCATGTTAGTGTATCAGCAAACCAAACAAAAGCAGTGCAGTTTGAAAGTACACTCCTGTCCGCAATGCCATATGAAAGGAGGAAAACCAGTCCCTGAGGCAAAGAGGGAAGAGAAATCATCATACTCTAAAATGATGTTTCCTTTCTTTGGGAGCAGCAGAACAAGCCAAAAACATTTTCCCAACAAACTATAGATGTGCAGATGTGGTAATAAGGGGCACGCAGTTCTCCCTAGTCATGAACCACAAGGAAGAAAGATTTCAACCAAAGTCACTGTCACCTAAGAGCACACAGTATGGTATCACCTATACGAATACAAACTGTCACAATCTGTGCCTGTCCATGTCACAGTGGTCTGACTCTATACCCCTACTCAAAACTACTTAGTGTGCAAGATGGAATGGCTTTGAATGTTCAGTGCTATTTTGTGTAAAAGAACACAGGTGGTTCAGTAATTATGGCATCTTGAATTGGAAATCTGCTAAAAGTTACAACACAACACTCTTAAGATGGTACTGAAAAGTCAGACTTAGAAAAGTACAATAACTTTTAGACCATGTACAGCCTAATATAAATCACTGAACTAATTGTTTTATTATAATTAAGTTGTTACACAGCTATGGTTTTCCTTTAGCACCAGAAATCTCAGCAACATAAGGTTCATATTAAGTCTCAAGGAAAAATAAAAAGAAAACAAATTTGTTTTCGCAATAGTTACTAATTACATAAATATCATAATAGCATATTTTAACATAGGATTTTTCAATTCACTCCATTTTGTGAAAGGTGCACGAGCAGGGTATAATTTTGTATTTTGAATTTAGTGAATGAACAGCACTGACTGTGCATGCATTCTTGGTACAAATGAAGCATGAAGTCTTATGGGGACTATAAAGTCACCAAAACCCCCATGTTGGAAAAGCATCAGGATCCAATTCCAAAAGCAATTATGTACTCCTCTTGTACAAAACTGACAAACCGGTACAGTTTACAAAACTTGACCTGCTTATTCGAACTTATCAATAGATGGCATTACCGCCAAAGTCTAAAATATTCTCATGTCAAGGGAGACAGTATCTTTACAGGCACAAAAGGCTAGGATCAAGCACAGGCAGTGCCTTGCCAGATTTTAATAAGACCAACTAATCATATATTTTTGTTGTCTGCCATATAAACACGCAGCAAAAAATGCAGAGAGAAATACTACGCAAACGTTGCAGAGGCTCCTCAGAGAGTCTGAAAATATGTGTTCAAAGTTAAGATTAGTTTACTTACTTATGGTGCTGCGTAAGTGAAAGTGGGGAATATATAACACCTGTCAAAAGAAACGGCAAGTGATATTGAGAATACTGGTATGTCTAAAATACTTCTGAGCCCAAAATTATTTTCTTTGTAATAAGACTACTATAAAAGATTTATTCTAATAATAAGCCAAATGTCCCATGACAACCCTCACAATAACAGATCTGAAGTAGAAGTAAACCAAGCACTTTGAAGAAGCACAATGAAAATACATCACCACAGCAGAAATGCCTCTACAACATCCCTCCATCCTCAGTATCACTATGCAATATTTTACCATTTGAAGTAGGAGCTGTAATTCTATACATATGCCAAGGCAGGCAAGAGAAATCTTTGGCATTTGCTTTAAGAACATTAACAGAGCAATTACTCCTACACTGAGAAAGGTATTGGGTATTGGTTTTAGAATAATTCAAATTTATGAGCACATATCTGGAATGAAATTTTCCCTTGGAAACCAGGAAGTCTGTGGTAGAGAAACTATATTTAAGAGAAGGTATTTCCTGGGAACACTCAGATTGAATAGAAGGATTTCAATTTTAGCTGCCTGTCAGAATCACATCCAGTATAAACCTTCAGTACAGGATATGCAAACACTGATACGATAGGTAGACTGTTCCTGAAATTAGAGACAACATCAGAAGTAGCTCAGCGTGCAGAATATCTCTCTCAGAAGATCTTCATATCGTTGCAGATAGGTCCATAAAGCAAGGTTAAAAGAATGCAACATGCACTTACAAATGAAAACTGTATTCTTACTCCCATTAAAAAAATGGGTCTATCAGTGAAAAATTACTGTTAACCTTACAGTTTAATAATAGTAATACTACAAAGCTTCTGTGTAAGAGAGCTCCCAGGGCTAAATGAATGCCAGTCAGGTATAGTGAAAATGAAAATCTGCAAGTGGCCAGAACCTGTTCACCAAAGGCTGAACCACTGAAAATAGATTAGTCAATATGAACTCTGCAATAGTTGCTGAAACAAGCCACAAACCATTTCGTTCCACTTGTGGAAATGGGTATCAAGCACTATTAAGAACTATGTACTGAATTCATAGAAAATGAGGAAACTAGTATCAAGTGCAGATTAGTCGGATACCACATGCCCAAACTGTACATACAGCAGATGCTCCCAGAGTTAAGATTACCAAAGCACTGCAGAAAAGACTGTTAAAGACGAGTTTGGAAGTGAAGCACAGCTGAAATTGAAGTTGCAGAATAATCAGAAGAACTGAGTAATACTGTATGAAACTCATAAATCAGGTCTCAACTGCTGTTTTAACATAATTCCTTTTCACTATTCTGTTAGTTGTTATTCTGAACTAAACTGACTTAACTGTCTTCTAGGAGACGAAACACCTAACAATCCCTAGCCAGGTTCAAACCTTGTAAAGGTTTGTATCAAGCTTCAAGGTCAAGAGGATTCAGAACCACACCAGCAAGGAACACACACCCATTAACAGCGTCTTTGGGCTTAAAACGCTAATATTGCTATTTGCCTTTCTGCATCCTACTCATAAAATGTTCCATTTGAGGTATCATCCTCAAACTAAATGTCCTGTTCATTTCCTTCCAGATATTGAAAGACACTCCTTTCTTCCACACACATACTTGCAACTGCAAGTAAATATTATTCTGCTCCAACCCTGACCTTCCTAGTCTTTGAGATGTTGTGTCCCTGCTTATGATGATCTTCATTTACTTTTGTAATCATCCTTCTTTACAAAAGAATCCAGAGAGAGGAGGGTACACGCAATAAGACAACTACCTCAGAGCGTCAGTTAGACCTTTTGAATAATTTTCAAATATGCAAATAAGTAGTTTCCAGTACATCTGGCCTCTATTGGCTGGCAATTTTCAGATATGTATCAAGGTATGAGTCAGCTTAGGAAGAATGTGGAAAGATGCTCATGCAAGAAATGGAAACGCACAATGTCATGCTTGTGTTCCTAGCAGAGCAAAGGACAATAAGAGACAGCAACAGGGGAGAAACATAAATTTGCAGGTCCCTTAGACTGAGTACAAGAAGCTGGAATCTTATGTGGTGGATGATAGCCAACGAACACACTTGTCAAGGAGGAGATGGCAACGTGCTGAGAAAACACGCCAGGAGGATAGCTTCAGTAATTGTGTTTTTAATAAGACAAGAAGGTAACACAATTGTCAGAGGCCAGCAAGAACAGCTAGCAGTAACCAAGATGGTAAATGAAGAAGCATAATGGTTACACAAAGAGACTAAGAAGCAGAAGGAGATTCAGGCCATGAACCTGGAAGATGAACTCCTACCCTGTATACGCAGAGCAAGAAGAGTGCAAGAAAACCCATGTTACAGGCCCAACTGTGGAGGCTCACAACAGAGGAAAGCAGGAAACAAAGGGAAATCTCAAAGGAGCTTTCTGGAGTTCCATCTTGGCCTCAACAATCTTAAACTGGCTGCAAATCGTTCAAAAAGATGTTAAGATAGTATGCCAAATTGCATAATTTAATATTACTGGCATGGAGGAGGTAAAGAAAAGCAAAGAGAGGATACTAGAGGTGGGTCTTTATGTCTAACTTACAAAAAAAATAATGGAGGAAGGTAAACAGCTTAATGCAGAAGCTACTGAATGAATGACTAGAAAAGCAGGAGAGAAACCAGGAAAATACTGAAATCTTGTCCTCCCTTGACTTTTGTGTCACGACTGGACATGATCAAGTGTCAAAAACAGCAGGGAAGCCAAGAAGGATGAAGATGGAATAGAGACCCTGAGACCTGGCCAAGAAAAGGTCATTAGAGATCTTAGAAGCAGCTTGATGGCAATCAGAATATCTACACTTAAGTAAAATTAAAAAACAATTCTAGGTGGCTGACATGGTACAGGATCTTTCAGTTTTGGAGTCACAGGTCCTGCCATGAAACAGAAATTAATTGGGGCATCATGCTCCAATTCACTGTTTTGTAATGCCATGAAAAGCTGCATCTAGAGATTTTGAGTTCAACATCACACTGTAATTAAGGTGTAAGAAGTAAGAAGTAAGAAGAACAGCTAGCCTTTATAAAGTATTTTTCATCCTTATACTTTGGAACCCTTATAAAGGATCAATAATCTATTCAGGACAAATGGGAAGCCATGCATGGGGAAGTGCACCACCCAAGCTCAGCCAGCAAAGGAGCAGCAGAACCCTGCAAAGAACATACGGCTCCCAAAACCCAGACCAGTTCCCCACATTCAAAGTTTGCCTGCTTTGTTCAGATAGAGATAAAGGGAATTTCAGAGGTAACTATTTTAGCAACTTGTTTCTTTTCTCTGCAAGTTCCTCACAGGGAGGGAGAATTGTTTTGGTTTTACTTAAAAATAGTTTGTTGGGGAAAACTGAGAATTCTGAAACTTTGCTCCTTTAATTTGTGACCACAGAAAGTTCAGATTCCTTCCCAATTATTCAGATTTGAACTTTAAACAGTAATTACATATTTCTGCCATAATCAGCCACAGTCTTTATAGAGTAGAGAGCATAAACAAAATTTGAATTGCTAATTTAAAAAAAAAAGGCAAACATTTTTTTCCTTGAGGTATAAAAGCTCTCACTTGTCATTTCTCCCTCTCCCTCATTATTCAGTCTCTCTTATACATAAAAAGGGGGCAAAAAAGCAAAAAAGAACACACATCCCCTTATCTCTTGACTTCACATCAAGTAAATTGACCAGCTTAGAAAGATGAGGAATGAGGTATTGCACCTTGCACAAACTGTTCACTCCAGTTCTCAAAACAAAGATCCTGAAGTGCTGGAAGGAACCAGAAAATGTAATGCAAGGGCTTTTCATTCTAACCAACTAAAATCCAGCTATTCCTGATGAAGGGAAGGAGGCAGAGGAAAAGAGAGGGTGGGAGAATGAATGAGTCGGATTATGGAGACAAAGTGCCATTTCTCAGCCTAGCGGAACAGGAAATCTTCAGAGGAACAAAATTCTATTTATTATACAGAGTGTTTCAAAAGATGGAGCCAAAGTATAACTCCCACAGCGGAGTTAAATGCACTATGCATGAAGTTGGGAAAGAAACCCATGTACAAATCTTTTGATTCTCATATGGGGATGAGATCCACTTACAAGTATACTATAAGAGGCAGTACTGATCCTCCATGGACCTCCATGCATGAGTCCATCGTTTCGAAACACCTGGTATAGTGGTAAAAAGAAAACAGGTTTCTTGACCTAATCTCAGACCAAAAAAAATGCTTTATGTCCACAACCATATAATCTAACAAAAGGCAAACCAAGAACAGGTCAAAATGCAGGTGTGGAAGTAAGGGTGGGGCCTGTGAGAGGCAGTAAGAAAGGATTCCTGCCAGTGAAGAATCCTAGAGAGGTGGATGCTTACTTGATGAAATGAGAAGTAGCATTTTAGGCTTACAGGACCACAGGACAGAATGCCAAAGGGAGAGCATGGAAAATTATATGTAAAGGGCAGGACAGAGAGAAGTGGGAGAAGAAGTGGGGTGTAGGAGGAAATGAGAGTAAAGAAGTAGGCAGGGTGGAAACATGCTGGACCTTTAAGGTGCAGAGAAGAAAACTGACTGTGACAGGATGCTAGGAAGCCTGGGATGGGATTCAGGAAAGGTTTCACAAAGGTCAGGAACTAGCAAAATCTGTTTGTGGTCTACCTTTAAGACACCAACTCCAACGTTCATAATAGGATGGAGTAGAAGACGAGGCAGGTCAAAGACAGAATGATAAAATGACAGCCTAGTCCAAATCTTGGCGAAGCATCACAGGACACAACATTAAATCTGTCCTAGACTCTGTTGTGAGGTCTCCAAATTTTGAAACATTCCCAGTATTTCACATTTTCATTTCAAACTTAAAACGAAAACTTGCGATTAATTAATTGTGAAAACATACTGTAGCATGCTTGCTCTCCCTTAGCAATACACACACAGGCTGCCTTTTAAAGAGAAAACATGAGTACAGGGCAGAAGTATATTATAGATTAAGTTCATCAAGGAAGAAGGAAACAACAGCAGAATAGATAGCAATACTGACCCCTACCAAGATGATAAGCATTTCAAGGTTGAACACATCAACTGGATATTCTTGCTAAAGTAACATGATGTGCAACAGCCAGCAATACAGAGATTGAAATGCTTTTCTTAAGGCTTCAGAGTCAACACAACTAGAGAGTTCAAACATTTTGGAGATACCATTTCAGGCTGTCCATTAATCCAGGCACTACTTTTATTTTGAAAATTGTCTTCCGGACTGAAAGTGCTAGAAACAAGAGTTTTTAAAGTTTCAATTCTGAAGCATCACTCATCAACAGATTCTGCAAACTGAGTACTATAAAACAGAGAGGGTTCTGTATGAGAGGCACCGGTTACAGTTCTACCCAAAGTTGGGAGAAACAAATGGAAAAATGAGTCCAAAAGCATTGCATCTTTTGGTTCCTAATGATGGAGATGTAACTCCTCTCTGACAGCTGTGTAAAATGAGATAATCAGCTCAGTCCTGCTCTTGAGGGACAACTGTTCATATCACAGCTGCCATTAACCATACCCCTTTTCTGACACTTGAAATAAAGGGCCAAAAATCCAAACTCTGATGCAGACTGAATCTCCCACTATATGAAGGTCGACTGAAATTTAGGGGAGGAGATAGTGGGCAAAGATATTTGTACCTCTTGGGTAAGAAAAAACTTATCCAGAGACAGCAGCATTCAGCCATATTTTTACAGGAAAAAAAAAAAAGGTACTATAGTAGTCACAACACCATCTTGGACTCGGAAATTCTATCCAAACTCCTCAAACTGTTTATTGTATTTCACTGCAAGTTTTCTGACTCCTTATTCAACCCGAGGAACTTGCCTACAGAACCAGATTTCAAGATAAAACCCAAGAACTTACAGAACACATACTTAAACATTAATATAACCTCATGATCTTTCAGTAACATAATGCTTTTCCTATAACTCTCTAGACCTTCTCATTTCATTTTACATAAGTGCTTGACCTCAGAAATGCCACACACTCAATTCTCAGATGGGAGCAGAGTGCACATAGGACAAGATCAGACTACTTCAACTTTAGAAGTCAGCTTTTAGAAGCATGAATATCTAAATTTAAATTTACAAACTCATACACGCGTAACTGTATCTTACTCAATTGTTGAAGACTTCATTGCTTCTGTTCACGTCAACTCTACATTCTTGGGCACTTAAAAGAATTAGGCTATTTACTCAGGTACCTAAATGTGGTTTTTAAAGCCTAGTTTTAGGTGTTCTGGTTTAACATTCTTAATGGAAACTCTTAAAGACATAGCACTTTCATTTAAATGAAAGTGCTTTTATGAAGATAAATAATACTCTCCCTTTTTCTTTTATGGATACTTTTGTATAAAATAAATGGTACAAAACAGCTGCAGTATTCCACCTCAGAAGAAGCTGCATTTTAGCCTGTGATAAACAGTTGATGTAAATACCATGATCACACTGAAGAGCTATGTCCTCTAAAAATTAGTTCCTTCCTTAAATTTATCAGTATATCCTTGCTTTTGTATAGCTGTGGTTTAGACTATGAGATCTGCAGAGCATTGTCTTAATTTTGTGTGTCCAAGTCAACACTGAATGCCCTGTCGGCAATTAACAAATAACAATTACTCTGCAGCATATGACTTTCAGCCTTGTATGTTTGTCATGAATATTTAAAGCTCAGGCAGCAAATATAAAATCTTAATCTTTATCATTAATAATGAAGAAAACAAGTTTCATATACAGAAAGATAATTGTTGTGGGAGAGCAGAATTTTGTAAGTCTAGCATATATATTCTGTAAAGTACCCTGGCATCCATCAGAGCCAAAAGCACTTGAAAAATGTCAAGTCACTACTGTGAGGAAGGGGGCAGCGTGAGCTAAATTAACATCAAGAGCATGAAAAGTCAGTTATCCCCTTGGATGTACAAAGGCCAAAATGCCACAGTTATCTCTTCCCTCACGCTAGATAACACAGCTGTACTCAAAACAGGCTGATTGCATAACTATAGGGCAACAGGTAGGAGGGCATCTAACAATACCCCCAGAACATACATATGCTTCATGGTTCAGCCTTCCATTATAGAGGCACTTTCTGAAGCTAGGGATAACCGTAAAAATTCTTTGCCAAAATGAGGAATCACTTTGGAGAGGCCTGGCATCTTTTGTCTGATCTTGCTTGCAAATTACACTAAGGAGTTCCTTCTTCAGGGACTCCCTGTTAACCACTGTGTTCCCAAATGGATTCTAGAAGGGTTCCTGTCTGGGCCAAGGACTCTTTGATCTTGGATTTCCTCACTGCTATCTCACTCAATAACATAAACTGGAATATCTCAGGTGAGATATCCTTAGGCATGATTCTTCTGGTACAAGAATCTGCTTTGGCTTCATTTAAGTCCGCCTCAGACTTGATTTCTCAGGAAATCACTAAGTTAGTGTCAGAATATTCATTTGTGACTGAAATTAACTGCCTTATTTACAAAAAGCAGCCAGTTTGGCTTACCATATCACAAGCATTAGGAGTCACATTCCTAGCCCCTGAATACAGCATAAAAAACACAGATGAAGAATAGTGGCAACAAATGGCTTCTTTTGGCTTTTAGAGCAGATTCCACCAGCACTGTCACCATTTTCATTCCCAGGCCCTGGAGCACCACAGGACCCACTGTCAAGGGCACTCTTTCCAGAATTCATCCCACAGCCCCTAGGTACATCACAACACACATCTCTGAGCACTAGCACTGGGATCTGTACATTCAGCTCCCAGGCACAGTAGAGGTCTGCATCACACAGTTATTCCCACAGTTACAAGTATAGTAGGACCCAAACGGAGAAAAACTGACACTCCAACCCCACAGGTGGATTCTTGTACACTAGTGGTACAAATCACTCCTCCTGTCTCTTCAACAGGTTTTTTTGGCCAGTATTATGGCCTTCTCAATGACCCCCAAATGACAGAAATTAATTTCACACTGGTGAGGATAAAGGCTGAGCCTACGATGAATACACCAGTGAGAAAAAGTAAAAGGGAAATGGGTAAAGAGGTTTCTCACAATTAACCAGGGCTAAGGTCTCCCATAAGCTAAACACTGAGGGAAAGAATTAGGTCAATTCCATATAGCATATAAGGGAAAATGAGAGAGATGGAGAAAGACATACGGAAAAATAAGGCTAGGGAGAGGTTCAGGAACAGAGAGAAAGGATTAAAAGGAAAGCAGATACAGTGAGACGAGACCTGGAAAACAAGGAGAGAGGGCAAAGGAGAAGGACAGCTAGGAATAGAGAAGTGATAAAATGTGGTCACTCACTCTGTCTGGAAGATTTTCTGGAGGAAGGTGGATTATCTTCAGTGCTGGTTTCTGGGGTACTGTCCTTCACACTCTTTCTCTAAGACCCATCCTCAGACCGTTGCTGTCAAATATTCCAAGACCTTCTTCAAGAAATATTTTGAGGGCGAAGGGATCGTGGATGAATTCAGGATCTTGAGTATTAAAACAATCTGTTTGGGATTGTCAGTCCCCTAAAACTGCTGGTTTTATCCCAGGATGGAGATCCTCTCTCCCTTCTGGCAGCTAAGGACCAAAAGGGTGTTCCCCTGGGAGGCAGCCTTTTCACTGATTGTCAGATTATTTCAAAAATCAATTTCCTCAGTCTCCCTACCTGTAAATTTCCTCTTTCCTCTAGCTGCACCTTGTCCTTAATGGTGGGCAAATCTCTGTGAAAAAAATCGTGCTATCTCTGTGACTATTAACAGCGAAGACTGCCTTTTCCTTTCCCTGTATCTGGGAGGTGTGTCTTCCCTCCTTGCACAGGATATTTGAAGAAAACCCTCTCGGGATTGGGGAATGAGGGATCTTCCTTGTGATGAAGAAGGATGAGGTCAGTATTGGAAATTACCTTTATCTCCAGTGGTTAACAGCAACTGGAAAAGGGAAGAATATCTAAATCTGGCTCTACTTTTTCTCCTTTGTTTTGCTTTCGCTGCTGCCTCCTGAGCAAATGTAAATAATTAAAATTATTAGGTAAGTATCTAGAGGTGCTACTTATTTCTGCCTTGGGGACTGCCTCTCTTGGGCATATGCAATTTCTTCTGTGGAGACTCACCTGTTACTATCTGGTCTGGGGAAGAGCTGTCTCCTCTGCTTGAGAGAGGAATTTCCTCAGTAGCAGAGGCGAGTGGGTGGTAAGGGTTATTCTCACAGCCCTCAGAATCTGTGGTCTGAGGATGCCTCTCCCCTGAACAGGTATTGAGAGAGCTCCAGGAGGCTCCACTCCACAGCGAGGAAGAGCAGACCTGCTCCTAGACAGTTACAGGGCTTGGTGTCAGGGGCCTCTGCCCAGCCTTGGCTCGTTAGTGGGGAAGGGGGCAAGTGCTAAGCTCTCTCGCCAGGTGCGGGAAGGGGGCTGGCTGGCGGCTGCGCCCCGGCCTGCCAGCGAGGGGGGGGAGGGGGGTCGAGGGGCCGCCGGGGCGTCCCTCGCGCCTAGAGCGGGGCTGCCTAACGGGGTGTCCCCTCACGGCTGCGGATGGGGCAGGGGGGCGGCGGGCAGGGTGTCTCCTCCACCCCGCCAAGCTACGGGGGTGTCCCCCCACCCCGGCTGCCCGGAGGCTGTCCCTGGCTTCCCCCCAGGCCCCAGCTGCTCTTGCCCGGGCCCGGCTACCACGGGAGGCCGCGGCGGCTCACGGGCCTGCGCGGGGCTGAGCGGTCGCCTCCGCCGACTTCCGCCGGGCCTCGGCTTCCTCCCCAGGGGCTCCCCGGGCTCCGGTGCGGGGGGCCCCGGCCGAGCGGCGCTGAGTCTCTCCAGGCCCCGCCGCGGCTGCTGCTCCGGGCTGCGGCTCCACTGCAGGCCCCAGCTCCTCCCCAGCCTCCGCTCCGCCTCCCCCGGCACCCCCTGGCCGCGGCCGCCCCCGCCTCCTCGGGTTAAGGAGGCGCCGCTCTGGGGGAGATGTGGCTGCCCAGCGCGGGAGCGCGCACGGTACCCGGTGGAGGGAGAGCCCGGCTCCGCCCAGGTAGCCTGGCTACCCGTCGGGATCGCAGCCTACCCCGGCCCCGGGAGCTCGATTCTACCCCGGAGATGGCCGCCGGCCGTGGGGCCCTCGCCTCGCCAGGCCACTGCCACCAGCGGTCTCTTGCTGCCTCCCAGCTGGCGGCGGCAGGTGTTGGGCCACCCCTGCGGCAGCCGCGCACTCACCCGGCCGTCATTTCCTCCGGCCCGAGAGAGCTCCCCGTTCCATCCGCGGACACTGCTCCCAAATGGCTGCCTGGGCCTGGCAGCCCCCGCTGCAGGTCGGGCTTGCTGCTCTGCTCTCACCAACCACACAGTGGTTGCACCCTTCTCCGGCCCAGGATGCTGAGTCTTCTCCCACCCCCAAAAAAAGCAGATTCTCCATCCCTGGTAATCTTTCCTGGTGCCTTGTATCGGTCAATAACCTATTGCAGTCACATCCCCAAATCTTATGAAGCATTTCTGCTGCAACCCTGTTAAAAGGCTCATTGCTATCTCTCCAACGTGTTACAACCAACTAAAACTATATAGAAAACCTTGTGAATTACAGTGTTGTCCTGCTTTCACCTATTTGACTGAAAACTGTGAGTCTCCTGTCAGTCTGTTGCGAGCCTGGTCTTAGGACACAGACCCAGGCAACTATCCATTATTTTACAATGTTAAAGGGGACTGTGTAGTGAAGTAAACTAATTAGATCAAATGCCCCACAATGTATGTATGAGGAGGAACAGCCACTGCCTGGGATCCCCCTACATCTGAGGTCAGATTTCCACATGGAAATCTGAAAAGCACAACCATGAAAGAGCCTCCCTTGGGAATCCCTACCCCAGTTATCTGAAAGACCTCCTGTATTTGATAATGTCTTCTTTCTGTGAGTAGTTTCACATTCACATCCCTCCAAATGGTAACACTGCTGTAAGGCCTGGAGCAGAAGATAGAACACATGCTGGGAGAAAATGGCATTTTCTGAGTTAGTTTGTTTTTTTTTTTTCTTCTGGAAAACTGTAATATGAAAATTGTTGTAATAGTAGAGGGAGTGTTGTAAGACTTGCTGCTTTTGCAGGGCTTATTTGACCATTGCACCTGCAATGACTCCTTGCATTCCTTCAACAGGTCAAAAGCTGTACCAAAGTCCCATGCCCTCATATCAGGAAGTCACAAGAATGAATGCTCAACTTCCATCCTCTCAGGATACTGTGTCCTCTTCTCCAACACCAAAGCTTTCTTCTGCTCCTACACCAGCAGCTCTGGGCATAGCTGTCCTCTGTGTGCTACTACCTGTTCTTCTCTGTCAAGGAGGGTTTCCTGCCCCTTTTCCCATACTATTCATATTATCTCATTACAGATCCCATTACAGTGTTCCTAATCACTACCAAGGGCCAACAACCATCTCTTTCCCTCCCACCTCCACAGCAGAGCTCTGTCCTATTCTGTCCTTTCCCCCAGTCTCACTCCAGTCCCGGGTAAACATCTTGCTCCACTTCCCTTGTCATTCTGCCTCTCCTCAGACTTCTCTTTGGGCGAGGTGGTCTTTGGGTCTCCCTGCTATTTCCACAGCAAGTTCTCCAGTTTCCCTCTAGCTAGGATTTGTGTCTACCCTGTGCACAGGCTCCTCTTAACTCTACAGAGAGACAAGGCAGAAGCACCACTCTGCTGGGAGGCACTGATGGGTGGGATCTGCGACTTTGATCAACAGCCAACTGCAGAGGTGTTAGAAAACTGCGGTCGGACTCAATACATGCCAGGCATCCAGTGTGTCTTCCCCATTTATTTTTCCTTTTGGTTTTCAGGATCCTCTCTCCCAAATGAATGTCTGAAGCATGCCGGCTTTTTATAGACAAAACCCAACCAAACAAAAATATATACTGTAACTAACTTATTCCACTACTTGAAAGAATGTAAACACAAAATGCCATCCAACACAAAAAAAAGCCATTGGGAGGCAGGCCAAGAAATCAGTGCTGTAGAAACAGAAGTGAATGGACCATGATCCATTATCATATTTTAGCATTCAGAGAACAAAAAGACCCATCCCAAAGCCTTTTCAAGCTAAGTAGAAGATATAGCAGATGGAGACGTGGCAAAAAATGTAGTCACCACATAACTTATTTTTACATTACATTCAATGTATTTTCTCTTTCTCTCTTTTTTTTTTTCCAAGATGCCACTGGCTTTGGGAATGACAAAATTGTTAATATTTGTCTAAGGAAAGCTACAAATTCTGACAGATGGGTAGCGGGCAGTTGAAGTTTCTGGTCTCCAGGAAGGTGTAGGAGGTGGCTTTGTTTTTTGGCAGTTAGAACACTGAAAATTACGGTATTTGGAAAGGAATTCTCTCCACATCCTGGCTGAAAGACTGTTCCTTCCCTTTGCAATTGATAATAAACAGGCACCTCAGCAATCCCGTGTAACATACAGGTATCCTAATACATTTTTCTCCACGAGTAGGGTTTGGTGGTTGGTGGGTTTTTTCCAAAACATGTTCTCACCCCAGAAAATATTTCCTTGATATATTTGTGTGTAAACATATATACAAAAATTTACTTTAGTTGCTGTTGTTGCCTCCCCTGAACCATTTCTCAAGAAACTATGTACCTGCCCACTTTTCAGGGTAGCCGCATGTAATGATGTGTCTTACACAATCAAGAGACTAAAAACGTTTTAAAACTATGTGTTTAGGACCTTCGCTACAAGAAAGGATATGTACTCTGCATCACTACCGGCACCAACACACCTACTGGGAGCTCAGGAGTTTCAAAGGTTGGATAAGCATGAAGGGATGTGTTTGTTGGCCCAGCCTCGCACACCTGCAAAGGCAGACGCCTGGCGCTCCCACAGCAGGAAGCCTCCCGTGAGACTCTTATCACCTGGTACATAAACACGGGAGCAGCCTCCTCCTCGACCCGGCCCCGTCACCCTGACAGTAAAACGGGTTCACTCTCCCCCTGCCGCCCCCGCCCTGGAAGCCCGTTGGGGCAATGAAGCAGCCGGGCCCTGCCGCCCGCCGCGCTCACACCAGGCAGCTCCCGCCTGACGCGACATCGGCCGCAGTTACCGCGCGTCTCCCGCGACGGGACCTCGCCCGTCCCTCCCGCCCCGGGACAGTCCCCCCGCACCCCGGGCAGAGGCCGCAGGCCCCACTACCGCCAGCTCCCCTTCCCGCCGCGGCCGGGCGACCGAGCAGTGCAAAGTAGGGCAGGGCCCGCGACGGCAGCCGTCGCGCCTCCTTAAGAGCACGAGGAGCCCCCCCGCAGCGGTCGGGCGGCTCCTCCTCGCCCCGTGTCGCATCCAGCCTGGGAACGTGTGGCGGGGAGCGGGGACGCGCCGCCAAGACTGCCCCGGCCCGGGGGCGGCCCCCACGACGGGGATAGCGGCTCCTCCGAGCAGGGAAGCGCGGGCAACAGCCCCGCAGCGGGACGCCACGGGCCCGCTGGGACAGGAGCGCCTAGCGCACCCTCCCCTTCCCCCCAGTCCCGCTAGCGCCTTCATTCCACAGCGCCCATTGGCGGAAGGTGTGGCCAGGACTAGCCCACAGTCCACTGTCTGGTTGGCTCCTGCATCCATCCATCAAAGCAACGGCGGCGGAGGAGAATTTGCCCTTCCGATTGGCCGTGGCCCGAGAGAAGGTGGTCCAGACTGCAAGGGAGAAGTAGATCCCATTGGTCATCCCCCCTGTGTCAGTCAAACGAGTCACAAAGGGCCGCGCGGCCGGCTAGAGCGGGACGCGGGCGGCGGGCCCCAGCAATGGGGTGTTTGTCACTGTGCGTAAGAGCCACTTCCTGTCCGGGCCTGACGGCTTCCGGTTAACTCCGCGGTCTGAGGCGGGTGTCGTCGTCCTTCGGCTGGCGCATGCGCGGCGCGGGTGGCGGTGCCTGGTGGTACTCGCGCTGCCGCGCGGCGGACGTCACGTCGCGTCACATCGCGCAGGGCGGCGGGGCGCGCGGCGTGGGGCAGCTTCCCGCCGGGCCTGGCGGCGTGTCTGGCGGCCGTGGGCGGGCTGGGGAAGGCAGCGCTGCGCTCCGGCGCCTCCTCCGGGAGCTGCGGTCCTGCGGTGACACTCCGGCTGCGGCGGGGACCTCCCCTCGGCAGCATCCTTGCCGCTGGAACTGTGCGAGGGAGTCCGTTTCCCCCACCTCATACCACCCCCCCACGCGTGGGGAGCGGCGTCTGCAAAATGGCAGAATGGGCTCCATGTTGTCTTCTCGCAGCAGTGCCCATGCTGTGATATGTGCGAGTGGAGCGGGGCTGTTCCCAGCTGCCAGGCCTTCGGACGCAGGCTGGGCTCCTCATGCTTTGTGACCAATTCCAATGTAGTGCTTGGGTGGGTAATGGTGATGACACATGAGGGAGCACAGTGGCCCTCTTAATTTCAGAGTTATGTTCGTTCCCCTGTAGATGGGAGTAAAAAAAGCCATTAAATCTTACATCATCCCTTGCTCAGCAGATGTTTCAGGATAAGTTTAATCAAACTGACTTCTAAATTTTATTCAGCTGTATTATTTTGTTTGAATAACCTGTTTAAGTAGCCAGACAGCATGAGTGGCCAGGTTCACTGGAATTCCAGGCCATATATTGTGAACCTGTCACGATCTGGTTGCTTGGTGATGGGGGTGCACTGAAGACCAGTACCAGGACATAAAGAGGAAACACTGTCAGTAGAGACTGCAAACCATCAAGAACAGTAAAAAAGCTGCTTGGAGGACAGAGAAGGAGAATCCAATAAGAAAGAAGCCCCCAGACGCAGAATTACCATTGGACTAAAAGGCGCGTGGACAGCATGTGAAGGACAAGTGAAGAGCAGGTGCATGGACTGTGAGGGTTTAAAAGCCCAAGAATCTTTTTGTCTCAGGGTTGCCCTCCTTGAGAGGCATCGAGTCCAGACTGTTTCTTTGCTGTACCTTTCCATTTATCTTTTATCTTTTGATTAGATTGGTTTTTTAAGCAGAGACATCTGGGACTATGCTACAGGAAACCTAGGGTCAAGAACATTTCTTTAACAGCAGGTTTGACTGAATTCACAGCATGAAGTGTATCCTTAAAACTCCACTCAGGCTCTCAGCAGTGGAGTGCATTTTATCGGTTAACGACTGTGTCTGTTAAAGGAGTGTGACAGTGTAACCCTGCAAGGTTACATTAAAAAATCACATCAGCCCTGCTCCAGAGGTTTTAGTCACTGGGAAAGATAACAGACTGTTTCGGGTGGACAGAATCCCTTCTGTCTCTCACCATCTGGAAAAGTACAGTTTCTGCGTGGACTATCCTCTCTCTGCCATGGGCGCGCTGCTGCTTTCAAATAGGACCTGCAACCATATAAATCCTTCCCTGAAATACTCAGAAGTCTAGGACAGGGATGCTGGCTGTGCTTTTGATACACAGAGTCTTTTTCAAAGGAAGGAAAGTCCCAGCCTTCATTTCTTAGTGACCAGTGGTTTGTTCTTTGTTTCCTCCAAGCCTTACTCTGTGCATGCTCCATGCCATCGCACGTTGTTGTGATAGTAATTTTTTCAGGCTACAGCTGCACTTTAATGTGCTTTGAAGCAGGTAGTTCTGTGAATTGCAGAACTAAAAAAGCCTGGTTCCTGATCAATTTTGTTCTCTTAATTGGATTCTTTGACAACTGATAAGGCACAAGCTCTAACTGAAGCTTTTCCCCTAACTGGTGTATTTGTAATGTCTCATTTCATTCTGGTTCTCTCGTGCCTTTAAATCTTTAGTTTGAACCATGGCCTTTCTGTCTGCAAGGACTAAAAGAATGTCTCCTGTATTTTGTCTCTAATTTTCATGAACCTTACAGGAGTTCTTGGGTTTTTATAGATCTCTGCAAGGGACTTTGATTCTTGTCATAGCTTTATAGCAAAGGTTTAAACCTGGGCCACCTGCTTTTCCCTTTATCTTTCAGACAGGCACAGTGGCTGTAGGTAGGTACCAGACCAGATCAGGGCTCATTTCCAAGTATCATGAGCAGAAGGAGGCTGATCCTTCTGTGTCTGCCCAAAGTCAAATGCCCTGTTTTAGAGATGTGCCAGCATATACCAGGCAAATGCTCTTGTTACCCAGCTTTGGATAACCAGAGGCAGTTGCTTTCTTAAGGCTTTTTTTTTTCTTGGAGCTCTTCTTTGTGTGAGTGATTAAATATGCATAGAGACAAAAATAGATGGATTATAAACCCTGGTTTTTAGGACATTCAGTAGTAAATGGAAGGTACCAGGGAGATACAAAATGACAAATACTTACTGTAAAGTACTTAATTGCATGTTCATACTGTGATATCTCTGACAGAAAACAATGTGAGGAGGCAGGAGTTGGCAGAGAGGCTGCTCCTACAAGCTGGGGAAAATGTTTGAACCATGGTGTGCTTGGTCTGCCCCAGCCCTTCCTACAGGTTCCCTCTGGTCGATATGTGCTCTGAGTGGGCCTTTGGGAGTGACATCTTCTAGACAGATGGGTAGGAGAAAATCGTTCGGATGAGTCTTGTTCTAGAGCTTCGATTCAAGCTGAAAAGCTTGGAGGATGAAGTCAGAGCTGAAAGAGTCAGCAAGTGCTTACATGAGAATAAGTAATACTTAAATGCAGACTCCTGTGTGATTTCAGCATTTGTAAGGCCAGAGAGCAGGGGACCTTTAAGGGACAAGATTCCTGGCTGTCACGGTCTGGCAGACCAGGGCATCACGGTCTTCTGGAGCACTTCCAGTGGCCTGAGGTCTGCTATGTGCTATTCTAGCAGACTTGGATGAGAAAAAGAAGCTTTCTCAGGAAGAGAAGGGACTGTCAGTGAACGAAGTAAATTTGTTCTACCTACGTTTTCAATTCATGCAGGTTTTCCTTCAGTGTAAAACTTCCGTGCTGGTTTGACTGAAGGCAAGTAAATTTTCTTCATGCAGTTAGAAACTTCTTTTTTGTAGCTAGCACGGTCATTGTTTGGATTTAGTTTGAGAACAAGAAGATAACACCCCAGCACAGAGTTAATGTTTTTCTTCAAGTGGCTTTCCAGTGTATTAGAGTTGAAACAAAGAGAATGCAGGAGCTTACTGTTATCTTAGCTGTTGTCTGGGATCTAAGGACTGTTCTGAGGACCCTGCCCACAGGTGTGAGGCAGCTGGGAAGAGAGGCATGGATGGGGCAGAGCTTGACTGACATCCAGACTGATCAATAAGAATATTCCATGCCATTAGCATCATGCCTCATATTTAGGGAGAACTGGGTTTTTCTGGCTAGAGATAGAAATGGAGGCCTGTTCCAGTTCTGCTCCATTTTGGTTGAGTTCCGTTAGGGAGTTGCTTTAGTTTGACCTTGCACTTTACTGACTCAAAAGGTGTATGTAGTGTTACTACATTAAAGATGATGAAGTACTTACAAGTAAGACATTTCAGAAGTTAGACAGACAAACTGATAATGAATATCAGATTCTAGGGCCCAAGAGCTCACAGAGGTATTGTTACACGTTATGTTACTATAGACTCATTGAATACAAAGCAAAGCACAGGAAAGTTATAAAATGATTCTCCACTAAAAAGTTGTACGTGAAAAGGTACTGTCTTACTCAGCAGTTAAGATGCTTAGGTGTGTTCTGAGTAATCTTCTGACTTGAAATAATTTTTACTGGTTTTCTTGCTTGTTAGCTCTTCAGAATTAAAATAGCTCTGAGAGAAGAAGCTGGATACTGCTCCTTCCTGTATTGGATTGACAAAATTGTATTCTAAGTTTCAGAGAGAGTGAACAAAGCAAAAGATCAATTAGTAGCTGTCCTTAAAGAAAAACCCTGTTTTGTGCCTCAAAGTTTGGCTCTTCATATTAGGCAATGCCAGGGAAGGAAAGCTGTGGTCGCATCCCAGAG
Source organism: Caloenas nicobarica (assembly GCF_036013445.1). NCBI lineage: Eukaryota > Metazoa > Chordata > Aves > Columbiformes > Columbidae > Caloenas > Caloenas nicobarica. Next base: position 85,245,469 of record NC_088245.1, on the reverse strand, counting down.
CTGGAAGTGAGGAGACCTCTGTCTGCTTGTAAGTGCAGACAGAAGTTGCTGTGAGACAGTAAGTGTACAACCACCTCAAGTCACTTTTCAAAGAGCCACTACACTTCACAGACACTGAAGCACAGTAAGTCTGATTAACAGTCTGTCTACCACTTTAAAAGCAGATGCTGTGAAAATGCAGACAGGATAAAAAATTTAATCGCAATAGCTTGAACTAATGAGCAGTTCATGCCATTGCATTCTGACTGAGAAGCAGACATCAGAGTTAATAGTAAAAGACGAAAATCCTTAGAAGCACAGTGGATACCTGTATCAGCAATAGTTTTGAATGACAACCATCCCTGTGGATCAAAAGGAAAATAGGATACCCATGTGACTTAAGTTATAATTTGTGAGAAACTGGGAGTCATGCAAGAGGTTCTTCAAAATTTACAGCAGGGAGAAGCTTGAATTTGCAGCACATAATAATTAGGAGGGAAGCTAGAACAGGGAGTTCCAGAGCAAGCAATGAAATAAATGAAAAAAGAGTCTTCCAGGGTGTGAGAACCAGTATGCCTGTGAAAGAATTAGTGGATGTGTTGGATCAAGGGAGGTTTTTTCATATCCACCTTCAGTTTTGAGGATGTAGGAGGCTTTTATATTCTTGTCCTGCATCCATTCTATTTTTTACGAAGTAATTTTTAGAGATTAAGATCTCATAAGGAGACATGGTAGATTTTAAAACATAATATGGCATACTTCCAAGAATTCCAGAGAAATTCAAGTGAGAAGTAGTTGGGCACCTAGGCTTCTTGCATAAGGAAAATAGGCGGTCTCTCATAGAAAGCTGCCATGCTCCTAGAGCATCAGGAGAGGCAACACAGACTGTACCCACAATTTTAAAAAAGGTGCTAGGGATGAAGCGAGGAAGCAGAATAGTGAAACTTTTATCTGTTTCTTGAAAGCTGGTAATTAAAAATATGTCAAAACGCCTGGAAGACTATGATAACCAAGATGAATTCTTTAAGCAAAGAGTATCTCATAAATACCTTTCTCAGTTTTCTGGATGTGTCAATAAAGAAGTTATTAAAAGAGAAAAAATTAGTCTAATATATTTAGATTTTTAAAAGGCCTTTGAGACTGCTTCACAAAGACAAAATCTTTATAGGGAGAACGGATAACTAATGTAGGTCACTTTGGGGCCTTACCTTGTTTCATAGTTGTATTCATGGCCTTGGCATAAACAAAAAGAGCATTTGGATTAAATTTGCTGATGGCACAAGGACAGAATGATCAGGATGTTATAAACGAATACTGAAAGACCTCTGAGATTTGGATGAAATGAAATCTTGGATGAGATTCAGCTATGCAAAATTTAGTGCCGTGAATTAGGGGCTTTTTTTTTTTTTCTGGGGCCTCACCAATTGGAAATGAGAGAGAATGAGGAAAAGGACCTTTAAGTATTAGCTGATCACGCACCCTGAACTGCTAAAAGGTAAATGGGATCCAGGAAAGTATCAAGAGAATTTTCTATTTAAAAAATCGCTTATAGAATATTGTGAATAGCTCTGATCAGTCATTCTCAATAAAGATTAATTCAAACTGAAACAGGTGTAAGAATGTCTTCTAGGATTTTCTGGAGAATGAAGATTGTGTCACTGTAGTTTTGGCTTAAAAACCTTGCCTAGTAAAATTGAAACAGGGAAGAGATCTGATGAGTGGCCAGAAACACTCCTAACAGGAATCATCAGGTAGAGAAATGAGCTTTTAATTGGAAGAATGCTACTAGTTTAAAAACAAATAGGTATAGAGTGGCCCCAGTTAGGCTGAACAGTAGGAAAAAAACAATCCAGAATTAAGTAGGGACTCTCCAAAATGGCCTTCCCTAAACTGAGCAAGCAAAAAATGTTAAAAAATTTTAAGCATTACAGTGTAAGATGAGACAAATTGCCTTTGAACAAGAACTGTCCTATAAGCAGCAAGCAAAGAGTGCAATTGAAAAGTTAATTTTCATCATGGCAAAAGGTTAAAAGCAAAATATCTTAAGGATTCATGCTGTGCCCTGTGTTGTGTTTATTGTTCATCTGGAAAGAGGAGAGAAAAGCGAACAGTGAAGCAACGACTTCTGCAGAAGACAAAGTAATTCAGTATACCCATATTAGAGAGGCCTCTAGAAGACTTCAGTCAGACCTAAACAGGGAAGGCGAGTAGGCAGTTCAACATTAATTGAAATTCAATGTCAACAGTGCAATGGCAAGGGAAACATTTAGGCTCATGCTACCCCTTCTGGGGTTTAAATTAACTCTATAATAATCACAGGCATGATATTTCAGTGCCAGTGTGGACAATCTTGTCTGAATGCTCTGGGGAGGACACAGAAGTCTGCTTTTAAAGAGGAGATTTCAGGAAATGGTGACCTGAGCAATTAAGGCATGTAAAAACTCTGGGAGATTAATAAAACTGAGGTTGCTATCTCAGAAAGGAGGAATGTAATAGAGGACACCTAGTTTATGAAATAATCACTAGAGTAGGAAAAGTAGATTTGAGAGCCTCTGTTCTTCCCGTGTCATAGTATGAGACCAAAGGGACCATTCAATGAAACTGTGAAGTGAAAATGGGGAAACACTTCTCCATGTCATGAGATTACACTGGTGAATTCATTGCTGAGGAAAGTGGTTGAGACAAAGACTTTACTAGCTTTCAGAAAGAACTGGACTTTTATGTAGTTCTCATGAGTTCCTAGCACTGTCATCAATGACAATAAATTTGGGACAGAGTATTTTATAGGGTTATGTCCCATGAGCTATTGAGAGGTTGTGATGGGGAACATCCTGGCTGAGGATGCTGAATTATTTAGTAGGTGACTGATGCCCAGGAGACACTGTAGTGGAAGATGTCCCAAAGCTGTGTGAGTCACGCTGAAACATAACTGAATTTGGAAGATACAGAGCTTGAGATGGAGGCTGACTAATGTTTCCTTTCATGGACAGGCATCTGCTATCCTACTCTTCCACTCAGCCTGAAGTGGTAGAGTGGAAACAGGAAAAGGAAACAGCCATTTAACTTGAACTTAATTCAGTTTCTTCTCTAAACTATTGAAGCTTTCTCATCAGTCCACATTTGAAAGCACAACATACTCCTTCAAGTGGTGTTACTGTTGGCCAGACACAATTCTAATAACTTGCAGGATTTTTTGCCAATATTGCTAACTATGTTCTGAAGTTGTTGGTTTATAGGAAGAGTCAACATCAGATGCCTTTCTGTCCAATGAAAGAGGAACTGGGATAACTGTTCCTATGCATAATCAGAAGATTTTTATCTCAAACACTTGAGGAGACACAGCATGAATACAAGGAGGGGGAACAGTATTTGGAAAGGCTTGTGTAAGGGTTTCGAAGGATTTTTGAATGGCTGCTGTTCTGAAAATACTGCCCTCTGCTTAAGGAGTCTGTGTCAGGGAGAGAGATTACTTGATGACAAATTGGTAGTAAACATTTGCAGAGTCCCTAAACACCAGTGGGCCTGATTCAGTCTGTGAGCTTTGAAATTTTAATGTGAATCGTCCTTAGCCCTTCTTAAGAATTGGTATGAGCCAGCTGCTCTGGGTTGCTTCAGATGGCATTGCTGCATTTATGATGTACACTTGGTGATGATGCAAAGTATTCAGGGCTAAGTTAGCCTGCAGCCTCTGGAAGAATTGCTGTCAGCAAGATGAGTAACCATGTACTCAAAATGACCAATTCTGGGCTGGAAGACTTATTTACCATTTGATTTTTGCCATGCAAACCAGTAGCTCAAGGATACAATGAAAGAGGTATTTGTATTTCCCATTACTCCTCTTCAGTTCTTGATAGGCAGCACTAGATATAAGGAAGCTCTCTTTTCCAGCTCCGGGAACACAGGAACCCTGTGCTAAGTATTCAGAGTAACCTGGCTTTGTTTCAAAGCAGCATTGGCTTTGGCTCTAACAGGGAGTCTTCGTGTCTGGGTTCAAATCAATGGGAGTTGTGTGGTAAAGCATGACTCTGTGGTAGAGCAATGCACTTGCCCTATTAACCTGTGTTTCCAATAACCTGGATCCTGAAAACCAGCAACAAGCTCTCATTTTCTAAAGGCAATTCAGCTTAAAAAAATCAATAAACTTGGCTCTGTCATCATAGGGAATCAAGCATTGCATGTAGAGACATGCTTGTGAAAGATGTCTTTGGACCTAAACTGCAGTAGTCCCTTGCCCCAAATTATCTTAGTGCCATGCAGAGAGCATAAAGTAGTTTGGAAGTGTGAAAAGTGAACAAAGTGTCTATAAATTGGCTCAGTGCCCACTCACGGAGAAAGGCTGACTCTGTGGTAGTAGTAAATTAAATGACTCTTCTCTAGCTTTGAAGCTAATGAGCATGGACTGACCATACTGTTAAACTCACCCTCCATAACAGGCTGGCTGCATGCAGACATCCTTTTGGACCATTGCTTACCATGTACTGACTCCAAAAACATGATCAGAACTGTTTGGAAGATTGCTAGTTGGCTGCGAACATCAAACTTCAGTGCTGGGGAATGCTCCCAGACACCATTTCATTTACTAGTGTGGCTGTGTAACCAAATCTCTGTCACAAAATAGTTTGGAGTCAATGAAGATCTGCTCCTGGCCTAAGTTGTAAAAAAAAAAAAAAAAAAAAAAAATTCTTAATAAAAGCCTGTGTCTGTGAAGTTTCTAGTGTCTCCTGTGTCTTTCAGACCCATGTAACCCAGTGCCATCATACTGCGGTGGGATGAGGTTACCTCGTTTTGGAGCAGAGCAGTGGGCTGACAGATTGGTGGGGTGTCTCAGACTGCCTAGGTTTGTGATGTCTGTGGAATCAGGTGTTTAACTCAAAATGGCTGTGGAACACCATCTGTCCCCCACTGCCTCCCAGCAGCATGATGGCAAACAACTCTCTAGTGCCTGTCTCTGCTCTGTGTCCTGAGGTAACAGTTGTGAATGCACTGAACCAAACATGAAGCTAGAACACGAAGCTGAAACATGCAGCTGTAGAAAGCTGGGTGAGAGAATCTCTGCTGGTTAGAACCCCTCAAACACTCACCCTTCCTGTCTTGCTTTGGATGTCAGTGCTAATGTAGACAATAAAAAATGATTTACTTAAAGCAAAGGATGTTTACACCTGCACCAGGATTTTTTCCAATCAGCTCTTGTTGGAAGTGGGGATGCCACATTGCAGAGTTCCTTCTTGGGACCACGCTGAGGGTCACAGTACTGGCAAACATCCACACACAGTCTCTCTGTCTTTTCTTTAATGTTATGAGTGCAGCTTCCACTGACTGCCCTCTCCTGGGGTCTACATAGACTGTTAAAAGAAATGCCTCACCTTCTGCAGTGGAGGGCTTGTTTGGGCCCTCATGACACCATCAACAGCACACATAGGAGACTGGGTCAAAAGTGACATATAGGTGAAAAGTACCAAAACAACATGGATGGTCTTCATTAGTTTTGTGTGGCAAGAGAAGGTTCAGCCCTGAGACTGGGTTAGTGAAGCAGCTGCTGCACTTCCACAAATAGTTTCGCATGGGGCAGGAGCTGGTGCTGGTGCACCAACATCCACATGGAGCTTTAGTGTGGCTGCCTGCTCCCGGGATTTCATCAGCCGAGTTGCCGGGAGTGACAAGATGTCATGAGTCATCTCTGCCTCTGGAAACACCAGAGTGGGTGTTCTGTGCCTGAGTGGTAAAGTCAGTTTGTTGGGGCTGGGCTGGAGCAGGGAACGGGGGCAAGAGCAAGGCTGGCACAGAGGGAAACACAAAGGCAAGGTTTGAACAAGGAGGTAAGCATAGGTGGAAGCAAAAACCTAAGGAGGACTATGATCAAATACCATCAGAATGCCCTGCTTCTGAATTATCCATGCAGTTTTTGGGTTTGGGAGAAAAAAATGTTTTCTACCAGGGAACAATTAAATAACAAAAAGGTAAAAAGGTAAACTCTTATGCTGCAGTTTAAGCCAGGCTTTAGCAGAAGCTGCAATAGTGCCCACAAAGGAAAAGGAATGTGTCAGGGCAAACCATCTGATGTGAGATCTCTGTCTTCCATGAGGCCTGTGCCCCTAAGCCAGCAATGGGGCCCTTGGCTAGAGAGAGATGGAGTCAGGGGCTGGCTGGTGTTTTGTTAGTTCCTCAGTAAGTAGAAGTGCAATCTTATAAGGAGATTTCTGCAACAGGCTGATGGGGTTGGTAATTTTACATTCATTAACTGACCCACTGTGGATGACTCATTCAGCAACTCTCAGAGCTAGAGCGAAGACTTCTAATCTTGGGTGAGCTAAACCACAAGCTTCAGAGGTTAGGAGAAAGCTACAGCATGTGCAATAGTCAAGAAAATTGCCAGTGTTGAACTGAAAACTGTGGAGAAGGCTTGCAATGACAGATATAACCTGGAATCTAGATTAGATTAACTAATAAATAAATAATCTAATAACATTAACATTCTCCCCTACTCCCTTGTAAAGTGAGGAAATTGTGATGTGGTCAGAGTAAAGGCCTGTGGAATAAATTGAGAACAAGCCCCGCCCGGAGAATGGCGAGGGCGTGGATCTTAGTATTTATTCTACATTTCCAGATGCTCCTCAAATGCCACCAGATGGCAATAGAAATCTGTTCCAGCACAGCAGGATTCTGCGGCCTGCTCAATTCCAGCGCTTTCCTGGCTGAAAGGTTTGCAAGTCTGCAAAGGCTGCCTGCCGCTTCCCCGCCCCCAGAAAAAGAGGGGAAAAAAAAAAATTAAGCCGACGTGATTTTATCGTCACTAAGCACGTATACGCTGGCTTTTTATGAAGTCGGGTGCTTGAGGACAGTGAGGGGGTGGTGACTGGCGAGCTGAGCCGTCCACAGCGGTGGGTGGCAGCTGGTGTAAGCAGCTCCGCAGCCGCGGGCAGCCCTTGCTGGTGCAGAGGAGCATGGATGTGCCAGCCCACACTGCCATCAACCTCTGCTGGCTGTGCAGATGTATTCTCGGTGACCCAGAAACAAAAATAGCTAGGAGCGAATTCAGGACAGGCATTGAGATAGATGATCTGGCTTTGGGAGAGCCCCGAGGAGCACCATAGCTGGGACCAATGCCGTCCAATTTAGGGTGGGGAGGTGGGGGGCAAGAGGGGTTCAGGGCTGCCCAGGCATCTTGAACTGGCAAACCGAGTCATGCAGTCACCGCTATGAGATTTATCCTCACATCAAAATTAATTTTCTCTGGCAGCTTCAGTCATCATTGTGACCTCAGATGACTTAAGCACAGTTGCCATGGGAACCAGTTTGCTCTTCCCTCCATCCCGTCCGCTTATTGTCTCTGGCAAGCAACTAACTGTCAGTCTCAAACATTACGATAAATCAGCCATCCCCTCTGTGCCCTCTGCCTGTCTCTGCCCTCCTATTTTGCAATAGGTTACTCCTAGGAGAATGGCTGCCAGATCTTAGCCCTGCTCCCTGCTACCCGCTAAGCACAAGCACATTGCTTAGCACCCGCTGTCTGAGGTGAGCGGGAGAGCCACTTTCCGGGGCAATGAGTACATTTTTACATCATAAATAGCTGTTCGGGTACATCACCACACACCTCACAGCCTGCCCTAGCTGTTTGCCAGGGCTCAGTTCAGGAGCAAACAGCTTCAGGCGCCAAATGACTGCAGGAAACTGAATCCCTGAAAATGGCCCTAGGACTGAAAGAGATGAGCTTGCAAAAGAGGGTTTCCCTGTGGCACACACAGCTAATGTAGCTAATATAGCTAATATAGCTAATTTAGCTAATTTGGAGACGGGTGGGTCATCTGCCAAGTCCTGGCAGCATTCCAGTTGTTCAGAGAAAGTGAAAAGCAACAGAAAGGAAGGAGAGGGAAGGAGGGGAGAGTGGTGAAGGGGAAAAGGGGAAGAAAAAGAGAGAATGGGTGGGAGAGCTGGGGCAGGGAGAGACAGCAGGTTTGGATGGCTGTGAGGGCAGATGGGAAGCGGTGTGATGGGCACCAGAGGGAAGAGTGGGATGCAGCTGAAGGTGGGAGGTTTTGGAGTGGGTGAGTGTTGAAATGAATGCTTACCAATATTTAAGTACCCCAGAAAATCTATCTGAAACCTGTAGCTAAAAGGCAAGATAAAGGAAATTTTAAGTTGCAAAAAGATCTAGAACTGGGAACTTTAGGAAGGATGGGACTTGGCTGTAAATCTGTAGTCTTACGTCACAGGAAGGAAATGCGGAAACTCTCTTCAAGTGAACATGCAACAGACGTGACATACGTTGCAGATCCCCTGCAACAAAGCAGCAAGAGCTCTGCTGTAGACAAATAATAGTGCCTTCTATAGCGCACTGTCAACAGAACAGCTGTAGGAAATTTTATAGATCTGTGCACATCTGGGGAGCAGACCAAGAAGCTCTTTATGCTGGTTAAACCAAGACCATGCATCAGTATTTCTTGAAGTACAAAAGGATACAGCAAAACAAATAATTCTTTTTCATGCTATTTAACATTATCCATGATACATTATGGGTATGTGTGCCTATGTGTTGCTTTGTAAATGATCTGGCTTTTTACGGCTTCCTGTTTGTCATTTTTGGTAGCTTCTGCCCTCTTTCAGCAGCAGGGAGGAAAGAAAATCCAGGCCACTGGAGGAAACAGTTAGGTGCCATTATGAGCCAAAAGTGTTGCAGTATATTAGTGTGCATTTAAAGACATAAAAGACCTACTAATTGACCTTAAAGTTGAATGAGTAACACGAAATAAATATCTGGAAATTCGCTAAAGTTTCCCTAATAAATCAGCCATCCTCAGCCTCAAACAAGAACATTGTGTTTCAGCTAACACAGACAGTGTTGGCACTCATCAAGGCCCGTTGTCTCACAAGGGAAAGGAGAGCAATCCGGAATCCCCAGCAGACCCGACCGTATCCGGTGTCCCCAGGCAGTGGCCGGCAGAGGGGAGTGCTGGAGCGGGTTGGCTCCCCTCATGCGATCCGTTTTTTGCTACGACCTGCCCTCTGCTAGGTACTAGAGGCACCACTGGGAAGGTGGAATCAGGCCTCCTTGCTGTTCTCCGTGTAAGCTGTTACTCAGCCCTATCTGTAACCTTTTGCCTTCATGCTTTAACTCCAGCGTTATTTTCTAATCTGTCTTTTGTTCCTTTTCTGCCTCCCTGTATGATTAGCGACAGACCTCTGGGATCCTAGCCTCACCTTATCCATATCCAAGACAGAAAAGAACTTCTTTGTTCTTCTAAAAAAAAAATACCGTCTTTGAGACGGAAGCAATAAACTTGGAATGAGAAGCAAGCTCATGTTAACATAAACACGCAAAGGAGAAGTGTCTAAATGAGAAAAGCCATGTAATTCACCTGGGAGTGAGTAAAATTCCATCTCGTGGGTAGATGAGTCTGAAGGGAAAAACAAGACTTGTGTCCTGTTTAGGGTGATGAAGAAGCCATGTAAAGGAGCTTCTTTGGGACAGAAAGGGAGGAAAAAGGGATGAGTTCCAAAAGAACAAAACCAAGGAGAGACTCTTGGAAAGGATGTCAGAAACTGATAAAAACTGAGAGATGTGCAAATAAACGCTGTTTTCTTGCCTGAATTAGGATTTAAAGTACACCTCTTAGATTCTAACTTGATCCATTTAACATGACTTAAAGCCAGTATGCTGTGTCCACATTGGACTGGTTAAATGACCAGATTATCCTTTGTGGCTAACATCACACCTCAAACTCAGTCTAGATTAAGCCTGAGAGGAGGAGGCAGATGTTGGAAAAAAATGAGGCCAGAGAGGAGAAAGATGATGGAGAAGAGATGATGCAGAAGATAACTATTGTAAAGACAAGGGGAAATATGTAATGTGCAAGAGAGGGAGTGCAGGAGGTGGGCAGTGCTGGGTACAGAGCACAGCACTGAAGCTTGGGCATGAGGGGGCACCTGTTACGGGAGAGCGAGTATGGGGCAGATGCATGAGCGTGTGGTGAGAAGGGGAGGCTGGAGGAGCCAGTTGCACATCCACATTATGTTACCCATCTTGGAGCTTTGGCTGCAGAGGTGCTAAGGTGGAAGAGAACAGAAGAAAGACCAGGGGATAATAGGATGACAAAATTAGAAGGCTTGAAGTCTATTTCCAGGTCTGGCAGTGGGAGGGAGATTGCACGTCGGGGAATTAGGAAAGCAGCTGAAGAAAATGTCACAGGGCAAGTGGTCGGGGCAAAGATTTCAAATGGTAACAGAGCTCCTCCACGAGGATTACCTGGATGTATAATAGAGGAATGCTGCAGGCAGAGAGAGCCCCAAGGAAGAGAGACTTGTGGGAAAGGTGTTGTAAGATAGGAATGACAGAGGTGGTATCTGGGGTGAGCAGACACAGGCTTGTCTGTGTTGGATTGCTGTGATTGGTCTCCACCCAGTTTTTCAGGTTGTATTAATTTGCATTCATGCAATTTGTGCAGTGAGTGAGATGGGTGATATACATTCTCCTGTTCTCTTTGAAAAGGGGTTAAATTTATTGTCACTTAAACTGCTGTGGGTCTGTCTTAATTTCAAATTGGTGGAGCTTGACATATTCCCAGTGTCAGGTCACAAAGTGGGGCAATTGTGGTGGGTCTTCAAAGCTGCAGGGAAGTTGGGGATACAGGGGACACAGAATGGGGGGACTTGAGCGCCATTGATTGTTGTCAAATGTTGCAGCACCTTCCCAGCTGGGGAGGAGCCAGAGTGAAGTCAGGGCAATTTTAAGATCCTCCCTGCCATGGATAAAATCTGTATCTGCTCCATGAGTCCTACTACCACTGCTTAACATGCCACTAACTCTTGTGTATATATGCATTTGTTCCTATTCTGATTGTACCTCTCTGCTTAAAGGATGGCAGAAAGGAGTACAGAGGCAGCAGAAGAGAGGGTAAGCTATTTCATCATGGAAACTTGCAGTGGAGTATAGGGAATAGTTTATCCACCTGACAAGTCAGTCTCAAATGGGAATTTGGAAGAGAAAATAGGGATTCTACCCCACCGAGGTATCTTGGACACTTCCATTGCTTTGGTGGGAGTTGAAACATGACTGCCCACCAGCTGAGCATGTGATAGGGGAGGGAAAGCAGAGTGGAACTGGAAAGGCTGGTGTCTGCTGGGGAACATGAGCATGGTTTATTGCCTGAGAGCTGTGCATACTTGTCAACCACAGCTCCCCCTGGATCTCTGTAGCCTTTTTTGTACTAGAAAACAGAGAACCCAAACTGACCTCCCTGCTGTCTTCTTAGCATCTTGAAAACTGACTGATGGAAGGGGCTGGGCAGGTTCAGTGTCCACAGTTGCTGCCTGGCAGGAGACAGCTCATGTCTGCAGAGCATACTGAACTTGTATAAACCTGCTTCAGCACAACAGTTTACATCAGGTCCAGAAGTTAGGCGATTAGGAGGCCAGAATTAGAGACAGAAAAAGATAAATGGTGTTCAAGCATGTCAGGTCAATTCTCTGTGACTGGGGTCAAGTGCACTATCAGCTACCAAGGTTCTGTTCAGCCTTTTGAAGGTCTCTGTGGAGAGAACAGGCCATAGGGTTGCAAGAGTCTGTGTTCTTCAGTGTTAGCTTGGTCCTGTCTTTGACCAGGTTGTATCCTGCCAACAACAGCTTAGGAACAGTGTCACAGAACTGAGCAGTGCTTATTCTTCTCAGTAAAAAGCAAGGATATGCTTGGGCTCACGTAGGCAGTCATGATGATACTTTCATGTTCTGTGCAGCAATATTCCAAGGACTGTACCCCAGCTTCTTTTGGTGCATAACACCACCCAATATGTTCTTCCCAGTTTAGGGTGATTGTCCTACTGGAACACCAGTTTCCTAGTCATCTAAGCACAAAAATTTGGAGTGCAGCTCTAAAGGTCATTTTCTTGTTTCTGATCTGGGCTAAGTGGACAGAATCTGACATGTGTAGGTTCCCCTGATAGCATCGGCTGTGCACATTCCCAGCAGGCAAGTGAAGGTTTATGATCCATGACTACATTTTCTTGCTTCTCAGCAAATTTTTCTTTGGTGCCAAAGGCTTCAAGTGAGTAAAGGAGCATGAAATCTAGGATGAACATGAACCACATTGAAAATACAGCATTTGTAGTGGCTCTTTTTAGCAGACCTAGCAGCCACCTGTGTCATGAAGTCTGCTTTTAGTCCAGAGGAAGATTGTGGATTGCCTAGCTGGTGAAGCACTGGGCCTCTGGATATTTGGTTTAGTTTATGGCTCCATCACAGATTTTTCTCTTGGGTCAAAACATGTAATCAGTACATGCCTGGTTCCCGTGTCAGCAAACCAGAGCTAATACAGATTGTTTTCCCTTCTGCCTGTAGGTGTTGAGATAGATGTTCAGGACATGGCTATCTCCTACTGTTTAGATATGGTGTTTTCTACAGTGTCATCCTGGTTTAAGATGGACACTTTAAGAGGACTAATTAATCCTATTAATAATCCATCCCTAGCTGGCTCCAGGCTCTGAAGATAATATAATCAGTAGTTTCATTTGTTGGTTTCTGCAATATTCTGAGCTCTCTGGGGTAAACCCTGGAAGAATCAGGGGAGTGGCTGCCATGGGGAAGTAATTCCAGATCTTACACTGAGCCTGGCACAGAATGGGATGGGATTCAGGAAGGCTCGGTTCTGCTGTATGAACATCTATTTTTCTCAGATAATGGCAACAGTGGTCAGACATGTATTTTGCTACTACATTTTGCCCCACAGTTTAAGGTGTTCCCATAAATCTTGCATCAACACTTGATTAGGAATCAATTGCAGATAAATGTTATTTATGGAGTTTTGAGCTTCACTGCATTTTTAGGTCAATTTAGGGTCTCATGTGACTAGCACATTGTCCTCTCTGTCTCTGATCCAGTGATTCTTCTGAAAGCCTGAAGAATGTGTTATCTGATAAGTCTTTGGACCTGTCAAAGGTGGTTTGGCTCAGGGTCCAAAATTCCCAGGGAAACCTGAACTCTTGGCATGGGTTAGGCTAAATGGTTGTGGTGCCCTGCACCTTTGTGATACAAAGAGCTGCACAGAGCCTGCACCTAAAATCAGGGATAGTGCAGAAGATATTTCTTGACCAAGAGAAAATTATTGAGTTGCTGAAGTACTGGGATTTCAAACAAAAAGAAAATTCTTCTGCAGACAGTGGAGGAATTCTGTACCTGTTCCATCTCCATTACTCAGTGCTGCACTAATTGCTTCACTTCACACAAAAATGCTGCAAGAACATCCTTCCCTTACCCTATCATGCAACTTGTGCCCAGTTACTTTCTAAAAGTCAGAAAAATATCACATACTAGAAAGACATAGGTTTCCATATCAGCTGTTTCTATTTCTCCTTTTCATGTTTATTATGTTATTGTCCTTTCACAAATATATTTCTTTTGCACAGCTAGTCCTTTCTTGCATTGTCTTAACCTGCATCTTGTTCTTTTCTCACTTTTTTTCCTCACCTTCCTTAATTTTCTGTAAGATAGATATTTTGTTCCCTTATTTTTTGCTTCAATTCTTCTTCATCCCTTTTTCCATTTCTCTGTCTCACTGTGCTGCCACAAGAAGATCTAGAAAAACAGATGTGAGTTGAAGTCAGAGAAAAGGAGTTCTACAGTGACTGTAGTGCCAGGACACGGGCTGGAGTTAGGAAGTCTAAACAGGCCATACCCCACTACTGCCTATGCACACATGAGAGCGTTTCCCAGGACCACATCAATGTCTGTCATAGTTCACCCACCCTTCCTTCAGCTGCTTGTTCTACAAACAGGTAGTGTAGTGCTTGTTATTTAAGACAGACTTCAATACAGGGTCTTCTGAATCTGAAAAGGGATATAAGCAGCATTTAGGAAACTACACCTAAAAAACATGTTCCCCCCAAAACACACTCAGTGGCTATCATAAACTGGAGGCAAATTTCTGTCATTGCTTTATTTCTGAAAATTCTGTTTGCATCCTTTCTAGATGAGACACAACATGCAGTTGTGATTTTAGTGTGCTTTTGGGAAGCCCTTCTCATTACTGGAGGCAACTGCGGTGGTGTAGGCCCTAAGAAGTTAGCAATTGCAAATTCTGGGTCAGACAGTGGGACACATCCCCATACAAAGAATAATTAAGGATGCATTGGGTATGAGGCATGAGGCAGCCTGATTCTTACCTTACATGGCATAGGTACAGAGAGCCGGCTTTTTAGTCTTCACTCCAGTCGTTTTTTTCAACATGAGCATGTTTGAATTTAAGAAGAGGACATGTATATTTTAAGGACTACCACAGGTAGTTATGGCACCTAATCAGGCATTCAGAGCAGCATGGTGAGTAGGTTTGTCCTCCAATAGCAATTTGTGGATCTATGAACACCATGTCTAGGAATATAGAAAAAGTGTCTTTTAATCATGGAATCAGAATCATAGAATAGTTTGGGTTGGAAGGGACCTTCAAAGTTCCTCTAGTCCAACCCGCCTGCAATGAGCAGGGGCATCTTCAGCTTGATCAGGTTGCTCAGAGCCCTGTCCAACCTGGCCTTGAATGTTTCCAGGGATGAGGCATCTACTACTTCTCTGGGCAACCTGTGCAAGTATTTTACCACCCTCATTGTAAAAAATTTCCTCCTCATGTCTAGCCTGAATCTCTCCTCTTTTAGTTTTAAACCATTACCCATTGTCCTATTGCAACGGACCCTGATAAAAAGTCTGTCGCCATCTTATAGGCCCCTTTTAAGTACTGAAAGGCCACAATAAGGTCTCCCCGGAGCCTTTTCTTCTCCAGGCTGCACAACCCCAACTCTCTCAGCCCGTCCTCATAGGAGAGGTGTTCTGTCCCTCTGATCATCTTCATGGTGGCCCTCCTTTGGACCCTCTCCAACAGGTCCATGTCTTTCCTGTACTGAGAGCTGGACACATGACTCCAGGTGGCATCTCACCAGAGCAGAGGGGCAGAATCACCTCCCTTGACCTGCTGGCCACGCTTCTTCTGGTGCAGCCCAAAATACAATTGGCCTTCTGGGCTGCAAGCGCACATTACCAGCTCATGTCCAACCTTCCATCCAACAGTAGCCCCAAGTCCTTCTCTCTCATCCCTCAACCTGTACTGATACTGGGGATTGCTCTGACGCAGGTGCGGGACCTTGCACTTGGCCTCATTAAATCTTATGAGGTTTGCATGGGCCCATTTCTCGATCTTGCCCAGGTCCCTCTGGATGGCATCCTGTCCTTCAGGCTTGTCAGCTGCACCACCCAGCTTGGTGTCATCTGCAAACTTGCTGAGAGTGCACTCGATCCCACTCTCTGTGTCATCGATGAAAACATTAAACAGTACTGGTCCCAATACAGACCCCTGAGGGATACCATTTGTTACTGGTGTCCATTTGGACATTGAGCCATTGGCCACTACTCTCTGGATGCAACCATCCAGCCAGTTCTTCATCCACTGAACAGTCCACCCATCAAATCAATACCACTTTAATTTAGAGAGAAGGATGTTTGGGGGGACCATGTCAAAGGCTTTACAGAAATCCAGATAGAGGACATCTATAGCCCTTCCTTTGTCCACTGATGTATTTACTTCATCGTAGAAGACCACTAGGTTGGTCAGGCAGGTGTTGCCCTTGGTGAAGCCATGCTGGCTGTCTCAAATCACCTCCTTGTCCTCCATGTGCCTTAACAGAGAAGCTGAATGCAGGTCTCATGTTCTGGGGTATTGCACTAACCACAGAGCTACTCTGTCAATGGAGAGAAAGAGCAGGTTGTTTAATAGCTGCTTTTTTAGAAGTAGAGAGGAGTGAGTGCATGTTCAGAAAGGCATAGGTTGTAGGTCCTCTCTGAAGGGAGACGCCTCCCAGCAGTGCAAGTACAACATAGCCTGGAGAGTGCTGGGCTTTACTGTTTTCCTTTGCCTTTCCTTTTGCCACTTTGCATTACAGCTCCCCTGCGTGCTGGCTTTTTGGATTCATACTAGCAATAGTCATCTCTCCTTCTAGACTTTTGGTTTCCATTTAAGGGACTGAGAAAGTGCTTATGGGATCTACTTTTAGTCTCTCTTTGTCTCAGTTCTGCATTTGAAAAAGGCTCTTTCCTCCTTTCAGTGGTGTGCTGTGAAAAATCAAGGCTGTGAGGTGTCCAGATCCTACAGTGCTGCAGAAGTGATGTATATGCATATAAACATCATGGACTGGAGGGTAGGGGTGGAGGTGCAATTAGCAACATATTTTGAAGCACTTGACATATTGTTCTGTGATCCCCTGAAGACCGACGATCTGGCAAGATACTACTCTGTTCTGTGTTTGGTTCCAACTGGCTGTACCAGAAGCATAGAATCATAGTAGGATTAACCCAGCAGTCCTTCAGCTGGAGACATATGGCTCAAAGGCACAGTCCCTGACATCACACCCAAATTCCTGTGCTCAGTCTCACTCAACCAGATCCTCTTTGGTTTTGGCATTTCTTTTATTTCTAGCTCCTAAATTCTCGTCCTGTATTTCTGAGTAGAGGGTGTGTGGATGTTTTGATGGGAGATGTCTGCTTCCTGGTCTTACTTCTGAAAAATCTCATTCTGTTATCTCTGTCCCTTCACTCTCTCCACTGCCAAGGAGATTCAGTTTCCCAGGGAGGATGTCTGTTAGACTGACTGCTGTGAGGTATTTGCTTCTTTAGAAATTCAACTGCTTGGGGATTGCAGGGCTGAGATATGCACATATGTATGTGTGAGTGTGTGTGTGCATGCCTAGGTGGGTCAGAAGTGGGGATTACTGAGAGGGACTCTGTGGTATACTGTGGGAAGGCAAAGACAAGGAGCCTCATTGCAGCCTAGAGGAACACATAAGCAGTGTGCAGGACTGAGGGGCCTCTTCAGTGTGGCTGAGCACAAGGACAATGACACTGAATACGCTCCAGCTGTCTAAAAAAGTAGCAGTCACTTTTCAATCCTCATGTTTCTGAGGCTTCCACATGTGGTACTGGCTGTGTCTGCCAAAAAGTCTGCTTTACCTGGCCTCCCTCGTTCCTGGCACTGCACAGCTGATAGCAGGGCTGCTGCACCAACCCTGTGTGCTGAGGATGTGAGAGACTGCACGAGGATGCAGCCCAGCTCCCTCTGGCCACCTCTTATCTGCCAAAAGGCTGATGGCACTGAAGGGCAGCTCCCCACCCCCACTCATGCTTTGAACCCTGCGGTGACAATACCATCCTTTCCCAAGGGACTTTGGGACAGAAATGAGGGAAGTACAGCTGCAGAGGCTGGGAGAGGTACGGGGAGGCAGAGGCAGTTAAAAAGGATGAGTGAAGGAGTGATGAGAGGAAGGGCGGCTGGGGAAAGGAGGAGCCATTGATAAGTAGCAGGGCGAAGAGGCAATACATGTCAAGGGGGGAATGTACAGAAATATGTACATTGCTCAGAAACAGACACAGCAATAGGGGAAAAGGACAGATGAAGAAACCACAAAGGGATGGAAGGAGTCCTGAAGAAAGCGAAAGAAGGGAAAAAGAAGAGAGGTGGCCTGACAGGGAGAAGGCATGAATACAGGAGGTGCCAAGAGCTGGCTGGAGGGTTATGTGACGTCCTGAAACAAACGCACTCAGCCAGTGGGCACAAACATGGTGCTTGGCCCTGCCTGGGGCAGAGTTTCGTAGAAGGGGAACTATTGATGTTTGAAAATGCTGCTTAGTGGCTAGAAGACCACAGGCTGAAGAGACCAGGTTTAAAGACTGGATAGACAATTAAAGACAGTCTTCCCCTGTGCGTGGTTTCCCTTCTGTATCTCCCCTCGTTAGCACTCTTGTAGCTCTGTCAGTGGCCAGGATTAATGGACTGACCAGCATGTATTCCCTGCACTATGGCTTCTTGTGATCCTAGGCCTGCTATCTCATTTCTTTAGTTTAATTTCTGAGCTAGGGAATGGCCAGCTCTACTTATCTGTATCATCAACAGAGGAATCTACACTCTTCCTCATGCATCCAGTCTCTGCTTTCCCAAGTCCATTTCCCCATACTCACATTGTTTGCAGAGTGATAACAGACCTTGGCAGGAGAGGTAATTCAGGAGTATAATCTCTTTCAAACAAAGTGCACCCTGTTCCTGCCTGGCCAATTAAACTGGAACAAATCTGTGCAGAAGCACTGACCTGAGGCCAAGCACTTTCCCTCCTGGAAAGATGTGTGATGGCTTCCCCTGTGAACACCACCTCAGCTCTACCTGGAGCTACGGGCAGGACAGCTTGTCCCAACTGTGCACTGCCTGTTTGCTCAGACTGACCACGGCAGGGTCAGAGCCAACTGTGACAGTGTTTTCTGTGTGATACATAGGTGTACAATCTGCACAAATCCCCTGAAGGAGTGAATCCAAGAGTGAAGGCCCTGTTGGAACAAGTGGCATAGATGCTTTATGAAGCTGTCGCTATGGTAGACCAAAAGCTACAGAGCAGTGCTGAGCCTGTTTCCTCAGAGGTCTCCCACAACGTGTGTTACCTCTGGGGAGCTCAGATCTGAAGCTTGTCCATACTGAGGATATTCAAACCATCTCTGCCTATAAGCGTATCCTTGGAGTCCCTGACCTCTCTCAGTAATGAACAGGCCAGATGCTGAAACAGGGCCACATGGAGAGCTGTTTCAGAGCAAAGTATTTTGCAGGGAAGACTGTCACTGGAGTAATGTGAACTGGAAGGAGGGAGCCAGGAAGGAGTCACCGCCAGGACTGTGACCTCTCTAGTCTCCAAAGCTTTCTCTGGGAGAGGCCTGGGTCAGAGCAGCCATGGCTCCTGTGCGATTCCCATGGCAGCCTCTGCTGGGAGTTGCCATTGCGGAGTACTAAGAACCTCTCCTTACACTTAAGTGTAGAGCAAAGAGTGGCTGTACAAAACAGCAGTTGTGGCATAACCTGTTGTAAATGGTTATGTAAAATGTTAAAAGTATTACCCTTCACATCTTGTTGGAAAAATACAGATTTATTTTGAGGATTTGGTTCATAGTGTTAAGTTTCTTAATGTTTTCAGCAAAACTGTTATCTCTATTGTTCAAGCTCTCCCTTTTTCCATGTTTTGAGACCTTATAACTGCAAAGAGGGATATTTTTTTGCACAACGAAATACTAAGAAAAAACCCTCCTTCATTACCTACAGAAGTTTCCATTTAGGATTTTATTTTGCTTTTATTTTTGTTAATGTGAATGCTACTGTGAATGTGAAAGTTCTGGACAAACTGTGCCAAGGAGAAATAAACAATAAAAATATAGGCTTTCAAATAGGGAACAGGTGAATACTGGTACACAAAAGTGCATACATATAAACAAATATAGTAGATACATGAATGCAAGCAAGCGCAGATACGCAAACACAAAAATACAGTTATATATTGTTCATTCATATGAACACATGTTCACATGAATGTTCATATGTTCATTCACATGAACACATGCGTATGTACATACTTTGTATGTATGAAGTAGGATGTGTGCAAATATTTTTAGATATTTAAATGTATGCTCAGAAATAAAAGCATATGTATATATATGGACATAAAGTAATATACATGTAGACATTTTAATATTATGAATTCATGCGCTGGTAATCTCAGACATGCTAGTATTTGTACGGGCACCGCAATAGCACATTACATACCTGTTTATGTATCAGAACATAAAGTTACTCAGATATTAATGTTTTATATAGAAGTATGGGCCCTAAAGAATCATCTACCTGCCCACAGAAGTACACCTGAGCATTTGCATACACAGCATCCTTGCACAGCTAGGCTAGCTGAATGTAACCACTCTAGTTTTCAAAAGGACAAGCAGAAACACCTGTAGGAGTGGAAGCGAGCCGTGAAAGGGTGTAGGAATGATACTAGGGGAGGACAAAGGGTGTGTGGAGCACCCAGAGGGAGCAATGCAAGAGGCTGATGGGTTTGCATAAGCAGGGCAGCATTGCTGGAGAGTGAGGAAGGAGGCTGGGGAAGAGACAGAGAGCGTGTATCAGGAAGTGCGTCGTCTTCCCCTGAAAAGTCTGTATAAAATGAGGAGGTGGCTTAGGGGAGATGCCCCCCCCGGGTTTGCTGGCACCCAGTTTCCAAGGGGGAGCAGGACAGAACTGCTGGGATGGGGTGATGAGGCTGCATGCCGGGATCCCTCCCACCCCCTTTTTGGTGATTGACCCTGCTGGCAATGCAGAGCATGACAAGCTGCGTAAGGCAGCCCTTCCTAGAGATAGGTTTGATCTCGTCTTTTCTCATCTGCTTGGGCTGAATCTCAGTACAGGAGTGGTGTGTGGTGTTTTGGAGCACTCTTCACATTGCCCTCTTCCCTGTCCTACACGGGCTGGTCCTTCTGCTCCTGGCTACTGACCGGCAAGTGTGGGGTGCTGTAGGCGGGGGATAGAGGGAAGCACTGCCACAGGGCAGTTCGGACCCCCTCCTGCCGGGACAGGAGTGATTAAACCCCTGTGTGCCACATTGACTTAGCCATTGTCAGCCCGGGAGGTGAAACAAGCCCGAATAGGGAGAGGAGGAGGCTCAAATCCTGCTGCCTGAGTGTTTTCAATGCAACGGCGGCTAATTTAGATTACAACAGGGAGGGGATCAGAGAAGGGTCAGCCAGGGGCTTTGTTTCTTTCCTGTGAATCCTGCTGCCATAATCACATGTGATCTTAGTGAGCCATTTTCACAGCCTCTGCTCCCCATCCCCCCCGCCGCAGGCTACAGCCCTTCATGCCATTGCTGGGAAATGTGTGAATCGGGTTGGGTACCTGGGCGCTCCAGCTGGATGAGAAATGGCTCCAGAAGTGGTGTTTGTGAATACGCAGTTCTGCTTGTGCCCAGTTATGTGTCAGTGTGTTTCTGTGTCGGAGCTGCTGTGTCAACGTGTGTGTATTTGCTGGGCAGTGTGTATGTATAGTGGGTGGGTTTGACTCTGCATACTGTGTGTGCTGGCTGTGTGTGTATTTTTCTCTTACTAATGTTGAGGTGCGAGAAGTATGCCTAAATGGGGACATGAGATAAAGTAGCTCACACTGCTGAAATGCCTCCACCCCATGCCATGGTGTGCAGGCCCAGACTGGCTCCATGTGCCAAGCAGTCAGCGTGCCCCAGCACCCATTGCACTGGTGAAGGATTGACTAGGCTAGGCATAAAATGCTGCTGTGAGGAAGCCTATGCTTTCTGATCGGTATCTGTCTGACTGAAACACTGCAGCTGGTTAAGCAGCTAGAGAACATTGTCTAGCTGCATTCATCAGACTTCCCATCATCCTTTTGTTGGGCTGGCATGGTGCCCCATATGTACCAAAGAGGGATTCTTTCTATGTTTTCCAGATAAAAAATGTTTCCCCTCCTTGAGAAATCACATTTTTCCATCTGAATTTAGTATTTTATTGAGAAATACAAAGTAAATATTGGTTTTGTGAAGACTCATCAAATATAACCTACTCCTTATGTATATACTGTTCAGCTCTTGGGAAAAGGAAGGAAGGGTCATTGGCAGTCTCAGCTGAATGGCAACCCTAATTCCCTCAGTCCCATACCTTCTGTTCCTCTGCTGGCCTCTTCACTCTCCTGAATTAGGTGAATATTCCTTTTGCTACACTGCTGACTAGGACTTCGCTAGGGAAGTCTCTTATGCTGGTGCTGGTGCTTTTAACTGAACTTCATTAGCCAGGTTGCTTTCTTTACACTGCCCTTCAAATTCAGTTTCTTGCTGAGAGTGGAGAAAATCACCGCGAGATGCAGCAACTGTTACATAAAAAAACCTCACCACAGACATTTTGGCCAAAGCCTCTCACTCCTACCCTGCAGCCTCCTGCTAGCTTGCCCCTGAGCCCCCAACACAGCTCTGCTGGTGCTTCCGCCTCCCCAGTCACTGCAGCATCCCAATCCAGGACTGGGACATGGGCTTTGGGGCAGTTTCAGATGTAGTTCACCTGTTGCCTGTATGTCCCAGAGAAAAGGAGGCAGAAACTGAGAGAGATCATAAGAAGGGCAGTTGCTTATATAAACTGTATATTTACAGCATTCTCAGCATGTACTTCATTATTGCTATTCTTACATGTTGACCAACATTAAAATAAACCAAGATAAATAGCATAAAAAAGACAAATGCACAGATACCTAGGTCCTCTCTTTGCTAGAAAGCCTGGTTGTCCAGGCAACTTTACTCAGAATAAAGTGGGCTTGTGGCCTAAATGCTGAGCAGGAGTCTCTTTCTAATTAGAGCGAAAGAAGAGGACAAGGCCTGAAGTGTTATGGGAAGTATATTGTCAGGCGTTGGAACAGGCTGCCCAGGGAAGTGGTGGAGTCACCATCCCTGGAGGTGTTTAAAAGGCATTTAGACATGGTTCTTAGGAACATGGTTTAGTGCTGGAGTTAGGTTAGGTTATGATTGGACTCGATGATCCTGAGGGTCTCTTCCAACCGAAACAATTCAATGATTCTAAGCGGGACTAGGAGACCTTAGATGACTTTCTGAGGGTTGTCATGTGTCTTGTGTACCACCAAGATAGGTACAGGAAGCAGTATTTTCAGTATGTTGCTACTGCTTGGAGTTTCCCTCCAGTGTGTTGGTTTCTGCAGAGCTATTAATTCTTTTTTTTTTTTTTTGCAAAGGTTACTTCCCCTTTGCAAGCAATTGTTAAAATATTAAAAAATTTTGACGTCACTGATTTGATTAATCGACTAGGTTAATAAGAAAGGTTTTCAGAGACATTAGCTCCAACCTACATTTCACTGTGGTAGAGGGCAGAGGTTAAAGGCAACTTTGGTTTGGTGCCATGATCAGTGCTGTGTCTGCGCTGTCCTAGTAGGGTAATTCTGCAATTTTCTCCTGTACCTCTCTCTGTCTGTATTCACCTTTTCTATCTAGTCACCTCTTATCTCTTTTCCTCTAGTACTTTGCTGCTGCCTTTTCCTTCCTTTTCTCTTTTATTCCTCTGCCTTGCCCTTCTAATCTGTTTTAGTGCTTGCTTTCTTCGCCTCATTATGCCTTTTCCTTTCTTTTTGTTTTTGCCTTCTGTCTCTTCATTGATTCTGTTCTCACTCTCTTAACCTCCTGTTGTCTACAGACCAATCTACTCACCACCCATCATCTTGTTTCTTTCTTTTATCTTTCCTCCTTTTTCCAACTGCTTCTCAGCTCCTCTCAACAATGAAAGTTACTCAAGGCTTGTGGGGGAAGCATCTGGCCCATGCTGGCTCTTATTCTCTCTCTTTTGTTCTGAATGCTCTTTTGTTATAAACACAACAAACAGAAAAACACAAAATCCTTTCTCAAGGCAAACACTGCATAATAATCCTCCTTATCCCTGTTCCTCTTATCGCTGAAGAATTTGTTCTCCAGGCAAAATAATAAGAAACATGAGAAAGGATTCACAAAACTTCGAGGGACGAGAGACCGTAAAGAGCTTCATGGTGTGGGGCAGCACCACTGAAATGAAAGTTGGGCAGATATGTCAAAGCAGCAAGCGTAAGGTGAAATATAGCTTACCATGAGTTTGGACAGGCGAGTGATGACCCTGTGGTCGATCAGTCCCGGTTGATCAGTCTCTGTTCCCATTAGGTTGTGGAAGCATGGACAGGATGATTTTTTTTTTTTAAGCACCCAATTTCTTGTACCTTGTCCCCGTTTGTCCCTTGAACCAAGGCCTTGTGTGTATGAAATGTGTTTGCCAGAGAATTGTACCTGTTGGAGCTCCACTGATACCCTCAAAAAGCCGTGGCAAGGTGCTTCTGTGGGGTCACTTGCCAGCTTCAGCCTCTGGGATAAATTAAGATAAGAACAGGCTTGTCCACGGTTGAGGCTCTTGCTAAATGCTAGATAGGCATTCCCTGATTAAAACAGCTTTCTTCAGAAAATGTAAGTTCCCTGGTAATGAAATGTTAGTTGGCATGCACTCATTTAGACATACAAGTGTTCTTAAAGCTTAAAAAAACCACAACCAAACAAACAACTTGTTAAGCTCTATAGCTCCCTGGTTAGGATACTGGTGTTTCATTGTGGAGCAGCCAGCATCAAGTTCTACCTGGGGCTGATTCTGCCCTTGGAAGTCTTATGTCTGGCAACCTGCAGTGGGCCTCCTAGTGCAGTTAATACACTTTGCATGATACTTGAGTATTACATTAACAAAAAGACTAGGTGGATAGTTTTAGTTGGTATGGTATCAGATAGCTCTGCTAAGGAGGTATTAAGGTATTTCCCCTAACAGCTGATCTTCAGAAGAATTATCTATGATGTAGGAGGTGGGCGTGTGTCCTAGGACAGGAACAAAACTCATATTTAAGAGGAACAGGCTATGATGCACACTTCAAATCTAAATATGTGATCATCAGCAGATGAATTCAGACTGGGACAGAACTCAGTGAAATGGGACGGTGGGGTATTTTCCCCACATTCCTAAGGGAAATTTGGCTTTCAGAGATGCATTTTGAGCCTGTGTGTTTTTCTTACTGCTGTTTACTCCACCAGCTCTGTAAAGATAAGGAAGTGCCACCCACTGTGTTCTGTATCATGTTAGAGATTTAATTTTCAGCTAAACTTGTATTACTTCTAAGTTGGACTGGTAGCCACGTATGTATTTAATCTAATCTTTAAGTTTGGATTGCTCAGCACTTACAACAGAGTCACGTGGGTCAAGAATAAACTAGGAATGAGGCCATTTCAGAAGCATGCTTTTTGCAGTCCAGAGATTGCCTCTGAAATTTGGATATGCTTGGAGCCTCTCCAAATATGGCAACTTCCCACACTAACCAGTAAATGAAAATCTCCAGGGCTAATGCCAAGGTCTGAGACAACTGGTGATCAGAGTCAAGGTGGAGTTTGCTATGCTTGCAAACAAATGGAAAATAAGCTAGGAAAAAGACAAATAAATGCAAGCCAAGATTAGTCAAACAAAGAGTGTTAGGAATTAGGGCTGGATCTGGCAGCCTACTAGAGGCAAGGCTGCCACAGTTCCTTGCTCCCAGGTACAAACAGTGGCAAGGCTGAGCATATATTCCCAACAGGCACATGCACACAAACACACATATACACCACATGTATACATGGCTGCCACATAGATCTACAGAGAACATTTACACAAGCAGCACCTATGGCCTCATCCTGTTCTCCTCCCAGACTGAGCAGGCTGGAGGTTCAGTAGGGGGAAATATACATATATATACATGTGTGTAAGGTGGATCCTTCCAGAAGCTCAGACATTCAGTCTGCTCCCAAATCCCAGTCTCCCCAGTTGCTGCCACCCAGGCATATGAGACCCCAAGGCTGCAGATCCCAAGGCTGTAGACCCCACTACACACACCACACACACTCCAGTAGGCAACCTGCCATGGCCTCACCCTTGGAGACACAGGAAGTAGTGGTTCCCACCCCTGGAGACCCCCAGACTTATGTAGCAGTCGGCTGGCTGGGATTGCCCCGATCCCTCCAATGGGCAGCTCTTCCCTTACAGACACCGTCAGGCTCGCAGGCCACTTGGTGACATCTGGTTCAGCTGGCACACCTGCACTCACTGCACCATAGGCACATGGACACCTGCGACCTGGCACTCAGACCCCCCATCACCCCACCCCGAAAGAGAGTATCTCACCAAGGAAAAGATTTAGAAATAGAATTTAGTAACAAGATAGGGCAAACTGTGCTAATCAAGTGCAGGGCAAGGCTGGACACACATGCTGGTCAGCCAACAGTTTACATGAAACTGTCCCTTTTTTCCCCTCATCCCTCCGTTTCCCCCACTTTGATTCATAGAATCATTTCAGTTGGAAGAGACCCTCAGGATCATTGAGTCCAATCGTATAGAATCACAGAATTCCTCCCCTAATCATCTCATAGTAAGTCCTGTGCAGTCCCAGAATGCCCTTCCCCTGAATCCTGTAACGTGTCCGGTGCCCCGTACACAGCACCCCTTCCTCCCCCAGTCTGAAAGGTGCTCCAGCTGTTGACTCTTCGTGGTGGGTTTCACACCTGGACAATGGGGCTGATGGCTCTCCTGGGAGAGCCCTGGGAGGGGCAGCGCCGTCAGTTTGTCCCTTCCTCTGAGTCTTTAATTTGGGTTCGCACCTGCCATTGTGCCCCTGTGCTCCTCTGGGCGTGTGAAAATGGGGCCTTTGATGTGCTGATGGCTCCTTTGAGTAGCTGGGGCAGGATGTCATTTGGGCTCCTCCTCCTCCGGCTCCTTTGTGGATGTGAAGTTTTTATCACGTAGCCTAAGGAGGACGACTGAGCTGGTTCCTCTTGCCCTTTTACACAACCCTTTTTTCTGTTGCGAATAATATTTTAACAACACCACCCATGAAGGGAGTGAGGGAAAGTCTCACCCATTTGACCTGCTAATTTCCAGTTATGTGTGGTCAGGTCACCATGCCAAATAAAAAGCACAAGTGAAATTAAAATGTGACCGTTCCATTTCCCCAGGATCTGTGGATGAAACTGATGGCTAGTCCCAAGATAATTTTCCTAACAATAAAAAACCGGCATAAGTCAGCTTTCTTCCCCCACCTTTTCTGTTTTCTGGAGTCAAAATGCTTGTCAGATTCTGAATTTAGTGAAGACTTTTATTGTTTGACAGTGTTTTTGCCTGAGATTCAAAGCATAGCTCTTCATGACTCTCCTGGAAGAGTCTGGCAATTGTTTGACCTGAAGGATGGACAGCAAATCGATATGAAGCACAGTATTGCAGTTTGATTGAAAGGGTAACCAGTCTACGTCTAAACGTAGCTGCAGGGTCACAGCTCAAGCTTCGCTCTCATAGATTCTCACTGTGTAGGAAAAATATATTTAAAAAACCAAAATAAAACAACCAACCAAACCAAACAAAAAAACCAAAACCAAATTATCTGGAACCTGGGTCTCATCCACAGCTTTGGGAGGTGGGAAGAGCATCTCCCTGTGCTCTTTGTGTGGCTATCTCTGTGCCCGTCTCTGCTTGCTGCTTGCCTCACTGTTCAAACGACAGACTGGAAACACCGATGTCATACAAATGACCAGGATTCTACCATTAGCGGGCATTTGCATGGCATGAAAAGTGTGGTGAATACTTCTCCACGCTAATTCCCAGATGCTCGCTCCGGCACTGGGCAGCAGGGGCAGCAGGGGCACCAGGGACAGAGGGCGGCAGGAACAACCCCAGGTTCCAATATAGTTTGGGGAATGACCTATTAGAGAGCAGTGTAGGGGAAAGGGACCTGGGGGTCCTGGTGGACAGCAGGGTGACCATGAGCCAGTACTGTGCCCTTGTGGCCAAGAAGGCCAATGGCATCCTGGGGTGTATGAGAAGGGGGGTGGTTAGTAGGTCGAGAGAGGTTGTCCTGCCCCTCTATTCTGCCCTGGTGAGACCACATCTGGAATATTGTGTCCAGTTCTGGGCCCCCCAGTTCAAGAAGGACAGGGAACTGCTGGAGAGAGTCCAGCGCAGGGCAACGAAGATGATTAAGGGAGTGGAGCATCTCCCTTATGAGGAAAGGCTGAGGGAGCTGGGTCTCTTTAGCCTGGAGGAGACTGAGGGGTGACCTCATTAATGTTTATAAATATGTAAAGGGTGAGTGTCCCGAGGATGGAGCCAGGCTCTTCTCGGTGACAACCAACAGTAAGACAAGGGGTAATGGGTTCAAGCTGGAACACAAGAGGTTCCACTTAAATTTGAGAAGAAACTTCTTCTCAGTGAGGGTGACGCGGCACTGGAACAGGCTGCCCAGGGAGGTTGTGGAGTCTCCTTTTCTGGGGACATTCAAAACCCGCCTGGACGCCTTCCTGTGTAACCTCATCTGGGTGTTCCTGCTCTGGCAGGGAGATTGGACTAAATGATCTTTTGAGGTCCCTTCCAATCCCTAACGTTCTGTGATTCTGTGATTCTGTGAGTCGCAGGGGCAGAGGGAAGCAGAGGCAACGGGGTGCCCGCCGGCCGCCCGTCCCTGTTCGCCGTGCACCATAGCGGCCTGGCGGCTCAGCACGCACGCTACCGGAAGACCGCCGGCCTCAGTTTTCAGTTTTCAGTCAGAAAGTGGTGGGAGTCGCTGTTTTCATGTGTGGGTTTTGTTTTTTTT
Source organism: Caloenas nicobarica (assembly GCF_036013445.1). NCBI lineage: Eukaryota > Metazoa > Chordata > Aves > Columbiformes > Columbidae > Caloenas > Caloenas nicobarica. The sequence continues at coordinate 85,217,493 of NC_088245.1, read as the reverse complement.
TTTCCCCGTAACTGCGGGATGCCGGGGAGCTCCTCCCTGGCCCCTCCCACCGGCCCCCGCCCATAACAGAGGCGATAAACGCGCGGCTTCAGGGGGGCGCACGCGTGGTTGTTGGCAGGGCTCGGGGAGGCCGCGTTGCCTGGGAGCCGAGCCGCGCGTTCCGTTAGCTGCGGCAGCCGTTCCACAGCAGCCGTTGGCCAGGCACTGGGAGCCTCTCGCCGGCGGTCGTTCGCCGTTCGTCGCCGAGGATGGATACCAAAAAGGTAGTGCGGGACCATGGATTTCTTCCTCCTCCTCCGGCCGCTGCGAGGTGGTCGCCGGCGGGCAGCCTCCTCTCGGGTCCGCGGGCCTTTCGGCCGAGGGCCAGGGAGGGGGGGATGTGGTCGCGACTGGAGGGTGGCCGGGACTCATCGCCGCCTCGTTGTCCGGTGCCGCGGGGTGTGTGTTGGTCGTATGAGGATGGATGCGGTGGTGGTTCCGGCAGGGCTGCGGCTGCGGCCCTTTAGGGGGTGACCCGGGAGAAGCCCGGTCTGCGGGGTGGGGGGACAGGCGCTTTGAGAAGGGTTTGTTGCAGGTCGTCAGATCGATTTTCGGGCGCGTGGCCTGATGATTCACGTGGTGCTCTCCATATTGTATTGATCATGAGGTTTATTTTGCTGGCAGGGCACCACTCGTTTGTCCTCCCAGGATTCGTGATGCTAAAAGCGGATTACTCTTGAAGGCACTTTTTTTTCAATGGTGCTGGCATGGCCTGTAGTAAAGGTACTTTTAAATTTCAAGAAGAAATCAAAGCATATCATTTCCCCTCCTTCGGAGAGCAGGGGACAGAGCCTTTGTCGGTATCGTAGTTCCATCTGCAGCTACGAGCGGGGCGTGCACCAGTGGTGTGAGCTAATGACTGCGTGTTTGGATGCATCAAGGGAGAAAAGTAGGCAGGCATGAGGAAAGAGAGAGACAGCAAATATCCAGCTGAACCCGGTGTGTGATGCCGGGGGATTACAGTTACACGGGAACGGCAGAATCAGGGAAGCCCGGCACGTTCACCGCCATATTGATGGGAGATGCGGGTAGTGTGAGAAGATGAGGCAGAGGAAAGGAGAGCATCTGGTCAAGGTTGCTCAGAGGAAGGCTGAGAAGGCTGCTTTAACTGGGTTCAACAAGTTGTACTGCTCTGAGGTTCCAGTCAGTGAAGGAGAGGGGGACTGGTGAGAGGCATCTCCTGGATAATGAACACTGCTGATGTCTGTGGTCAGAGGGGGGGGTGATGGTTTGAATTCCTTGCTGGTGTATAGACTTCAGCCTTTAGTTAGGGTGGGTGTAGCTGTACTATTTCTGAGCTCCTTGTTTGCCTTTTGGGAAGTGAGGCATTTCCAGCAGTAACAAATGATGCATACATTAGATCACGGTCTGGATCACTGTGGGGGATGGGTCAGGCCATGTGATGTCTAGGTGGTATGAGACCCGGGTAGGAAATGAATAGTAGACAACAGCAAGAAGAGTATGAATACCCTCTACCCTCAGGTAGAAGAACTACTCTCCTTCTGTATGTACCATGTAGGTAAGAGGTGCCCACAAAGGAGGTACCCTGTGGTCCCTGCTGCACCCAGAAGCAAAAATCCAGCTGTGACCACTTTGAGCCATGACAAAGCATAGCCCTGGGGGAAAGATGCTGTTGTGTTGAGTCACCGTGTTGAAAATGCGGGGAGCTGGGTTTTGTCCTCAGCTTTGTTATACTTGCTGATTAGGGATGGACCTGATCTGGAGTCTTAAAAGTGCTTAGATATCTTAATGTCCTTTTAGAGGCATCCAGCTGCTTTGAAAGAGTTGTGTCCTTGTGATTTGTTTCCAAGTTTCCTTGTGACAAAAATGAGAGATGTGGTCACAGGGTGGCAGGGAGAAGAAGGCCTAGACTGCCTAGGGCAGGGGAGTCAAGCTCATTTTTACCGGGGCCTACATCAGCCTCGTGGTTGCCTTCAAACAGCCAAGTGTAATTTTAGGACTGTAGGAATAGTTACATTTATACAGTCCTAAAATTACATTTGACCTTTTGAAGGCAACTGTGAGGCTGATGTAGCCCCTGGTGAAAATGAGTTTGACACCCCTGCCCTAGGGTGTATTCAGATGTGAACACTACTTCAGGAATCATCTGCCTCCTGCAAGAAAAGGACCTTGTCCTCTTTGTCTCTGTCTCCACCACTAACCTCGGCAGGAAGAGAGCTCAGCCTGAGACCTTTATATGATGTAGGTGGGGGAAACCATGCTTGAGAGTAATTTCCCCATTTTCTGTTTACTGGGGCCTAACTGAGCTATGTTGAGGGTTGTGCAGGACAGATACATCTACGTTCTCGGCTTGAAAGATTGGTAAAGGTGGTGTGAGGACTGGCAAATGGTTATTGGCTGTTTAGGGCAGCCTTGGGAGCCCTTGTTCCTGGAGCTGAGTGGGAAAGTGAGAGACTGGAAGAGATGTGACAGTAGGCCCCACAGAATAATTTTCTCTCCCCTGCCAGCCTTAGGACAATAATTGGAAAGCCCTGGAAAAGGAACTGTTAATATTTTTGGAAAAGCTTTCAGTCCCTCCTGAGACAAAAACATGGTATTTCCAAATTGTGCCAACCCAAACACTGGCCATCTTAAGTGCCAACTCCTGAGTCACCTGCTCCCCCATGCCTCCCTAACACAGAGCTGGCTTAAATGCCACAAGTTTGAAAAATGTAGAAAATGCCAGATGCTTTTTACTCACACTTAAATTTCTCAGTCTGTGGGACTTCTAAGTTGAACCTTCAAGCTTACTCTATGACTCTAAGGGCTCAGTAGTTTGTTTTAATTTAATAGAGATTCACACACATTCAAATTCCAGGGGCTGTGCTTCATTTAAAATACCGAGTATTGCCACAGCATCAAGAAAAACAAATGCGCAAAGGTTGGCAGCTCTGCTACCTCCTCTGTGAGGAGGCTGCTGTGCCAGGTGCCCTGGGGCAGGGTTGGGGAGCTGTAATCTGGGAAAAGCAGGCCTGTTGCTGAAGAGTGTATGTTTTAACTGTGTGAGTGACTGCCAGAATAGCTCTTGGGCAGATCTGAGATTCAATTTATGGGAACTTGTCATTTGGCATGGGGAAGAATTAGATCCTTGTTGCATTACATGCCAGCAAAAGCTTTTCTGTAAAGCAGATCAACCCAAAATAACTGCCACTAATGCAGCCAGTGTATTCATTACTAGTGAGCTGAGAATAGTTGAAGGTCAGGAGACAAAGGGGAAGTCCTGACTTCTAGTCACAACTTCTTACAGTTGCATCTCTCTTTCCAGGGTCTCTGTTACTGGTAGCCACCTTGCTGAATCTTGCATGTGGTACCTATGAGCTACAGCTGCTGTTTATGCTGAAGAGAAACTCAAGTTGTGTAGAAAGTAACCAAATTAACTAAATTATTTTATCTCTTTCTACAGCAAATTACAGCACCCCTTATCTATGCTGTTTCCATTGCTGCCATTGGATCTCTCCAGTTTGGGTACAACACTGGTGTCATCAATGCTCCTGAGAAGGTGAGAGGGAAAATAAGTTAGAGAGATGGTATGAGTGAGTTGCTGATGAGAAAAAGGTATAAAAAGGAGAGGAGCTGTCTCCCAAAGAGCTAATAGTTTTGTTGTAGTTGACTTCATAAAGTCAAGAAGACATTTAAAACCCCTTTCAACTACAACAATAAACAGGAAGGGAAAAGCTTTGGTGAGAGAGAGCAACCAGAGAAGTTAATTCTCTTAATTAGAAGTGCAGATGGGGCAGGAGGGGTCCACCTGCCGTTTTTTGGGAGGTCTATATTTGGTGCATGGAGGAATGTGAGCCACTTCGGTTTTGAATTAAAAGAAACCAGCCATGGCAGAATGTAGAGACCAGCATGAAGAAAAGATTTGAGGGTTGGTAGGCATTACTGTTGCCCTGGTTTAGTCTATCTCAGGGACCACCTCAGGCTTCTTTGTTTATTCATTCCTTATTTTAAGTGTAGATTCAGTGCTTGTAAAAGGGTTGTCACTGGGGCACTCTGACCAAATCACCTAATGACTGACTATAGCCTAAGAAAGAAGAGATGAAGAAAACGAGAAATGTGGTTTTCTCGTAACTATATGATGGTTCCTTTCTTTCTCGGGAACTGAGTCACCAATACCACATCCACCCTGTCTCCAGGAAAAGATGTCACATCACATGTTGGTGGGGGAAGGGTCCTCCCTAGCTAATGTCCTGCTGCCATCTGCTGGGGGCAGATGCTCTGAGATTATGTCCCTGTCAACCCTTGCAGAATTTCCCTCATTATCAGAGAGGATGGCTTGGAAGTCAGCAGCACAGCCCTATCACATGACCACAGGACAACGAAGGACTATTTTGCATAATGCTGCAGTCTTTCAGGCTTAGCTCAGTGAAACTTTCTGTGTCTCTGAAACTATTTCCATCACAGAAAGCCAGTCCCTGCTGTTAGAGTTCTTGTACTGCCAGAAATGTTCCTTTCCATTCTCTGGTCACATTTTCTTGCTCCCTATCATTCCCAACTCTCTCTCACTACCTCCCCCCAACTTCCCCCCCAAGCACCGCTAGTGACTCGCCTCATCCAGGAACATTTGTAAGATAAACTTGTTTCCTTAATCATCGCTGGCCCACCTCTGCCACATTCAGCAAAGCAAGCTCTCCCTCATCATACTGCTACCTGTCTCTGAACTTCTCAGTGAAAGTTCCTCCTTCTGCACCCTGATGCTTCTCTTCTACAACTCGTTGTCGCCTACTGAAATTTTAGGGCCTGTTCTTGCTTCTTGCCTCCATGAAAGCAGAAGGAAGTAGTAAACTCCTCTCTTGCTAGTGCAAAATGCCTTACAGTGGGTTTATAACTCTGTCTCCATCTGTTGTCTCTTGCAGATCATCCAGAGGTTCTTCAACAAAACCTTGTCAGAACGGAGTGGGCAGGTTGTCTCCTCAGAGCTCCTCACCTCTCTGTGGTCCCTTTCTGTGGCCATCTTCTCAGTAGGAGGTATGATTGGCTCCTTCTCAGTCAGCGTGTTCGTCAACAGATTTGGCAGGTAAGTTGGGAAGAGGGATTCAGGCCATTAGGGAAATTTTCCATTCTACAATGGAGTGTTGGGAGGAAGAGGGCAGAGGTGAGACAAAGGGAGGAGGAGGAGGAGCCTGATGAGGAAGCCCTTGGCCTGCAAAAGGAAAGCAGAAGAGTTGCAGGCCAAGGCAGGAGCTGAACGGGAGTTACTTTGTTCTCCTCTCACCCCTGAGACAGGGAGGTCGTGGGTGGGTTTACCCCTTTCTCAGTGATTTTTTCCCACTGTATTGGCAATTTAAGCTCAGTCTTGACATCTTTACCCTGGCAGGAGGAACTCCATGCTGCTGGTGAATGTCTTGGCCTTTGCTGGTGGCACTCTCATGGCCTTCTCTAAGATGGCAAAGTCAGTGGAGATGCTGATTATTGGCCGTTTTGTTATTGGCCTATTCTGTGGTCTCTGCACTGGCTTTGTGCCCATGTACATCAGTGAGGTCTCACCCACCAGCCTCCGTGGAGCTTTTGGCACCCTCAACCAGCTGGGCATTGTTGTGGGCATCCTGGTGGCCCAGGTAGGCTTGACAAAACCTGATCCTGCCCTCAGGGGAAAGGAGGGGCTGGGGGGAGGGTGAGGTGGGCCACACTTGCCATCAGATGTGGCATGTTGTCCTGTCATTCACTGGTGTGGGGGTGAGGAATCAGAGTATTGAAATGACTATTTCTTTCTAATTCTTGATGTAGATCTTTGGCCTGGAGGCAATCATGGGAACTGAGCTACTTTGGCCACTGCTGTTGGGGTTCACCATCTTCCCAGCATTCCTGCAGTGTGTGGCTCTTATTTTCTGCCCTGAGAGCCCCCGTTTCCTATTGATCAATAAGATGGAGGAGGACAAAGCTCAAGCAGGTAGGAACTCATCTCTGAAGGGGTAGGGCTGTATTCTCGCTCCCAGCCCACACTGAATTGGAGTGGGAGGCCAGGACTGACTCTGGAGCCTGTGGTGGATCAGGGTGTGACACCCAGAGGGCAGCAGGCCTACCCTCCCATCCTTTAGGTTGCACCAGAGCCAGGAAATCTGAGAAACCTAGCATCACTCCAGTGAGCGCACTGGAGTGGCACCTGGCCTGGTGGGATGTCAGAGGGCCAGCTCCTGCAGCTCTGTCAGTCCTTCCTGAAGGGCAGAAAATCAGCTGACATTTAACGTGAATCTCAAAGGGTGTTTTCCATCTGCTACTGTACATGGCTAGAGTCAGCTCTGGGAAGTCTGTGAACAGAATTAAGGGATCAAATATAAGTTTGATCTGGGTCTAGTTTCCGTGATGATCACAGCACCTTGACCTCTGGGCTGAAAAGATGGAAGGCTGTATGTAGAAAGAAGCTCGATCTTTCCCACATGGCAGGTCCAAAGACTGACTGACAGTTGGACAAGTGTGCCCTCTCTGAAACAGCAGGGCAGAGTGAGGGTTGTGTGTGTATTATACCCAGCATTTTTGGATTCCTCCCTCCAGTTCTCCAGAAGCTGCGTGGTACACAAGATGTGTCTCAAGACATCCTGGAGATGAAAGAAGAGAGTGCTAAAATGTCCCAGGAGAAAAAAGCAACTGTGCCAGAGCTCTTCCGTTCTCCAAGCTACCGTCAAGCCATCATCATCGCCATCATGCTGCAGCTGTCCCAACAACTCTCGGGCATCAATGCTGTGAGTTATTTTCTTGTCCCACCTGCTGGCCCTCCCTTATCTCTGGCTACACTCGCACTTGCCACTGATATTGAGACAACTGTGCTTCCAAAAACTGCTTTTTCTGCCTTGACTGGAGGTCACTGTTTTGTGATAACTGCAGAGATTGCCAAGATGGAAGGTGGAGATTATATTTGCTTTCACTTTTCCCACACATACCCTGGCAAGACATAGCAGGCTTGCATCATGAATGAACCTTGACTGGAAGCATGCTGTTGTATTAAAAAAAAAAAAAAAAAATCTGGTGACTGCATTCTCAGGTGACATAATAGAAGGCCTTCTGAAGTCTCTGAGAAGTGTCCTATATATTGCTGATCACTTCAGCGTAGCTTCTGAGTGTTTAAAGTTGTAGCACAGCACTATAGAATCATAGAATAGTTTGGGTTGGAAGGGACCTCCAAAGGTCATCTATTCCAACCCACCTGCAATGGGCAGGGACATCTTCAACTAGATCAGGTTGCTCAGAGCCCCATCCAGAACTGGATACTCCAGATGAGGTCTCACCAGAGTGGAGTAGAGAGGCAGAATCACCTCCCTTGACCTGCTGGCTACACTTCTTTTGATGCAGCGCAAGATAAGATTTGCCTTCTGGGCTGCAAGTGCACGTTGCCAGCTCATGTCCAATTTTCCATCCACCAGTACCCTCAAGTCTTCTGCAGGGCTGATCTCAATGCCTTCATACCCCAGCCTATATTGATACTGGGGATTGCCCTGACCCAGGACCTTGCACTTGGCCTTGTTGAACCTTATGAGGTTCACATGGGCCCATTTCTTGAGCTTGTCCGGGTCCCTCTGGATGGCATCCCATCCCTCAGGTGTATCAACTGCACCGCTCAGCTTGGTGTCATCTGGAAACTTGCTGAGGGTGCACTGGAACCCATTATCTGTGTCATTGATGAAGATATTAATATATTTTACTGCTGAGTGCTGCTTGTTGGGCCTGCAGACAATTAGAGAGGGAACAAGAGGCATGGTCTCAAACACTGGAATCATGACAGCGTCCAACTTTGGCTTCTCTTCCCAGGTATTCTATTATTCTACAGGGATTTTTGAAAGAGCAGGGATCACACAGCCTGTGTATGCCACCATTGGAGCTGGCGTGGTAAACACTGTCTTCACTGTTGTGTCGGTAAGTGGAACAGGGCCTTATGGTGAGAGGTAACTTGTCTGCCTGGGCTTCTTTGGGAGGTGTGACTGACAGGCTGTGGCAAAGCATTGGGCTGGGCAATGGACTATAACAGCAAAGAACGCATTAAAAGCATTATGGAAGAGGAGGAGGAGAGAAAGAGATGTTATAATTTTAGAAGAAAGGGACAGTGAAAAGGAAGTGCATGGGGGAAGAGAATGCTGAGAGAAGGCAGTAGCGAAAACCAGAGAGGAAAAATGTGACAAGAGTGAAGTAGCCTGGTGACCTGCCCTGAGCTCACGACTGTCAATGAGGGCTACAAGCAGATGAAAGAGGTGCAAGGCAACCTGAGCAAGGCAGCCTCTTCTGCTCTTGCTGCCAAAGTAACAAATATTCTTTTTTTCCTTCTGCCATGTTTCCAGCTGTTCCTGGTGGAGCGTGCGGGGCGCAGGACCCTCCATTTAGCCGGTTTGGGTGGCATGGCTGTGTGTGCTGTTTTTATGACCGTCGCTTTAGCTCTGAAGGTAATTAGTGTTCTTGTCCAGGCTGACCTGGGACCTATTAGACTATACATCTGCCTTGCCTTGGAATTCTGCCCTGTACAGATACAGCTGGGGCTAGAGCTGAGTGTGCAGTGGAGAGTACAACTTCCTAACTGTGGAAACTATGCCACAGTGCAGCTGAGAAAGTTGTGACACTGGAGATGCTATTGTGTTGTGCCATATTTGCCTCTCAATTTGCAGCTGATCATGTTTTGTTCTCTTGCAGGACACTGTGGGGTGGATCAGATACATCAGCATTATTGCCACTTTTGGCTTTGTGGCTCTTTTTGAGATTGGCCCTGGCCCTATCCCCTGGTTCATCGTGGCAGAACTCTTCAGCCAGGGACCACGGCCTGCAGCCATGGCAGTGGCTGGTTGTTCCAACTGGACCTCCAATTTCTTGGTGGGGATGCTCTTCCCCTATGCAGAGGTAAAGAGCCAGTCCACAAAGCACTGTGAGAGTTCTGCAGCATTGGAACAGGTGTCCAGAGAGTGGCTGTAGAATTTTCATCCTTGGAGACCTCAAAACATGACTGTATGACCTTTAACAACCTGATCTCTCCTTAAAGTTGTCTCTGCTTTGAGCAGAGGGCTGGTCAGTCTTCCAGGCGTCCCTGATTCTGTGTTCTGCTTGTTGCTGAAGGTTAAGTTGTGGCTCACCTTATTCTTCTGTCTTAACTGCCTGTAGCTTACAAGTAGCTGGAAGAGCCATCTTAATTAGCACATCAAGGCTTTCCCTTTAAAAGCCTCAATTTTGGTCACACCCAGGAAGATTAAAATGTTTCAGAAGCCCATAGGAACCTGATTTCAAAAAATGCTGTATTGAGAAAAAGTCAGTAAAGATGTTGTTTGAGAAAGGTTTTAGAATTTTGACCTGTCAACAGGAAATGACTTTGCATTTAGGTTTATGAGCTTTTCAAATTAAAACTTTTTTTTTTGTCCTCCTTGCAGAAACTATGTGGCTCGTATGTCTTCCTCATCTTCCTTGTTTTTCTGGTCATCTTCTTTGTCTTCACATTCTTCAAAGTGCCAGAGACCAAGGGCAGGACATTTGAAGACATCGCCAGGGGCTTTGAAGGACGAGCAGAAGCCAGCCCCACATCACCTGTAGAGAAGAACCCCATGGTGGAGCTGAACAGCATACAACCTGACAAAGAAGTTGCCTAAGATTCATTGCACACCCCTTCTTCGACTCTTACATGCTTAAAGAGTCATTAAAAGAAAGAGTAAAGAAAACTATGAGAAAGAACTGGGACTTTTTTTTCTCCCCTCAATTGCTGCTATTTTTTCTTTGCACCCACATACTCCCCCATTCTGCCAGGCTTACCAGCATTAAGCAAATCCAATATGGGTGATCCCATGTTCAGATACTGGAAGGCACCTGGCACTTGCAAAAATAATCTCATCTTCTCTGTCACAAACATCAAGACGACAGAGAAGAGCTGGCAATATTTTTGCTTTTCTCACCTGTAGTTGCTATTTGGCGTTAACATACTTATGCACGCAATGAGCGTTACATATTTGAATCTAATTACTATTTTTATAGTGAGTTGAAGTGGCCCACCAAACAAGTCCCCAGCCCTTTGAGTCTACTCTGTGTATGTGCAGTGTTACACTGGAATTTAACAAGCCTACCAAAAAGCCATCTCCTTGCTTTTTCCTATCCAGTGTGTACTTTTCTCAGCCTCAGGAAAAAGGGGACCAAGTTACATGCATATTTTTCCCTGCTATTTTATTTTTTTGTACAGACAGACCGAAAGCATACTTTTACTTTTTATTTATTTGTATGTCACTTTGTAAATATTTATTTTTTTAATGGTGTACAAAAATGTACAGATAATGAAATTGAAGACATTTAAGAGAAATAGCTATTCTAACAAAAGATGCTGTGGACTTGAGGTGCAATAAGACTGTGAAGGAGAAATGTACTAACAGGAGGTTGGGTATTTTGGATAGTATGTACAACAGAACCAATTATGCACATCACCTTTAAGATATTTGTGCCCTCTGGAAAGAAAAGCAAATAATTGCGTACTTGTGAGAAGAGGTATGTTTGTTTGCCCACTAAAATATCTGTTATTTGGGATGTTTTGGGAGGCAATTTTAAATATTGTTGCCAAGCATCATTTGGAAAGCGTGGTACTGCTGTGAATGGTTATTGTTAGTTTATATTTTCAGTCATGGTTAAGCATTTTATGGGATGATTGAGGGTGGTGATTGCAAACCAGAAGGTAACTTTTCCTGCCTTCTCTTAATTTTTTTTTTTTTTTCCTGCTGTGCTGTATTCTAGTAGGTCGGGAAGTCTGAAATTTGCAGATTGCTACTTAAAGGTGTGAGGATAAAAATTATTTTCCAAAGCTATGTTTTCTTAGCAATTGTTCTTATAAATATTGGATACAGGCATGTAGCATGACCCTTCTGGACAAAGGCCTGGTCAGTTACGGCGTGTGTAAGCTCATAAAGGTCACAATGCAGGACCAGGGACCAGAGCTACTGGAACTTGCTAGCTTACTGTGAAAGGTCTGTAGTGCTCAGTCCACTGGTTGGTTGTAGGCCAAATGTTTTTGCCCTATGTATCCTCTCTGGAAGATTTGCATGATATTGTGATGCTCACCAGTGTGCAGCATGCTGTATAGATGAGTACAGCTCTGTAATACTGCTTCTGTTAAAAGGGACATGGCAGACAGTAATTGTACATCAGTAAATATTGGTTTCCCAGCTCATCGTACTGTTAGGCAATTGAGAGTATGCATACATCTACCTTTGCTGCCAAGCTAGCACAGTTCTAGCAGAGCTCAGTTGAGGAAAGTAAAATAATAGCACATATGGTATAACTTGCAATCAAGGGTTGGGAGCTTTGCCTCACTGACTGCAACACTGTGTCAAGAGACACTCCAGGCCCTTGTCTATCTAGATCTGCACAAACCATCTAAAGGTAGCACAGAAGTAGGTCCGATTTAAACTCATGCTCTAAGATCTTAGTTTTTGGACTTGATCAAACTCAGATCTAACTGCAAACTCATCCTGGAGTTCATCACTGTATATCTTAGAAGAGAGACAGGCCCACAGATTCCAAGGTGAATAAAAGGAAAAAAGGTTCAGAAACCTAGCAATGAGACCAAACTTGCCGTTGCATGGATAGCCCAAGCTTTCTTGACTGCTTCAGAGCAGGTCAGTGGATCTGGCATTTTCAGTAACTAGAATGATGACATTTCTACCTTCCCTAATGAGAAACAGTTGCAAAGAGAAGTAAAACTTGCTTTTAAGTACTTCCTGTGACTTCATTTGAAGCACTTTGCACAATGCAATCCTATTACATCCACTTTTCCCTAGCTTTCCATCAGGTTTCCATGCCAGATATTTATTCTCAGAAGTATTATATTACTTTTTTTCCCCCAATTTTCATATTTTGGCTAAGTTATACATATTGTGTCCTTCCTTTGATCCTCCAGCACTGCCAGACATGATGTTTGTATGTAGGCATCTCTGTTAGCAAATTCCCCTGCAGCTGTGCGTAAGAGCATTCCATACATCAGAGATGTGTGTTGGCTTGGACTGAAATGTGTAGGTCTTTCTCACATGGTATCTCTTTGTTTTCTTCTGTAACAGCATTGTGAATATTTTGGATGGGTTTTATATGCTTATTAATGTTATTTCCTGTTTTTAAAATAAAAATTATAGAGCTAAGTATCTGATTTGGATTTCACCTTTACCCTGCAGATATTTGGTTTCTTTCTCCTTTATCACAGCCTGGGACTACCTCCTAGAATGTCCCCAACTAGTTTGTTGTAGTGGAAATGAAATTTCCCACAGCCTCCATGCATATCACCTTAATTCCCTTAGTTTTTAAACTAAAAGGTGTTCTTCTCTGTCTCTTGTTTGCCCAAATCCTTTTGTTTGCATCCAAATCATTTCCTGCTGTTTCTCAGGAGAGGAGAGGGAACTGCCTGGTGGTTAAGAATCCTGCCCAGAGCTAAAACACCTGAGACTTCTGCCCCTGCCCTCTTCTGAGAGCAGCCCTCAACTTCTGCCATGAAGGTGAAGAGGGATCCTTTCCCCTGTAAATGATGTTTTGCTCCCGCTGTCTTGCAAGTGATCTTCATGTCCTCCTTGGAAATCTTGCCTGTGTACACTCAGTACTGGGTGTCTGAAAGGAGCTGGGTGGTGAAGAGGAAAGCTCACCGCCTGGAGAGAGGCCTGTCCCCAGGAGCTGCTTCCTTATCACAAGGGCTGTGGCATTTCTGTCCCACTGGGAGATCTGTGGGGTGCTCTCACCCATGGCTTTCTTGCACCCACCTATTGCCATGAAGAAACACGCTCCTCTTCTAGTGCACTTGCTTCCCTATCATACAGCAATCTCACAAGGCCAAGGAGTCTGTTTCACAGGCTGAAACTATAAGAACCGGTAATCAAAAAGGATGAGGAGGAAGGGAAAAAAAAACACAAAAAGAAAAAAACAACCAACCAAAACCAACCCAAGGTACCTTAGAGGAAGAATCAGGCTAATACAACTCCAGAGTTGCACAAAGCAGCCAGGAAACAGGATATAATGTAATGTCTGAAAAAGCTCAGCATAAGCCAGAACTAGTACAGGCTTTCTGGATCCTCATATCACTGACTGCTGCATGTTCCTAGATGGCATCTGTGTTTTGCAAAGTTTGCTACGCAGCCAACCTAAGAGCTGGGGAGTGCTCTGGGCTAAGCTGTGCATGATTGTTTTTCAACTGTGTGGCTGAGCTGAAAAAATCCAAAACCCAGCCGTCCATACTCATGAGAATACCTGTGACAAACTTCAACATTTCCATTTTCTTGTCAAAATGGGAACTGGGGAGCACAATTATTCATGGCCAAAGCACATTATTCACTGAGCCCTAAATTAATGATTTGTGTAGCTTTTGTCATAAACTTTTGGTCAGGGAGTCAGTGTTTTAGATGTGGTTATTTTATTCCTGAAAATTACAAGGAAGATTCAAAAGGAAAAGCTATTTTCAGTTAAATGGTTTGAGTGCTTGAAGATGGGTTATCTTTGGTTGAAACTTCACATTCAAGTGACCATGTAGGCAGTGCTTATGGCCACCACAATCCCCCCTAAAATGTCATTCAATCTGAGAGGGGTGATGGATGGCAGAGATGGCTTATGCAGGTGTGTCTTTGAGGCTACCCATGGAACTTTGTTCTGGCTTGCTGTGTGCAAGTGGCACTGCAGAGACTTTCAAAGCATTCCACAGGCCTGAAAATCAAGCTAGCCCCCAGAGCAGTGTGTGAGATTAAGGTTTGGCTGCAGTGGGCTTTTTTTCCCGCTAATACTCCCACATTACACCTTGAGTATACTCAGAGCTGGTGAAGTATCACCTCTGGTGGGAAGCAGGACACTCCCAAGTCTCTGCGTTGGCCCTGAAATGGGAGGGAGGAAGGCAGCAAGGGAGCACAAAAGGAGAGTGCGAGTAATGAAGTGAAAATTTAATCAGAGAATAAGTCTTGGAGTAATCTCCCTCCTTTTGCCACTTCCCATGTCTTTGGCCAACAGCCTACACTACAAAACCTGTGAGTTTGTTAGCACCATCTCAGATATCATACTATTGGCAGAGACAGAGTTCATACCAGGTCAGGACCACTCTGCATTCCATCTCTATTCCAGTCTGTTCCCCATCTGAGCAGCCATTGGCAGAGGTGTTACCACAAGAAAAAGCCTGAATGGCATGGGAAGTCTTGACATGTCTGTGGAACCAGAAGGCTCTAGTATATGAGTAACCAGATCACTGGAAAACCCTTCTGGGAGAAAAAACATTGCTGAGTGGACAAGAGAAGATTCCCAGGTGTCCTGAGTGACATTAACTGTGTCAAAGGTTTCAGTACCATTTTACATGCTGGAGCATAATAAAGAGTGTTACAGCATCCCTGCCCACATTTGTTGCTTTTTGCATGTGTTATTTCTGATGAACATATTTGTGTACCAGGTAAGAAAAGCAGTTAATTTCTGCGAGAAAAAGGTGTTAAAAATTATATATATATTTGAGGTAAATTTCACTGCTGTGTGCCCTGTGCACAAGTCTTTATGTCTGATTTTGTGCTCTTTTTAAATTCAGACTTCTCAGTAGCTGTGGAGACCATGGAGATGCTTCTCTTTCGGGAAGGTACCTGAATGAGAGTCCAAGCAGTGTTGTAGTCCTACTTGCAAGCAAAGCTGCTAAGTAGAACTCAAAGACCTCAAAGAAAGGCCATTTGCTAGTTTGGTGGGAGACTGCGCAATCATGGGTTTCATCTGAGAGGAAAGAAGATGTGGACACTGCTGATGACATAGTGGTGGGGCCGCAACGGAGCAGCAACAGGAGGTGACTCACTGCCCCCTTTTCTCCTGCTGTACACATAATGAGGTCTTGCCAGCAGGTAGACCAAACATACATTGAGTCGCACAGAAAATGTACATCTCTGTTGTGTGTGGGAATTTTTTTATGTAGGATTATTTTTTTTTCAGGCTTTCTGCAGACCAGACCATGGACACAGATCCAAGGTTTTCTTCACTTTAAGAAGGACTCTTTGGAGACATGTGAGATGCGTACTGGAAACCCTGGGGTGCATGGCTCTGGTCTGTCGTACCTAGGCTTCAGCCTGGCGCTGTCTTTACAATGTGAGATACCACACAAAAGACAGTTGTCTTCATAGTATGCTGGTAGGAAGAGACAGCACTCAGGGAAATTAGGCTTGCTTAGACTAAGGAAAGAAAATGAGTTTATTTCCTAAAATACATATTGCTAAGACAATTTAATTGGTGCTACTTATAAGTATGCTGTATCTAGTGGAGGCAGGCTGCAACTTTTAAAACAATTTCCTTGCTGTGGTAAACCTTGTTTCTACGCTATATCCCACTGAAATACACAATGTTTACAAGAATTGTCTTTTTCTTCTCCATGAGACACAGCTTCAGCATGTCTGACAGACACATGACTGACCTGCTAAGTCTGTTTTGTGCTTGGGTTGCACAACTGTTTTTTTTGTTTAGCAAATAGTCACATGGATTTGTGTAAGACAGTCACACTGGTGCACCAGCCACTGTGGCATCCAGTGTGGGACCATTGCAAATAAAGTACTGAACAAGTAACCGGTCATTCATGCCGTGATCAACCTGGTCAAACATCACCCACTCTTTCACCTCTGCTCTGGTCTCTGTTTCATCCTGTTATCTTCTCCATCATGAACAAATTTACCATCAAGTACTCAGCTGCTTATTGCTTCCTTTATATTCCTGTCACCAACTGCTGTTGTCACCCAGACTGCATATTATCTTGTTTCTAACTTGTATTCATCCATTAAATGCTTTGGGGTCTGGACTAGCTTTTTTCTCTCTGCTGTACTTATTTCTTTCAAAGTGCTCTGATAAGGACCAAAGCTCTCAGTGACACGTCTTAACCTCATAGCTCTTCTTTGAGTCTAGTCTACGATGCAAGTCTATGACCTAAAGAGTCCATAAGACTTAGGACAGAGTCGCCAGAATAATTTTCCACTGAGGAAGGCGTAGGGATGCAGAACCAGGAGAGGATGAAAGCTGAGAGCAGTGTTGAAGGTGTGGAGGGATGCAGCAGTGTGGCTGGAGAAGTTTATAATGTTTGGAAGAGCCTGTAGGAGGCTGAATACAGAAAGGAAACAGTGAAGATTATGAGGAAGTACTGAAGCAATCAGTAAAAAGAGAATGGTGTGTTGCTGATCTTCAAGGAAAGGAAGAATGAGATGCAAGCTAAAAAGCCCTCCGATTCTGGAACGAAGGTAAGGCATTCATAAGTACGAGAAGGTGGAACAGGGCCTGAGAGAGAGAAGTATGAACGTTGACAGAAGCAGGTGAGAGAACAAGGAAGGGAAAGAAGAGAATGTGCAGTAGAAAGGCAACAGACACAGCAACCAAGTATGGGCCCTCGAGCTGCATGCAAAATAACATGAAGCCACATAAGACTCCAGTAGCTTATGGCTCACAGACAACAGGTCATCACTTCCTGAGGGAAAGGGAAATACAGGTGTCCTCTCCACCATCAACGCCCAAGAGAACCTTTGCAGCTGAAACAAAAAGCTATTTCAGACCTACAGGCTTGCTAGCAGTGGGACCTCATCTCTTGGTCCACGAAGCTG